>NC_141772.1:21151250-21825000 GCF_051362555.1 Lingula anatina
ATGGAATGATAAAAAACCAAAATTAAAGCAAAATACATTAATAGCCCCAAAGAGTAAAGGTGGTTTAAATTTGACGCATGTGCCATCGCACGTGCGGTCTCTGAAGGCCTCAATGGTTAAGCGCATAATGTTAGCTGACAACGATGATCCGTGGGTTATAAACATACTGAAATATTTAAGAAGTGTGGGAGGA
Organism: Lingula anatina; assembly: GCF_051362555.1. Lineage (NCBI taxonomy): Eukaryota > Metazoa > Brachiopoda > Lingulata > Lingulida > Lingulidae > Lingula > Lingula anatina. The sequence continues at coordinate 21,151,444 of NC_141772.1, forward strand.
AAACTTATTTTCAGTTGTAATTATGAACTGAAGAATATTAACATTTCGGACATACCACCTTTTTACGTAGCCATGCTAGATGCATGGAGTGATGTAATACAAACAGACCCTAATAATGCCTCCGATATAAAGAAACAGATAATATGGAATAATAGATTCATACTTGTAAACAAAAAGTCAATATATCTAAGGCATTGGTCAAAAGCCGGAGTAAATTATATGCAAGATATTATAAATATTAATGGTGAATTTATATCATTAGAAGAAATAATAAATCAACACAACTTCGACATTAAGCTGCCGAATTTTCTAGAATACGAAAAAGTAAAAAAATCAATTCCGATATCATGGTTACGTAAACTTCGGGAAAATGCAGAAACAGTTGACAACACAGACTCAGATGAGATAGTATGGACTCTAGCCTCTACAAAAACCATTTACGATAAGCTAATAGAAAGAAATGTAATAAATTTACCCACAGCAAGTTTGCATCTTATCAAATCAGGCGTAAGTGAAAATGATTGGCAGAGAGTTTTCTTGATACCATTTGAGTCTGTCAAAGAAACTCAACTACAAATAATGCAATACAGAATAATTCACAATGTGCTGTACACAAATTCTACACTGTTCAAAATGAAAATAGTTACTAGCCCAGGATGTATTAACTGCCATATGAAAGAAACAATAATACATCGTTTTGTAGAATGTGTACGTGCAAGAAATTTTTGGATTGCATTTGAAAACTGGTGGAACATTCCGAATAACACCATACACTTCAGAAAAAATGAAAAAACTATAATGTACGGGTGTCTGTCAAGCGACCAGCGCGTAAAAGCTTTAAATTTCTGCATTATTGTGGCTAAACAATTCATAAACAAAAATTCAGAAAATCCATCAGTCTATGATTTTGAACTGTTTCTGCATTTTCTTAGTCAGAAGAAGAAAATAGAAAAATACATTGCTATAAAGACAGGAAAAGAAGACAGGTTCAATACAAAATGGAAACGCATTCCTACCATAACGTGTTAAAATTTTCACCTCTAGTACGCTATAGTTGCCGTTATGTAGTTCACAACAAGCATGTATACGTGTAGTATGTATGGACGGATGAGTGAGTGAAAGTAAGTCTATATATTTATGTTCTTATTTATTTATCAGTATTTAATTACCGTAATTATTATCAGTATCATATGCATTTAATCTTTGATTTTCTGTCTAAATATTTCATTATATATGACATTACGTAGCATGTGCTTGGGGGGGGGGGGGGGGGGGGGAGGTCTCGTACATTTGGGATTTACTCCAAAATGACGTGAACATGTAACCTGGATCGACAACATAATGTTGGAATTACACATAGGGTTGGCTTGTGGTGGCCATTTGTCCTTTTCAGACAATTAGTTTTACTTTGCATCAAAAGTGTTAAATCAAAAAGAAAACATCTCTCGCTCTCTCTAAAATATTTTTTATATCACAGAATTGCATGTAAATATTCTTCTGATTTTCTTGTAATAAAAATGGTGCGTTTAATACGTGAAAAAAAAAAAAAAAAAAAAAAAAAAAAAAAAAAAAAAAAAAAAAAAAAAACATAATTAGCAACAAAAAATGTTTCTGAAGAGACTAAACAGATTTTTCACCTATGAGGCATGATGTACATGTCCTTTATCAAAGGGCTTTGATCATATATCTGATGAGTCACTTTCATTCTTCAGACATGTTCTACTTTTCTAGAATAACTACATACAAAAGACCAGAAAAAAAACTATTTCACAGCAACAAAACTGTTTGCTAGAAAAGTTCCCAAAATTATCTACCTTGATTTGAAGTGTATCTTCACTGTGTCACTCTGATACTGGATGTCCAGGTGCTCTTTAATGATCTGTTTGACATACATATGGACAACCATGATATCTGTGCCCTAGAAAAAATGAGAAAAGTAAATACTGGGGTAACGCTAACACTCGCCAATTTAGCCAAATGCTAAAACTGACTTAAATTGGCTAAAGAAAAAGGGCTTGATTTGACATGTTTTAGCCAAATTATAACCATTTTGGTAACAAATTGACAAAAATGTGGTGATTTGGCTAAGCAAAAAAAATTGCTAGCGCTACCCCAGAAATACCATAGTTAACCACATATACAGTATCCTCTTTCTGTAATTCATCAAATGCTCCATATCAAGCCTTGAGTGGGTAGATGAGTCTTGACATTTTGTCTTTTACATACAATACATTCAGTTACTTCATATCTTGGCTTTTAAAATTTCAAATGCTCCCATGAAGTATAGCCCAAGTGTTGAAGTGCCAAATGCCCAGATTTTAGTGTGCATTTATTAAGCTTTCTGATGCACACTAAAATTGAACACTCATTAACTCAGCACTAATGTCATATTTAATGGGTACATCTGGACTAAAAAAGCTCACATATGTAGTTACTCCATACACATATAACATTTACCAAATGTCGTCCTTATATACAGAAAATAAAAAGAAAAAATGTCCACACTAACCTACTTGCTCAACATACTAATGATTTGGGGAATAACACCCCTTGCATACGGTGGAACTATTAACAACCATACAATGAACTTCAAGGTGGAGGATGGGGAGCAAAGGGCAAGATGGTTATTTAGCAGTAGAAAAGATGAAAACCAGGAAAAATATTTTAAGATTTTCTCTCAAGACAGTATTTCTCTGTAATTTTATGCAGTTACCTGCTAAATTCTCCATACCTTTTCAAACCAGTCATGTTTCACGTGATCCAAAACACAAGGAGCTTCGTCACCGCCGTCATTTTCATTTTTCTCCTTCTCACTTCCAACAACTTTGTCCACTGATTCCTTTGCTGCACTCTCTTCTTCGTTTCTTATTTGGGACTCGTTGTTTTTTACATCAGAAACTGAAGTTGTTGCTTCATCCTTTTTTATGCCAGTTCTTTCACTGGAGAATGTCTAAAAAAAAAAAGCATTTTTTTCTTTAAAAGTTAAATCTTTTCATATTATCAATAAATAACATAAAAACAACAACAATTGTCACAACCAAAGAAATAACAATAATAAAAATATTAACAGCAACTTAAGTAAAACAAATAGCAATGTTCATTACAGAAAATTTGGGACACTAAACATCAAGTTTAATATATCATATTAAGGTAAAAAAAAAAAGCACTATAAAGACCTTACCCCAAGATCATTCCAAGTTACTTCATCTTTCTTTTTCAAGTTCAAAAGAATTTTTCCGCCAGCCAGAACGACTCTGCTCTGATTGTGAAGAATTGGATGTGGGAATGAACATTTCCAGGAACGTCCATCTAAAAACAAATTTGATAAATTGATTAATCAATTTAGAACATAACAATAAAATACAAAACTGAATATGGGAGTATGTGCACGTGTGTGTGTGTGTGTGTGTGTGTGTGTGTGTGTGTGTGTGTGTGTGTGTGTGCTGCACCTTACCTTCAAACTTGACTAGCACACCAGACTGTGTGTAACCGACATCTACATCTTTCTCAGTAATATTTCCCACATCCAGTGCAAGACGGACATCTTTATCTGTCTGTTTCCACTGAAGAAGTTTTACTGCAATAAAAGAATAATAGATTTAATAGATGAGATTCCATATTACGCTAAAAAATAAAGAGACAGACAGACCACAAATTAACACAATAAAGATTTGCTAATAAAATAATAAAGTTCTACGATTTGTACATGATTAAATAACAATAGCAATATATACTAGTATAAATCATTTGAAATGATCTATACCTGTTGTTGCTACTGCAATAATTAAAGATAACTGATAAAAAATCAAAAAGTGCATTGGGAAAAACATGCTGCTTACATACATCTGTGTATGAAATGAAATGTCTTATGATTACCTGTCATTTCAAAAGTGAAGTATCTGTATCAAACACAAAAGGCCCACAAATAATCACTCTGAAGTAAGACATCATCAGTGTAAAGACAGTGTTATGGTCTGTGCATGGGGGGGGGGGAGTGATTTCCATTTCGTCAGAAAATGAAAGTGAAGAAATAAGAAGACTGGGAAATGTTCCTTTTTCAATTTTCGTTTCAAAATTAAAAATAGAAAAATCAGAAGCAAAATACTTCAAAAATTAACTTATGTTTAAATCTAGCACATTCTGATTTTTTCTGATAATACCTAGATTTTTAATCTTATGACAAAATGGAAATCACATTCCCCACCATACACAGACCCGCAACACACCATCAATAACAAGTTTTGAAAAACAAGTAATGAATCGGCTGCAAGCAATTGGTTTATTTACCGTTTTCCGGGCTATCGATTCCCTTCTCATTCTTTCTGTCTTGGTTTTTGACCATGCTGCCTCCGCTGTCAAAAGCTGGCGCGGCAGCACCGTCTCCGCAGGCAGATCGGCGTTGTGATTTTTTGTTGTGGGATGGCATGATCGACTCCTCTATGTCAATCCCTACTTCAAGCGCCGAGCGCTTCCTCTTCCGTCCCGTGGACGCTATGTTTACCAACAAAAATTGTCTCAAGATCTCACCTCCGAAAAGACAAAAAAATTCAGAGGTGAAGGTCATGTGTGCTTTATCCAAGCAAAAACAGGAACAGAAATCAACGTAGGGAAATGACCAATCAAATCGTCCCTCTCATAAGAATAAGGTTACTAAATACAACATGGAGGGAGAAGGTATGTTTCTTTACAAAGACCCGTCTATATTTTCATTTTCACTCAGTTACACGGAAGCTATTGTCTTCAAAATATTTAAGAACAATTTGTATTTCAAACAGAATCTGCAATTACACAGAAGGAATCGGTAGTACTAGAGAATGCAGAGTGCATAGCCTAACATAACCAAGCCGGCATTTTCAAGTTTCAATTTTAGTCGGTCTGGGAGGAGGGGGCTCATTTTACGCTGATTAAGGCTTTGTGCTGAGGTAATGGGGTGGGGGGGGGGGAGGGGGCGCATAATCGGAGTGGGGGGGAGGCTTATGGATGGAAAGATCATCCATAGCTAAATGTGAATGTCATTGGTTTATATGAAGAAACACACCAGTGATCAAATATGTGTTTATTTTAATTTTTAGAATTCTCATTTGACTGTCACCTGTATTGGTAAATGAACCCAAGTACATGAGCATATAGCAATAATAGTAAATGGAGCATACTTTGAAATTTTTTAAAAATTCAATCAATTAATACTGAACTCTTTTGATCTGCTGAAATTGCATTACAGTAATTATCCCTTACTGGCAAAATAGGCTTTCAGTAATGTTGCAGTTGATAAATGTATTACTGGTAGACTGGTTTGCTGTTCTAATGTCATTTTATGTGGTTGCTGCATTCATTCAACAATCATAGAGAGATCTGACCATGGAATGTAGTATCCCATTGCTATGAGGCTAGGGGAGGGGGGTGGTGGTCCAGTGTGTACTTCATTGAATCAGCAATGATATTTCACATCCTTTCAGAACTGGAGTTAGAGTCAGAAGAGGGAGCCTCAGCAGGCTCCAGCGTTGAATCAGTCCGTAAGAATATTTCACTCAAACTGAAAGGAAAAACAAAAGCCAGGAGATCCGATCCCAAGCCCAAGCCTGTCCAGCACCCTCCTCCTGCCCTTGAGCCAGTAGGTGGACAGAGTGACCAGTTGATGTCCCCAACTGGCCATGGAAGTGAAGGAGAGCCTGACTCACCATTTGAGCAGAAAACAAGGTGGAATCACAAGGTTGGTTTTGTGGTATATTGTGTATAAACATGTTTCAATGAAGCCCCCATCTGAATCATCATGCAGAGTGTAGAAGATGATAAAAACTTTTTTTCTAAATGTTTTTCTTGTATTTTGGCTATGTTTCCCCCTTAAGTGCCTTACTGTATTTCTGCTTTACTTCAAATTTGCTGAGTGATTTGACTTTCCTGTCTAGTTTGTGAAGATAAAAAGATGCTATCATTTATGTTATAGTACTGAAAGTGATATTCAATATTTATCAACTCAGCCTTTTCTCTTTGTCAAAACAATTTTGTGTAAGGTGTCAGTAGCTAAAATGAAATTTTAATAAGTCAAAAAGAAGATGTCAGCTTTACATTATTATAATTTTTCATTAAGTTTTAAACAAACCAAGAAACAAAAATTCAAAGCTATAATTTCATGTTTTTTTTATTTCAATATGTTTTTAATAAGCCAAATTACAAGGAAGTTGTGAACGTGTCATAAATTTTTTCTCAACTTTTTTGTATTTTTTCAACTTTTTTGTTAATACTGCAGTGTACATAGGACTGAACTGCACTGCATTCTAAAATGTCTAAAATTCTCATATTGCTTCTTATTTCCTCCAAGCAGAAGTATGAATTTTGCACTTAAGCTTGCATAAAAATGGAAATAAATTATGATACAACACTGGAATAATGTGTATGACGATATTCACAAACCCAACCTGGGCGGCGGGGGCTAGAGGTACTAACAAGTCATCATCAAATGGCATGAGTTTCTTGGTGTTATACTTCCTTATAATTATTGTACCACCAGCGCGAGTACTGAAGGGTACACATCATAATTTTATCTCTATACCATCTTGTTTGCCACTACAAGCCACAGTTACCACACTTCCTCATAAAAGATATAATGAGTTTTTTTATGTATTGTGTAATGAATTGCACTTCTTTAATTCTTTTCAGGTCAACTTAATTGGAGAGAAAGTGGTTGACCCATTGATTCACTGTTGTGATAAATGTGATCTTCCTATTCTGATATATGGCAGAATGGTAAGTACAGCTTAAGTTTAAAGTCTCAGTTACAATTATAGTTTCCTCAAACAACAACTAAATTCATGGTTATTAGACTCCAATATTTTCTTTCTTTATTTATTTAATTATTTATTTTTGTATATAACCAGGTTGATAAATTCTTTACATATATATTAGAATGTTAAATTACCTAAGTAAGTACCTCTTTTGTAACCCCTAGAGTAGAAAAAGATATAATTTCATAACAATGTCATACATAAAGTGAAATAGACAATGTATGTCATGAACTTGTCATGAACAGTAATAGAATTCTCTGAAATAACTTTGGCATGCCAAGATTGTACTTTGCCTCATAAAATGCCTTTCTTTAAAATTTTTCAGATTCCTTGTAAGCACGTGTTTTGCTTTGATTGTGCAAAAAAGACAGACAAGAACTGTGCACGGTATGCATATACAGAAACTAATCACTCTTTTCAGTGGGGAAAAATTATCAATTTTCAGAAATTACTTTCTTTTGGAAGCATTTAAGTTTTTTTGTAGCATTTGTTATGCTTATACTGGATAGAAAGGAACTATAGGGCATCTTGCTCTTCAGTTTTGTTGCTAACTTTTAATGGGAATGTTCTCTAAGAATTTTTGACTTTATTTGAAATTTAAAAAATATACAATCTGTAAAATTCACAATTTTTCCTATTGAAAAGATGAGTCATTCCTTTATCATCAGAAATCTCTAGAAAAAGCTGTGCAAAGTTGATGGAACATCCATTTATTTCAAAATGCTTCATATTTACTGTAATTTTTTTAGACCTGTGTGTTTGTGTTTTTTTTTTCTTTTTTTAATTTGGGAAGTTTACATACTGTTGATTTCATTAACCTAAGCATGCCTTGTAATTTTTGGAATTAATAGATAAATTAATACATTTACTCCTTACAAATGATATACACAACAGATTAACAAAATTTGACTAGCATGACTTCAGTTTTATGAGTATTTTTAGAAGGGCAAGTGGTAGTGTCAAAATTTGCTTTTTAATATCCATTTTGACTTTCCCGTCACAGATGTGATGACCCTGTCCAGCGTATAGAACAGTCAGCTTTGGGATCAGTATTTGTCTGTACATTTGGCGGAACTAAACATGGAGTATCAGGTTGCCGACGCACCTATCTATCCCAGAGAGACCTCCAGGCACATGTCAATCATCGCCATCTTCGAGAGGGACAGCAGCCATCGCCCCACCAGGCTCCCCCCGTACAGGAGTACAGGCCCCCAGCAGAGACGATGCATGTCCCTCAAGCACCACAACATGTGGTCTATCACCAGCAGCCTCCCCCCGAGGACATGCACCGTCACCACAGTGGGGCCCACCAGCCGCAGCCACACCCCCAGGGCCCCCCTCCCCAGGCCCATCTCCCCCCACAACAGCACTTGCCCCATGGCAGACCTCCCCCTGTGAGCTCCCCATTGGAGTACAAGCCACATCACAGCACCTCGAGGACTAATCTAATCACTGTACAGATCCAAGACGAGGGAAGGGATAAGAGTAGGGGGCATTACGAACACAGCACAACAAACTTTCCCCCTCAGGGTCACACCCCTTCTAATTATCCACCCCCTGGGCATCAACCACAGCCCTATTATGCTCCCCCTCACCACGGGCCTCCCCCGACTACTGGACCCCCTCAGCGCACCCCCATGAGCCAGCCCCCACAGATGTCACAACCACCCCCCATGTACACAACCAGCCACCCTGGGATGGCAGGGGGACCACCCCCACGACACGGACCACCCCCTCAGAGGTACCCCAGCCCACACCCCCAGTATGAGGAGGGGCCCATGACACCTCCTTGGAATCCTCCCCCACATTCAAGGGGTCCTCCCCCTCCTAGGGCAGGGGGTCCTCCTCATCAGCCCTACTACCAGTAGTGTTATAACAGGTTCTTAACTTTTTCAGTTCATCTGAAATCAAGGCTCATTGTTTAGACATGTTTCATTTGATTCTCACCTTTGAGAGGTATTCTCAGATTAGTGGAAAAAAGTTTTTAACATATGGATTTTAAACTTTGAGCAGTTTACAGAAGGTTCACAGAATGGTTAAACCTTGGATTATGGAGAGATTGACTCATTAATTTTTTTTCTCAGTGAAAATAATATTTTTTGTGAAAGATATTTACAGATCAAGAGAGATGCTCATGGCATCCCTTCTTTGATTTCTTACCATTTGAAAATTTGCTGAGAGAAGTGCAGTATTTTTTTCTTACCTTTATACCACCCAAGCCAAATCTTGGATTCATAATTTATTAATATTATAATAGCTTTATGGACAGGTCTTTTGAGTTTTTAGTAAAAGACGTGGACTGCATTCCACATCACATTTTTGTTATCACCAAAAAGTTTAGGTTTTGTATTCTTGCCAAACAAGCAGGATATGAAGAGTGTATGATTAGGTCAAAATGTCATTTGTTATTTTCAAATACAGTAGACTCTGCATAACAAGTAATATATAAAATGGATTTTTTATGTACGAATTTGTGAACATTGCCTTTGTCAAAGTCTTTTGTAACTTAAAAAAAATTTTGTTCCAAAGTGTCCAAGACGTGTAGTCTGCTGTATATATCTATGGTGAACATGCTGTTGCTATTATGCATGAAAAATCAAGACTAAAACGCAAATTTCATAGACCAAAACACCGTTTCCACTAGTTGTTAAATGTTCTAATAGGCCATTTAAACAAGCCTGCAGATGTTAGCTGATTCATTTTTACAATATTTCTAAATTTTGTAGTTCAGTGTTGTCTATACTGTGCCCTGGTTAAGATTTTCATTAAAAATATAATAAAAAGATTGTAATAAAGAGTCATTTTTCTAAAATTACTTACTGATTGTAAGCACTCATCACTAAGTGACTTTCTAACTTTTTAAATTAATGTTGAACAACTTTGTAGCAGTATTTCTGTTCTTAGTTTTAACTAGAATAAAAAATAGCATTCTTTATGTAAACCAAACAAAATTTATTATACCAAAGAATGAGTTACATGAAGTGGTTAATAAATTCGACGATTGCTGATATTCTCTGCCAGAGTACATCTATGTGATAACGTCTGACTCATTGTTTTGCACAAATCTCCAGACTTTTCAAAATTATGCACAGCTGTGAATATCTGTGATGGGGGCGTCTCGATAGTCCGAAGGTTCATTGGTCCGAAGGTTCATGGTCTGAAAAGTGGTAACATTTTCATCGATTTTTTAATCAAGGGTTCATTGGTCCGAAGGTTCTATAGTGAACATTCGGACCAAGGAACCTTCGGACTATCGCTACGGCCCTTCTGTGATCATCTTGTGAAAGATCTCTCTCTTAGGACGCTGGCAGACGATAGAGAATTGTTCTCGCTAAAATGTATAACCTCAAATATAAACAAGAATAATAAAGCGCGGAACTTTATTTGGGGGATCATTCAAAATTTGTGAAATAAGTTGTAGATTTATGATGTACGATTTTTGCGTTAAAATGTTTTAACGATATTTTTGTACGAAAACAATTGAAAATAACGTGGAGCATGAAATGGAACGCTACCAAAAAATGCGTTGAGATCAGAATGTGTTCGGTGAGAAAACACATTGGATGAGACGGAAAAGTCACACCTACAACATTTACTTGAACCGACACACGCTAATCCATCAGCTTTGTTATTCAAAAAATATTTTACTGAAATTGGTCTTGCACAGATAATGATTAGATCATTGGCCCGATTAACCCTTGCCATTTTTGCACCTTAAATTTTACAGGAAATTGGATTGAACCGTCAGATGACTCAGCTGAATTTTATTTTTTTTAATAGGCTTATTTGATCAAAATTTTGTCGGTGTAGGTCCTTATAGTCAGGTGTCTGAAATTTGTGTCAAATGTCTGCAATTTGGCCATTTCTCACTTCTGATACAAAGGAACTGTATACTGCTTGTTATGAACAAATCCTGCGACGTTTTATTGACAATATCCACTCAAGCCGTTAACGAGTTCAAGCTTAGTGCATTAAGAGAATGTGTAGTAAACAAAGCACCTGTGATTTACGTGTATATATTTTCAATTGGGTTAGACTACTGCCCTTAATTATGCATGCTCTGATTGCCTATTCATTGTTATGGTCCGTTCAGTGTCAATCTCGATAATTAAGTGTATCGATCGTTTTCGAATGTCTGGACACTGGCACAGTGACTGCCCGATACCAAGGCCAAGGCCTATTTTTTGTGCGCGTTTCTTTTAATACGACCAACTGTGATATAATGTACATCATTACGTGCCCTTTCCAAAGCCCTCGAGTGACCAGTAGGAGTAGCGAGCGACGTCGTGAATACACAACCCAAAACAACTTTTGTCACATTCGATTATGCAAGAGAGCGTTTGTTTAGCTATTGTGTGTGAGATGCTTACTTAGTCCGTTGTTGTTCTCGTTGTCATGACCATAACCGGTAAACATCGGCAATACAATACTCCAGTCTGTTTACCTTGAAGAATACCACCTGATTTGTTTAAAGTTGGCTGTATAGGGCTTAACAGCAGGCCTTGCGATGACCGTTCGACTCACCTGTCGCTTAATGAGTTTTTTCTTTGTGGTGAGAAATGTGAAATTTAAAACGGGGACGGAGCACCTCGTGTAGGCCTATTTATCACGTGATACATTAAACAGATATAGATAAGTGCAAGCAAACTAAATACAATTTGGGAAGGGGTAAATTGTTTTGTTTTTTTATCTTTTGAATCAGATGTCACTGCACAGAAGAAATTCAAAATTAAACAAAAAATGTGTAGACTATTTTTATTAGAAAAAAATGCACTTTGAGGATTTATACAAAAATTAAAGAACGTTACTCTGTCTTTTTCTACGTTTTTCCCCTTATGCGTCTTTAAGATTTATCAACGTAATAATAAAAGTGTTATATTTTTCAAATTGTCCCTCTCGGAAATTACTCTTAGAGCAGCCAAGAAAATCGATTCCCTCCTATCAGATCCTGTCACGCATCGACTAAATGCCCAAACACCTTTTCAATGTCAACGTGCATGTATGCCCTTCCAGTGAGGCAGGATCCGATTATGTAACCTCTATTGCTTCTTTCATGTTTACTTAGAATCGTGCTACAAAACCAATTCACTGTTCACAACACTGTTTGCCGTTCACCATTCTTGAATTCATCGGTCCATTATAATGCGACGGTACGCTTAACGCTGAAACGCACAGTGTCACATTAGTTTGAGTGAAGATCGAGGTCTGGTGGCTAACCTTTTAGTTGTCACTGGGCAGTTTTCTACTACCAAACGCAGCTCTGTCCGATCCGAGAGAATTCCGCTTGGGATTCTTCATGACGAAACGGACATCTTAATTGGAAAATTACCTATTCCGACAGACATCTGAAAGGGACGATTATACCCGAGAACCGAAGAAATCAAAACGAACCATCCTACCGAAGGTGAAATGGTAAGCATTATAGTAGCATCTTCGGGCGTTTTGGCCCTCATAACTAAGTCCAATTCGTCTGTCATGTCAAACTTCTTATCAATACATATGGTATATGAGTTTAATAATACACTGTATTGTAAAATTACAGTAGTAATGCATTACTGAAACATACAAAGGCAAATTACTATCGTCCTTCTGGGTATTATGTAATCGGCAGACATGTTGGAAACGCAGAAACTGGAAATGCCAATTGCAAAAAAATGTCCTCACGCGCATGTATTTCTCATAAAAATGATTTTAGTGGTAAGAAGACAATTAAATAAAAAGCCCTCTCCCTTTGCAAGAAGTGACTCCTTAAGCTCCAAAGAGCCATTCGCGTGAAATTTGATCCTCTGTGGGACACTTATGGATAAGGGCCCATAGTTGTCTGCACCTTCAACTTGTCATCCAAATGCCCACTTCTTGGCCTAATAGGCTACAGAAATCTACTATTGAAACCCTTCATTATAGAATGCGCTCGCTTATTTTATTTAACTTTTTTGTTTATTATATATATATATGCGTAGATTTATTTTATAGTAATGAAGTGTTTTCATATTTATGTGGGGAATACTGCATTTTTCCTACTTTGTACAGCCAGTAGACCGCGGAAAGTTATTCGTACGAATAAAAATGATATACAAAGTGAATGAGAAAAGTCTTTGAATTTAGGACAAAATTTCCACTTGTCAGATCTGAATGGGTAACTCCATTTTTTTTTTTTTTTTTTTTTTTGAAAATCCTATCTTTTGGCTATTCCGACACTAACCGTAATTGTTACTTTTCTCTTACCGATGGCTAACTTCGCAGACTGCGGTGCACGTAAATTACCATTTTTTTTTTTTTGCTAATGTTATCCCTTTTTGAAATATCTAATGTGATTATATTAAAAACTAGTGATGCATGGATTATGTGTTTATTATATATTTTTACCGTTTTCTTTTTATTTATCATTTTTATGTTTTTTTTTCGGGGGGGGGGGGGGTTAGGGAAGGAACTGCCTTAATTAATTATCATTGTAGTAACTTTGAACGCATCAAAATACAGAAATGGAATGCATATTTGAACTGCAGTTGATAGTAGCAGTTTGCAAGGGTTGACGCTATTAGGGTTTCAAAAAATACTAACCTTAATTATTTAAAATATGCAAAAACTAAAACACATGTAGTATGACACCAACAAGCATAGAAAAAGAAAAATCGTAGATTACAAAATTCGCGATAAACGTGTAAAAGTTCATGCGGACATTCCCATGTCTGCGGTGCACTTATTACGAAATTTTCTTTCCAATAACTTCTAGTCATCATCCATAATATTAGATAATTACATGCACAATTTTCGAAAATAAATTATAACTATTTTTTCATCATATTCATCGAGTAAGCAAAAAACGCAGACACTAGGGTTAATTAGAATTTCTTTCATACACTGAGATATGTAATAGGTCAGGCAGTGCAGTCGATACAATCCAATGCAATTCCAATGACATCCTTTTTAAAATATTCATAAATTCTCTGAGAGCGCCAGTAAGTTCACTTAGTTCATCAATACCTGTCGCTATTTGAATCGGATAAATTCATATATATTTTCCGTTATGTTTCTTCGTCCACGATGCAACAGTGCTTTTTCAATTACTGTTTATAAATTAAATAATCAATTAATTAATTAATAATTACAAAGACATCTGGGAACAGACTCAAAGTAATGTTAAAATGTAATCTTAATGTTAAAATATTCTTTTTCAATTACATTCTGTTGCTTATAAACGTTTATGATTTATCCCTATATTGGTGTAATTTTTCAACAAACCGTTTTCAATAGATTGTGATGATAACTGGAGACAAAGTATAACCCTGGAAGTGATCCACTTCATCGCGGCATAGTTTACATATTGACACACAAATTGACACAACGATTATCCACCGCCGACAAAGCATAACAAGTGTGCACAACCAGCCGAAATAACAAAGAGTTCGCCGTTGTTTGTAATTAACAGGTCATATATCGACAGTTCCATGATTTTTGGGATGCAGTGTGTGGGGACGAGGTGGGGTAGGCGTGATTGTCTATTTTAGTTCGGATGCGCTCGGTATTATGTGTTCGCAAACGAAAAATATTTGTTAGGGCTGATAATCTGGTAACACCCTTGTAAACCCCGCCACAATAAATGAATAAATAAAATTATATCCCACCCTTTTTTTTCAACCAAGTCAGCCATAAGATCTGGGGGAAGGGATAAAGGACCCTGTCAACTTTTCAAAAGCTATTCATAAATATGTATTTTTCTCGATGCTCAATATCACAACGTCAGTTTCAAATCACCATACCTTTAAAATACTCACCCAAATTGCAAATCTTAACTTGAATAAATATTTTATCTGCTTATGCAGTATGTGAAAATGTACAAAAATAATATTGTCTATACATCCTGCAAAGCTACTTATCTTTTCCATTTCAGATCTTTAAAACGAAAAGTTCCTAATATAAACGTACATTATGTCCATATGTCTGAAATGTATGGAAAGACATAAATTGTTTACGGAGTAGCACATGTACATCGAACCCAAATGCAGGGACCGATCGAACAATGATTAATAAGCAGGATTACTAGTTAATACTTTTTTCGAGGCAACTTCAATTCAGCGGGATAAATTCTGGATAGGATACCTTAAACTCTTCATGCCAATGCATTAAGAACAACACTCGCTTAACTAAGTCATGCTCGCGGACTCCTAGTCTCCAATTATCGTTGAAGTAGAAAGAAACTCTTCCTTCTTTTCATCAAACCCAAATGAAAATCACGTATACTGATAAAGTAACCACAACTTTATGGAAATAAAACATTGATTAAAAAGATCAAATTTTAAATATTTTCCTTTATTGATATCACCAAAACATTGCGCCAGAAAGTTAATCGTTGAATAGTTTACTTCACAATATTATTGAAAAATGGAGAAGAGAGAGAGAGAGAAAAAAAAAAGAAAAATACTAATTCAAGTCACCCGTAACATTGACAAATTGTCCGTTTGACAATTTGGCCGTTGTGAATAAACGATGCATTTATGCCCTGCATTTAGGAAGACAACGGGCAGTGCCGAAGTTATCTTAAATTGAAGAACAATCCAAGTTTTTTGTCCAAGCGAGCGGAGGCAAATTTAAGGCAATAGACGAGAAGAACAAATTTACTGTAACATGTAGTGCGCAGGGATGGAAATTGTATGGTTTGTCTCTTATCGCTAGTTATGCTTTTTTATACTGAGTAGGGGGGGGGGGAGAGGGGGGAACAGAGGGAAGGGAGAATAAGAAGTGAAGGGAGAGGCGCGTGGCCCACTATGTCATCCCTGGATCCGACACTGATATTTGCAAAATGAAGCCGACCGGAAGTCAGCACCATTTTAGTATCTGTCAAATCCAAAGCGTGAATTTCTCTAAAGATCTAAGTGTATTTTGCCGTAACACAATGTTAATAGGGCTGCATGAATAGGTGTTTGTAAAGACAAGCACGCTGAAAGGCTGAACCACGAAGTGACGAATCATATTAATATAAATTATATATGCAAATTGCGAGAAAGAGAGACAATCGAAAGAACAGGCCAAATTGCGTCTGTGTCTTTAAAATCGAGTTATTTTCTTTGATATTTTGTGAAACACAAAATTAGAGCAACCAAAGTTGGTTTAATTTGCAGGATGAGAAAAAACGCCTTTCCGAGAAAAACCCATCTTTACTGATGATTACATATATATTACAGAACGTGAGATATATCTTTTACCGCTTTGGAATTCAATCTTTACGAAACCTTATTAGAAGGTTTGCAAGTAAAACAAAATGGAATCCATCTATTTTGGAGTCGGCATTCCTCTTCCCTTGTATAACCGCATTGCGCAATCTCAATTTGCCTGGATCATATTTCTGTAGACGTAAGTGAAATGAGACCGTGATGAAACGCAAGTCGTTTGAATTCACAATGCACTTCTTTTCTCGTCAATTGCTTGAATTAAGAAAATGCCTTCGGGGGTCTTAAGGATGCGTGCACTTATTTTAGCCTTTATTATTATTGTTTTTTGTTGAATTTTGCAAATATATATTTTTTACTGCAGTTTCGCGTAGAAGGCTGTTATGACAATTAATATCATTAATAATTTTACATGACTTTCTTATATTGTTTTCTGATATACAAATTGTAATAGGCAATGCAATCAATACACGGATAAAGTTGTTTTTATTTTGTTGATGATACATGTGGTCACATAATCCCATATGACCAAACGGCTTTCTGCATCCCGCCAGCCAAACTTTTGTTCGCAAACTTTTATTCGAACCACACTACAGTAACAAAGACAGGAGCTTTCAGAGGGAAAATTCTACATACGCTCCCAGAGGCCAAGATCTACCCTTCGTGTCGTAACAAAGGTCTAAAGTAGAAAAACAACTGCAATCAAGTCTTTTCTAAAACTTCGTCATAACAGTGTCGACGAGTGTTGTGGTGACAGCACGCAGAATCAATGAAAAGCCATTACAATAAATTAAGACACACGTTGAAAAGCTTATTTGACTAAGAAATATTTGTTCTTTACGGACCAAATGGTGCAAGTGGACCGACACAGTGTTTGCACTTTGACTGTGCGTCCGAAAGTAGTGCCTACTTCAATTTTCACGCTTGTGTAACCTTCTTTATTTGTTGGTTTATATATGCTGCCATTTACTTACAGAGGCTTACGTCGGTATTGCATTTAATAATAATTACTTACCGAAATTTTATGAAGGCATCTGCACGATGAAAAAATGTCTTTGTCTTCAGATTTATCTTTTTTATTTCTCCTTCACTTTACAAGGGCTTTTATGAAGGCATCTACACGATGAATAATGATTTTGTCTTCAGATTTTTCCTTCTTATTTCTCCTTCTCTTTACAAGCACTTTTGTTTAAACATCAGTCTTTTATAAATAAAACTCGAAAATAAAAATGAAATAAAATAATATATAATAAATAAATAAATAAATAAATAAATAAATAAATAAAGAGAGGAACAGCAGAATAAAATGTATGGAGTTAATTCCTGTATGAAAATTTTCAAATTATGTTTTAAGGATCTGAGAATAAAAAAAAATCCGAATTGGCGTGAAATCTAGGAAAAAAGACAATGCGTTAAAAAAGGGACACTGCTTTGTTTTCTTTCCCTTTTCAGTAACAGCCCTCGCACAACTAATAAATAAGAATTGAGCCATTGTGAATTTGACTTAATTTTTTTAAATACAATTTTTTTCAGATAAGAACCTTCAATTTTTTTGTGGTGTTAGTGTGTGGCGCCCTCTATGAAGCTCCAGTAATCCAGGCCCAGGGAGGTTCGGGCCCGCGTAAGTGTTTTTTTTTTTTTTTGTAGCCTACTATATTTAAATAGCCACAGATGTGTACATTGATGGATAAATACGGAGGAGAATAGAAAGACAGATATAACTCTCAAGATAATAATTTCAAAAAAGTGTAAAAACTAATTAACCTTAGTTAAGAAGATTGCACCAAGACCTTTTCTGTTTTGCATTTAAAATTCAAATTTCTTTAAATGTTTTTTTTTAATCTAGCAGGAGAGTTCAGAATTGCGCGTGGTATAATTTCATAGTAAATAAATATGGATTTTTAACAACTTTAATTGCTCTGCGCAGTAGCTTACTGCGCTTTGCCCTACTTCCGAGTGGGAAGTATGTATTTCATTTTCGTAACGTGAAAATCCACACTGGCACGCTTATAAGTATATTATATCACTTCATCTTACAGAATGTATGCATCCAGTACGGCCATGCAACCCGGCCCTAGACCCGGGGCAGTGTGGGATGATGCAGGATACAAACGACCAGCTGGACTGGCAACTGAGTAGGTTTTCTCGTACAGGGGTTTAGAATCCAGTTTGTGTGTGTTTGGCTTACATTGTGAATAATATCAGTGCTTTATATTGTTCTGTTTCTTTGTTAGTGCTGTGCATTCGCAGGTTAACACTTAGTAATCCCCACATCTTTTTATAAATATTTCTGGAAGTAATTTCATTGTATTTTTAAAACGCGAGCAACTAACCACCGATACACATCGATGAACAAACTCAATACGTGATCATGACAACACCAACCTGTCGATAAACATCACTTTTAATTATTTTACCGTTAAAAAAAATATTACAACGTTATTTACTTTAACTTTGTTAAAAAGCAATCCCGCAATTATTTCCATAGCTGTATGCAAAAGTTCCCCATAAATGTGAGAAGATTAGACAGACTTATTTCTCAAAGTCGCTTTCAGTTTCATCTTCGTTTATGACTACGTGCATGTAGCTTGTATTTTTTTTTGTTTGACTTAGTTTTTTTATAACACAAAAAGGAACACTAGATTACGATATCTGATCTGTAACCAACATGTAATTGCCTCCCTTCCCTATTGTTGATATATATATATATATATATATATATATATATATATATATATATATATATATATATATATATATATATATATATATATATATATATATATAAATCATTCCTACTTATAATACCGATATTAATGAAGAAGAATTGGTCCAGGAATGGCCTTGCAGTGTTTCATACTTTTGTGCAGTAAAAACAGAGCAAAATGAAGCCCTACAGAAAGTCACACCAAAGAATACTTCAGTTAAAGGGATAATAACTCTTCGTTTTGGCCAAAAAATGAATTTTCCTGGAGTAAACAATTTTCCCATACTTACCAATGGTTAATGAATCCATTTTTACATTCAAAGTTAGTCCCTGGTTTTTTTCTAAAAAGTTTGGTTTTTTGTTAAAATCTCTTAAGAGATTATAACTGAGTACAGCTATCAATGGAGGTCACGTGATCTGAAGACAAGCTTAGATATCGGAATAATAGCTATAACTGCCGTTTTTGTGGTAAAACAGAATATATTATATTTCTATGAGTTGTTCACAATGTTTTTATTGTGAAATGTAGATATCATACGAAGAGTTATTATCCCTTTAATATTAATTGCACATGTACACATATTTTTTGAAATAGGTTTTTTTCCGGACCTCATAATGTATGTGTCAAGTTCTGAAGGCCTTTTGATGAAGATCCAAAATGTAATACTCACAAGTAAAAATACACTTTGTCTCTTTAGAAACAATTTATTTTTGACCATTATTTCAGGTTATGGCTATGGCGTGTATTGCAGCAATGCTCAGCCTGGTGACAAGGCCATGGTTCACAATAGCAACTTTACAGTTCTTCACCCTGGAATGTGTGGAGTTATCTTCATCTACCTCACAGGATCTGGAACCTTTAGTCTTGATCTTCTCCTGCATAATGGAACCAAGGTATGTCAAATTGAAACTTTAAGGAATAAACAACTTGATGGGTAAAATAATACTCCTGCAGAGGACTGTCTTAATGGGTTACATTTTTATTCTTACCACTTTTTTTTGCTGAATATCTTAGATAGCTGGATAGGTTTAATTGCAAAAAGCATTATAGAACATAAACCACAATACACATAATGTCTTCATAACTATGGCAACACAGTTTGATTTTAATACATTATTATAATCTTTTCCACAGATCCAAGGGCCCAGAGTCAGTGAACATGGCTACCAAGTGGTCGCAATGGACGTCCTACCAGGGGAATACGCACAGGCTGAACTGGCCTTCACCTGTGGAAATGGAGGACGGCAACAGGGCAACAACACCCATGAACCAGATGTGATGGCGGTTGGCATGGCAGCAATCCAGGGCACAACATGTTCTGGAGGTATATGGTCCTCTTCTTCCTCCTTTGGTGCTCTTTCCTTTTGACTAAGACTGGGTTCCCAACCTAGATCGATCTAACAGGATTGGTCCATCTGCAATGGGTTTCTCGCTAAATTGCTTTCAGCTTAGGTGGCTTAGATGTCTGGCACGCTTACTGAAGCTGCTAAACGACAATCAATTACCACCTAGCAGCTTCAGTAGGCGTGGCAGACAATTAAGCTGCTTAAAAAAAACAACCAAGTAAACAAGTACTTTATAGGTTTATTTGGTGTAGCTCATGTTGAAGAAAAGGCTGGGAACAGGTGGGAGGGTGTGGGTGTAGGTGTAGGGTAATTAAAACAGTCGATCAGGTAAGCATGCAGATACATTACAGGTTAATTTTGTGTTGCTCATGTAGGGTAAAGGATTTAATTAGGATAGGGTGAATAAAGACAACTGAAAGTAAAGCTAATATAGCAAACAGTGTTTGGGGCTTTCTTGAAGCATAATTTAAATCAGACTTTTTTTGCATTTTATTTATTCTTACTACCTGTTAAGTCTTGAGAAGTAAATTGTTGGAAGAGAAAGATGAAAAGAAAGCATTTACTGGTTTAAAAAGTTATTTTGTTTTATGGACAATCAGGGGAAATGGATGTACTGCATGTATAAATTACAAGTGTTTTTTACTTTGGTTGTATTATATTGACAGAAATTGACTGAATGATTTAAGTATGGAGGTCATTGTTGAACAGCAGTCTGTTGCAAACATTCCTATGTTTGTCTACTCTTTGTCTTTCCATAGTGTTTAATTTCTCTTAGGTAATAAAAATTCATTTTAATTGTGTAACTTATGACATTTGGATTTTTTTCCTTTTGAATAGCTGATGATATGCAAGGATACCTGAAAACCATATTGTACTACCATGATCATTGGAATATGGGAGGTTCTGGTAACTCTGGATCAGGATACTCTGGATCTGGATACTCTGGATCAGGATACTCAGGATCAGGATACTCTGGATCTGGTTACTCTGGATCAGGATACTCTGGATCAGGGTACTCTGGATCAGGATACTCAGGATCTGGCTACTCTGGATCAGGGTACTCTGGATCAGGATACTCTGGATCTGGATTCAGTGGCTCTGGATTATTTGGAGGTGGTAATTATGGATCTGGATACTCTGGATCAGGATTTTCAGGGTCTGGATATTCTGGATCCGGATTTTCTGGGTCTGGAATTTTTGGAGTTGGAAACCAAGGATCTGGATTCTCTGGATCAGGATTTTCTGGTTCTGGACTCTTTGGAGACAGCAACAATGGATCTGGATTCTCAGGATCTGGACTCTTTGGAGGCGGCTACTCTGGATTTAGTGGCTCTGGATTATTTGGAGGTGGTAATTATGGATCTGGATACTCTGGATCAGGATTTTCAGGGTCTGGATATTCTGGATGCGGATTTTCTGGGTCTGGAATTTTTGGAGGTGGAAACCAAGGATCTGGTTTCTCAGGATCTGGATTCTCTGGTTCTGGAATCTTTGGAGACAGCAACAATGGATCTGGATTCTCAGGATCTGGACTCTTTGGAGGCGGCTACTCTGGATCCGGTTTCTCAGGATCTGGACTCTTTGGAGGTGGCTTTTCTGGCTCTGGTTACTCTGGATCTGGTTACTCGGGATCTGGCATCTTTGGAGGTGGCTTCTCCGGATCTGGAAATTCAGGTTCTGGATACTCAGGATCAGGTAAGTGAGATGTCAGGGATAATTTAAATTAATCATTAGAATTAAAATACTGTGGCTTTGGAAATTGAGTGAATGATCCTCTAGTATTGCTTTATCCACATCTAGCAATATTTGGAGTATTTAAGTATTAAGGGTAAATAATTTATGGCCAGGAGCTAGATACTGTGAGATATGTGTTGGTATGAGAGTAAAGATAAATATAATTATTACAAAATGAAAGTGAAATGGGTCTCTTTTATCCCCCTGTTCAACACAATCATTTCAGTGACATTTTTTATCTAATTTAAAAGCTTGTTTTGGCTATTATTTGCACTCTTTATTTGAATAAGTATATCTGCATATTTGAATGAGATGACCGTTTCATTTAGCAATGGCTTACAAAACTGTCACTTCTGGATTAAGTGCTCTACATTGACTATCAAAAATATACCATTTTGAAGCATATGCACTTTATTTGTGCCCTTCAGGGCACTCTGGACAAGCTGGTGGTGGACTATTTGGGGATAGTTCAGGATACTCAGGATCTGGAAACTCTGGATCAGGATACTCTGGATCTGGATATAATGGAGGTGGGCTGTTTGGGGTCTCTGGATACTCCGGGTCTGGATACTCTGGATCTGGATACTCTGGATATGGAGATGGCCTCTTTGGGGGTAAGTCAAGCTTAAAGGGATAATAACTCTTCGTATGAAATCTATATTTCACAATAAAAACATTGTAAATAACTCATAGAAATATAATATATTCTGTTTTACGACGAAAACGGCAGTAATAGCTATTATTCTGATATCTGAGCTTGTCTTCAGATCACGTGAGCTCCATTGATGGCTATACTCTGCTATAACCTCTTAAGAGATTTTAACAAAAAAACAAACTTTTTAGAAAAAAACCAGGGACTAAATTTGAATGTAAAAATGGATTCATTAACCATTGGTAAGTATGGGAAAATTGTTGTTTACTCCAGGAAAATTCATTTTTTGGCCAAAACGAAGAGTTATTATCCCTTTAAGATTATCTGGTTCAAGTAATGTATACTGAATTGCATCTATTTTTGATAAGGAATGATTAATTTATCCCAAGTCTTTACAGCTTATGTACTAATTTAGACAGAAAAATACCAACTATATGCCCAGATAAGCTGTAAAGACTTATGTACTAATTGAAACCTGGCGAGCCTCTTCCAGTCAGTTGGGGTCATAACAGTGCCACTTTTAATCTGGGCATATAGTTGTTTTTCTGTCTAAAACAGTCATATTAGATTTGCTTAACATTTGTGTACAGATAAAATGTTTAATTTTCACTGAAGAGTTACCTTTGTCTTTTAATCAGTCTTTATTGGTTTTGGCACATTTAATTAAGGGTTATGACCTAATAACTACATTATTAATAATATATCTTTATAAAACCATAATGCTTGTTTGTAAGGCATTTTGAGAGAGTCATTATATTTCTCCTCAACAGGTGGCAGTGGTGCCGGGGTGTTTCCTGGAAACTCATCTGGATACCCTGGTCACTCAGGTATGTCATCATATGCCTATTTTAGTCAGGTTGGATTGTGATAATAGATAAATAGGTATATGCGTAGATTGATGCCAATTAGTGTATTCATTGGACCACCCCCCTTTTCTAGCTGCTTACTTGTAGATACAGTTTGTGCCTCATTCTAGAGCCATTCCTCCGAAAAGGGGGTTGTACCTTCTTCAGGTCCAACCTTATTATTTTCCAATCTGAGAATCAGTGACAGCTTGGCATTCCAGAGTGGCTAATTATGCACTAATTATGTAGGAAAGAATTCTGATGTCGTGCGAGTTTGGCTTGTAATGTTGTTATGTTTTCAACTAATAATGATATATTAATGAAAGTACTAAAATTTCCCCTTCTTTCCGATGATATTTATTCATCTTTGCTTCTATATATATTAACACAATAAATATTGTTTACATTGAAGTCTGTTGTGGTTATTTATTGATATGTTTTATAAATATACCTAAAACTATTATCTAAATGTTTACTAAAATATTACCAGCTTTTGAGATTATTAGATACGTGGTTGAGCTTATATACATGTATACACATGTATTTTAAAATCTAATTCTGGACTTATAATACTGTCACAGTCACATCTACAATTATATCTGTTGACAGGCATTTTAAGCCCAGAATTAGATTTAAAAATTGTGTATTCAGTAGCTGCCATTGATTCCTTCATTTTATGTTATGTTGTGCTGTTGATGCTGTTGAGAATAACATGATGTTACTCTTCAATAAATTATTTCTTTCTGAGATGCTGTGGCAGTTTCAGTAACTGTTGTCTTTTGTCTGGGATGAAAAATGTCCCTTGTCTGTCTTCAATGCTCTGTTCCACTTATGCCCTTTATTTATTTATTTTATTTATTTTTACTATTTATTTGTTTATTTTCCTATAAACTATGGTTTGGAGATGCAATATAATTCTTTAATTCTTTATGTCTTGTCTTTTGATACAGTGCTGTCTTTTGTAACCAGTGATCTGTTGGCTGTGTTCTGACTATCTGTTGTTGTGAATGTCTGATCAAGGCTTTTGATATAACTTAAGGCTTAAGTTGCACCATGACTTTTTACTAAAATAAAAATAACAGTTGGACACTTTCCAGCATGAAGTTATCTAATTTGACAATATGCTGTGACTTTCAAAACCAATTAATTTCTAAATGTGAACTTAAGTGTCTAAAGCTCTTTAATTAATATCCCTTAATACTAAGATAACAACAAGGGCCTTTAATATAATAAAATAATTGTACAAATTTCAATTTTAACCCTACTTACCATGTACCATGCACTGTTGAATCTACCATTGTTTTAAGCACACATAATTATTCAGACTTGTTTTACTAAACCACTTGATTTGCTAAATCTTGACACCCAGAAGGTTCCTTGAATGACCTGTTATTCAAACCTATTGGTAAAACATCATTGGCCTCACTGTGATTGTGTATTGAAAATGTAACTTGAATTGGTCAAATAATTTGGTGCTGTAACAGCACATGGATTTTAATTTTAACAAAAAGTTAATCTTGCATGCCAATTATTTATAATACCTTAACATCAGAGTTTATTTTCATACTGAGAGTTAAATAATCATATGATAACAGCTGTGATGATTTCAGTGTAAAAACATTTAATAAATGTATGGTGCTTTAAGTGTTGCACTTATAGTGTATGTTTTGTAACACGTTTAATGGTTTTTGAGCACTTGCACTAATTTTGCTTCAGGTCAAGCTGGATATTCAGGGTACTATGGTACTGGTCTTTTTCCAACTAGTTCCCTAGATTCAGAAACAATAAGGGCTCGTCATTCTCGTTCAATCTCTGGCTTTTCTGGTTCATACTCGGGTTTTTCTGGTTCAGTCTCTGGTTTCTCTGGATTTGAAAATGTCACAGACTTTCCTTTACAGTTTAATTTCACCGGATATCCCGATTTTGGAAACTTTTCTGGCTATTCTGGGTATGGCAACTTTACTGGATACCCTCACATTGGCAATTTTACTGGATATCCTCATTTTGGTAACTTTTCTGGTTATTCTGGGTATGGCAACTTTACTGGATACCCTCACATTGGCAATTTTACTGGATATCCTCATTTTGGTAACTTTTCTGGTTATTCTGGGTATGGCAACTTTACTGGATACCCTCACTTTGGCAATTTTACTGGATATCCTCATTTTGGTAACTTTTCTGGTTATTCTGGGTATGGCAACTTTACTGGATACCCTCACTTTGGCAATTTTACTGGATATCCTCATTTTGGCAATTTTTCTGGTTATTCTGGGTATGGTAACTTTACTGGATACCCTCACTTTGGCAATTTTACTGGATATCCTCATTTTGGTAACTTTTCTGGTTATTCTGGGTATGGCAACTTTACTGGATACCCTCATTTTGGCAATTTTACTGGCTTTCCTGGCTTTGGCAACTTTTCTGGCTTCTCTGGTGGCCCTGAATATACTGGATATGGAAACGGAGGTAGGTGTCACTGTTGTAGTAAAAGCACATAACCTCAAATTGTATTCAATTTATTGCATGAAATTGGCATGGTTTGTGTATAACCCCCACAGCATGTTACTAGATACATATTAATTGTTCCCTGCTGCTATGCTAGTGTGCAGTTACCTAGGAAGTTTATATATTTGCTTTGTGCGAATTGATATTTAGAAAATTATTAAATTATGACAATTTACATGATTTAGGCTAGAATGAAAGTAGTGTGTAGTATAGAGGTGAACTTTCAGGGGCGATGTGATTTTACTCGATTTAGAATGTGACAGACTATTATTTATTGTTTATTTTCACAGGATATCCCAATTTTGAGAATTTTACTGGATATCATTTTTTTGGAAACTTATCTGGTTGTACTGATTATTGCATCTTAAAAAGTTTGCATCATTTTGGTAATTTTAACGATTATCCTTTTTTTTTGTATGGCAACTGTACAGGATACCCTTATTTTGTAAATTTTAACAGATAACCATATTTTGGAAACTTTTGATTTTTCTGGGTTATGGTAACTTTATAGGATATGGTAACTTTGGTAACTTTTTTGTATATCCTCATTTTGGAAACATTTGTCATTTTATAGGATATTGGAACATAACAGGATATTCTCATTTTGGTAATTTTACTGGATATCCTCATATAAGAAACTTTTCTGGTTATTCAGGTTATGGCAACTTTACTGGATACCCTAATTTTGGCAATTTTACTGGATTTCCTCATTTTGGAAACTTTTCTGGTTATTCTGGGCATGGCAACTTTTCTGGTTTCCCTGGTGGCCCTCCTCATACTGGATATGGATATGGAGGTAGGTGTCATGATTTAAGTTAAAGCACTTTTTTTGTGTGTTTCTGGCAAATATTTTGCAATGTCTCTATTTTTTCTATTTTTTTCAATCTTGACAGCATCTTTTACATCAGAGAAATTTTGTAGTAATCATCAGTTTTGAATATATTTAAGGTCATCATAACATGGGTCCCCCTATGTGTGGTTTCCATGACTATGAAGAGCCATTGTGTGGAATGGAACAAGACCTCAATGATGATGGAGACTGGCATAATAACACTCAAGGTAGGGTTATGTAGGCAAATATTTGGTCACAGTTATCATGTTTTCATTTTAATTTGGCTTTATCATTCTCATAGTCTTTTTATCCAGATTGAGTCATTTGTAGCACAAAAACTTAGTCTTAAAAGATCAAAATTACTGTGAAATACTTGTACCTTTCTGGACGAATGTGACTGATGCACTGATGATTCTTTCTATTGTCCCTTCATATGAACTGGATTTGAAAATGGTGTTTTGCACGTTATATTTGTATATATGAATTTTTACTGTTATTTGTTTTTTTAGTATTTTCTGATATGACCAAGAGGAAAAAGTGACATTTTATATTGCTCATTTTCAGCGGGTCAGATGGAGATCAGCTGTTCAGCTCAGCCAGGTGTGGCTAAGTTAGTGTACATGAAGCAACTGAATGTTACAACCTGTGCCATCATTGAAGCAGGAATGTTCAATGCCACGCCAGGAGACCATTTCCTGGTCATTGCACATGTCAGGGATGAACAAGGCAATGTAAACCCAATGACCTTGGTGAATAGAACTGGAGGTCATGACTGGCATGAGTGGTTTGACAGAGAAGTGCCTCCTGGAACATTCAAGTTTGAGATCATTGGTGGTTGTCAAAGCTCTGGTTTCATGGTCATCAGTCAAGTTGGAGGATATGATGGACATTGTGGTGGTAAGTTTCAAATCTGTGACCAAGTTTTCAAAAGAACTTGAGCCCAAAAATTGGTTTTAACATTTAGACTTACACTGTAGTCTTTTTGGCTGGAGATAAATCAGTAGCAGTCCATTGAAATTGAACAAAAAATGAGACATGTGTATTGATTTAGTTCAATACAATCTTTATTCATTACTGGACTATTTCGGATTCTTCTCGAACTTAAGGTCACTAAAATTTTAAAATGAAAGTTAGCTTGGGAATTGGATCACATATGATAATTATCAAACACAGGCCACCGTTAGCTTACCTGGATGTAGGTTTGCTAGGGCCACTTTGGCACCTAGCAATCAGCACTTAGTAACAACATCTACTCACATCAGTCTGATGAAGATCTATGTCCAGGTTGGCCATAAAATAATGGTATGAAAGTATTTTGGCTTGTGTTTGATAATTATCACATATTTATAAGTTTTTTGTATATAAATGGCTCATGCGCATGGTGTCAACCATAGAAAATGGGTGTTACAGAAGTTACAAGGCCAGAAAATGCCTTTTGTCATTCAGTAAAATGGGGTTCACTATGGTGATTAAAGCAAATATTAGATATAGACCTTATTCCCATAGACACCACTGGTCTATGGAAATCAGTCCAACTCTGCAGGGACTCTTGCTGAGTGCAATCAGCTTAACTGAATGACACATTTCCTCTTGTTTCCAATGTTCTCATATAATCACCAATTTTTCTGTATTCTACTTAAGTAGAGTTCTTGTGTAGTGGGGTATAGCAAATAAATGCCATTTTGTCTTAATGTTTGTTAGATAAACATTGCCCGCACAATTGAATAGGATCCTGGTTTTGGTTCCTTTTCGAAACAATTTGAATACAATTAACTGATCCGATTATATAAATACTTAAAACTAATGATTTTATATAGAGAGCCAGAAATAAAAATTATTTGTGTTATACTTTGAAGATATGATTATTGAAGAAAAGTGTGATAAACATTGATTTTTGACAAATTTTGTAGCCTTCCAAGGTCATCATAACATGGGTCCCCCTATGTGTGGATTCCGTGACTTTGAAGAACCATTGTGTGGAATGGAACAAGACCTAAATGATGATGGAGACTGGAATAATGACACACAAGGTAATTTATTGCTTTATTGATAATCTTGAAGATTTTTAATGATATTAGCTACATTAGAGCTGCATGCTTTATGAAAGTATATGTAACTCATACCTATTCTCAAAGCTTCTATGGGTTGCAGACAGGGTTAGACAAAAAACTCCTAAATTACTTTCTTTACGTACATGTTTTGGGTAGAAGAAGAATCTTCAGTGTTAACTGACTGAATTACTTTACCTGTTGTATTTACACAAATGTCATCTTACTGATGACATGATAATTGCGATTGAAGGGTAAAAGTTGAATCTTTTATATAAAACCCCCAAAAAGATTTTTTTGCTGTAATGGTACTTATTGTTATGTTTCAGCTGGTCGGTTAGACATCAGTTGCTCAGCTCTGCAGGGTGTGGCCAAGTTGTTGTACATGAAACAACTTAATCATACCACCTGTGTCAACATTGAGGCTGGAATGTTCAATGCCACACCAGGAGACAAATTCATTGTCATTGCACACGTCAGAGATGAACAAGGCAACGTTTACCCAATGACCTTGGTGAATAGAACCGGAGGTCATGACTGGCATGAATGGTTTAAGAGTGAAGTGCCTCCTGGAACATTCAAGTTTGAGATCATTGGTGATTGTCGTAGCTCTGGTTTCTTGGTCATCGATCAAGTTGGAGGATATGACGGAATGTGTAGAAGTAAGTTTCTTGATAACTTCTTTAATATAGAAAGGTACATAATTGTGATGTCTAGATATATCAACAGTATTTATATATTTATTATAATTGTTCAAAAAGTATGAAGTATTTTGAATATTAATCACAGCACTGTAGTACTTGTTATTGAAAACATTGGTCTTTTCTATAGACAACTTATTCAGAATTGTATCTTTTTTCTATTGGACTTTGCAAGGACATTGATGTTTGGCATTTGTAGGTTATGATGGGCATTCAGGTCATGGAAACATGGGTCCCCCTATGTGTGGTTTCCATGACTATGAAGAACCATTGTGTGGAATGGAACAAGACATCAATGATGACGGAGACTGGCATAATAACACACAAGGTAGATTTATGTTATTAATTTATTTTACAGGTTACTTTTAAGTTACTTTTTTTTGTTTGCATTGAGTAATAATAAACTTGTAATTAACACATCAAGAAATGTTCAATATTGGATTATTTTTATCCAGTTGCAAAGTTGCATGATACTGATTCCACTCTTGTCAAGGTTTTTCACTTTTGTACCCAGAGCTTTGTTTGGTGCCTGCCGGCTTCTTTATTTTAGTACAAGTACAATAATCTCCTTTTGGACTCTGTCATGGAGCAACACGTTTTCAAATTTACCATGCCAGTCACAGATACACATAAAAGTCATCCAGTCATCCAATTTTTTATTGTTTCTGGAGAAGAGCAAATAATTTAGCTTACTGGCCTGCCTAACATTTGTAACTAGTGTGATGAACTTCAACCAAAATTTGCAGAAATTCAGATGTACGAGGCAGGCATATGTCGAAATTTGACAATGAAAATTTGGCCGACCGTTGGGCTGTCATTAGGAACATTTAATAAGAAATTCAGCAGCATCTGTTCTATGTTCAGATTGATTAATTTCAAAATAGGAATATGTTAAACCATTGCTTCTCTTCTGAATATTAATTGAAGATTACCTAGTCTGATGAGAATTGCTCATTTTCTTTATTTTTATAATTTTGTAACGTTTCAGCGGGCCAGTTAGAAATCAGTTGTTCAGCTCTACAAGGTGTGGCCAAGTTGTTGTACATGAAGCAACTTAATCTTACCACCTGTGTCAACATTGAGGCTGGAATGTTCAATGCCACACCAGGAGATAATTTCATTGTCATTGCACATGTCAGAGATGAACAAGGCAACGTATATCCAATGACCTTGGTGAACAGAACTGGAGGTCATGACTGGTTTGAATGGTTTTCCAGAGAAGTGCCTCCTGGAACATTCAAGTTTGAGATCATTGGTGATTGTCGTAGCTCTGGTTTCATGGCCATCAATCAAGTTGGAGGATATGATGGACAGTGTGGTGGTAAGTTTTTGTTCACATATGAATTCGGCTCTTAAACAGCATAAATTGTTTCATTATATGTGTCGCATATTTGAAAAGATTTGTAAAATGAATATCTATTTATTTTCAGTAAAGCTGTTCTCATAAAGTAAAAAATCCTATCCTTGTTTGATGTAATTTACATGAATTTTAAAAAACAGTGGAATGTAGAGAAATTTGAACAACAGCATAAAGGTATCCAAATCATGGACTGACTTCTGAATTTATTATTCAATATTGGTTTTTTATCTTAATTGAGGCTTGAGAGAATTACTGCAATGTAATATTTGTAGGCTATGGTGGTCATTCAGGTCATCGTAACATGGGTCCCCCTATGTGTGGTTTCCATGACTATGAAGAACCATTGTGTGGAATGGAACAAGACCTCAATGATGATGGAGACTGGCATAATAACTCACAGGGTAATTTTCAATAACCATTGTAATGATTTTTTACCATTTTTTACAAGCTGCCATTTTGAAGAAAAGTCAGAATATTGCAATTATATAATTTCATTAATATATTTTACTAGTTAGAGGCACTGTATGGATTTAATTTGATTATTTGTCTATGTACTGACTGGCAAAAGAAATCGATCATGTCAGGAACCTTACCATTTTTGAGATAATTAAAATTTGAGTCCACAGAACAGGTGGGCAAATCCATCTTTGTAAATGAATGCAGTAACTGAATATTTATAAAAACCATTGCAATTTTAAATGTTTCAGCTGGCCAGTTAGAAATCAGTTGTTCAGCTCTACAAGGTGTGGCCAAGTTGTTGTACATGAAGCAACTTAATCATACCACCTGTGTCAACATTGAGGCTGGAATGTTCAATGCCACACCAGGAGACAAATTCCTTGTCATTGCCCACGTCAGAGATGAACAAGGCAACGTTTACCCAATGACCTTGGTTAACAGAACTGGAGGCCATGACTGGTTTGAATGGTTTGACAGAGAAGTGCCTCCTGGAACATTCAAGTTTGAAATTATTGGTGATTGTCGTAGCTCTGGTTTCATGGCCATCAATCAAGTTGGAGGATATGATGGACAGTGTGGTGGTACGTTTTTAATAGCATGCTCTTTGAAATGTCAAACTTATTTGAATTAAACTTTTCAAAATGAGTGCATAAATATTTGCATTATAGTTGCTTTGAAAATGTTAACCTGATGTGAAATATATATTTACTTTATTTCAAGTAAAAAAATTGGTATAAAACATTGTTCAATTTTATAGAAAGGTATTAAAAACCCAATGTGGTTTATAAATACTGAACATATCAGTGATATATATATATATATTTTTTTTTGGGGGGGGGGTAGTATTTATTATTTTTTTTTAACTTTGAGCCTTTTGTCTCTCTTGTAGGCTATGGAGGACATTCAGGTGGCTATGGTGGTCATTCAGGTGGCTATGGTGGTCATTCAGGCCATGGAAACATGTGTCCTTCTATGTGTGGTTTCCATGACTATGAAGAGCCATTGTGTGGAATGGAACAAGACCTCAATGATGATGGAGACTGGCATAATGACACACAAGGTAGATATAAATAACCATTGTGGTGATTTTGTTGTTTATGATTTTGTAACATACTGCCATTTTGAAGAGAATTTCACATATTTCAGTAATACTACTTTATTGATTGATTTATCAAATTGTGAGATATTATTATGGTTTTTAAGGATACAATTGATTATTTTTCTGTGTATTTATTGGTAGGAGATATTGGTCATGGCAGGTAACTTACCTTTTTGAAATAATTAAAATAAGAGTTGACAGAACAGGTCAGCAAAGTGGGACTTTGAAAAGGCTTGCGATAACTGAATATTGATAAGATAATTGGAATTTTAAAAAT
The DNA here is from genome assembly GCF_051362555.1 of Lingula anatina. NCBI lineage: Eukaryota > Metazoa > Brachiopoda > Lingulata > Lingulida > Lingulidae > Lingula > Lingula anatina. The sequence goes on from NC_141772.1 coordinate 21,183,959, forward strand.
AATTTTAAAAAATTAAAAAATTTTTCAGCTGGCCAGTTGCAAATCAGTTGTTCAGCTCTGCAAGGTGTGGCCAAGTTGTTGTACATGAAGCAACTTAATTTTACAACTTGTGTCAACATTGAGGCTGGAATGTTCAATGCCACACCAGGAGACAAATTCCTTGTCATTGCACATGTCAGAGATGAACAAGGCAACGTATACCCAATGACCTTAGTCAATAGAACTGGCGGTCATGACTGGTTTGAATGGTTTAAGAGTGAAGTGCCTCCTGGAACATTCAAGTTTGAGATCATTGGTGATTGTCGTAGCTCTGGTTTCACGGCCATCAATCAAGTTGGAGGATATGATGGACAGTGTGGTGGTAAGTTTTTAATAGCATTTTCTTCGAAATGTTAAACTTATCTGAATAAAACTTTTCAAAAATGAATTCATAAATATTTGCATTATAGTTGCTTTGAAAATGGAAACCTGATGTGAAATATTTATTTACTTTATTTCGAGTAATAAAATTGGTATAAAACATTGTTCAATTTTATATAAAGGTATTAAAAATCCAAAGTGGTTTATAAATAATGAATATATCAGTGCTATTGATTTTTTTGGGGTAGTATTTATTCAGATTTATCTTTTTTTAATTTTGAGACTCTTTCTTCCTTGTAGGCTATGGCGGACATTCAGGTGGCTATGGTGGTTATTCAGGTCATGGAAACATGGGTCCCCCTATGTGTGGTTTCCATGACTATGAAGAGCCATTGTGTGGAATGGAACAAGACATCAATGATGATGGAGACTGGCATAATGACACACAAGGTAGATATTAATAACCATAATGATGATTGTTGTTTATAAATTTGTAACATTTGTCTGTGTATTTATTGGTAGGAGATATTGGTCATGGCAGGTAACTAACCTTTTTGAAATAATTAAAATTAGATTTGACAGAACAGGTCGGCAAAGTGGGACTTTGAAAAGGCTTGCAATAACTGAAAATTGATAAAATATTTGGAATTTTAAAAAAATTTTTAAAAATTTTAATTTTTCAGAGGGCCGGTTGCAAATCAGTTGTTCAGCTCTGCAAGGTGTGGCCAAGTTGTTGTACATGAAGCAACTTAATTTTACAACTTGTGTCAACATTGAGGCTGGAATGTACAATGCCACGCCAGGAGATAAATTCCTTGTCATTGCACATGTCAGAGATGAACAAGGCAACGTTTACCCAATGACCTTGGTGAATAGAACTGGCGACCATGACTGGCATGAATGGTTTAAGAGTGAAGTACCTCCTGGAACATTCAAGTTTGAGATCATTGGTGATTGTCGTAGCTCTGGTTTCATGGCCATCAATCAAGTTGGAGGATATGATGGACAATGTATGGGTAAGGAATCAAAATGTTATTGCATTTAAACAGCAATCTTAGTTTCATACAATTTTTATAGTTGTGGACATTCAGGTGGCTACATAGGTCATCATAATGTGGCTCCCCCTATGTGTGGTTTCCATGACTGTGAAGAAACATTGTGTGAATTGGAACGAAACCTCAAAGTTATACTTTGGTTAAGAAAATGATAAAGTTGGGTTGACACTATTGAATGTGAATTACTGATCTTCTTGATTTCATGGGCCTATGGAAAAGCAAATTATTGGCATAATGATTTTGATATCAAAACATATCTGTCACTGGCAGTCACCAAGCCAAACTCTAGGGTGTCAAGATAATTACATCAAAAGGCCTTGTCACCTCAGTGTCATCACTAGGGTACCATTAAAAAAAACTGCATCTGGCTTCATTATTTCTGAGCATATTTGTATATTGATGATTCAACATCAAGTATGGGTTTTTTTCTTGCTGACTTTGTCTCTCAATAGTGTTTACTATTATTTCGTCCAGTCTATGTTGAAACATCAATTTGTGCACTGTTCTTTGTACGCATAATTGTGATGTACAAAAGTTATAAATATAAGACTACATTGTACTTAAGCATCTTTTTGGTTCTTTTTATATTTTATTGACAAATTTAAATGTAATGACAGATTAGACATACATGTTTTATTTGGACATAACAATGTCTGATAATTTATTACAATTTTTCCACTTTTGAAGACTTTGGTGGCCATTCAGGCCATGGAAACATGGGTCCCCCTATGTGTGGTTTCCATGACTATGAAGAACCATTGTGTGGAATGGAACAAGACCTCAATGATGATGGAGACTGGCATAATGACACACAAGGTGATGATTTATTAATAATTTTGTAATATTCTACATTTTGATTCGATTATGTTGGTCGTAAGGAAAATACAGAATGTTTTCATTGATTCATTATGGTATATTATGAGCTGCGGTATAGGATGAAGAACATGTCATATATACTCATTTATTTGATGGTAAAGAGAATTCACCTTGTAAAGTAGCCTACTCTTTTTAAACATTGATTGATTTTTACAATGAAATGGGAGGTGGACAACTAGTATAGAAAGGTATTTGTATTTTATTTTAGATATTTAACTCAGAATAAAACATGTATTGTTTCAGCTGGCCATTTAGGAATCAGTTGTTCAGCTCTACAAGGTGTTGCCAAGTTGTTGTACATGAAGCAACTTAATTTCACAACTTGTGTCAACATTGAAGCTGGCATGTACAATGCCACACCAGGAGACAAATTCATTGTCATTGCACATGTCAGAGATGAACAAGGCAACGTATACCCAATGACCTTAGTCAATAGAACTGGAGGTCATGACTGGTTTGAATGGTTTAAGAGTGAAGTACCTGCTGGAACATTCAAGTTTGAGATCATTGGTGATTGTCATAGCTCTGGTTTCATGGCCATCAATCAAGTTGGAGGATATGATGGACAATGCATGGGTAAGGAATCAAAATATTATTGCATTTAAATAGCAATCTTAGTTTCATACCATCTTTATAGTTGTGGACATTCAGGTGGCTACATAGGTCATTATATTGTGGCTCCCCCTATGTGTGGTTTCCATGGCTACGAAGAACCATCGTGTTGAATGGAACATGACATCAAATTGATACTCCTGTCAAGCAATTGATAGGGCCAGTTGGACACTATTGATTTTTAATTGCTGGTCCTCTTTATTTCATGAGCTTATGGGATAGCAAATCATTGACATTTTGATATCAAAACATATCTGTCACTGGCAGTCACCAAGCCAATCACTAGAGTATCAAGCTTGTGACATCAAATGACCCTATCATCTAGGTACCATCAACTAGGTACCATTACTTAAAAAAGAAATAAATGCATCTGTATTATTTGTTTATTGATTATTGATTATTTTGTCCACTCTGATATTTGCACACATCTTTGTTATGTAAAAAGCCATAAATATAAGGTAATTTTGGGAGCTTATTCATCAGTTTGATTTTCATTGATAAATTTGAATATATTGACATACAAAACATGCAGTTTTTATGGGGACATTATGATGTCTGATAATTAATGACAAATTATTTTTTTCATTTTAATTTGAAGACTTCGGTGGACATTCAGGCCATGACAACATGGGTCCATCTATGTGTGGTTTCCATGACTATGAAACACCATTTTGTGGAATGGAACAAGACCTCAATGATGATGGAGACTGGCATAATGACACACAATGTAAGTTTTTTACTGTGATGATTTTTAAGATATTTTTTTTTTATTATAGGAATCTTCATTTTGATATGACAATTGTTGAAGTAAGCAAAAGGCAGAATGTTTTCAATGATTAAAAATTATAGATATTGTGAGATACTGTCAAAGCAGAACAATATGAATGTGAGTTGGGGGACAAGATTACTATTAACTAGTATGGAAAGGTATCTGGATTCTATATATTAGATATTAAATAAGAATAAAACATATTATTTCAGTGGGCCATGTGGGAATGAGTTGCTCAGCTTTCCAAGGTGTTGCGAAGTTGTTGCATATGGAACAACTTAATCATACCACCTGTGTCAACATTGAGGCTGGCATGTTCAATGCCACACCAGGAGAGAAATTCATTGTCATTGCACATGTCAGAGATGAACAAGGCAATGTATACCCAATGACCTTGGTGAATAGAACTGGAGGTCATGACTGGTATGAATGGTTTTCCAGAGAAGTGCCTCCTGGAACATTCAAGTTTGAAATTATTGGTGAATGTCGTAGCTCTGGTTTCATGTTCATCAATCAAGTTGGAGGATATGATGGACAGTGTGGTGGTAAGTTATGTTTTGATAATGTTGCTGTACACAATTTAGATAAAGATTATAATACTATGAGAAACTGTTACAGACTTTGTGCTAGCCAGGATGAAAATGAAACTTAGAAATGAAGCAGCTTTTTTGTTTTTTATTTGTTTATCACTGGAGGGAATCTACCTACCATAGATTTTTGAACTTGTAATGTAAAAAGAAATTTCTGTCATCTAGATCCATGGCCATTATCTCAAAATTTAAATATAAGGCTATTCATATTAAAAAAATATATGTTTCTGTTGTCTGCTTGACCATGGTGATTTATTCAATTTAAATCTTTAAATCAAACTTTCTTATGCAAGCTCTAAAATTGGAAATGATTTCTTGATTTCTTTTTTTATGGCCACTTTAACAACATGGTATCATTACATTTGTGGGAGAACATAATTGTGATTTTTGTTTATTGTCAGAGTCAGACATTTTATGTATTAATAATATTTGGCAACAAATGATACCCTTCCACCAAAAAAAAAAAAAAATGCTAATTTTTAAACTCAGTTTATATACTGGTATTCTGTTCTCCCATTTCTTTTCAGCATATGGCGGCCATGGAGGCCATGGTGGTTACTATGCACAAACAAAAGAGTGGTGCTACCCAGGATTTCTGGATGGAGTGGATATGCGACATGGACATGATAGACCCCCTGTCTGTATGCTTAGCCAACATGAAAGCTGTAATCTCGTACAAGATCAGAGGCATGATGACTTTGACTGGACCACTCCCCAAAATGATGGTTAGCATTGGTGTTAATTATTCTGTGTCTTTTCATTTCATTGGTGTTAATCTCTGTGTTAATCTCAGTGGTGTTAATTTCTGTTAATCTTGGTGGAGTTTTAAGAAGAATGTGACCTTTAAAAGGTGATGTAGAAATTGCTCACAAGTAGGGTTATGAAAGTTGATTATAGATAAATTTAGAAATATCTACTTTTCCTTATTACTGAGAATTTTCTTTATCTTTTCAGTTACTGATTACATACACATGACACAAACACTGTGTATTCATTGAATCTGATTAGCATGTCCTAGATCTATGAGAGTTCTCTTTATAAGATGGATTTTTTTTTCTAAAATTCAAATAATTTATTCAAACTTTTTTCTTGGTCACAGGAGAGTTCTACGCCCTTGATTGCAGTAATCATAACCCTGGTGACAGGGCGGCTTTGAACTTGAGAGAAATATTCAATGTGGGCGGTCCTACATGTGGTTTTGTTCTCTACACTGCCCTGACAGACTCCCCCGTGGATCTCATGGTGGTGAACCATGGCCCCAATGGTCCAGAGATTCTCTACAACATCTCGCGTGGTGTCATACCACAGGCTCATCTCGAGAGGCACATGGGCAACATGACGATGAACTATGCCATGGTGGACTTCCCACCTGGCCAATACAACCTCAGCTTTGTTGGGGCATGTGGAGCAGGACCAGGTGTACACATGGTCTTGCTGGGACTTGGAAGTTCACCAAATACCACATGTGATGGTAATTATAATATATATGTAGAATACATTTATTCTCTTTTGTTTTAAGTGTGAAACTAAAGTGTGTGTGTGTAGGGGGAGGGGGCAAAGCTCTTTCTTGGAAATTATCCACAAAATTAGAGGGATGAACCTATGCTTTCAACAATATCAGCAGTGATAGAATAAATAAAACTAAAGAATAAGTGAATAAATAAACAGCATAATGAGGGAAAGTAAAAATAAAAAAAGTGTTTTAACATTTCCCTTTTTGTATACTAATATTCACTTATAGAAAAATTCAGCAATTCTAACAATTGCAAAATAACAAATAATATTTTATATTTTATTTTCAGAATTTCTGCAAAGGACGGAACAGATGCATTTCTCTATGGATGCTGGAGAAAAGCTGGGAGCCGACTTTACTTGCACATTCTCTGACACAAATAGCTGTTATTTGTCTCAAGTTCAAGGACAAGACGACTTTGATTGGATGGAACCTCAGGGAGGTAAGGCTCATAGGATTGTCATTTTTCTCAGAATTTTTTGTTGAGGTATGCTTACATCAGAACAAACATACATCAGATATAGACTAATGGACATTTGTTTCTTTCTTTTGAATTAAGTAATGTTGTAAGCTTTTGCCAAAGTTCTTTGTTATAAGTTGGGAAGTCTAATATTATTTAAAATTATAATAAAAACACTTTTATTTCTATGCATTGTAAATGAGCATGATAAAATGTGTTGTGTGGAAAATTTCTTGTTACTGAACAAAGTTGGCTTTTATCATTTGAACTATACTATATGACCATTATTGGATGAATACTTTTTTCAGATGGTCCATACACCCTTGACTGTAGTAACAGAAATAACCAAAGAGCTGTACTGATGGGGGATTTTGTTACCAACATCACTGAACAACGATGTGGCTACATTTTATATTCTGTCTCTGGTGATGCTGAGTTGTCTTCTACAGGACATTCTGCCACTGGTGAGATATTATTATATATATCTGTTGCTGTTAGTTTTTTGTGTTAAGTCACACTTTTCATCTATATTTTTAGAAATGGCATTTGGAAAACTATTATGAACAGTTTCTTAACTAAGAGGAAGCATAGTGATAGTGATTGTTGAAAAAATACTCTTAGTTAGGTCTGGGTGGCGAGTTAAAAATTATCATATGCCCATTGGGGTCAGTAAATGTACATATTACATAATTATATATATACACATTTTTGGCCTGACTTGGCGATTGCTGTGAAAATTACTGTTCATAAAATAATAATAAATTATTCATAAAGTTATTCATAAAATAAAGATTTATTGCCATAGTACCAGTGTTCCATCTGTAAATAATAACACTTTTCCCATTATGTTTTTTTTACAGGAGGCCAAGACGTCCATTTTAGTAGCTCAAATCCATTGGATAGCTTCACCTTCAATGTCAGTCATAATGGAATGGAAGTTACAATTGGGTTAATGGAAAGTCCTATTGGTTCTTATGTCTACAGTGTAGTGGGCACTTGTGGTAATGATCCTGGTGTCCAAGTTGAATTCTTCGGATCAGGCTCCATACCTCATGTGTCATGTGATGGTAGGTTAAATTGAAGCTCTGTTTCACTAGAATCTTTGGCCCGAAAATTGGTCTATACTTTCCAAAAGTTTAAGCCACCTTTGTCACACGGTTAAGCAATAAAGAAGTCCATTTATGTGAAATGTTGTGCCTGTTTTATACGAAGAGAGACATGGCTAATATTTCAGACCAAAACTTATTTGAGCAGACTACAAAAGATTAGACTAGAGTGTGGTAGATTAAATGTTTGGTCTAAACATTGAGACAAAATTTTTGATTGATGTTTGGGACCCTGGTCTCTGATTGTCTGAAAACTATATTTGACCATGAATAAAGTTGATTTATATCAGTTTAGCATAATTCAGAAAGAAAATCAAGGTTTGTCAGCATGCGATTAATTTAATTTCAAATTTTGTTTGTTAGAGGTAATTAATATGTTGTAAGGGGCAATGAAAATGTATTCAGGACCATATTAAATTTTTAGTACATTCAGTTTTAACTTTGATTTTGCTTAAAGTCAAAGATAGAAATTGATTTGAATTAAAAAAAAAATAGAATTTATATCTTAAATTTCTCCACATGTTGTGTCCTCAAACAAAAACTTATGAAAAAAGAAGTAACTGTTATTATTTAACTCCATTCTTCTTAATTCTTTTTCTTTTTATATATTACTAGAAATAAAGGGTATGATTCATGGAATGATGGGACCCTCAGGGCCCTCAGGGCCCTCAGGGCCATCAGGGCCATCAGGGCCATCAGGGCCAGCTAGTCCATTTGACCTCACTGGAGAATTGCTGGGAGCCGACATTACTTGCACATTCTCTGACACAAATGGTTGTTATTTGTCTCAAGATCAAAGACAAGATGATGTTGATTGGATGGAACCACAGGGAGGTAAGGCTTTTCTTATTTTTCTCAGATTTTCTTTTCTGTTGAGGCATGCTCACACCAGGCCCCTGTTTCACAAAAAAACTAACTAAAGTCGGTTTCCCTGACTTAGGGCTTGGTTACCAACGTAATTAAGTCGTTACGTCACTAAGTCCCGTTTCACAAAGAATCTAAAAGGTCGCTTACGTCGTTTTTTTCTTAGCTGTAAGACTTAAGTCAGCAAGCTCAACTAAAACTCGGTAAATGAGAGCATAAACAACAAAAATTTGGAAAGAACATACCTCCTTCAAGATATTGTGTTATAATATCCTTGAATAGCACTGACATTTATGGAATATTAAAATAGAAAAATAAAATTCCACTTTACCCAGCCGATCGCGTGTTTGTTTATGTTTTTGACCGCTAGACGTCCCTCAGTAGTGTTCCACGACAAGCTAATGTTTAACTGTTACTTTGAAGTTGTATTGAAGTTAAACTAATCAATAAAGTTCAAAAACAAACTTTGTTTGTGTTTTGGCTGACTTTTATTGTTGATAAACGATCGTTCTCGGCCGAAAGAGGCCATGAAACGTCATGTCTTGTGAAACTTTTGCAATTTTACACCTCCTTTTCTTGAAGAGTTTCTCTACGGTAAGCATGCCAAGCTAAGACGTTAGATTCTTTGTGAAACACTCCTAGTCGACTTCAGCTAAGTCGACCTAGCTAGGCCACCCAGCTCGAGCTAGTCGACTACGGATTTAAGATTCTTTGGGGGCCAGGACTATCATAGGTTCCCATACCTAGATTGATCTAACAGGATCGATCCATCTTCGAGGAGTTTCTCGCTAAATTGCTGAATCCCCTCAGAGATAGATCCATCCACAGTTAGGGTCTGGGAATGGTCCCATAGGGTGCTTTCCCACAGATTTAGATCGATCTAAAGATTAAGATTTAGATCGACCTAACTCCATGGGGGTTCACCCTAAATTGCAGTCAGCCGAGCGGGCACCATAGTTAATTACCCCTTTCCAGCTTTTAGTAGGCGGGACAGACGCTTAAGCCGGCCAAGCTGACAGTAATCTAGTGAGACTCCCCACAGGGATAGATCGATCTAAAAATCTATGGAAATGGGGTGATAGACTAATGAATATTTGGGTTTCATATACCACATTTTCTTAACAAAGTACTATTGAAAGCTCTGAGTTCAGTGTTTTGTTTGGAAGTCCAAGTTAACTCTATAGTAAATAAAATACATAATTAATTATATTAATAAGAAAAAAATACTTCTTTCTTTCTCTGTACTTTAATTGAGTATGATAAAATGTTCTGTGTGGAAAATTTCTTGATATTTAACAATTTTTTATTATTTGCACTATACAACTATGACTAGTATTGGATGAATGCTTTTTTTTTCAGATGGTCCATATACCCTTGACTGCAGTAACAGAAATAATCAAAGAGCTGTACTGATGGGAGATTTGGTTAACATCACTGAACAACGATGTAGTTATATTTTGTATTCTATCTCCGGTGATGCGGAGTTGTCTTCTACAGGACGCTCTGCCAATGGTGAGATATTACCTATCTGTTGCTGATAGAATTTTTGTGCAAATTTACACTTTTCATCTTTATTTTTAGAAATGAAATTAATGATTGTGATGAACATTTTTTAAACTTTAAGTAAGCATAGTGATTGTTGAAAAATATTTTTAGTATGTTGTGAGGTTAAAATTATTGCATATGCATTTGGGTCGATAAACTACTGTGCCAATTTGGCAATTGTTGTGGAAATTACTGTTCATAAAAGTAATAAAATTATAATTCTTTAAATGATTAACACACACACACAAATTTAACGTCATAGTATCAGTATTCCATCTGTAAATTATAAAACTTTCACCATTATATTTTTGTTTACAGGAGGCCAAGACGTCCATTTTAGTAGCTCAGATCCCTTGGATAGCTTCTCCTTCAATGTCAGTCATAATGGGATGGAAGTTACAATTGGGTTTATAGACGGTCCTGTTGGTTCATATCTCTACAGTATAGATGGCACTTGCGGTAATGATCCTGGTGTCCAAATTGCGCTCTTCGGATCAGGCTCCATACCTCATGTGTCATGTGATGGTACGTTAAGTATACGGTCTGCTTCACTAGAAACTTTCTACTGGAAAACTGGTCTTAACTGTCATACCAAAAATTTTGTTTGAATTTCAATAAGAAAAAAAAAATCATGTCTCCAGATGCAGTGTCCAGAAACTGAAATACATGAAAAGATATGAATTGTTTTTTTACTCAGTTTTTTTAAATTTTCTTTCTTTTTTTTTTCTCTTTTTTTATAATATCTAGAAATGAAGGGTAGGATCCATGAGATTATGTTATACGGCGATTCACCTGCTTTGCCACTTGGTAATTTCCACGGTATCCCAGAATTGGTCAATTACACCTGCATGATAAGTGAACACAATCCCTGTAACTACATCCAGGTCCAGGGCCTAGACGAATTGGATTTCACCACCAATAAGGAATGTGAGTATTCCCTCAAAGTTTTTGATTTTTGGTAGTGTTTTATGATCATGAATATGCTTTGTGTAATGGTACTGATGCAGAGAGAGTCTCTGTGTTAGTACAGTGGCACAGGGTACCTTAATTGCTTGGTCCATTGGAGAATAGAAAAAAATTAAGTTCTTGGTTGTCTTTGGCAGTAGTGTGAAATGTAAGCAGGACAAATGACTCATAGTACTTCTTTTTGTTCATTAAAGGGATAATAACTCTTCGTATGAGATCTATATTTCACAATAAAAACATTGTGAATAACTCATAGAAATATAATATATTCTGTTTTACCACAAAAACGGCAGTTATAGCTATTATTCTGATATCTGAGCTTGTCTTTAGACCACGTGACCTCCATTGATGGCTATACTTTGTTAAAATCTCTTAAGAGATTTTAACAAAAAACCAAACTTTTTAGAAAAAAACCAGGGACTAACTTTGAATGTAAAAATGGATTCATTAACCCTTGGTAAGTATGGGAAAATTGTTGTTTACTCCAGGAAAATTCATTTTTTGGCCGAAACGAAGAGTTATTATCACTTTAAGTTTATTAAACACTTATTGAATTTTATATTGTTGTATCACATTTATTTTTTCTATCAATGATAACAATTTAGATCTTGATGGTTATGTTTTGGTGACACAGCAACGTTTTTATACTTAGTAAACAACTTAATTTCAGGTGAAGTAACATTGAAAGATGATTATTTTTTTATTTATTTTCAGTACGAGGACGCCTTGCCTTGAATTGCTCAGGTACAAATGCTGGTGATACTGCCGCAATTGCAAATTTAATGTCGCATTCTGTTCTCGCTCCCTCTTGCGGGTTCATACTTTACGGGAGCGATCACCATCGTGATGTGGCCATGACAGTTCTTGAACAGCAGTATGGCCAGTGGCGTCCACTGTTCGACCTCCAGCCACCTCAGGTCCCACTGAATTACGTGAAGATGCCAGTGGGCCAGGGCTTGACTGCTTACTTGGCGTTTGCCGATATCATGCCAGGGGAGCATAATTATTCAATCGCAGCTTCTTGTGGAACACAGGCGGGGATTGAACTTGTGCTTCTTGGCATGGGGCTGCTGCCAGTGCCCTGCGATGGTGAGTTAATGAGCACAAAATCATAATTTTAGTTTATCAAAATCAGTCAAGATTATCCAGTTAAGATTAAGTATATAGTTTATCTGTTGGTTTAGGTATTTATGTCTGGCTGGCGTGGGGCTACTGCTGCTAACTTGTAGTAATAGGTCCATGAATACAAAATAATGATAATGATTGGTTTTAGAAAAAGATCAGATTAGAATTAAAGTTTTATCAGAGTAATGTGATGGTGGTTTTCCTCATTAAGGAAAAAAATGAATTCTTTTAATTCCAGTTGTTTAAGTTTTGTATAAAAATCATCTGACACAGATGCTTTTAATACATATTAGTTATAAACATAAAATGAATAAAAATTGTGACATTTTGGTTTGTCTGTATTTCACATTTGATAATGGCATGAAGTTGATATCCAAGTCATGTACACATGTTTTTTTTTACATTTTGCAACTCTTTCTTCCAGCTGTCTTTGAGATGTTGAACTACACAAGACCAGGAGGTGAGTATACAGTTGAAAGTAGGGGAGCAGTAAGTGCAGAAAGGTTCTCTTTTTTTTTAATTTAAATGGTCAAAAATGGACAAATTTGAGTTTACTGGAAATACCTTAATTTCTGGTTATTCTCTGTTTATATTAGCTGGTTTTTGAATGATGTTAAAAGTGAACTATTTATTTTTTAGTCATTTATCTCATAAATATTACATATTACTATATTTGCCTGTTACTAAAAATTTGCAAGTACATTTATATACATATAAACAGTATTTCTTCTTTATAAAATTATTTTGTGCTACTTTTATTAGCATGCAGCATTTGTTTAGAATGAATTGTTTTCTTAATCACATAACACAAATAACATATATCCAGAGTGACTGTTTTTATTATTATTTTGATATATTTTTATAGTATGCGATGACAACCCTTGTGAGAATGGCGGAACGTGCCATGAGATGTCTCTAACACAGCCTTATTGCGAGTGCTCACCGCGCTTCAGCGGGATGTTCTGTGAGATGGGTAAGTGTCGAGATGGGCCTGGTTGTTTCTTAGGAATGGTGCTAGTTGCACTATTATGATGGATGAAATAAGTCAATTTTGATCAACATTTTAACTCTGTGGTCATCACACTCATTTATGTATTTGTTTTTTAATTGATTTCATTTGTTAATCATAGTGAATGAAGCATTATTACTATTATCTACTTTGTTTTTGGTAAGGGGTGAGGCATTTATGAAGAAAGTAGTCAATTATCTTAACAGAAATCATGGCATTTTAGTGAAACATGAAAAGATTTAATGTCTCTGAATTGCATAGCACTGTCATGAAAAAGTAATTGTTTTGTGGCATTAATGATGATGGTTATGGCAAGACTAGGAAAATATAAGTGCTAAATGCTCTGAGCATTGATGACATTAGATTAATAAAGAAAAATCTTGAATTTCAGATTTGATCAATGACCCCGTATACCAGTTCGTATACATCCACAGTTGTAATGTCTCAGAACCTCATGGATGTGGATTGGACATGAATTTTAAGGACACTGACTTCAATTGGACTAAAACTGGTAAGAAAATCCCTAAGACTACATAACAAGATGTTCCATATATAGTCATTATCAAAGCAAATTAGTCTGATGTCTGAAAAATTTATAATGACTATTGTCGTCTTTAGTATTGTACATCATGACAATATGAACTGATAAACTATTTGAATAATTTTGTTCAATAGTTTCATTATAGCTATGCAATTTCAATAGAAATACTGGGGCGATAACTTGTCACATTAGTCAAAGGTCCCATAACTTGGTGACATTTTACCTAGCTTACGCAGATGGTATATTGGCTGGTTAAGTATCAGTTCATTTCTCTAGCTTATGCCCAAAGAACCTTCACATTTGTATTGAAAATTTTTAAACCATCAGCCTCTCATGGGGATAATGCAATCTTTTTTTCAGATAAAGCTGGTTGGGTTTTGGACTGCAATGGACAATTCCCCGATGACAGTGCCATTGTGGGCATGTCAGAATTTATGAACATCACCCAAGAAACCTGTCTGTCTGGAGTGTTCCATAAGCCAATTCCAGAAACCGGTTTGGAAACATGGGCAATCTATGATGAAGGCGAGCCTCAGTTCGTGGCCAGCTTGACTGGTGCAAACAGCCACAATGGCCTGATTGGTGCAGGAGTGACGATTCCATCAGGAGCATACAGAATTGGTCTGCGCGGCATCTGTGCTCGTGGCGGCGGAGTTCAAGTGCACATCCCTACAATTGCTTTCTTGCCTGGAAATTGCACATGTGAGTGTTTCTTTTTTTGGTTTGATGTAGATATCATCCCTAAGATACATTTCCTTGAAAACTTTTTGTTGAATATTGCTATGTGTATAATATATGTTTTTATTTTCTTAATAAATCTCATATAGGACTTGGTACCATGAAAGTACACTAGTGATTAAAATGTTCATTTTCATGAGAATTTGTTTATTAAAAAACTTGAAAGCAAATTTTGCAAATATATGCAAAATTTGTAGCTTAACACATGCAAACATTTGATAGTTCATTGATAATGAGCATGTTGTAATTTTGTTTTAGTCTGGGCCGAATCTTTGATGGGAAGAACTGAAGTGGACGTCCTTCCCCCTGCTCCTCCATTTGAACCTTTCATAGGTAGGTCCTAAATTGTAAAGTATTATAATACTGCTGATAGTCAATAAGAATGAATAGTAAAACTGAAATACTTTATATAGATGAAAATAGGAAGGATAATAAAATGATTAACTTAATCCATGCAATGTGTGATATTCACACATTTCAGATTGTTCATTACCTTGAGTTAGTATTCTTGTATTTAGGAATTGCTGTAAACACCTTTAGGAAGACACTTACCCCATGCTAGTGGTTGTTGTATTGGACATATTCTGTTCACACCGGGTATATGTACTTGTCTCTGTGAGATATACATCAGTTCTCTACATTGGCTGTGGGGTAATATATAAATAATTATTCTTAAATTTTAGATGGAGATGACTGTGCAAGTAGCCCTTGCCAAAATGGCGGCACCTGCAATGATGTATGGGCCGACTTCTACTGCAACTGTACGGCTGATTTCTATGGCAAATTCTGTAACATGAGCTTTGAAGGTACGATTTCATGAATAACTCTGATGTCATTTTCATTCAATTCTTGTAGATAAGATCAAATTTAATGGTGTGTGATTGAACTATTTTAGCTGCAATATTTTTCCTCTTTTTTTCCTGAGTTACAATCTGATTTTAAAGAGGAAAAATACTTGACATTCTTAATTTTTTTTCTTGAAAGTCAAATGAACACATGAAAATGATTCATATTGTTGATTTAAGGTCAGTTCTTTGGGAATATTTGTCGGACACTGACTTCGAGTAGATTTGAATTATGTTTTGTCCCATTTTACTTTCTTGATTATAATGCTTTTTCCAGTGAAATGCTAAGCTTTGCTGTCATCATTATATAGAGTAACCATTGGTAATAGCTGACCGATTACTTTATTTTCAAAGGTATCAATGAATGCGAGAGCAACCCCTGCATGAACAATGCAGAGTGTATTGATCTGAACCTGGCCTTTGAGTGTGACTGTCCTCCAGGATTCATTGGGGATAGGTGTGAGATCAGTAAGTACAATGGTATTTGTCTCATATATCCCAAAACTGGTTACGATACGGGCGTGAGATCAGTAAGTGTTATGATATTTGACCTAGATCCAGAAAAAATCTGTACAATAGAATTTATTTATCAAGACAACTTCATATGGCTGCATAGGGGAAGAATGAGTTTGTTTCTTGTTACTTAGGGTGGTCTAGCTCTTTCCACATGGTCTCATTGACATGGCCTGGTTGTGCCTGTTGTATTGTAATAAAGCTAGTGATATAGAGGAGAGTTTAGAATGAGGAGATGACGTGCCTTACTTGATATAAAATATAGAATTAATTAAGATAGATTTAAATAAACAGTTTAAAACTAAAGGCATAGCCTTAATAACATACCCATGATTTTAATCATTTAAAATTAAAATTTTCCTTGAATTGTCATGTTCACAAATTCTCTTCCAGACTATGATGAGTGTCAGTCCAATCCTTGCTCCCCTGAGTCCAACTGCACGGATAGAGTCAATGCATTCTTCTGTGAATGTTTACCTGGGTACACTGGACAGTTCTGTGACTCTCGTAAGTTATTTTAAGTGTTTACTTTCTTTTTAACAATAAAAGGCTTAAGCCCTTATGGAAATTTCCTTATAGGATCCTATAGGACATCTTCAAGGAAGTAAACCCCAAAATCTATGGGGTCCTATAAGACATGTAGTAGAATTCCTATAGAGACCATCATGTCTTGTAGGATTCCTATAGTTTCATGGATTCCTATAAAATCCTGTAGGGGGGTTTTGTGAGGGAAGTTAAAAGTTAAATATACCGAAGTATGATGATAAGAGATCCTTACTTTTTGAAAAATCCTGTTGTTAGCTTCCTCGCATAAATGTGTTCACAACTGAGAGCTGGCAGTGATTTTTACTCAGTTTATATTTTATATTTCATTAATTTATATACTGTGTAAGCGAGTGCATTAGAAAACTTTCTCCCCTTTACAAGAAATTACAGACATAACTTACTAATTACTATATTTTAAGATGTCAACTTTGCAAAAAAAAAAAAAAAATTACAATGTTACAATTTTTGGTTTGAGAAAGATTTTCTCCACTTAATATGTTATTATATTTTTTAGAAATTGACGAGTGTGCAAGCAATCCATGTCAAAACAATGGCTACTGTATCGATGATGTAGCAATGTTTATTTGTGAATGTGACGTGGGTTACACAGGAGCAGTGTGTGAAATCAGTAAGTACATACATCAGTTGAATACAAATAAAAACTTCTATGTTCTATGTTTTAACAAAATTATAAGACAATACTTACAAAATACACAATGTCATAATATGAGAATATTACATTAAATTTTAATGCTCAGAAGATTTAAGTTGGATTGATCATGGATATTGTAATACCAAATTAAGCTATACAAATGGATTATTAAATTTAACATGCATTTTTAAAAAAAGTTTTGTTAGAAGATATTTATCAATGACTGTGGTAAGATTTGATACAGAACAAATATTTATGAACAATTTTTTGAAGCACTTAATTCAGAATTCAGGAGAGAGATTCTTTAATGTAATATGTTTACTTTCTAGACATTGATGACTGTGCTGGTGTTCAGTGTCAAAACAATGGAACCTGTGTGGATTTAATAGAGGACTATTACTGTGCCTGTAAGAACCTCACGACTGGAGATTACTGCGAAGTCTGTAAGTATAATTGTCATCACTAGGTGGCGTAACTTTTTTCCCTTCATTCCTATAAGTTATCACTACATGTCAGTTAAAGAGTCATGCAGTTCTTAAAATATAATAGTCTTCAGAAAATGTTAGGAATATAATATACTTAGTAAAGTATACTTAGAAGTATACTAGCTTATATTTACCCATGCCTGCACTTTCATTGAAAAGTACAGTAAGAGTTAGTGCAATAATTGTATGTATCAATTTGAGACTCTGTATTCAAAAATATCCCAAATTGTCACGTACATGTATCTGGTATTAGTTGTTTTTGAGTTATCAAAAGTTTAATTTCTGATATAAAACAGAAACAAACTAATTCAACAATTTTACTAATTATAAAGTATATTAGGGGCATGTGATACAAATATTTTGACACCATTTCAGTGGAACCATTTTATCAAGCTTGGGGAGCCTGGGGTTCGTGCTCAGAGGAGTGTGGTGCAGGAGCCGTACGCACGCGTGTACGCACATGCACTGATATATCTGGTGCAGATCGCCCTGTGTCCCATTGCGAAGGCTACAACCGTGGACCATCGAAAGAGGTCACAAACTGCAACCTTGAACCCTGTGTTGGTGAGGAGGCTTTGGTTTTTCTGTGTGCTTGTATTCTTTAAAAGCATTCAGTGTACATGAAACCTTAATATAGATAAAATAATTTAATCTATTTTTCTTTGCAATTAAGCAGTCTTCTTCATCAGCAACACATGGTATTCCCTCTCAGAAACTATTGACTAAATTGTAGTTTATAATATCCAGTTTCTTTGAGTTATAAGTTTCTGATTTTAAAGTCACTGTTGTAATGTCAATGGTGAATTTCACTTATTCTTGTAATTATGATAAAATTTGAAGTTTATGTACATTCATTAAAGGATATTGTTTAGGTTTAATAAATCTTACCCCGTTCTTTCTTTGTGGTTTATCTTTTATATGGCCAAAATGATAGTTTTACACAGTTCTTTGTTTTGATTTAAAAGAGCTACACTTACTTTTCATCTGCTATCATTGCAAGTTCTTGTAGCTTATTACTTTTAACATTTGATTTTTTATGACAAATTCTTCAACACCAGTTTTATATATTACGTATTCCTTGCAGTAGAAGCCATTGCAGTTTTTAATAACACTAGTAAAGCTTTTCAAACATTATATAGTTTTTGATTTTATTTATAGCTGCATTTGACCCGTGCTCCCTCCAGCCATGCGGCACCCTCCACACGTGCGCTGTCGTAGATACCACGGGCAGGTACAAATGTGCATGTGCCAGTGGTTACCAGCACCCTGTGGATGACAATGGAAATGAGATCCAAAACCAGTGTGTTGGTATGTATCTTCGGTTACTGCCTTGAAAAGGAGTTACCAAACCTTTTTTTTATATGTGTGTTTAACTTGAAATTAATCTCTGCACATTGGGAAGAAAATACCAAGAAGTGCTTTACAGATGATTTAAAATTCTCTTGGTGAAAAGTGCCTTCTTTTTATGAGTCTGCTTTAATCAGTGGGGCATGACCAAGAAATTAGTAGTTAACCTTTTAAACCATCTTGTTAAGTCCCAGACTTCGTCAGTCAGACTTTACGTTAAAATAATGTCACGTTAGATAACGCGCGGTTCTTGGGCCTTAGTGTTGTGCGCCCAGCTGATCCAATAAAACAAACAAGATTCTCATTTGACGCAAATGGAAATTTAATACTGTCTTTGGAAAATATACAGAGGTTTCTTCTACATAGTAACTGTCAGTCCAAAATGTATAATGATATTGCCAGAGCCAAAATACGATATATCATAGCCTTAAAACAGGGCAGCCTTTATAGATCATTCAGGAATTTTAATAACCAGGAAGAAATAACACTTGACTGAGCTCAGTCCTTTTGTCTCAGGTTTTGCCCCAACTCAGTCACCGTGTTTCCTGGATCATCATTATCCACCCTAGCCTTCAAAGGCATTTCTAAATTTTATCTCGTGCCAAGTGCCCTGGTCACGATCATTCCCGAATGTCTATTGACTGCCCCCTTCTAAGCTTATCTTAGGATAAGAATATTATTTTAATTAATTGTTTATATCAATTATAAAATACCCAAAGTGGTATTTTACAATCTGGACACTAGAGACATGATATTATGGCAAATTTCTTTTACCATATTATTTTATTCTGTCACCCTTACCCATATTTATCTTTTAGACACTGACGAATGTGACATCACCCAGTTCCCCATCAGCGACTGCAGAGAACCTGGTGGCTCCACCAAACTACTTCCTAGTGTCGCTGAATGTGTCAACTTGGAGGGAACTTACCTCTGCTACTGTGCTGACGGTTTTGTGAGGGACAAAAATGCTACGCGTAAATGTAAAGATATTGATGAGTGTGCTCTTGGACTGCACAATTGTGATGTCAATGGTAGAGCCAAGTGTATCAATCGCCCAGGTGGATTCAGATGCAGCTGTGTCGCCCCCTACAGGGGAAATGGTACCATAGGCACATGTATTGGTAAGGATTCTTTTAAAGTATAGTAAACTACTTTTTGGGGGTTTGAATTGTGAAAAAGGGGATATATGTAGTATTCCCCTAAAAATTTACCAAGATTTATGACATGCAATGAAAAAAGTGCACACACACGTACTCACATATGCAGGCTCACACACACATGCACATGAAGGCACACACAAACACACACACTTTTTTCATTTTTTTAAGATTACTTGATTGAAACTTTGGAACAAAAAAAAGTAAGATCCACCCAGTTACTTTGTCAGAACATTTATCTTCATGACTAACAAAAACTTAAATGAAAAGTATAATTCAAGCCTTGTTTCACTGATATTTTTTCTCCACAGAGAAGAGACTGATTCCATTTGAGAACCATCATAAGGTGCCATTTGCAGGCAGCAATGTATCTGTGATATCCCAATTCTTCTTCCCCAAGTATGGCATACCACTGTACGGACAACAGATTCATCCTTCCCTCTATGTGAGTTCTTGAAATTAAATATTCGAAGTGTTTTAGCACGTGTTATATGTAGTTAGGATGTACCCACTTCCTTCACCTACAAAACTAAATAAATGAATAAATAAATAAGTGAACAAATTATGATAATAAGAATGATAAAAATGAATAAAAATGGGATAAAACCTGGCAATTTTTTCATCCCTGTCGACTTTTTTATATTTTGTCTCTGTTCAGTTTGTTGGCTTTTGTAAATTTTTGCATTTCTTGTTCACTGCCTAAAATAAAAAAAAATTTGGTTTGGATCCACTTTTAATGCCTTAAAAATCTCCAAAATCATCCCTTTTTTCATCGTTTTCCAGTTTGTCCAACACGGAGTCATCATGGTGACTGATGTGGAAATTTGGGAGGCCGAGGCTGACAGCACCAAGCTTCAGAAAGCCTTCCGTAACCCCACCAAATTCCCACTGAGACAGGCATATTTTGGATTGGACTTTAGAGAGGTTGCAGGCATTGGTCCTTATTGGGTTAACATGCATATGGAGAACGATAGAGTAAGTATTAGTTACTATGCATGTCAGTTATTCAGCCATGAGCTCTATCTGCAGGATCACAGAATCCCAAGATGTTTAATTCAGTTTTGATAACCACCCACACTCATCCATCCACTTGATCATATTTGTCGAGAACTATTTTGGATTTTGAAAAATGTTTCCATTTCAAAAAGTTTTGCATCTGTTTTTTTTTTTTGGCATGAGAATTAAACAACATACTTTGGAAATATTTTGATGTTAATGTAGCAGAGATGAAATTTGTATCTTTGGATAAAGAATATAAATAAAAGTATATTTATCACACCTGTAGGATGGGCGTGGTATTTACTACAAGGAGTATGGACTAGATAACAGCAGAGATGCAGATTTTCTGAAAGCGGCTTCTCTTCAGATGAAGGCTGCTCACAATTTGAGCTCCTTCAGTGGAGAATACATGTTTGTGGTCACCTGGAACAAGATGCAGCATAAGATTAACAAGTGGCAGGTGAGAAAGATGCCTCTGTTAACTCTGCCCCCCCCCTTCTTTCTCTCTCTCTCTCTCTCTCTCTCTCTCTCTCTCTCCCTCTCTCTCTCTCTCTCTCTCTCTCTCTCTCTCTCTCTCTCTCTCATTCTTCACCCATCTATCCATCCATCTGCCTATATACAAAATTTGTGATGATAATTCATACTCAGGTAAACTTTTGGAGATCCAGGCAGCAAATGCTTTGACTTTGTGTGCTGTTTCTGCTTGAGGCCAGTAGATTTGTCAACTTTAATGGCCAGCAGGCTAAAATGTTTTAGGGCACAGATTTTGTAAATGTCTTGAAAAAGCACATTCCAGGTAACTGTATTGGTACATATTGGTTTAGATTTTGTAAACGTTTTGAAAAAGTACATTCCAGGTAACTGTATTGGTACATATTGGTTTAGATTTTGTAAACGTTTTGAAAAAGTACATTCCAGGTAACTGTATTGGCACATATTGGGTTAGATTTTGTAAATGTTCTGCAAAAGTACATTCCAGGTAACTGTAACTATTCATGCACATTTTGGTTTTCTTTTCAGGAAGTAACATTCCAAGCTATCATTGTGACAGACTACAAGAATACCTATGTCCGTTATGTTTATGATGACAGGGGTATGAAATGGAACCTGACCCTGAACGCTGCTAACTCGGTGAGTTAATGGGAGAAATTGGCTGCTTTTAAAGCTAGCTACTGGTGAAAATTGAATTAAGATTAACAGGCTGTGTTTTGAAAAGATTTTTCACAACTTTTAATGGAATATTTCAGGATAGACTGTCACATTTATTTAGAGGGGAGAAGATGTGATTACAATTTCTGCTGAATGCAGATCTTCTAATATTTATAAAACAGTATTTATTGCATGTTTTCTTTGGCGCTTGAGTTCAATTTTGAAATCTAATTTTAAAAGACTTGTTTTTAATTAATGCTTTTTTTCTTTGTTGGAGGTTTGTACTTTTGAAGTGCTCTCTAGTTTAATTTTGAAATTAAAATATAATAACCCATTTGCGTTAATCTTCAGCCTAACTTCCCTGGCCGAGTGGGTTACCTGGTCAACACCTGGTCGCCATTTGTTTGGAAGGCCGAGGAGTACCAATACTCCTATGCCAGTGTGGTGGACAAGGCCCACATGGAGAGAATTGACAATGAAGTTGGCACGAGGGCGGGAGTCTTTGACTATGCTCTCAGTGATAACCCAGACGACTTTGAGAATCCTGGAAAAGCTTGTTATGATTGGATCCAGGAGGACATACTGTATGACAGTATCAAAGGAAAGCTTGATCAAGGTGAGACTCAGTCACTGCCTCTAAGTTTTGTAACAGTTATTGTCAGTGTCATTTTGTTGTTTGTCGGTGTTTTAATTAAAGGTATTATCTAAAGTGCATTGAGATTTTTATGAATATGTAATGAAAAAATTATTATTATTATTATGGTTTAAAAGTTTGATTTGAAACAGTGCAACTTTGGAAAGCAAATTAAGTTCCTCACTTTCAAGTTTTGACTTGAACAAAATTGTGCTTAATTGTTTTCTGCTGGTATATCATGGCTGCCATTTCTTACAGAGGAGACTGGGAAGTGCCCGGCTTTCTTGGACCAACTGTCTTCCAGCTGGATAGAGTTCCGTAGCAACTGGATCGCCACGTGCTACATAAGACGCATGCCAATGGGATCAGGCGACGAGGCACGCTCTCCACGCTGTTGTTACGATTTCCTCGGATCCCGTGTGGATGATTGGTTCCTATTGGATGGCATGAACATCTTTAGAAGATTTAGTGCTACCAGTGCTCGTGGCAGGAAGGAGATAAAGGCATTCCAGAACTGTTGTTGGAATAGCTGGGTCCACTGCTTTGACTACATTGAAAGAAGACCAGTGTCCAGTTCCCTCTTCTTCTTTGCTGCCTCTATTGGTAGGTACCAGTATATTAGTATATATATAGTTTATTTTATATGTTTTTGTCCCTGTGTGCATGCATATGCATGTTGGTACAGCCAGGTTCTTGGTAATTTTTTTTTTTTTTGCCAGTGAAAATTAGTCTTGGAATGAATTGGCCAGTGTTCATAAAGTTCTCATTTGAAGTTTCAAAACTTATTGTCACTTAGCATATCATTTAATGATGAAAAAAATTTAGCCTATATATAAATAAATTAATGGAACAATTATAGTAATAAACATTTTTTAAAAATTATTACCATCAATATTTCATTATTATAATGCTGATGGTGATGCTGCTGCTTATTATTATTATTATTATTATTATTATTTCCTGTACAGCTCTGTCAGCTGGTGACCCTCACATCACCACCCTGGATGGCCACCAATACTCCTTCAATGGCTGGGGAGAGTACACCCTGATCAGTGGCAACCACTTCACGCTGCAAGGCCGCACGGCGCCCGCGTATACCACCACCCCACCGCCACGTGCCACTGTGTTCACGTCGTTTGCGGCACAGCAGGTGGTGCCTGGGAGCTCTAACAGTGATATTGTAGAGTTTAGGCTGAATGCTACTGGGAATGGTGTTGGTAAGTACTGGTGTTTATAGATCACTGATTTGGGCTCCGTGCAATATTTTCATAAACTTTCAGAAAATTTTGGTTTTTGCTCCAATGATTAAACCATTTTATATGTCTATATGCTCTTGTTGCTGTGCAATTATATAAGGAGAGAGTATTGCAAAGACTGGATTTGGACTTGCCGTGAAATATTGACTAGAAACAAAACATTTTATAAATAAATTGTGCCTTAATGCTTCTTAGCCCAGACATATTCAGTCTAAGCCACTTTTTGATGATAAAAACATAGCTAATGCCAAGATGACACTCTGTTTCTGGCTGTGTTTTAAAAACAAAGAAATTAATATGTGTTATTTTTATATATTTTCGTAACTACTTAACAATAATTCTTGAAACAATTTTCCCATAGATGTCCTCGTGAACAAGATACTCCAAAATGGCTCCTTCAGTGGAAATGGACAGGCCTTTAACAAAGTGGTCATCTCAGAGTTGAATGGACGCTACACTATGGTGTTCTCAACGGAGATAGAGATCAAAGTGGAGGCGTCCCTGAACATGACCTCCGTCTCCGTCGTCTCACCTGCAGCATGGAACTCTACTCTGACGGGTATGTTTGATGTGAAAACTGAATTGTAAATTGGTCATTTCCCTGATAACTTACTGCACAGTTGAAAATGTGTAAGTATGATTTATAACAACCTATGAGTTTTCATAGCGATTAATGTTTTTCATTGTGCATACTTCTGCTTTCAATTCTCAATGCAATATTTCAGAAATTATGATAATTAAGGAAAACTTGCACAATTGAGAATGTTCCATTTTTTGGGGGGCAACTAACTCTTTCCAATACATGTTTTAAAAAATACATAATGCATAATTTATACATTTGACACATGCCATATATTTTCCTGAAAACTGATACGTGTTATATAAGTACATATACTCTTTCAGGCCTGATGGGTAACTTCAATGGGGATAAGAACGATGAATATGCTTATCCCAATGGTACAACAATCCACATCAACTCCACAGAGGAACAAGTATTCTACTGGGGCCAGCAATGTGAGTAAATAATTTTTTTTTCAATTACAACCCGAAAAAAAACCTTTTTAGCCAACCAGTTTTGTGGAACATGATATTTCATGAGTCTACTGGTTCAATACAGTTGCTGAACTATTTTCAGTTATTAACATTTTTGTAACTAATGGCATTTCTTATAGAAAAACAAGTTTATTCATTGTAAAATATTGTATATATTTTGAATCGATTTGTTTAACATTAGAATTTATTTTCATTATTTCAGGGGCAATTGACCCAACACTGTCATTGTTCTCATATGATGATCTCAGCGCTTACAATGCTAGTGACTATGGCAACTACACCTTTGTACCACTGTAAGTGATGTGAAAACTTTCAAGTTGAATATTTAAAGGGGACTTGAAATATATACCTAATTTTTAAGTGAAGTGATTGATTGGTTTTTAGTTATTAAAGGTGATTTTTATAAGCTGAATGGTGATTTTCTCATTCATGATTATAAATTTCAGATTCTTCAACTTGGACACCATGTTCTCTGACAATGCCACTCGAGATTCAGCCATTGCAACTTGTGGTGGAATTAACAACTTGAACAGAGAGTGCGTCTTCGACATTGCCCTCACTGGAAATGAAGATGTTGGTGCTGCCACCTCTGCCTCACAGCAACAACTGGCAGCAGAGCAAGCTGCCCAGAGTTAGTTTTATACTTACTTTTAAACATTTTGCTTATATTTTGATTTGTTCAATTTTCATTTTTCGGACATCCCAAGAACTTTCCTTTGTTGTTACTTATGCCAATTAAGTTGGTTATGATTTCCATGAATGTCAGTTGTTAGAATCATATATTTATAAATCACTCCATTCCATTATTATATTTATTTTTACAATCTTTGCAGACAACTTCCCACCATCCTTCACCAGTAATAACACCATTCTTCAAGTGAGAGCAGGCGAGAATATGGCCGACGTTACCTTTGGTGCCTCAGACCCCAACAGTGGCGACACCGTCACCTTCAGTTTGGCCAGCCCCACACCAGAGGGTAATAATAATAATAATAATAATTATAATAATAATAATAATAATCATTGTTATTAGCAAAAATTATTTTATCAATTTGAGCTTGTTCTTCTTCCCAATTCATTGTTAAATCTGGAATTGTTAACAGTTTCTGTAAGTTAAAGTGTACAAAAAACACATAAATCATAAAATACTTGATTTTATTTCTTTTTTATTTGTTTGTAAATTTATTTAACAGGTTGTTCCATCGATTCTGCCACTGGTGTGCTATCATGGAGCTCTGTACCTTCCAACCTCACTAGTAACGATACCGTCAAAGTCACCGCCAGCGATGGCAAGGCATCTTCTTCCGTCGTTGCCAAAGTGCATTTCTGTAGCTGTCAGGTGAGCGTCATGTTTGTATACATTGCAGTATGATTTTATAAAAGTAAAATTGGCATTTAAGCACTTTATATTTTTATGGATAGAATATTCCATAATGTGCAAAAAGTCAAGAGTTGCCATATCTTGATTTTGTTTGCGGGAAACATTCTCTTTTTGTACAGAAAAGTAGTCTTTCAAAAAATGATATGTGTAACTTATATATAAAAACAAAATGACATTGTTAACAAATAATTTCTATGTGAAACTGAAACATGTATTTAATGCCTTTGTCCCTTCTGTACACCCCCAAAATATAAATAAATGCAAATTCCTTTTTTTAAATCCAGAATGGTGGCACATGCAAATACGATGTCATCACCTCTACAGATAACTTCGTCACCGTTCCCTGTCAGTGTCAGAGCGGCTACGAGGGTGCTCAGTGTCAGACAGACATAGATGGGTGTGCAGACACCCCGTGTTTCACAGGTGTGGCATGTGAGGACAAACCAGCTCCTCAGACTGGCTTCACCTGTGGCACTTGTCCTCTGGGGCTTATTGGGGATGGTACTGCCTGTGCTGGTAGGTTGTTTTTTTATTGGTGTAATATTTTTTAGTGATTATATATATATATATTATATAGATTATATATTATATTATATATGTATATATATATTATATTATATACACAGATATTGATGAATTAAAATAAGATTGAGAGATGTTTCTGATCATTGTCATGACTACTATTATGCTATTGCTCAGGATCCTTTTTATATGGCATTTGTCTCATTTCTGTAACTTGTATTTTGAACTCATACAAATTTTATCATTTTGCTCTCCAGATGAAGATGAGTGTCAGAATGACCCATCACCCTGCTCTCAGAATTGCGCCAATTTGGCAGGAAGTTACCAGTGTTCTTGTAACACAGGGTACCTGCTTGGCCCAGACCTCACCACCTGTATTGGTACGTATTGACGTCTGCCCCTTATCTGCCACATTTGATTGATCTGCTCAGGCAAATGATTTGGACTATTTAAAAATTGATTTTTATAAAGTTACTCTTTTGATTGAACAAGAAGGGTTGCAGTTAATTCCAGCAGTTGTTTTTGAATAATTTCCCATGTAAATATATATATTTCATCTTTGGACAACTAAACTGCTTGATCTTATGCAGCTTGGTTTAAGTGGAAACTCGTTTTTGCTAATTTTCTGTCTTATTCTTTTCAGATGTTGATGAATGTAGTCGTGGCACCCATGACTGTGACACCAACGCAGCCTGTAACAACACTGCTGGTTCATTTGTGTGTACATGTGCTACTGGGTATGCTGGAACTGGCAAGACAGGAGAGTGTCAGGGTATGAGAAATACATGTTATTTTGGAGATGAAAATCTTCTTGGTTTATCTTAAAATCTGGCTGTTGAGGTATTGTATTTAAATTAAAATGCCCTCTATACCCCTTCCCTTATATGGAGTTACCACCATGTCACAAAAGCCCATGAAAAACATTTTTCTTAGAATTTGAAAACTGCTGTTATTGTGGGGAAATAGTTTCTGTTGAATTATTTTTTCAAAATGGATCAAATTAAAGTGCTTGAACTTCAAATATTTTGTATAATATGTCATTGTTTTTGAAATATTCTCAAATTTTCAGACATCAATGAGTGTTCCTCCAATCCCTGTGTGACAAACGCACAGTGTCAGAACTCTGCTGGAAGTTACTCATGTAGCTGTGCCCTTGGATACCAGTTGAACCCTCTCACCTCTGCCTGTGATGGTAGGTTATCTGGTCAAAATCTCTCTCTCTCTCTCTCTCTCTCTCTCTCTCTCTCAAGAAGTATCTGCACTGTAGGTCAAAACCTCTCTCTCCTCTTTCTCACTTGTTTCAAATTTTCTGTGTCAGAAATTATGATATTAATAAAAAATAATTACTTTAAAATCTTATAAAATAATTTTAAAACAGTAAAAATTCCTGCTGGATATGATTTTGAGTATGAATTATCAAATTAAAGAAAAATTATATCCTTCTGACTTTTTGCAGGAAGGGGGTGATAACAGTAACAGCATATCCTAGGCTCATATCAACTCAAAATCCACATGATTCTCTTTAAATACAGCTTCTTTGAATTATCATTTTAATTGCACAGTGTTTTATCACTTATCTACATGGTTTTTATGTTATTTGCAGAAATCAATGAATGTGATGGTGATAACAATTGTGAACAGTTATGTACCGATGGCATGGCAACTTATACATGTAACTGTACCACAGGATACAGACTTAACCCTGCTGATTATGTCTCCTGTCTACGTAAATATTCCTTATTATTATTATTATTATTATTATTATTATTATTATTATTATTATTATTATTATACAGCATATGAAAGTAGTCTAGCTGTTCTCATTATAATAACTATACACACATTTTAGAAACAAACTGTAGCCAAACTGATATTGCCTTAAATTACCATTTACAAATGACTTTTTTGCCTTTTTTAAACATTTTGTAAAGAAAATTTATAAGGGTGTCACACATATATCATAAACTTTCAAAAACATACAAATTTTTGAACAAATGTTCGTAAACGCATTTGTAATGGTGGCAAATGTATGTTATTAACATGCAAAACCATGCTATGTATTTAAGATATTTGAAGCACAATATCACATTATGTTTATACATATTTCTATACATTATCTAGCTGAGCAGCAGTGTTCTAGCTCTGAGGCAACCACCTGTAGTAATGCTGGAGCAGTCAACCCCACCTGTGCAGTCATCAGTGGGGTGCCCACTTGTTCCTGCCCAGATAACTATGCCCTGGACAGTGACATGAAGTGCATTGGTCAGTTCATTGTGTTTTATATAGGGAATTATATTTAAGATGGAAGAAGGAAGATTAAAATTATAATGTCTTTGCAAATAATAGTCAGTTACAATAACCAAACTTTGGCAATGCTATATGATAATTGTTTCCTTTTATATTTAGAAACATGAAGATAGAACTTTGAAATATGATAATTAATAAAAAACTGCATTATGATTACAAATTGAAAATTATTTAGAACTTTACTTTTAGATTACTTAAGAATGCAGGGGCGGATTTAGGCCGTCTTCTGGGTCTTCCGGAAGACGGTCAGATTTTCAAGTTTACATTGGCAGGTATTTAATTTTTTTCTGTCGGAAGACGGTCAAAAATGTAGGATGGATCGACAAAGATAATTTGGAAGACTGTCAGAAAATATTTCTGGATCCGCCCCTGGAATGCTCATCTCATAAAAAGGACTTTTGAGATGAGGCATGCATGTTTGCAGTAAATTGGTCTGATAAGAATATGTTAATACCATGTCTTTCCCAGTATTAGATAATCAATAAAAATTGAAATGTTTCAGATGTGAATGAGTGTCTGGGCTCCCATCAGTGTCTGCCAGCAGGTGTCGCCACCTGTACCAATATCGTCGGTGGATACAACTGCTCCTGCAGCTCAGGGTACAAACTGGACCTGAACCAGAGAACTTGTATTGGTATGGAATATTCCTTATTAATTGATTGATTGAATAAGCTAGTGACTGATTGGTTGTATAAGTGATTGGTTGATTAATTGATTAGTTGATTGTTTGATTGGCTGGTTGCATGGTTGGTTGGGTTGGTTGAATGGGTGGTTGGTTGGGTGGTTGATTGGTTGGTTTATTTATTAATTGATTGATTGCTTGGGTGGTTGAATTACTGATTGATTTGTGATTGATTTGTTGACTGATTGATTAACTTTATTAGGTAAATTGGAGGAGATGACAATTCTTAAAAAGTTTTGTACAGATTTTTAAAAATAAGGTAATTTCCAATTTTAGATAAACCAGTAGTGATAGAAATTAAGTAATAAATTATTGGGTACAATATCTTTGATTCAGTAATCTTTCTTCCCTATTTTAGATGTGGATGAGTGCACAGAGACCACAGCAGGTGGCGCTGCCCTACATAACTGTGATCTTACAAAAGGCTCCTGCACCAACACCGATGGTGGTTATACATGTAGCTGCTCTGGTGGCTACAATCTGAATGCAGATGGGATCACTTGTGATGGTATGTGTGATTTTCACAGTGCATGCAGCTTATATTTCATCCCGATGATTTACAAATTATATTCCGCCCTTACTTGACTAGTTTGTGGCGGTTTCTAAGAATTTTTAATGATATCATGGATAATAATTCTCTTTTGCTGTATTTGGAGCATCTTGTTTTTGCAGAAGGTCTATACTGTTAGTTGAATGTCAAAGTCATATAAGACTTAGTTGATTGCCATTCATTTATTATTTGCTTGGATGACAAAATTGTTGAGTCAACAGCAACTGGTGTATTTTGCAATTAGCATTGATGCAACTGCTAAACGATCTACTTTTGCTTATAAAATGTATTAATATTTCATGTATATTTTAAGTATAGAATTTACATTAAATATACATATTTGGACGATGCAACATTTTTACAGACAAAGATGAGTGTGCCTCCGCAACAACCAATGATTGTGACAAGAACTATGCAACTTGTAACAACACTGTTGGCAGTTACAGTTGTGCCTGTAACACTGGCTACACTGGAGATGGCTTCATCTGTGCTGGTAAGTGGGAACATTCTAACTGACATAACTGTAAAAATTATGTTTTCTTTAAAGATTGTTGATTCTCTCTCTCTCTCTCTCTCTCTCTCTCTCTCTCTCTCTCTCTCTCTCACACACACACACACACACACACACAAACACACCACATAGATGAAAAGTGATTCTGTAGACAAATGCACAAACACAAACATATTCACACAATATAAACTACATGTACATGTATATATATAACTCCTATTCTAGATGAGAATGAGTGTAGTCGTGCTGACCAGGGTGGATGCATCCAGGGCTGCACCAACAACATGGGAAGCTACTCTTGCTTCTGTGGAAATGGCTACGTCCTTAATGCTGATGGATATAGTTGTGATGGTGAGTTATTGTAATTCATGTTATTTGTTTCAGTTTCATCCCTCGCTCATTTTCTTTTCCATGTTTCATTATGCTTATGCTAGTAAACTGTATCTAATTATTGTTAATATTCAATGTTTTTATTGACTTTAATTTTGGTGGCTTTTTTTCTGTAGTGATTCTAAAAAATTAATTCATTATAATTGTTATTCTTTATCATTACTTTTTCTTTTAGTTCACTTGTATTCTAAAAAGTGGATTTTTTCCCGTTTTTTTTACAACCACAGGAAGTCAGGCAATTAATTTCTTTTATCACAACAATTCCAAGATTTCCATTCTTTTTTTTTCAAATTAATGCAATTTATGTACAATTTATATGAAAATAATAGATCTTGCACCATAGTGAAATGAAATTTTAAAAAAAAGCAATTCTCATACACATTTCCAGATTATGATGAGTGTGCTTTGGAAGCAGACCATGGATGTTATTCCAGTGTCTATTGTAATAACACTGTTGGTAGTTATATCTGTACCTGCCCCACAGACTTTGTGCTCAAAGCAGACGGCACCACTTGTGAACGTGAGTAGAAGTTTAAAGTTTGACATTTGATTAGTTAAAAACTGAAAAAATAAACTAGTGCATGACCTGTAGAAAAGTTTTTTTTTGTGTGTTTCATATTTTGTTTTCAAAAATTTCATATTAGTTTCATAAGTTTTCATAATTTTTTGTCATGATTTGATACAACCTTAAAGATGAACAGCAGTAACAGCAATTGTGAACAGACCATTTGTTCAGTTTGGCAATTTTCATGGTAATAATTTCAAAAGATTCCAAAGGACACTAAATTAAAGAACAGGTTGTGTGGAGTCCACTTTGGAGTCTCTTGTATTTTCACTTCCTATAGTGTTTATATTTCCTACAATTTCAATATTTTAATCCATATCTAGCTGCTAACCAGTGTGACAGTGGCCACGGCTGCTCTTACATGTGTGCTAAGATCAACAACACTGATGTCTGTCAATGTGCTAAAGGCTACAACCTGGCCAGTGATGGCAAGAACTGCACAGGTAAATGTACTGGTAGAATAGGATAATAATTTACTATCACATTTAACCACAGTTTAAAATTAATTTTTTTATGTGATCTATTGATAAAGTGTACAATTTCTGTAAATAGTTTTGTCAGGTTAAAGGTTGGATCATAGTAGTGTAATAGTACTCATTATAAACAATTACTGCTGTTGGGTAAAATTGGTGTGTTTAGAAAGTGCTTTGACTGAGTTTGTTGTAGTGTCACTGATGGCATAAAGTATTTGTTGGGCCAAAGACTAGCTTAAAAAATTGGTCTAAACTTATGATTCAAATCAAAAATGGTCTTCTTTGACTGAAGATTGATCAAAAGAAGTTTAATTATTAAATGAAATATTGCTCGCCTTTTTCTAACAAGAAAGACATAACTTACATTTCAGACCAACACTTTCAGTCTTAATTTAAATGGAATACTTTAAATTCACCTTCAGCTTGAAAATCAGACAATTGATTGCAGCATTCAGTCAAAACATTATCTGTTTGAGGTAATGCAATCAATCATTTTACGTTGTTCACATCTTCTGGACATATATTTCAGATATTGACGAGTGCGCCTCCAGCAGTACCCACTCTTGTTTGACATCTGACAATGTCCGCTGCGTCAACGACCCAGGCACTTTCCACTGTGAGTGTATTGACTCCACTCAGTACCAACAGGTGGAGTCTAAGAAGTGTATTGGTAAGTATTCCCGTAAATGATAATTGTTTAGTGTCAGTAATCTCATCAGATGATGTTGTGAGTGTGTGAAAGCTTAATATTTATTCATTTATTAATTAAGTTATTTTAACCACTCAGGTTTGATCCTTTTCTGGATATGGTAATAATAATAATTGAATGTTAAAACTACAAATTATTGTCACGTTAAATGAGATATAAGGGACAATGAATTTTTTTCTAAGGACTGAGTGAAAATGAAAAGGGAAAAAGTGTATTTGATATTTAGTGTAATAAAAGAGTTCCAGGTATTGATATTGTGTCCTTGTCAAGTTTCACAATTTACTTGACATTTTAGGCAGGTTTAATCTACCTATGCAGTCTTGAAAATATCAGTTTAGACAGAGGCATAAAATATGAATTATAATAAGAAAAATTGATAAAAAGAAAAATATGTGAGATTATAATTATATAAATAAATGAATGTTTTAACACTTACTTGTTACATATTGAAATATTACAGATATTGATGAGTGTTCAGCTATGACAGCCACCTGTTCTGCTAACTCTGTCTGCGTCAACGAGGCTCCTGGTTATCGCTGTGACTGCGTTGCTGGGTACAGAATGGTGGCAGGGACTTGTGTTGGTAAGATAAAGAATAGAATTGTACATTTTTGTTGATTTTTTAAAAAAAATTATGTATTGGATTTTAATTTTGTGATAAACGAAACCATCTCTTTGCATTACCTTGGAAAGGCTTTTTTTAACTGTGTGGAAATTACATGGGTATACATTTACATATGGGACTTAATTGATATATAGACAAAAGTGACAGTCAACATACTCAGTCTTCATACAAAAATGGCCCACTAACATTTTTCTTTTATTTTTCTTGCTTAGTATATTATTAACAATAGCAGTTTCTAAGTACCATTTTTATTTTGCAGACATTGACGAGTGCGCGGAGGGCAGCCATGCCTGTCATGCTACCCTGGGTAGCTGCACCAACACGCAGGGCGCGTACACTTGCGCTTGTATTGCTGGATACACTGGCGATGGCGTGAGCTGTGCCGACATTGATGAATGCACTTCGTCTGATTCTGGTGGCTGTGATGTCATTCGTGGGCGTGGTCAGTGTCACAATTATCCAGGCACCTACAACTGCAGCTGCCGTACTGGATATCTCTTGGCAGATGATAGACATCTTTGCGATGGTAAGTGGCCTTGACCTTGTTGACAGACTTTTAGTGTTATGTCTGGAGATTGCCGCATTGTGTTAATATTGCACAAAAAATGAATGAATTGTATCAAATAGATGGCATTTAAGTTTACGATAATATTCACTTTCAATCAACACCAATGATATTATGGTATGTTGTCTCTTTAGTTTTATAAATGTGCAAATAGCACATAGATGTGTATTATCACTTTTAATAAAATAATATTGATATAATAATTGTTTTAATGTCCTTATTTTTTTGTAAGCCATAATTGTAACACCCCACTTTAATTTGAAAATAGATGAAACATTATTGCTTTATTGATAATAATTATTTTAAATATTATTATTATTATTATTAAATTTATTATCTCTTTATTTCAGACATCAATGAATGTGATGCCTCTAACCCACAACACGATTGTACCCAGCTGTGTGTCAACGTTGCTGGTACTTTCCGCTGCG
This sequence comes from Lingula anatina, assembly GCF_051362555.1. Classification (NCBI taxonomy): domain Eukaryota; kingdom Metazoa; phylum Brachiopoda; class Lingulata; order Lingulida; family Lingulidae; genus Lingula; species Lingula anatina. The sequence goes on from NC_141772.1 coordinate 21,218,438, forward strand.
ACTGCCAGTCAGGATTTGTCCTGGCCGCAGACCAGAAGAACTGCACACGTAGGTCAAAATTAACATTAAAAAACTCATAAAAATTGCTAAGGTCAGCTTTGAATTTGTTAGTTGTGAAGGAGGAAGAGTTCTGCTTTTTATCCAAAAAATAACTGTAAGCAGTAAATAAGCTGAAATACAGCATTGAAAAAGAAAAAAAAAACACATTATTATTTTGTTTGTCTGTAGGGTTTGCTATTTGATTAAAACTAATTATATTTAAAATTCTTTTAACAGACATGACATGTTCAATATCTGTTTGAATTCTGATTGTTCATTTATTTTAATATATTAAAGCAATAATAACTCTTCGTTTCGGCCAAAAAATGAATTTTCCTGGAGTAAACAACAATTTTCCCATGCATACCAATGGTTAATGAATCCATTTTTACATTCAAAGTTAGTCCCTGGTTTTTTTCTAAAAAGTTTAGTTTTTTGTTAAAATCTCTTTAGAGATTTTAACAGAGTATAGACATCAATGGAGGTCACGTGGTCTAAAGACAAGTTCAAATATCAGAATAAAAGCTATAACTGCTGTTTTTATGGTAAAACAGAATATATTATATTTCTATGAGTTATTCACAAGGTTTTTATTGTGAAATATAGGTCTCATAAAAAGAGTTATTATGCCTTTAAGCAAAATATTATTTGGATCTTAACCTGTGCAAGATTTAAGACACAAGGTACAATTATACGATGAACAAAAAGACACATTTTCATTTAATTGTTTAAAAAAAATTATATTTGATTCCAGTGAAGACCACCTGCTCTGCTGGTCATGGCTGTAGTGATCTGTGTGCAGTGGTCAGTGGTGTTGACACCTGCTTGTGCCAGAATGATTTCTACAAACTGGACACTGATGGAAAGACTTGTATTGGTAAATATAATACAATGTTTACAATATAGTTCATTGTGGTAGCATATTATACAAGAGCACGGAGTCTTGCAGTACCATCACTACAGATTTGCTGTCTTTTGACATGAATATATAAATAAACTTAAATCTTTTACTTAATTTTCTGTTTTAGATTATTGTTATATATTTTTATTGTCGTTACAGTACTAAATATTTCTTTACATGGAATAAAAATAGGTATTTACTAGGTAATTTGATTTTTTTATTATTTCAGACAAGGATGAGTGTACAGAGAGCAACCCATGTATTGGCAGTAACATTCAATGCCTCAACTTGATCGGTGGCTATCAATGCTCATGTACAAATGGATACAAACTCAGTGCAAGTGGAGTGGAATGCAAAGGTAGGAAATTAGAAAAAAAATCAAATAATGCTCTCAAATTTTCATATTGCATATCTATCAACTGCATTTTTTACCTGTTGGGAATTAAAATTTCACAATGCTTGTTTTGAAATGTTCTGGTGCAATTTATCAATAGAAGTCTCTTATCTCAGTCATATGAGCTTTTGAACAAAAATAACATGGCGATATAACCTGTGTGACAAGTATATTTTAAATTCTGAACAGATCGTGATGGAGGATTCTCAGCCTGGGGCAACTGGTCTACTTGTACAGTAACCTGTGCTGGTGGAACCCAATGGAGGAACCGTTCCTGTACAAACCCAACACAGGTTGGCAATGGCTTGCCTTGCTCTGGAAACGTCACACAGACTCAGACTTGCAACACTGAGTACTGCCCATGTAAGTCTTATTTTTTTCTAACAGTGTCTTTTGTTTATAAATTGAAATTATTGTGTGACGAGAGTTTAAGGCCTGAAATACTGAATACAGTACATGTAAGCATATTTTTCTGAGTGGAAAAGAGATATGGGGCAATGATATTTAGGTTTGAAACAACTTTTTGTTGAGGCTTTTTCTTTCTGCATTTTCATTGTAATCTAATATTGGCTATATAATCAGTTTGAAAGATTGCATCTCCATTGCTTTTTTTTGGGCATTGTGACATTGATAAGGTGCTAGTTCATCCAATCTGAAAAACTTGCTATTGCATTTTGTTTCCAGTGAGTGAAACAGAGAACAACTATGGTGTCATTGTGTCTCTGGGCGGAGTCACAGTGGATCAGGTATGGCATGCTAGTATTTTCTACCCCAACATGATTTAAATAATTATATATCCCCTACCCTGAGTAGTATAAGAATTTTAAAGGCTTTGATGACAAACACACAATATAGGTTTATTGATTAATATATGACCAGCTGATAATAATTTGAAAAGTGGAATCAATCAGTAATGCTTCAGATAATTGTTTCAAGTTTGTTTTGGTATCCTAGTTAGGTGATTTATTGGTAAATATTGGTAATAATTTGAAGAATGGAATAAACCAGTAATGTTTCTGACAAATAGTTATATATAATTTGAAAAGTGGAATCAATCAGTAATGCTTCAGATAATTGTTTCAAGTTTGTTTTGGTATCCTAGTTAGGTGATTTATTGGTAAATATTGGTAATAATTTGAAGAATGGAATAAACCAGTAATGTTTCTGACAATCAGTTGTGTTTCAAATATGTTTTGTTTTGATATCCTAGTGTACATAATTTAATCAAATGCATTGTATGGGGTACACTATGAAATGCGATAACAGTAATTTACGTATGTCACATACAAACCATTTTCACAGGTGACAGCCATCAAGGACCATATTGTTAATGTCATTGTTGGAGCCCTGAATGACCACTGTAAACAACCATCCGAGTACAGTACCTGTTGCCCCAACAGTGGGTCTCTGTGAGTATAATTCATACGTGACAGCTTAAAAAATTTCTTATATTCACCGAAGTGGACATATAATCTGATGATTGATGTGACACAAAGCTTTATATGTTACAATTACAATTTTGTACTTGCATGGTTGTATTTTTTATTAAAATTAAATTGTTACTTTAAAGAAATCAGTTAACGTTCAATATGTGCATTTCATGATCTGACTAAATTATTCTGTACAATACAATATATATAATATGTAATATCAGAAGTGATAAATTTATACAACCCATCTGACCTTGACATCAGCTTAATATGTCCAATGAAATATTTTCCAGTATCGTCAGTGACAATATCACCTTGACCTTCACCAACAACACCTATGTACAGATCGGAGGCGATTATCCTCGTGTCAATCCACTGGATTCCACGCTGACAGACCTTCTGATTGTGGCCAAATCACCAAAGGACAATGACCTTTGTGCTGCGGGCAACGCCTCAACGTCTGTAGTAGTCAGTGGAAGAAAGAAGAGAGCTGGTAAGTGGCGAATTGCTGGTGCTGCCATCTGTGAACTTAAACGCAGGTTGATTCAAACAGTTTAGAATTATTCATTGTACAGTTATAATATAAGGTACTGGCAACATTACACTGATGGAATGGAATAAAAAATGTAGGTACGTGTAGAGCCTTGTTCACATAAAATATTCCTGGAGTTGAATAATTTATTTTTCATTCATATTTTCTTTAGGGTACTTATAGTAGGTCTGTTGCATGTATGCACATGCAGTCATGGTTATCTTTCTGTGACTCTGTTTATATTTAATCATTAGATTCAATTACAATTATCACAATGATAAATTTCAAGTTTTACCCCACATTTTAGTTATATGCCATCTCTATGAATTTTGACCGAAGCCAGGATTCTTACAATATAAATTTAAGTAAAGGTGAATATTGGTTACAGCGATGTTGATATTCTATAATTTCTCTTTTCAGTGAACTTTGACCCATCCTCAGAGTTTGTTATTGACCAGTCCACCTTCCAGTCCATAGTGCTGAACAGCGCAGTGTATGTATATTTTAATTTCTGTGCCACAGCAGTCGACATAACATCAACATTAATGGTACTATAATAATGTTACTATAATAAGTTTTTCTAATGAGATGAGAATCAAAGTACCAACTGTTGCTTTCAACGTGGGGTCTACTGCTTGCAGAAAACATTGTAGTGGGGTAATTTACTAGTTTACCAAAAGCGCACAAAGTACAAAATATGTAATAACCATTCACTTGCTTTATTTTCAACTTCTGGTGCATGCACACAATAGCAATAAAATTATTCGCAACATTTTAGGTCTTCTTCCATTGTCTCTGTGGTGGCATCAGCATACCCGTCTGCAAACATCACCTTAGGTGTGGTGACACCTGCGGACCAAACCACCATGGCACCCGTAAGACATTTTATTCTATATATTTTAATTAATGAATGCATATAATTAATAATATATAAATTATATCAACCTTAGTCAAAGTCACTTATTGTATTATGCAACATCCATCAATCAATCCTTTTAATATAAGTAAGCATATTATGTAGATATAAATACTTATTAAAATGAATAAGTTAATTAATTAATTAATTAACAGTTAATTTATTATTTATATTTAAAGAATACCATAGTGTTGCATTCGATAATTATACTAGATAATGAAATTTGGTAACCATGCATGACTATAGATTCTTTTTGCATTTTGCAAATTAAATATAGGAGAAAAGAACTCATATTTATCCTCTCCAATATTACATCTACATTTGTTTCAAAATAAATGCTCACTGAGGAATTCTTCATTCATTTTTTCATCTTCTGTTGCAGACGACAGCGGCATCAAACACCACCCAGGCTCTTCCTGTCTCCACTGCCACTGACATGACTTGGGCCATCATCCTAGGCACAGTGTTGCCCATTATCGTGGTCATTGTTGTAGTGGCGGTTGTTGTTCTGGTCGTGCTGAAGTGAGTTATAGTTTTTGTTTTGCTTGTTATATGTTTGCTTCACCTTATTCATGGCATGACCAAAGAGAAACAGTCTCAGATGTACATGTAGAGATATGTTTTGGTTTTTGTATTATTTCAAGCTTATTATTTTCTAATTAATACTTGAAGCATATTTTCTTCAAAGGTTTTAATAATAATAATATATCCATTATGAAAACATTTGAAGGAAAAAGGAATTGTTCTTAAATTAATAATAAGAATATTATATAACAATTATTTATATTTCAGGGGCAAAGGTAAAAAGGTCGAGCCACAAGACGGCTACAGTCCCAACAGTGGAACCGTACGACCCATGTCCTATCACAGAGATCCTACAGGATTCACTCTGCAGTCAGGACCAGACTCTACATTTGTCGATCCAGAAGCTCAGAAAAATTCTCGCCCATCCTCTGAAGGAAGCACATCCAGGTCCATAGAAAACGAGCGCCCATTCTCCAATGGAGGTTCTCTCACACCTAGAAAGGCAGAGGAAGAGGAGCGTCCCGTTTCCAGAAACTCCAGTCGTAATGAGGTCACTGTAGGTCTCGGAGGATCTGCTGTTCAGTCTTCCTCGCGTCCACATACCCCTGAGCGCAACATGGTAACACCTGTGATGCCAGTTGATGCTAATGACGTACCTGGACCTGCAGTGTACAACCTGCCTGCAGCCGAGTAAAATTTCCTATGACGATGACTATATATATATATATATATTATATATACACACACACACATGCGAGTGTGAATTAACAAAGCAAGTGTGCGTTATGCTGTGATGTAGAGGAAACGGATATCTCATATATACATGTACATGTACACCCGTCACAGACTACACACTGTGTTGGGTCAGTGTCAGCCTGTAGGCAACACTGAGCCATCTTAATGTGCAGTCTGGAGACCTATTGTGATCTTGTAATTGTAACCTATAACTGTGTGCTCTGTGTGTTGTGACATTTTAGTCTCTATATAATGTAGCTATCAGACTGCCAAGTATCTTAATAATGTATATACATACATACATATCACACACATCTACACATGATATTTAGAACAACCAAGTGACCATGCAGACTTTACTGGTGTGAAATTGATGCCTTTTTGATCACCTTAATAATGTGCTTCCAGACTCTCGAGGGATTTTCAGCAAATCTGATTCCAGGATCTGTCACAGAGATTACAAAACTGTATCCAAATGTGTGGTTAACATATATATCACTGGTTTGATAAAACCATCATATTGGAACTTAAAATTGGCCGTGAAGATGGCAAATTGAATGTAATCTGCCTCAAAGGTGATGCATGGTTCAAGTATATTTACTCTCTGTCCAAATTCCGTCCACCTGATCTTTACTTTTTGATATTGAGCTTTTTAGTATACAATGGCTGGCCACTTCGTATATGCATTTTGATACTATCTTGTTTAATGCCAATTGTGGCGAATTTTGAGATATATAGATTACTGTTACTAGTTTTTATCTGTGAAATATAAGTCAAAAGCAGTAACCAAAGCTATATGTATTGCCAGTTGTATGAATATGTTGGGAATACACCAGACTGTGATTGTTCAAGAATTGAGTAATGATAATTCTTAGTTATGTATGCCATATCCATTTGTATAGCTTCCAACACCAATGTATTTACTTTTCATGTATGCTTAGACCCCATTTCCAGAGATTAGATCGATCTACTTTAGATCGACCTAACTCCCTGGGGGTTCACGCTAAATAGCTGTAAGCCAAGCAGACACGAAAGTTAATTACCCCCTTACAGCTTGTAGTAGGCGGGACAGACTTTTAGGCCGGATTATCTGACAGTAATCTAGTGAGACTCCCCGTGTGGATAGATCGATCTAAAAGCTCTGGGAATACAGCCTTAGCGTGTCATTTTTGACAGCTTTCTTTTACTGCACCATACATTTAGAATTTCATGCATAAACACAAAATGACATCAAAAAAATTTCTAAACCAAAAAAAAAAAAACTTGTTAACTGTGCAGTTTTACATTTTAGAAATGATTTACTTTTTACCAGCATTATTCTTATTTGTACGTTTACCTGTATTGTACGTTTATCTGTTGTTACTTAAATGTATATTTTAACCGGATTACAGTATTTTTCTTGTAAAATTATATTATGGGGAACATTCTAACCAAGCTTTTGGTACATAAAGTCAGTGGAAATTGTTCAGTTTGTTAAATGTACTTCCAACACAAAGTTCCCCTTATTTGGATGACAAAGAGTGTGTTTCTAAGTTGTGGATTTTAGAGCAAAAAAATTCAAGTTCATGTCTCTTAAAGGCAGAAATATTACTTTTCATAATTTATGTAAAACAATTAAACACCAAGAAAAATTTAGTACAAAATGGTTTTGGAACATAAGTTTATCTTATAAAAATTATTTCAAACAAAAAGGTGAATTTAGTCCTTTCTCAGGGGAGTTCCTTCTCATAGTTTTTCCGCGGTTATGGAAATGTTAAATCACAATTAAGTGCAGTATTTGCAAGCATTGCAACATGGTTAAATAAGAAGTGTTATGTCACCTGCATGAAGTAATATTAATGAATTAAAGAAGTTTATGATTGTTAATATCTAAATGGAATTTATTCCTGTGATAATATTATTTCATACCGCTAAAGAAATTATTCCCAGTGATTATAAATTTTTTCAATAAACTTGGAACTTGATATGGTGTCTTAGGTGTTTTCTTTCATTGAGACTTGTGTCAGGCGAAGAATCAATATGAATAGTTTGTGTATTTTATATATTAGTATACTAGTACAGGTACATACGGGAAGCATATTTTAACTGGGGGGGTGGGGGGGGTGGGGGTGGGGGGCTTGGCCAATCATTTGAGGCTAATCATTCAAACAAAAAAGAAACGAGAAGTAGGCCCTACCGGTAAGGGACAAAAGGGCTGAGACTGGTACTTGGGTGTGGGTGTTTTTAACAATCGACTACCAGTCACATACATGTAGTTGCTCTTAATTTGCCATCAAAAGACAAAAATCTTTCAAATAATCACAAAACCGACTGACTTAATTTACCGCTACATTTTGTAAGTTAATACATAATTAAAACATTAAGGTAAAAAATGGATTTTCTCTTCACGTTTACAATGTGGCATGTTTGCATAAAAACCTGATGGTCTTTGTTACTGCATGTATGTAGATTGGCTATCTTTTCTTTTCCAACACAACCCTTATGTCTATTAAATAGGTTTCAAAATTGGTAGGACTGACCAATTGATACGAAGTATAGTGGCTAATATAATGTAATCGTTTTTGTCATTATGATTATTGCAAAATCCCAAATACAATTCCTGGATAGGGATTCGTTGCGCCTTATCCTAAAATATGTTTAAATCAAAAATCGAATTTTCTGTACAGAAAGACGTTGAACTGTCAAGCCCGTAGCCAGGGGGTTCGGGGGGGGGGGGGGGTCGAAACAACAGCCATTTTTGTCAGGAAAAGGGACATTGTGGGTAAAATTTGATCTAAGTACAAAGAGGTTTCATTGTAAAAGGTCCACTGTTTCAAAAAAAAAAAAAAAAAAAAAAAAAAAAAAAAAAAAAAAAAAACCCCTTTTGAAATTGCTGGCTACGGGTCCCGATGTATATCATTATGTAAATCAGGTGAGCATTTTGGTGAGAGGTGTTCACATGGGACTGAGGTCAGTAAATGATGGAGAAGAAAGAAGCCTACCATGTGCTACGCTGCTACAATTTCCAAGGCCGAAAAATTTATACTAGAATGGCTGCATTCTGTTGTAAGTACTGTACAAGACAATGTAAGATAACGGTGTTTAATGTTGACAGTATTTACCCAAAATGGCGCGTTTGTAAACCATGGAAACATGCAGGCGCGAACGCTACCTACCTGTATAACTTATGATGGATCTCGACAAAATACTTATCCAAGCGCCTCTCCTCTGGGCTCTTCTGCGTCCGTTTCGTTGGTTCTGTGGTGTTATTTTAACTGCGTTTATGCCCCTGGAAGGCGGGGATTCATCGTATTTATATGGAATTTGTAGGTTTCATACCATCTTGTACTTTTTCTCGGAAGAAGTTCGATCTATTTTTCATTCACAGACTTGCGGGTGCCTAGTAAGGCTTCCCTGTCAAAATTCAGTGATGCTTTAAATTGAAAACTTTCCTTTAAAAGCCCACCTTCAGCTTGAAGTTTAAATGGTCTATTTTTCGGTTATAATTTCAGAAGGAAAACTTTTGCCAATAAAGAAGCAGGGTATAAAGAAAGACTTATTCCAGCTGTCCGAAATGCGTCACCCCTTCTTGAAGGTAGGAACCTTCACTCGTACAAGGTAACTCCTTGCTGAAGACAACCTTTTATTATTTTAAGTAGCAAAAACACCCCGTTTCTTACAATAGCCTGTCAAAATCTAATTATCTACAAGACTGCCGAGACAACGTAAGTAAATATTTGCAAGGTATAGTGTAACTCCATGTTCATGATTCCATGTACCGTCCGTTCTTTGATATTACAATCTTTAACGTCATAAAATGTTTACCTAATCCTTACACTGCTTGGGTTCCAAAATATATGTAATCCGCCTTGGTGCGTTAGATTAAGTAATTGTTAATAAATATAAATATATAATACCATGTACTGAAATGGGCTGCTGTAATGATTATATTTTGCTTTATCGAATCCTTAGTCTTCGCTTCATGAATTTCGTCGTTTTATTTGAATTTATTCGTTTGATTTCAGCGTTTCTTACAATGTACCTACGGTACCTTTTAGGTACCCTCTACCAGGGCGACTGATAGATTTTTACGGATATTCACAGATATGTCTCTAGCTAGATAGATTGTCATTTTAAGCTCCAAGTCACTTGGAGGAGACTGAATGTGACGTCCACCAAGGGCCTCAGATTCGTGTTCGTATGGACCGCAACCATGGCAAAGTTGTCCCTTATGCCGAAGTTTGTCTTCTATTCAAGTTTGTTGCAAGGTTGACATGTAAAACGGGATAGTACGTTTGCTTGCATCAAAACGTGCAACAAAGGATGTATGGGGAAATCTGCAATAAGACACCCCTCTGTGCACTTATAAATGTAATTTTGTTCATTTTAAATTAAATTCGATCATAAGTTCTGATGAAGTTTATTTTTGGGTAGGGAAAAGTCGCAACTCCATAATGCAAAATTCACACAAAAACTTTGGCAAGATACGTATATTGTGTTCAACTAAAGAAGATAACGAGATGTGAATCTACCATCATTTAGAAACGCTGTTACCTAAATTATAACACTTAAAAAGTACAGCATTGTAATACCAAAATCATGTGCCCACGTTCTTGCAGAATTGACCACGCGTCTTGAAACTATCTCCCTAGAAATGTGAATATGCTATTATTCTATTAGGTTTTGTAAGAGTTAACTTTGTGTTGGCATGTTGATTGGTAACCTCCATATAATTATATATTGGTGCTGGGAAGGAGTAGACTATAAGGTTTGTTTTTAAGAAAATGAAACGTAGTTGAGCTAGAGATTTTTTTCGAAAATTATATGTATTTGTTATTAAAATTGGAGAATATGTCTAACGTATATAACGAAAAAAAAAGCATTCCTGCTTGGGCTACCAAAATCTTCCCGAACTCAATTTACGCGTTGTTCACAAAGTTTAGTCAGTGTCACAAATTTGGAAGACGGTTTATGTTCACCAAGAAAATATAGTGATTTATATTACTTTTTTGTTAATTTGAGGGTCTATGTAGGATTGTCATTTATAATAACTTTTTTACATTCAAATTTCTTTCCCAAATTGAAATGCATTACTTCAGCCGTCACAAAATTAATTCCTTTGTGTAGATATGTTTATCTATTTCAGTATAGTGTGAATCAATTTGATAGATAACTTATGTACTGGTACACCTATTCAAATATGAAAATCGATACTTTATCAAAAATGTATAAAAATGCTATGAAATTTTCGAGTGAAAAGTTTGACCAAAGCATTGCAGGTTAGCCCTCTAATTAAGGTGTTGCTTGTACCCAGTGCGTAGTCAAGAAGAAAAAAGGCCGAATTAGATGCCAGTCCTACACGCTCTGTCTCTTGATTCAGACTTGAACCAAGTTCATTTGCATTTTCTGAATGTTTCAAGTTATTTCAGGTGAACTGATTTAGTTTTGCGTAAATGTAACATTTTCAACTCTATTTGTATATTATTCTTTAAAACGCTGTAACTAGGATAAACTTGTAAATGCTCAAGCATACTTTGAAATAGATGATGTTACGGAAATATTTATTAACGTAGAACAAAAAATACAATTAGATGTAGTTAATTTTTTGTGAAAGCAAGTAGCCTAGTCTGTTATTGTTCCAATTCATTCAGATAAGAATAAATTCTTGTATGTTATACTGGTTTCAAAATGAGAAAATTTGTGTTTTAAAAGTCTTTTTTGTCTCTACTCAAACCCCTCATAACCCACTTTTTTACGTAGTGATCAGCACAATTTTCTTGGCTTTTTCAGATCGTAGATTCTTCTCGTAGTACGTCAAATTGATTTTTTGTAAAAGGTAATTTGCTTAGACCCAGGAGCGCACGGAATCGAACCCGCGATCTTTGGACTCCGAGGCAAGCGCACTATCCACTGCACTAAATGTTCCCACCCACCCTCCATCGGCGAACTTTCTTCTTATAGTAACGAGAGGGAAATTCGAAAATTCTCTCTTAAAATGTATCAAGTAATTTTCACTCACCCAACCCAGGAATCGAACCCCAAACCCAGATGACCACAGAGCCAATAAAAACACAGACATCTTGTATATATTTGGAAAGTTTTTTATTACAGCAGCACAAACTTTCATTTATGTATTCATTCAATTTTAAAGCATTTACCAGCTCAATTTCATTTTATGATTTTTTGAAACAAGTTTAAACTGTACGCTGTAAGGGGCAATTACTGATATCCGCATTAAGACTCATACAGCTATTGCTTAATCACATTTATATATGACAAAGTATTTCAGCAATGGCAAGGACATCTTTACAGTTTCGTTCATAAAAAAAAAAAAAAAAAAAAAAAAAAAAAAAAAAAACACATTGGCGGAACTAGTGCCCCATATCCTCTCTTGCATGTTTAAAACATTCTGGATTCGCCAGTGTTTTCTTCCTTTATAACCATAAGATATTAAGAAACAAGCAGTGAATGGCTTTTTCAAAATTCCATGCGACGTAAGAGTGCGATAATTATTATTTGGATTAAAAATGGGGAATGCGTTTATAACGTTTTGCTGAAATTGTCAATTGTGAAATAACTCACGTTTAGCCGGCAATTGACATAATCGACTGAATAACAAACGTTACATTTAAACGAGGACAACAGATTAAAAAATCTTTCACAAAAATATTTTTCAAATATATAAAACATGAACAGTTATAAAATTTGGGTAAAAATAGAGGGACAGACCATTATATCACTTTTGCTCTCTACATTCACATTCAATGAAAAAAATCATTATCATAAAACATATTGTAGAGACTGCTGACCTATACTTCAGGAGATTGATAACATAAACCTTACTGCTGTTTGCTAATTATTCGGAGTCGTGTTATAATCATCACGAACAAATTTAAACCAATAATAAGACGTAAAAGTTTACTTTTTAGATTAATTTGCAAACACTCGTATATTCACCATCATCAGCTTTTCGAATTCGTAAAATTTTCGCAAATTGAGACAAATTTGAATATTCGCTTGTAGCACAAAATAGTTGATTGTGGTACGCGAAAGACAGCGCGAGACTTTTACTTTAACCACCAAGTAAATATGAGAGATTTCATTCTTGGAAAGGCTTTATAGGTTTTAAAAAATTCCTCAGATTTTTGACACTGTATAACTTAGTGATAAAGAGAAAATATCTGATATTTCAAGGACAATAACAGGAAACTTCAAAATCTGCGATTAAATATATATCATATATAAAATACACTGTGAATTTGACGTTAGGTACCAATTAAAAGCACCGAAATCCTTTTTAAACAGCATTTTGCGCCTTTAACAAGCTGAACTATAAGAATTTAGTAATGAATTCTTGCCAAGATGCATAAAAGGAAGTATATTAGTACACGTAGAAAAAGATACATGGTTTTTTACAATTACCAACAGCTAACTAAATATCAACACGTCAATGGCTAGGAATTAACACGGGACATTCCACAACATTTCTACTTCTCGACTACACTACAGGGTTTACTGCCTCTACTACTGCTACCAACGGAGTTCAAAATATGAGGCTCTTTTTTCATTTCACCGAACGTAAAGAGATGAAATTATGGAGGAAGCAAAAGACTACGTGGGGAAATGCTGAGGAATATCCAAAACAAATTTTAAACATGCAGGCGTCAAAATACTTATCAAAAATGAATCACAAATAAATCACCATTAGATGTATAACCTAAATTTCTTAAAATTACACTAAACCCGTTGAAATTCAAATATACGAATACTTGGTGTCTGTACCTCATCGTCTCTAATCCGTGTTTACTCAGAACTGGAGGAGTAATATCTCTTTCTAGGGTGTAGGTTGGATCCAAGGAGGAAGGGAGGGGGGCAGGGTGAACCTAGAGAGTTTATCTTACATATCTTAATTTGACAGGTAAAGCACCATTTACAATAAATAAACAAAAAATTGCAATAAAATACGAAGAACCGGTTTGTGTTCAATATATTTTAAAATTAAGCAGAATAAATAATGTTGCTCAGATCTTATCCACCCCAAAATAAAATGGCATCATCTAGGTCACGGGTTATCCAAACATGGTTCGCGTCATGTTTTCATCGGAGTAGTTTTTGCCAAGTATGTCAAACCATGCAGTCCTATACCGCCACCTCGAGGAAAAAGAAATGAACATTTCTTTTGGTATTGGAAACTTATCCAAGTAAATTTTTGGGCATGAAATCTCCGGACGATTATTCGTAATGTAGTGGTTTAATGTTTCATCACTTTTTCACGTGCATATGAAAAATTATCCTTCATGCATGCACTCTCTCTCTCTCTCTCTCTTTCTCTCTCTCCAACACACACACACCCGTGCGCGCACGCGCGCACACTTCTCCAGATACCTTATCTAACACCACTTCTGGCACAGAAAAACCAAATACTGGTACAGATATCTATATATTGATAATATATTCATAATCATTTATTCAAATTTACGACATTAGTGGTGATATACAGCGATTTCCACGTGGATAAAAGTGTCCATAAATTTCAAAAGACACCGCCAAATGTCAGCAAATTTATACACAATTAACAGCAGAATGTACTCAGGAAGCGAACATGATTGTGTGATCCACAAAAAGTTTCGTCTCTGCAGAAAAAAAAAAATCCGCCACGTCGTGTGTGTCCTGATGAAACGTGAAGTGGTCCTTGAAGTCACAGCTTGCATAAGGAATATAAGGAATGAAGGAGGAATAAAGAGAGGGTTCGAACGAACCACCTTCTTGGCCTAGAAAAGGTCTGCTGTCCAGTTTTAAAAAATTAATTGCAGCAGACCAATGAGGCATACGCTTGGTTTTCCTTCTACACAAAGTACTTTAACTTGTAGATTATCGAATTATCTTCTATTACTTATCGAAGCCGACTAACAACATGGCAAATCAATGTTAAGAAACGTTGTTGTCAGTTCGTGTCAATCATTCGTGGCCATCTCAAAACGAACAGGAAGATTTTTGCTATTTTTTCCTCCATCGACGAACATTTACTTGAGCATTTCAGACAAATGCCCGTAACAACAATTTTCTAAGGATTGTCGAAACAATGGGTATGCCTTCTCAGATTTCCCGCTTAAAATGTCCAATAATTTCCCCACCATTTCTTCCTTTGTTGACATAGTTTTCACAGCTTCCCCTTCACGGTTTGTGAAAATACCTTCTTGTTCCAAGAAGTTCAATATGTCTTTCACCGATTCATTGCTGATTTTGTCCACCAGATGGCACCGATGCCTTTTGAGAAGACGAACATGGTCCCTTGTCATGGCCATTTTATCTGGAATCACGAAGCAGAGCGTTTCAGAAATTGAAAACACAAAATGGGAGTTACTTTCATGAAGTAATTAATTTTTTATCGCGGCAATTTTAATTTCTTCCGCAAAAATATCTAGGTGAATTGAATAGTGGCTAAAATGATTGTAAGTGATTCACTTGCCGATAATTTTTAAAATTCTTCATTCGTGTCTCCTTTTCAGCATACCTTTAAAGTTGACAGAATATTGCATGGATTCACTCCCCACTTAGATATATTTAATCACTCACTCATCTATACCAAATTCTTACTCTCCCTCCTTCCGTCTCTCTCTCTCTCCTTTCAAAGATCACACTTTCTATCTCACTCATTTTCTATTTATTTTATTTATTTTCTTTTAAATTTCTTTTTGTGTGTACAACCAAAATCTATTGCCAGAATTAAAAAAAATATTCAAACTCTATGTATATCACGACGTAAATATAAATTTGGGTCTATTTACCTTCTCTCTCTCTCTCTCTCCTCTCTCTCTCTCTCTCTCTCTCTCTCTCTCTCTCTCTCACACACACACACACACACAGATATATCTAAAGGGATAACAACATTTGAAGGGATAACATCTCTTCGTATGAGATCTATATTTCACAGTAAAAACATTGTAAACAACTCACAGAAATATAATATACATGTATTCTATTTAACCACAAAACGGCAGTAAAAGCAACTATTCTGAAAACTGTGCTTGCCATCACTTCACGTGACCGCCACAGATGGCTATACTCTGTAATAATCTCTTCAGAGAAAAACAGATATTCTCAAAATAAAACTGACTTTCAATAATCAACAAACAGCCTTAACTGTATTGGGACCTTACTGTTGTACAGGGTGTTCACAAATCTTCAGAGATTATTACAAAAAGCAAACTTTTAAGGAAAAAAAAAAAAAAAACAGGGACCAACTTTGAATGTAGAAATGGATTCATTAACCATTGGCAAGTATGGGTAAATTGTGTTTACCCTAGGAAAATTCATTTTTTGGTCAAATTAAACAGTTGTTATTCCTTTAAGCAAGCATGCACTGGTGTGTGTGTGAGAGAGAGAGAGAGAGAGAGAGAGAGAGAGAGAGAGATTACCTGGATCTTTTTCCCCTGTCGCCATCTCATCACCACTCCGACTTTCGTCAGTTTGTTCCTCTGACCCTGCACATGCACCCTCCTCCGACTCTGAGCTGGAGAGATCCTCCTTGACCTCTGATATTGGAGAAAATATTGTTCATGTGTCTGGACATTTATAGTACAGGTAAAAATAATTAGACAATGATCTGAAATGGTGATAAATAATCTGATATACTATTTGTAATTTTGATACACTTATATATGTTATCATTCATAAATTTTCATAAGTTTTTTATTTGTAATATTCAACTGTAGTCTATATAGTGAGGACATACACTATTGGTGCAAAATGTCAACCTTTTGATTGCAATTTTCAAATAAATAATGATTATTTAAAAAACAGATATTCTCAAAATAAAACTGACTTTCAATAATCAACAAACAGACGTAACCCTATTGTTGTACATAAAATACATTAATACTGATATTGTATACATGTATATACTTGTCTGTAAAAATACCTTCCTTTGATTGTTATCAGAAGGAAACCCACCCCTTATTATTAAAACATAAAAATAATTGGAAAATATATAACACATATATCACAAGTAAAAAAAAAAGTCAAGTCTTACCATTTGTGCCATTGGCTTTGCCACTTTTTATATTTTTTATCCTCTGTTCTACCTTATCCAGGTGTCTATTTAATTTCTCGAGACCAACCTTTTTGAAAACCTTCCTGAGTTTGTTGTATTTTCCTTCAGATATTATCATTCTATTGTTAAGTTCATTTAGAAGATCTAATGTGTCCATATTCTCTATTCTTCCGGCTCCAATTTTTCTGGTAAAGCAATGCTTTATCAGCTTTAACTGATCTTCAGTTATTTCATTCTTAAGCCGTATCGTTAATAAACTGTGGATTCCCGCGGCAGACGCCATCTCGTGTTGTCCACATCAAAGGTGCCACTGATTAATGTAAAAGAAAATGTCTGTTAGAACTGACCATACCCAATACCAGATCCAGGTCTCTTTTGGGGAATATATCCAAGGCACAGTTGGCAGGTGCCCCGTATTGTCTTTGTCTGCCTTAGTTTTATTTTATTTTATTCATTTATCTATTTATTTATTTATTTATTTATTTTTTTTTGACAAGTGAAGGAAGGCAAATTGTTATCAATGCAACCGCATCCTCCTGAGAGAAATTCTTGATCATCCAGTAGCCTTCTAACTAGCACAGCATTAGTTTTACAGGTTAACTGTCTCTGACACAGTAAGTTATTTATTAACATTTTAACTAGAAGAAATGTATGGGGTGTTCAGTTCACAAAAATAACCCCATAACTAGTAAATTTTTAAAAAAATTAATGGAGTTGTTTGCTTGTGCACTCGACTCATTTTATGGCATAACATGTATTTATATAACGTGTGTTCTCGAGAAATTTGAGTAATTAAAATTTATAGGCCTATGTGCCGCTCAACAGTGTAGCATTGGATCCACCTAAGATAAGAAATTTGGATACAAGCCTTCGGAATTTTAATTCTTATGTTAAAACATCGAGAGGATCAAATTTAGAGAGACTGTTTGGGAGAACTAAGAAGAATGACACGAATAATGGGAAAGGGTTCCGAAGTTGAATACTTCACCTAGAACGATGTAGTTAGTCAGTAGGCCTACCCATTTCATTACATATATCTGGCAGTTTGGGGGGGGGGGGGGGGGGGGAGCTGGGGAAGAATATGCACATAATTAATATGCGGCCCTTGCACCCTCTACCATGCAGGGCCGCATATTAATTATGTGCATTTTCTTCAGCGAATCGTTTTATGAATTATATTAGCCACAGACATACAGAGACATATAAAATTTAGGAATATCTAGTAAAAATCCATCTGTGACACTGGTGGTACAGATGATCACTGGAGGGTAGGCTCCTGGGTATAGGACTTTCTGTATGTAGGCTACTGAGTGTTGAGGAAGCCTATATAATATCGGTCGCACAACTTTACCTTCACGATTATAGATTACCTCAGCAGTACAAAAGCCCTAGGCTAAGGTCACGGCTGGGGACATCGAAGGGCTGTTGACAGGTGACCCAATTAAGGAGTCCTTTCTCGTCCTTCATGTAAAACTCATTTCATTTATTTATTACCTTGGTCTCTTGAGGACCATCAGTCTAGTACTGGTACAAATGTTACAACGACTATAGTTGCAACTCCCAGACCTACCAATGTCAATGGAAGGCTTAATCACAGTTGTTTCAATAAAATTAGAAATTAACTAGGCATTCTCCTTATTTCGTAGAAAACAGATTTGGTAGAACTAATAGTTTCGATTTCCGCCTCACTTAATTTTAAAAGATCTTAAGAAAGACCGGTTCGATTACAGCCTATCAAAGTGTTAAGTTGTGGCATTTGCCCTTTTCTAGTCAATGACAAAACCTTAGGTTGCTTCTCTGTGATAATTGGCACTCTGTCCGCTCTAAAATAATGACGTCCACGAGATACAACACCGGCACGCTGTTGCCAGGAACTGCCTGCTAGTCGTCCATATTTGAGGAACTACACTGTATAGGTCACATGACCTATGACGCGTTGCTAAATATAGCCATGGGATTTCCCTTTCACTGCTGTCCCAACTAACTGTAACCCCTACTTTTAATTAAAAAGTGGCGAATTTCAGTGGGGTCCTGACCCCCAGGTTCCTGAAAAATTATATGACACCAATATTCCCCTCATGATATTAGAATTTTGACTAGCTAAATCATAGTTCTAAACCGTACTAAAGGGCACTGTTTGCTCTCCAAAACATCAAATCAATTAGGGGGCCTTCAGGGCCCCAAACTCCACACCAATGGGGAGATAATCGGCTCCGTCACGTAGTCATAAAATCGAGACCCAGTTTCCTATTAAATCGTTATTTTATTTATTCTTTATTTTTGCCTCAGGTTTTAAAAATCTTAAATATGGAATATTTATGCCTAATAATGTGAGAATTGTAATCAATTAAAATATTTACTTTATTCCTGACTCGGACAAAAATGAATAAAAAGTGAAAATACAACAGAAAAGGCCTACTGGTAAAAATAAATAAATAAATATGATAAAAGATTAGATAATTCTAATCAAATATAATCAATTAATGAGACTAGCAATGTCCCAGAGTCTATACAGTAAATTAAAAGAAGAAAAATGCAGTAAAACCCTTTAAAATTTGTGTTATTATTTTTATCAATGAAACATCAAAATATCACATTTGCAGATCTCTAAGTAAGTAGAACCACAGACTGATATGCACATACCAGTATATGAACTCATTCTGACATATTCAAGATTTAAAGAAAGGGATGCATAAAACTGATACTCCATTATTCTTCTCTCATATCAATGGTTATATATTATACTTGTTAACTCAATTAATAATAATGAAAAAGCATCATCTATAGGATTCCAATTTAGTTGTACCGGTACTGGTAATATTTTCACGAGTGATTTATATATGCTTAAATCATGATATTACATAAGTCATTAAGATATAAACAGTGACCTGTACATATCATTCATCTAAGTAAAGAATAAATCTATTTTATCATCCTATTTGGAGACCATGGAAAACCTGTTTCATAGTTGCAATAAAAATCATATCACAGAGAGGAACAAAAATAATGAGGTCATTCTGTAGGGCTATCTTTTCAAAGTTAATCATATAGTCATTTCACTTAAGAAGAGGAATCAATTAAGTGTCTCATTATGTGTATAGATTCTGTACTGTACAGGACGGGATTGCTTGTTCATGATATGTTATACAAGGGGTAAATCTAGAGGTCATTTCCAGATGTGTACAATTGGTGCAAAAGGTATTTTCGCCAGTTGTAATTAATTTTTGCCAAGGTTTGCCAAAGTATAATACTAATAATAAAAAAATAATAATGATATTGATGCTGAAGTCCTAATTTTTCAACTGTCCAAACAGACATAAATATTTGTCCACTTGTCAATGAATTGAAAATTCACTGTCCTAGTTTTATTGAAATAAACCATCCAGGGTGTTTACCAAGGGCCTGCATGGGCTCTCCTACTGTTTTGGCCAAAAATATACCAGCTTGGTTAACATGGAAGTTATGCATGGAACCTGTTTCTTTTTGCTCATTGCCTTGGAGGCTGCATTAGACTCAAACTCGTATGCCACTTTCCTGTTAACAATGGTCAACAAGCTTAGGATGTCCAACTGTTGACCGTAGTCTCCCAGGACCTGAATGAGTGCCTGCATGAACCAAGATCCATTCGTCGGGTTACGCCAAGAAAAAAATCCTGGGAAAAAATAAGTATTGTCCATAACCTTTCCCGAGAAAGAAGAATTTTTACCACTTATTTTTCCATTTCTTTTTCTTATATTTTAATTTCCTTTTTTTGTAAATTATGTTTGTACTTAATTGTGGCAATTAAAGTTCATAACCATAAAGCGCTAGGCACAACAATGTACAGTCATTCAAATTTTCCTCAAATAAAAAATTCAAAACTCAAGAATCTATCAACCATACCTACCTGGCACCACAGAGTAAGCAATGAGGAAGTCTGCCTCGGCAGGAATTTTGTGCACATGGTTTCTACCGTCTAGCTCATCCAGACCTGCTTCATCAGCAACCTCTACACCTCCGTCTAGTTTAGTGCCTCGACAAGCCTGCGAAATGAAATAGAGTGTATATATAAAAGAGAAGTCCAACACAATTGCACAACTTGAACATTTTAGGACCAAGAAAGTTCAAGTTATGTGAATTAAGATTGAAGTTAGGCAAGATTCAAATTAATTTTAGTTAATACCAAAGAGAAAATCTATATTGCTTAAAACAAATGAAAATTTGAGTAATATAAAGTGAATGAGTTATGCAAATCATGTAATTATCTTACATTTAGAGGGGCACTTTTTTATGCACACTGTGCTTATCCAAAAAAGAAAGTTGCCAGGCTGAAAAATTTAGGGTACAGTCCAAAGTTGCACAGTAAATTAAATAAAGAGATTTATTATGATTTTCTTTAATGTTGCAATACAATAAAGATCAATTACTGTATACGCTGAATACAATAAGTAACAAACATGTTTCAATAAAAAATACACAGTTTTGTACATTCATTTACACCTCCTAACTAAAAAAACTAGGCTTCTATTTTTCTACTTTTTGTGTACGCATGACATTTCGGGGTCATGTCGATACTCCCCTGCACCCATAATCCCCCTTAGTAAATTTTTTGTGTATTATGCATATCAAACGACCCCACACCAATAGATAGCCACATCGATACATCCACTATAAAACTGCGGATGGAGGCGCACCGTTACTCCCCCACGTACTCCAATACTCCCCCACATCTTTGCTTCCCCAAATCATTACTGAGGGGGAGTATTGGTGCGGGGAAGTATAGAGATGTAACCGACATTTCCCCCTTGCTAGTGTATAAATGAAATATTGTTCTTTTTTCACTGCTATATAAAATCACTCAATGTATCTTAACCAAAGCAACAAGAAATGCTGACTCAGTTTACCTGAATGAAAATGAGCTTTGGTTTCCCTGCTAATGTTGGACACTTGTCTCCCTTCAGAGGGGCTAGTAATATATCCAACTCCACTATACCATCAGTGCCATAAACAATTCCCTCGTCCCCATGTGACATAACTACCAAAGCCAGACAATCATTTTTGGAGTGATTACGGCGACCAACTGAAATAATAATAATAATAATAATAATAATAATAATAATAATAATGAAAATAGTTCATTTTCCACAGCTAAGTTAAATAAAATAAATTAGAAAACAAGTTTAACTTTCCATGATAGAAATACTGGTAGAATTTAAGCAGTCTTGAAAGCAAATGTCAAAAAAATTCATGCTGATATGAGGCTTGCATGCATGTGAAAGTAAGCAGATAATTACTGAGTCGACAGGCTAAATGTTTAGATGCAATATGTAACCAGACAAATATTCCTTACTATTTCTTAAATAAATAATAATTATAAATAAAAGGAACTGCTGACTGCTACAGTATGAATTCATGAAAACATATAATCTTCTATAAGAATTAAAATAAAAGGCAGACGTACTTAATTCAACAGCGAAATGCTTTAGATTGAATAAAAACGGATTTTTATCATTACTTCTCACCTTCACGCATGGTTCTTAACATCTGCGAACATGTTAAGTTCTCATAAGGCTCTACAACAAAACCCAGTGCCTCAAATCTGTTCTTAATCCCTTCTGCATCCTGCTTTGTACCTCGTCTCTCCTCCTTGTCAGTTGGTGGTTGAAAGACTTGATTGTTGATGACGATGGCATAACCTCTTTTTTTATGAGTCATCTTGTACTTCATGTCATGGTCTCCTAGAACTAAAAAATAAATAAATAAATAAATAAATAAAAATACATCAATTTCACCTTAATTTAATTGAAATTAATTTAATGGTTTAAATCCCAGATTACCCTACCCTCTACCAGGACCACAGATTGATTTTTCACTCGATATTAACAGATATGTCTCTGGCTAATTCATGTGCACATAATTGATCTGTGGTCCTGGTTAACTTTAAAGATTACATGCAGGAATCCAACCCTTTGATTGCAATCCATACCTAAATTTCACCTCATTAACTTTAATGAAACTCTCTCTCTCTCTCTCTCTCTCTCACACACACACACACACACACACACACACACTCTGACTGTGCTGCACATACAGATACAGATTGAGACAGTTCAGATACTGGCGTAACTTACCAATACAGCCAAACAGACACGTACATAGTTTAATTAAAAACGACTTTAAAAAAATTACTTGTCACATTTCATTTAACATTAAAGGGATAATAACTCTTCGTATGAGATCTATATTTCACAATAAATACATTGTGAGTAACTCATAGAAATATCATATATTCTGTTTTACCACAAAAACAGCAGTTATAGCTTTTATTCTGATATCTGAGCTTGTCTTTAGACCACGTGACCTCCATTGATGGCTATACTCTGTTAAAATCTCTTAAGAGATTTTAACAAAAAACCAAACTTTTTAGAAAAAAACCAGGGACTAACTTTGAATGTAAAAATGGATTCATTAACCATTGGTAAGTATGGGAAAATTGTTGTTTACTCCAGGAAAATTCATTTTTTGGCCGAAACAAAGAGTTATTATCCCTTTAAGATCACTGAATTAAGAAGAATTACATGCATCTCATTTTTTATAACCATGCAACATAATCAGCAATGACAATTTCTTTATATTTATAAAATGCCACAAACTCATTTCATCTTTTGTGTCCTCCATCTTGCAGATCTTGTATTCCGTATGAAGTGTACAAGTGGTCAGTCTGAAGAGCTGCAGGTAGAACTCCAGCTTTTATACATACTTAACATAATAACTGTGAATCACTTCAGGTTTAAAATATACACCTGGAAATAACAGTGACTAATGGGGAATTGGAAACACCTCATAACTTTGAACAATGGCTCAATTACTTTTCTTTCTTCGCCACTTCAGACCCAGCTCAGTCCTAAGCATAATATCAAAGGAATATTGTTGAAAAGAAAAATAATGTGTCATCCACTTTCACTTTCTCATCAGAAAAGAAGGTTGAATTGATTTCTTTTGAATTTGATATGACTCTACTGCATATTGTCACAAACTTTCACTTTCTCATTAGAAAAGAAAGTTCAATTCATTTGAATTGGAAGTGACTCGATATTGTCATACCTCAGGAACGTGTTTTAATTAACCTCAGGAAAATTGTATTTAAAATATGTTAACCAAATATACTATTTAACATAATGAGATAATAAATTAATTAACATTTAATTGAGAAAATGAAAGTACAGCTATATATAATAATATGAATTTCAAAGCAAATATAAATACATGGTTGAATTCACTCATACAAATGAATATACATGTAAAATTTTGTTGAGTTTGAATCGACTATCAATTGTAAGGAAATCCCAACTGAAATTCCTTGATCCAAAGCAGATATATGTTCTTACATGAGTCCCAGGTTTCCCCTGTACTAAAATGCTTGAAACAAATGCACAAGTGAAAGGCATAAAGATAAAGAAGATCTTTGGAAGAACAAAATAAGTAAGATCTCAAGGAAAGATAAATCCTTTTTGTTCACCTGGTAGTTCTACCAATGAAATTGAACTACTTAACATTGTTCTGTAACGCTGATATTTTATGTTTTCAAGGGTATTTGTTTAGTGTTTAAAATCAGCACACAGAGAGATGCATTATTGAATAATTAGATTCAGGTAAAGCCACATTTTTTGGTATCTGGATGATAATATAGGCTTTGTAACAATATCCTTAAAAATCAAAATTTAATAAAACATTGAATCCAAGTGCAGAAGTAGGTAGAGCAATGATTCCCAAGTAGAAAAAAAAAAATTATCCCCAAGGAAAATTTGTTTTGGTGGGACTATCTTGTATAGATTACCTCAGATTAAAAAAAAAAACAAACAAAAAAACAAGAGCATTTGATTCATTTGATTCTGATTTATTTGATACATTTTCACGTGTGGAATCACATTTTTTGAAAGGCTAATCTATGCTTAAATCATGATGTTACATACATGAAGATTTACAGTAACCTTTGCACGTACATACCATTCATGAAGACACAGGTAGTAATCATTTCTCACTAACACTTATAACCTATTGTAGCCCTACACATAGACTGACCCTTTTATTCCACCAAATGGACCACTTGTTGCAGTAACCTACTACAGTAGCCCCAAGTTTTCCAAGCTAATTTGGGGCAGCTTCTTCATCTTCAAATAAATTTCCATCCACAACTGCTTGTCAGTAATAAAGCATGTACACACGGAGGTTAAAAAATGAATATTTTGCCAGCAAGCATTGGACCTGAGGTTTAGGCAATCAGTACTAAAAATATCTCAAATCAAAATCAACTGTCTCTTTTGTAAAACAAATTAAAATGTTTCCCCCCTTGGTGTGTTTATCCTTTTAAGGGCACTGCATTTAACATATTACTTCTGTGATCAAATAAATCATATCACAGTGATGACATGAAGTCAAAGCTTTTCCCTGTATGACACACACGTACTACCCCAGTAGTTTCTGGATTGTATCACAATAATTTATGTAGTGACCCATTTTTAAACCAACTTAAAGACAAATACATAAAATAGTGTGGACTCATCAAAAGACTACAGTCAAATCATATGCACTCTGGCAGAAGTCCACACAGTATACAAATTATAATTACAGTGACTAATTATATAATGCACTGACTCTTAAGGATTGTGGAATAGCTTTTCGTTAAAAGGTGTAACACAAATCAAAGGATCTCTTAAGTTATTATACTATCCCAGGTCTCATTCATCCATAAAACATAAAAAATGGTACACTGCTAATTTTGATGTGTCTCCTTGTTTGAAAAAGAGGTTGTTTATAATCTTCTGGTATTATGAAATTCAATATTGTACATTTTGCCAGTTACTCTACACAATAACATTATGAAACAATAACAATAAGTAGACACACCTAAGCTGAAACACAAATCTACTGGTTTATGAAACAATTTCTTTTTAAAATATATTCTGTACCTTAAAGTCAC
Source organism: Lingula anatina (assembly GCF_051362555.1). Lineage (NCBI taxonomy): Eukaryota > Metazoa > Brachiopoda > Lingulata > Lingulida > Lingulidae > Lingula > Lingula anatina. The sequence goes on from NC_141772.1 coordinate 21,243,901, forward strand.
TGTAAAACTTGTAGATCTGTTGATTTTTTTTTGTGACACCAAAGAAATTAAGGAATGTTTTTTTTAGCCTGGTTACTGTAAAAATAAACTATAAACAAGTTAAGGACAAGAGCAGATCTGAAATGTATAAAATGTTGGATCGCCCCTTCACCTTGAGCACCTTAACCAAAGTGGTACATATGGAATAACCTTACAAGCCACATCCAAGATTTTGCTACAGGGGTGGGAGTTGTGGGTGGGGGGTAGGGGGGGGGGGGGTGCTGTGCTTGGCAAGTATACAGTAGTTGAAGAGGACAATTTAACTAAAATATGCAGAGCACAGGGATAAAGAGTGCTTGACCATGCTTCTTTTCACTTGTAATACTGTTTTTGATGGTAAAATGAAACTATTTTAACATTTAAATATTGTTTTTTTTTTTGTTTTCATGGATGAGAAGGGGGTGCATGCTCACTGTGGACCCACCCCTGGGTCTGCTATTGCTAGGAAAAAGTAAATTCATTGTGACAAAGTACAGTATTATATCACCAAAAATAATTGCACAAAGAGAAACAAAATAAAAGAATCAATACACTGTGGGGTAAATCTTTCTACTGAATGGCAAAAACTTAAGCAGATCTATTACTTTCCTTTCTCATATGAATGTGACTGAAACAGTCTTGCCTCTTTGAATCTGACAAAAATCTTCCATTGCATTGATTATCACAACACATGAACAATGTGGAAATGATTACTGATAATATTAAGACCATAAATGAGCTTCTAAATCTTATCCACTGTACTTGCATATAAGGTTGTGATGGGACCACCCTGCCTTATCACTGATTGTTTAATATTGAATACTCTCCGAGAGCATATGAGATCATTTTATAAGGTTATTCTTTAAAAGTTTATCATACTGTCATGACATTTTTTAAAGAAGAGTCATCACCTGTATCTTTCACCAACTGAAATTTTTTGAAGGTTTAATAATAATAATAATGTTGAAATCCTGATTTTTCTTCCAACCCAAAATAACTTTCCAATTTTCCAAGCCAATTGTGCACCCTGAAAATGATTAAAAGATGTTGAAATACTGTCCTGTTAATATCCCATCCTGGGCATTTACCAAGGGCCTGGGTGCTCTTAGTGTTTTGGCCTAAAATATACCAGCTTGGTTAACATGGAGGTTATACATGGAACCTGTTTCTTTTTGCTCATTGCCTTGGAGGCTGCATTGGACTCAAACTCGTATGCCACTTTCCTGTTAACAATGGTCATCAAGCTTAGGATGTCCAACTGTTGGCCGTAGTCTCCCAGGACCTGAATGAGTGCCTGCATGAACCAAGATCCGTTCATGGAGTTACGCCAGGAAAAGAAGCCTGGAAAAACATTCAATTATGTCTATAACATTTGCCAAGAAGAAGGTTATCTTTTCATTGGTGTTGGTGTGTGTATGCTTATTTGTCAGTGGACATGTGTCAGGATAAACAAAAAAAAAAAAAAAAAAAAAAAAAAAAAAAAAATTGAAAACGTTTTAAACTAAAATCGGGTCTCCTTCCAGGATATTTTAACATAAATTCTACTTTATAAGTTGTCTTTTTGCTTAGTGGAGTGTTCTCTAGTTTAATATATAATAAACATAACCAGTATATCATATCAGATTCTGTAGATTTTGTTTATTATTGTCAGTCACAAATCTTTGTACAATTATTGCTTCACCATTTCTCTCCTTTTTCTCTTTTAACAGTGGGACACATAATGTTGTACAGGAAAGTTTTTTTGCACACAAATGTATATAAACATTTATTTTTTTTAAATAAATTTTTTAATCTCAGGCATTTATCAACCATACCTACCTGGCACCACAGAGTAAGCAATGAGGAAGTCTGCCTCAGCAGGAATTCTGTGCACATGGGTCCTACCGTCTGGTTCGTCTTCCCACATTTCTGCATCAGCGACCTCTACACCTCCGTCAAGTTTAGTGCCTCGACAAGCCTGCAAAATAAAACGGAGTGTGTAAACGAAAGAGGAATCCTGCTAGTCCAAGGCAACTGCATAACTTGGGACATTTCGACATCAGGAAATTTGTTCAAGTTAGGCGAGATTCATATTAATGCAACACTGGCACTACAACAAATGTATTGTCCTTTTAAGTATTTATTCCAACTGATCTTACACAGAAAACAGTACTTTCTTCATGTTTGATCACTGGTGTATCTCTCCCTAATTAAGCGCAAAAGGCTTTTTATAGTATAGGGTCACATGTCCCATGCGCTAACACCAGCTATACATATTCATTATATCCATTTACCTACTATGGTTACTTATACTAAGACCCCATTCCCAGAGATTAGATCGATCTAAACTAGATAGACCTAACTCCCTGGGGGTTCATGCTACATAGCTGTCAGCCGAGCGGGCACGAAAGTAAATTACCCCCTTACAGCTTGTAGTAGGCGGGACGGACATTTAAGCCAGATTATCTGACAGTAATCTAGTGAGACTCTCCACAGGGATAGATCGATCTAAATGTCTGGGAATACGCCCTAAGGTTCAATGTACTATTACATAATACAAACATGTGAATACCCTATTGCATTAATTTATACTAATACCAAAGGAAAAATCGTTCACATGATATTTGTTTGAGATGAATGGAAATTTGAACGATAAATAAAGTAATTCTTTTAGATTTGGAACAATACTTCTCTGATGCATACTTATCAAAAAAAAAAAAAAAAAAAGTGGAATGAAATTTAAAGGCACAATCCAAAGTGCAAAGTAAATCAAAATAAAGAATATGATTTTTTTACCAATACAAGAAAGTATGTTGTTTAAAAAATGTCCAAGAAATTTAAATTATCAGAAAAATATATAACACAGTTGTGAACATTTATTTTTATCTCCAAACAACTTGGTCCATTTGCCTCTAATTTACAAACATTCTAATATTTGTGTATGCGCCACATCCTCCCTCAACATACTCAATTTACAAGAAATTTTCTTGTGTTTTCAATAGCTCCATAAATATAACCCATACTTTCTCAAAAACAACAAGCAACACTGACTCAACTCAGGGGCGGATTTAGGCCATCTTCTGGGTCTTCCGGAAGACGGTCAGATTTTTAAGTTTACATTGACGGGTATCTATTATTTTCTGTCGGAAGACGGTCAAAAATTGAGGACGAATTAACAAAGATTATTTGGAAGACTGTCAGAAAATATCTCTGGATCCGCCCCTGCAACTAACCTGAATGAAAATGAGCTTTGGTTTCCCTGCTAAAGTCAAGCATCTGTCACCCTTGAGAGGGGCAAGTAGCTGATCCACCTCTATAATGCCATCTGTGCCATACACTTTTCCCTCCTCACCATGTGACAAAATTACCAAAGCCACACAGTCATTTTGAGAGTGATTTCTGCGTCCAACTGAAATAATAATAATAATAATAATAATAATAATAATAATAATATACCATTTTCAAATATTCTATATTTTTTCATATTTTACTCTTTTCAAAACACTCTTTTCATATTTTTCCAAAGGAAAATAAACTGCAAACAACCTCATTCCAGAGATACAGAAAGCAATTCTGAAAGCATATATGTGGTAAAAACTTCCTGCAAGCTTGAGGCAAGACACTCAAGTTGGAGTTGAGGAAAGAATTATTTAAAAGTATGTATACAACCAAGGTTAAAGGGAAACTGAAATAAAGGTTAATCTTTCAAAAATTATTGTACAGTGTACTAAGTGCACCTTTCTTTTACTTGATAATGATTTCCTGCAGATACTCTGTTGATGTGATCATATATCAAGAGACTCATGAAGGTAACATAAAAATTACATACTGAGAGACACCCTAATTGCTAATTATTAATCACTATCTAGAAAAAGATGCAAGGAACTGGCTGCTATGAAGTACGAAAACATATAACTTTGTGTAAAAAGTTAAAAGTGCGCTTACTTCAACAGATATAGGGTAAATTGCACAAAAACAAGATTTCATTACTCCGTACCTTCGGCCATAGTCATTGACATCCTAGAACAAGTCACATTGTCATAGCGATTCACATCAAATCCCAGCGCACGAAGTCTGTTCTCAATCCCATTTGCATCCTGGTCCGTGCCGCGTCTCTCTGCCATACCTGTATGTGACGCAAAGTTGCGGTTGTTGAAAATGATGGCAAGGCCCCTATTTTCATAAGTCATGGGATATTCCATATCGTGGTCTCCACTGGAACTAACTTGCTGTGGCCTGCCTGCCTCTGGAGCAACTCTGAGACTGTAAACATTGGAAAATCTCTATAGAACTGTATGTTTTCTATAGATGGAATATTAGGCAGAATTACTTATATCTTGTAATTTGATATACTTGATCAAAAATCCATTATAACTGTATATATTGTAACTATAAAGTGTCTACAAAGTATAAATTTAGGAATGATCTGGGTGAATATTGTATCTATATCACTTGTATTATATTGCATCTTTTAAAGTACCAACATTGCATCTTTATAATAACTTCCCAGAATCTGTATTGTGCACATAATGTATCTTTAAAATAACTATGTTGTATCATATGTAAACTACATAAAAATGTCTATATTATTGTTGAGTGATCAATAAATACCCTCTTCTACTGAGTGGTGCATCAGTGATGTCCCCATGTCCTGAAATGGTTGAAAGAAAATATCATCTGTCTGACTCTGTCTTCTAGTGACTGAAGTTAACACCCAAATGACCCGGCTTTTTTATTATTATTATTATAATTTTTTGGGGGAGCAGGCCCTTTGATTGCAATACTTATAACGTCAATGACCAGTTAAACATTTATAAGTGAAACACAAAGGAAAGTACACACATGGAAGAACAGACTGAGAGAGAGAGAGAGAGAGAGAGAGAGAGATTATTATTATATGAAAATGATTAAAACAATAAAACCTGATCATGAAGAGAGAGAGAGAGAGAGAGAGAGAGAGACTGACACTCACACACACCCATGGGTGCGCTGCAAGTAGTGACCTTCACTTTCTCTTTCAGATCTTTCACTAAATCCCATTCTTATTAAATATTTTCACAACTACTGTATGTCAAATAAAAAGAAAATATTTGTAAAGAGGTACATACCATCCTCTGTGTCATCCATGGTATTGCTTTTCTTCCTGTGATCTATTCCTTATGATGTGTAGGTACAGGTAAATAAAGTCTGTCTCAATACCTGCAGATAAAACGCCAGCTTTTATACAAAAGATATCTAGAAAACTGCCCACGTATCTGTCATCCAGGTTTATTTTTCAGTGAACAAAGTTACTGAATTTATAACTAGAATTATTTTTTTTGACTTCACAAAGATGTCTTCTGATTGTGTAAATAGAATGTTTACTTCCACCTCAAATAAGTGCCACATATAGATGAGTCATATACATATGGATAACTAGAAAATATATGAATCATTTATAATAAGAAATAACCTGGGGATTTCCAGACCATTGTGATTCCACTCGACAGGCATTAGACTTCCCATTTAGTGAAAAAAGTCAGAAAGGGGGCCATTTAAACCAATGATATTTTTAGCTCCAAAACAGTCAAAAATCCCCCAATACTTGGAAAAACCTCATCCCGACTCAAACTAAAGGGAGAATGGGAATACCCAACACTGACTAAGGGCTCTGTGTTTGTTTTTCTTCTTTCACCACTTCCAGCACAAACTCAATGATATCCTTCATGTGATATCAGTGACATAACCTTCAAAGAGTATACTGCATGGACATTCACTTTCACGGTGTTTAGTCTTAGAGGAAGTGTTTTAATTTTCAGGAAGAATTAAAATTTTGTAACACAAAGATATAACACTCATTGTGCACTATTAAACTGAAAAGTGGGTAACTGATAAGATATCTAATCATTCAAAGCAGTGTATGTGACCTGGATTTCAACAGAATTATCATCAATTACATACTTCCAATATATTCAACTAATCGTTGGGGTTGTTGTAATTTTTAACTCAAATTAATCAGTAAGTATGAAAGTACGCATCATATTGTTGGTGTTACGTTGTGTAACCACAGTAAAAACAATGATTCATCGACAACCCATTAAAGAACAAAGAAACAGGTCAACGGAACGCTTTTGTTTACACGTAGATTACGTTAATACAGCTGTATTCGGCAAGTCTTGACATGCCCCTTTCATATTCAGATGTACTATAACTAATGAAAATGGAATTATATTTTTAATAGTAACCTCACATATTCCTTACCTGAACTAGTATCCCGAAATATTGCTACAGATTATTTATTGTTTAAAAGTTTAAAATGACTAGTACACACTGATAAATGTTTTCCGAAATCGAACTAGATTAAAGTTATCTGGCAATTAATGCCATGAAGTTGTATATACACCACTATTTACCTTGTGTGAACTAAATTGAACTCTTCTGTGTTTTTGCATGAATTGACGTTTTTGCGTCCAGTAGTGTAATATACCACGACAGCCGAAGCGCTTTGGTGACTAACAAAAATAATCGCGGATTTCCATTTTACCGGAAGTTAATCGTATCGGCGGAAGCACAGTATATCGGTCATGATATGAACAAGAAAAGCCCATTTCAATTGCTGGAAGGCAAAGTTTGTTGTCATTCACCACTTTACAGATACTTACAAAATCGCTGCGCGCATGCGTGAGAATTGCATTGTGGGAAAAAATAGAGCAAAACAAAAACAGCGAGTATACGAATAATGGGGAATAACCTCGACGATCACACACTCTGGTCCATGATTGTAAAATTAGCGGGAAATTACCTTTCTCGATACCTTCTATCATTTCTGCAACTTGAAACACAGCAGGTAGTCATTATTTTGTGTTCAAGAGCCTTCGCGCCATGAGTTCACTCTCTTTCCCCCTCCCACAATGCAGTTCGAGTTTCCTGTCGACGTACAACTGTAAAGTGATGAATTGTCAGGATTATTCAGTCTTTATTTTTCAGAATGAGAGCTGTCAGCAAAATCTAATCCCAATAAAAAGGCAAAAAAAAAAAAAAAAAAAAAATTATGTAGGAATTAAAATGTTTCCGAAATCCCCTCTAGTATCGTAGAGACTGTGTCCACAGACCATCGTAATTTTCCCCAACGATCGAGGAAGGCCTAGATTTTTTTCAGCTGCTAGTCTAGATACAGTGTGCCTTTTATTGTTATTTTGTTATTGTACGTGTATGTATATGGATGTCTGTAATTTTATTTCAATTGTTTATCTTTTTCTTATCTATTTTTTATTTCCTCACTATAAACCTTTTCTTTTTTCCTTATTTTTCAATGTAACCTTTCATTCATTCATACAATCATTCATTCATGCATTCATTCATTCATTTTTTAAATTATTATTATTATTATTATTATTATTATTATTATTATTATTTTGTAAATGAACAGTACGTGATGCCCAAATATTTCACTTTCGCGACTTCTTAACTGACATGCGATAAGCCTAACGGCAGGCCTACTATACTGTAGTGTAGGCCTACGTGTAGGCCTACTGTACAGTAGGCCCTATAGCACAAAGTGGATTATTGAAAAACAAAAATAAAATAAAGAACGAAATATTCACTACAAGCATGATTTTATTCAAATCACATGACAATGGTGCAAATGTCTGACATAATGTCCTATTCAAAATGTTTCAAAATTACTGATAGGCCTACCCAGGGATAATTTCATAAATTCTGATGTGCCGGCCAGTATAAAAGTAGGCCCTACAGTACGCGGTCCTCTGGTAGAAGGGAAGAATTTTCTTTGAAGGATGAGTAATTCGATATCAGAAGGAATAAACTGTTTTTTACTTGACTGGTTGCAAATGGATCGACATGCTGTGTTCGGTTCTGAAAATACAATAATTGTGTAATTAAAGTAGGATTTATCGAAGTACAATGTAGGTCCTACATGCAGGCCTATGTTTAGAGGTAGGGATTAACTTTAAACTAATCGATTTTTAGATTTCCACTCGTTATGTTACGTGCATTTTATTAGGGTCTACATTCTCTATTAAGACCAGGAGTTACAGACCCGTAGCCAACAATTTCAAAAGGGGGGTTCTTATTCTGAAAAAGTGGACCTTTTACCATGAAACCTTTCGAACCCCCCGACCCCCCTGGCTAAGGGCCTGAGTTAGAACTGATTAAGTTTACATCCACATGTTGCAGCAACTGCTACACGTCAGCGACATGTACATGAATCTAAAGCAGCTACAAGTATGTATACTAATTAAATGCTAGGAATAAATTGCGTTACAATTCTTTTTTCTGATTTTTGACCATAAAAATGAAGTATTACTGGACATTAATTAACTCCTAAGTTACCTTTCAAGCTTTATTGTTGAGCAGGTCTTGAAGCTCAGCGAGCTCCTCCTCGGACATCCCATCCAACTCATTGTCCAGTTGGTTACTTTCAGCGTCCTCGGTGTCCGCAAAGATATCGTGATTGAGCCGTTCTGAAATAAGGAGATGTTTGGTTGAACTGGGAGTATATTTATGTGAGTAAAATATATTTTTCTAATTTTACACACACATCGAAGCACACGAACATTACTCCAATGAAATTTAAGTGGAAAAGATGCAAATGTATGTTTTTTTTTTCTTTGCTAATTCAAGAGACCTCGGACTGTCTTGGATGGTCCCCTTATACAGTTTATATTAGCGTAAGTTACCAGTAGGCGGCGGATAAAGGGCTAGCTTTGTAACACACCAGGGAATTAATGAAAATACTGGGGCATCCGAGGAATGTGCTCCTGCTACCATTGAAGGTACAAATACTAATATTACTCCCCTCGCCCCCCCAAAAAAAGGTAAAGCGAGAGAGAGAGAGAGAGAGAGAGAGAGAGGGGGAGGGGGGGCAGAACGAGAGAACACCCCCCCGCCCACACCGTACCCTTCATATAACAGTTTATTTGTCCTGGCCTACCCTTTACTAGTATATTTGCCGTGATTTTTTTTCTTTTTTTTTATTCCTCTTTAACAACTTTCAGCTCAAAGTGAATAAATAAACGATAAGGACATAAAACTTACCCCCTAAGAGGTTAACCTTAGTTTGAAAATTATCCAACTCCTCCTGGTCCACGTATCCATCCTCTAGAAAAAAAATTATTCAAGTTATTTAACAATAATTTTCAAATAATGTGTAAACAATTGTGAAATTGAAATAAACATTCCAGGCACAATTTTATGGGACATAAAACTAAAACTTGCAAACTTAACTTAAACTCCATGTGTCTTTTTCGTGTTTATAAGGATAATGATCACTTTTTGGACAGAGGTTCATGCAGGTAATTTTTTTAAAAAACGAGGCGACATATGTAAGAAATTTGAAAGGAAAACAAGAAAACCGATAAAAAATTAGTAAATCAACAAAGATGAAAGGAAGAAGGTGAGGTAATGACGTAATGCTTTTAACTTGGGTAACTACTTTACCGTTGGTGTCGAGTTCCTCCATCGCTTCGGGATCCTTCACGTCGTGCAGTGATATCTTGCCGTCGCCATCCAAATCATTTAACATAAACTTGGAGTTGTTTTCCTGAAACGTACATGTTAAGAAAATCAAAACGCTAAAGAGACTGATATCAGTGGAGAAATACCGAAAGAACTGAATGAGAAATAATTTGATTTTCAATAATCTCAAGGTGACACTTTGTCCATAACATTTTCAAAAGCGATTTATTATAAATTGCGCGAGCGGAGACGAACGAATGGCGATTGATGCAATGCATTAGGTGAGCTTCACAGCCGATTGCGTGTTTTTCTCGTCGGGAGGGCCGGGGGTGGGTGGGGTGGGGCTGTTACGTGTTCCCAAGCTTTGGAGCTACTTGTACAATCCCCCCTTCCTTCCAGTATATGTATTACAAAGGACAAAACCAATCAATTTTCCATCCTTGTGCACTACATATTACAGTGAATCTATCCGCATCTTCCATTTTCATTTGTTCGACAAGAAAAATAAATTTAAAGAAAATTCTTGTGTACCCGACAGTCGCAACCATGTCTCCGCCTTTAGCAAAAATCGCCAGAGCAGTCATTTCTTATGGCAGGAAACGTTTTCCATTTCGGAATTATGGAGTTTTTTTAAGGGTAGCGGTTTGGAAAAGCAGTTTTATCCAACAAACGCCTGCAAGGGGTATACTAGTAAGTCTGAATAGATTAAATTCTCTTCTCCCCACTACCCCCCTCCCTTTACCCCGTCTCAATTCAAAACCAATCATAAATATCTGTGAGTACTTACGTCTCCGGCTACTGCGACCGCAGCTTTAATTGCCTTGTAAGTTTTGACAACTCTAACCACCCTCCTCACTACTCTAACGGCCCTGGAAACATGCATACACTGTATATTGCAACCGTTGATATCGTTTGATTAACAAATAAATGTATCGAATAAAGAAACAAATTGATTATCTATCAATTTGTGACGAAAAATGAAAAAAGGTAGGTTTTAGCCAAAGTTGTTTATCTATTATAATTTGTAAATGATATGCTTAATAAATTCAGATTTTATGGCTAGCTGTAACAACAAAAGAAGTTATTTTTGTCTTGCACTCAAATAAATGCTTTGAGTTTTTTGTTTTATCGTATATTGAAATATGTTTTACCTTCTCCAGACTCTTCGAAGTCGCCAACTTTCTCCATCCTGTGGCATAAGGGCCACGAAAAATATCAGAGCAAAAAGACAAAATGCCAACTTCATGATGATCTTCGATATCTGAAAAAGTATTGACTTAACATGTATTCTTCGAGTTTATATGATTTGAAGGATAAAATTACACACAAAATAATTTTTGCTGCAATTCAAATGTACCCTCCCCCCAAAAAAAATCCAACTAGGCCATTGGTGCTGATTTAATTGAAAATCTTTAAAAAATCAGAATAAGGAGATTACAACATATAAAAAAAAAAACGATCAATGTCACTGAATAAGGCCTAAGCAGACATTTTTTCAATCTGTAATGAAAGACACCAGTCTTTCTGGTATAAGAAACACAAATTCTTCACCTTTTGAACTGTTTCCTATTTTTAAAACGGCATCTATTATATCATCTTTATATGCAGACACTGTGTGGGTCTTTGAGTGGTTTGATCACTGTGTCTGTCCGTGTTATTGCTGTCGCCATCCGAAACATCAGTCCCCGTAACTGCCAAACCATATTTTTGCTTTTCTTACATTGAGTGGCTTTGTTTGGTTAAAAGGGTTGCTCGCGAAAATCAGCATGATCGGATTGTACTTACAAACGTCACTGATTTTTAACGTGTAACCCATAAGTGCCAAACCGTATTTTTTTTCATTTTTCTTCAAATTTGCTGAGTGGCTTTGAAGTTTAATGAGGCATGTTCCTTCCGAAAATCAACACGTATGGTTTATGAAAGTAATGCAATTTTATGTTATGTTATATTATCTTATGTTATGCTATGTTGTGTTATTTATTTGTTTGTAAATAATATAACAATGTGATTTTCTGTTTCGTGTCCGTGTATTTGTCAGCTTTGCTGCCTAATCTTTTATTTCTTTTGGCAAATAGTTAATAGCCTTTTTAAAATCGTTCTAAGATACATTAAAATCAGGCGGAACAATAGGCCTACGGTACTGTTGAATATATGCAGGATTGATTCTTTAAATAATGTTAAAGAAACGATCTTACCTTAGCAAATCAAGATGGCCTAGAGAGCGGTAAATCGTATTGGCAGATCCTACAGTCGCAGAGAACCACAGTATGTGGAATGGTTTCCGTCCACCAACTTTATACTGTAAAAGTCGTGACTTTCTCAAACTTATCTGATCAGGAGAGCAGTGCCACTCCACGATTCCTTTGTTATATTTCCAGAAAAATGGGACTTGCCTCTTTCACAGAAGCAGGTCAAACTGATAAGACTATTGATTGCTGGGAATCATAAATTCTCTGAATAATACGGACAACTGAATTTCGAATAAACTGTGTAGAGCATTATCAAGGTCATATGGTAGACACGATGCGCCAGTGTTATTTTCCATTTTAGATTTATTTTGATGACCAGGCAATTGACGACTGGGGAAGTAGGAGGACATCAGAAAACGTGACTCCGTTGCGTTTTAATTTTTAACAGATGTTTATAGCAATGAGAATACAAATGTATTAGGTCTTTGTCGTCGAAATTCTGGTATCAGCGAAGTAATACAATTTGATATATCATAAATAATTGAGAGTGACACTGTTTAAAATTAACCAGTACAAAATAAGATTTTCATTAGTTATTCTTATTCTCTACTTTAAACTACTTCGCTACTGTCCAGCGAGAATTTTTACATGGAATCTATGAATACTGAGTACTGGATGGCATTAATGACATCTTTTTTAAAAGTGTCATCATGAGTCATGAAATCCATGTGAGACTCGTAAGGGGTCGAACTTCTGTTCCGAAAACGGACACTGACCACAAGACCATCAAGTCAGTGTCTAGAAGCGGATGGGATTAAAAGAGGAGGTATAAGAGAAATGCAGGGGGTGGTATCCGCCTTAAAATTGACCCATCTTATGTAAGAAAACTAATTTTTTACCCCAACAACCGAGATAAAATAAGTTTTAGTACAGTTAACAGTGAATATTATGTTACATACATTTCATGCATAAATACAGTTATTTTATACCTGATCTATTTTGAAGATATCGGCGACACTGAGAAGATAAAAGATTACCGTGAATGCAATATTCCTAGAATAAAAACAACTGTTACATTTGCATTTTGACTCACCTTGTGGGGAGTATTGTCAAGGTAATGGGGGAATCCGCTGCTCGACTTCGATGGGCCTTTAGTTCAGTTCAGTTTAGTTTAGTTTTGTTTTGTTACCCCCGCCAGGGAAATTTAGGTATTCATCTCCGTTTGTCACTTTTCTTCTTTTTTGTGGTCTTTTCTTTGTCACCAGCCTAACTGTAAAAGTTACGGATGAATTTAGATGAATGTTTCAGAATAGGTATTAAATGGGCTAGCGTAAAAGGAGCACGGGCATTTATAAGTAATACACGAAAAGAATTTACTGTTAAATATAGACTCAATGGGTTGGAAAAATTGCTCTGTTTTGTCTTCGGGGTTAGTAGGCGAAATTTCCATTTGTGATCTCGAGCTGCGGATTTGTGATTTGTGAAGGACTGGTTCGGCGTCCAACCCCCCCCCCCCCCCCCCCCCCCCCCAATCTTCAATTGCCTGAAGACCCAGAAGACGGCCTCAATCCGCCCCTGCATCTTATATAAGAGAACTATCTTTTACCCCAACAACCGAGACAAAAAGGTTTTAGTGACAGTTGACGGTGAATATTATATAACATATATTTCATCCAAAAATGCGTTTATTTTATACCTGATCTATTTTGAAGACATCGGCGACACTGAGAAGATAAAAGATTACCGTGAATGCAATATTTCTAGAATAAAAACAACTGTTACATTTGTATTTTGTCTCACCTTGTGAGGAGTATTGCCAAGGTCATAGGGAAATCCGCTGCTCGACTTCGATGCGCTTTCAGTTTAGTTTAGTTAAGTTACGTTACCCCCGCCCTTGGACATAATAACGGAATTTTGTCCATGCCCCGCCATGGAGTTTAGGTATTCACCTCCGTTATTCCATTTTTTTCTTCTGTTTTTTTTTTATTTTGTTTGTCACCCGCTTAACTCTAAAAGTTAGGGATATATTTTTTTCAAAGTTTCAGGATAGGTTTTAAATAGGCCAACTTAAAAGGAGCACAGGATTTTGAAAGTGATAAACGAAAACAATTTTACTGTTATATGTAGACTCACTGGGTTGAAATATAGCTTTGTTTCAGTGAATATAGTGTATAATAAATTTCATGCATAGATACGTTTATTTCATACCTGATCTACTTTGAAGACATCGGCGACACTGAGAAGATAAAAGATTACCGTGAATTCAATATTCTTAGAATAAAAACAACTTTTATATTTGTATTTTGTCTCACCTTGTGAGGGGCATTACCAAGGCCATGGGGGAATCCGCTGCTCGACTTCGATGTGCTTTTAGTTTAGTTTGTTAGGTGGGTAGGCCTGTTATTGGCGAAATTCCCGTTTGCAATCTTTAGCTATGGATTTGTGATCGCGAACGAGTTAAACTTTGATTTTTATGGTACAAACAATTTTTATTAGAATGGAAAATTACTACTACGAGAAAAGGTGTCCCCAAAGATACCCCTGAAAGAGGGGTGGGGGGGGGGCACAGAAAATTGTGCGTCCTGGATTCGCTACTGATTTTAAATGTGTCTAGATGATGTTAAGAATCACTTTAAAAAGCCCAATTGCAAGTGCTTTAATCTTACATCACTGAAAGTGGGCCATATTTACCGTTTTGTACAAATCATCCTGTCCCTTTTGGAGCCTCAATTCAAAGCACGTGTTCAGCCAAGAAATAGTCTGCGCTATATTTCAGTTCAGTAAAAACATAGGAGAAAAAAAGATATTTGTAACGTAGTATTTTTTTTAGTGAATACTTCCGCATGTTCATGTAAACTAAGGTTAATATTATTCTCTATACTTGTCTCCTTAAAAATTCGATGAAAGGGATGTCAGGCTATTTGAAATGTGAGGTCGTTTTCGATGATATGTGTGAGATGGAATCTTCCTAAGTGAAATCTTATCCCAAAACTAAGTCTCAAATTCCTATATACAGAGCGTTGATTTATCACTCATTCTTGTGTTAGTGGTACACATCGAAATCATTTATACACACACTGGACAATAGAAGTGTCACCCCTACTGAACCAATACTTTGGGGGAGATAAATGACTGCTCCTGGCATCATTTTATTAATTTTCACAAAAAGACCAAAAATACAATTCCATGGTACAGCGGTTTTATACTCATTAGTCACATTATAAGTAGACCAGGCATTATAACTTTGATTACTCTGATTCAAGGGGTGACACTTCTGTTGTCCAGTGTGTGTAAGTTGCTTTATTGGCGTATAGTAAAATCACTTCAACAAAAGTTTGGCTCACTTCATCTTCAACGTCTGACCCCAACCCAGAACCGACCACAGAGAGAGATGCGGGGGGGGGGGGGGGGGGGGGGGGGGGGGGGGAGGAGGAGGGGGGGGGAGAAAAAAAGAGGGAGGGAAAGAAGAGAGAGAGAGATGAGGAGAGAGAGAGTGATAGAGTGAGCAGTCATCATAAACGAAAGATATAATGGTTTTCAATTCTTTAAGCAATGATAATATCAAATTATTTAAGAAAAATAAACTGAAATTCATGATGAACTATCGGGATGTCGCTGCATGAAATGTAAGATTGGAAGGCATTCAAGGAGCTCAGAGCAAATGTTATGCATTGACAAAAATCGTTTAATCTCTTTTTATACATACACAATGTACGTTTCTGGTTAACAACATACCAGCATTTGTCTTCTAAGCGGCTTGTGGCCATCCGTGAAAGAAGCCCTAGTTAATTTGTTGTCATAAACTAAGAGTGAAAAGGGGAAAGTGCACGCACCGGGATGCCGTATTGAAAAGCAATACAAAAGTTACTTGCAAAACATAGAACTTTTAAATTACTGTTGTGCAAAAGACTGAAGCGAAGTCGAATTTAAGAATATACCCATAGATGCCCTCTCTCCTTCAAACTCAGTTTTATTTGACGCCAAGTCGCCCGACTTTGGGCTTTCTCTGGTAATTGTCATTGTCGAATAATATGAAAACATAAAAGTATCTGTGTTAAATTTTTATTCATTAAGAAATGTAAACATTTTTTTGCTTTGTTTCTGATATATGTGCAAAGTACGGTGACTTGTAGGCCAATGAAGCCGGGTGATTTGTATATCTATATCACATGTCACGTTAATAAATAAATACTATACATACGTTTTTATCAACCCATAAAAAGATAAAAATTAAGTCTGATCCATCATACCTTTTCCAGATACACAAAAAACGCATGAATCTCTCATTTATCAGATCATTTGACGTTATTTTATCGCTTCGGACATTGAAATTGCTGTAAGCCAGTTCTTTCTGAATTTAGAAATTAATTAGTTGATTTTTTTAAATTTTGGGTCATGCATTGTATAAAATGGATAAAAACAGTGAAATGACAGCAATGGGGTCAAAATAGAGTCAAATTGATCGCTAACTGCATTTAGCCCAGTGTCAAGTTGTCATTCTTTTTGCCAGCTTTACTTTATACAGCCACTTCTCTTAGGGTGCTTTCCCAGAGATTTAGATCGATCTAAAGATTAAGATTTAGATCGACCTAACTCCCTGGGGGTTCACGCTAAGTTGCAGTCAGCCGAGCGGGCACCATAGTTAATTACCCCCTTACAGCTTTTAGTAGGCGGGACAGACGCTTAAGCCGGCCAAGCTGACAGTAATCTTGTGAGACTTCCCACAGGGATAGATCGATCTAAAAATCTATGGAAATGGGGTGTTATATCCACGCGTATACAAACAATCGTTTTTATGGCATTAACATCCGCGTTACTGGCACACACCAAAGTTCAAATTGCAGCCCCACTCCACGTCACGCATATGAACTTGCGTTTCTATGATTAATTTCAATATTCACTTCTTTATCAACGGTCACTGATTCTCAATATATATATATGTCTATTGACCATTTAAAAATATTAAAAGTACGAGGGCGAAAGGTTTGTTTGTCCAAGTGGAACTTAAACTACAGTACATCAGTCTAGCAACTTAAAGTCACTGAAAAACTTATCACTAAATTTATCTGTTCTGACAAAAAACAAACAAACAAAAATGGACAAAATATAAAACCTTTGTTACTGTCGCTCTCAGCACCATCTCACATACTCCAATCCTTCTATTTTATTTTCTTCTGCAGTAGAAAATATGCAACTTTGCAGGAAGCGAGTATGAAGTCTATAGTCTCAGAAGTGATGCTCAAATATTTTTCGCTTTGGATTTTAACGGCTTCATACACGTAACTTAAATTGCCTACCAGTAGGCCTACACTGCAAAGTGGATAGTTAAAAAAGAAACAAAAGAAACAAGCAAAATAGTAGAGAGAAAAAAAGAGAACACCGATGGTAACCAATGCATCACACGTCGACTCCTTCGGCAATGTTTCAGCTCCGTCAACCCTTTCTTTTTCATTGATAGGGCTTCTGAACGTTGCCTGTTCCTCAAATAAAATTTTATCCCCACAAGAAGAAATCAAATTTTTATTCCTACGCTGCAAACTGGATAGTTATAAAAAAGAAATAAAAGAAACAAGCAAAAGAGTAGAGAGAAAAAAAGCTAAGTGAGAACACTGTACATAGTCATCCACTACATCACACGCCGACTCCTTCGGCAATGTTTCAGCAATGTTAAACCAGTGGTATGCATTTCTTCTTTGCTGTTTTTATGTTTAAGCCTGTACTTCAAATAAAATGATTTGCTTCCTTAGTTTTTTAAATATTGTTTTGAGTATTATCAAATAATAATACAGCATAAAGATTTACATTTAAACTGCTTGGCTTGTATTGTTTTTTTTTTTAATTTCAGTTATGCTGCTGGGAGAATATTTTTGTACAGAATTTGCTTTTAGAGAATCTAAAAAAATTAAAATAAAAGTTTAAACAAATAGAACATGACAAAGACATCTCTTGTTATGTAAAATATGACTGAATTTTTTTCTCACTTTAATTGCTTTTTTATGATTCATTTCAGTTTAACAAGTGTGGCAAGAGGCAAAGTAAAGAAATTTCGTTCCAAGGTCTTTCACTGCCAGGTCAATCAATTGCCTCTACATCAAGTCTGATTGCACTGGAGACCCAACCTTCTGGGAATGTCACTCCGCCAATCACACGAGGCACAGGTTTCTGCTTTAAGAGTACCATACTATACTCAGCATTATGGGAATAGATGGGAGAGGATGAGGGGAACCGCATATTCAAAAAACTTAATCAGTATGTATTTGCAAGAAGTGCAACGGAGAGTATAAGACACCAGCACAATCTGGTAGACTGGTACTGTTGTGAGACAGACACTGCATCTTTTAGGGACATACATGTACATCAATATGTATACGGCATGATATTGACATTGATCATATTTATCTTATGGCCTCAAAGTTTTTTTAAAGTGCCTGAATGGCATGATAAATATTGTCAGTAAGAAAATAAAAATATTTTATGTACAGCAGCTTGACATCTCTTGTATGTATTAACCAGAAGTTTTAACTGCCAAACTTGTGTGTGATTTGAGGGTGATTGGTCAGTTAAAAGAGAAGAGCATCACCCAGGTACAATGTAGATCCATGACAGAGTTTTTGGTTTAAAGTCGCATGTGTCGAGATTTTGACGTGTTTCCTCGGTTATCCTGAGTTCCTGAGTGCTCTTGTTTTTTTCCAGCAAAATCAAATACTAATTAAAAGACAAATAGTTTTTAGTTTTAAAAAAGTTAAAAATATTCCGATATTAATTGTCAAATCTCCTCTGTTATCATAGAGACTGATCGAATCTGAAAATCGTAATTTTTGCCCTAAGCATGTGAACTTTTTTTACTGGGTATGATTTATTATTAGTTGTACGAGCATACATGTTAATCAATGTCTTTCATTATTGTTTTTATCTTCTTTTTTCTCACTTATTTTCTATTTTCAACTCTTATTTCCTTAATCTTAACCTTTCCTTTCTTTCTTTCTTTTCAATCTAAACCTTTTCTTTCTTTCTTTCTAGGTCTCTTTTTTACTTTCTTTCATATCCACTGTCTTAATTTTCCTTTCTTACTGTCTTTATAAATGAATGGTCGGCGATGCCCAAATATTTTTACTTTTGCTTTTTGGATATAACTTTATTATCCTACTTTTAGGCCTATACTGCAAAGTGGATTGTTAGAAAAGAAAACAAACAAACAAAATTTCAACACTAGCATGATTTAATTCAAAACAAAGGGCAGTTAGGTAAACGGAAGACATACAGTGATGGAAAATGTCGTATTCAAAATGATTAAAAAACTGATACTTTGAATTTTTACAAAAGTTCTCGTGTACCGGCCAGTAAAGGCAGTTCTCTTGTACACTTTCAGGATTTCCTTTAGAATGGGTAACACGATATCAAGAGGAATACTTTTCATTGATTGGTTGCAAATGGTTTCGCCCGTGTTTTGGCATGCTGTGTTTGGCCCTGAAAATAAATAAATTAACTGTGTAATTCAAGTAAGATGTACCGTAGGCCAAAGTTTAGATGTAACTTTAACCTAATTGTTTTTTTTTTAGATTTAGACTCGTTTAGTTACGTGCATTATTGGGGCCTACATTTTTATCAAATCCATGATTAGAACAGACTACGTTTTCTTCAACATCTTACAGAGCAACTGCTATATACCAGCGACGCATACATGTATATACAGTAGCTACAATTATGCATATCAATTAATGCTAGGAATCAAAAGGGTTACATTTGATTTTTCTGATAAAGAAAGCGCGCTGTCTTGACATTAATTACGTCTATAATCACCTTTCAAGCTTTATTGTTGAGCAGATCTTGAAGCTCAGCGATCTCTTCCTCGGTCATTCCAGCCAACTCATTGTCCAGTTGGTCACTTTCAGCGTCCCCGTCGAAGAAATCCCGATTGAGCCGAGCTGAAATGGGAATCGTTGAAATGGAAGTATATTTATGTAAGTGAAGGCATATGTTTTCATATTTTACAAATCTAAGTCCACGAAAATCACTGTGATGAAATTAAAGTGAAGAAGATGTGTTTTTTTTTGCTAAATCAAGGGAATTCGGCTTGTCTGGGATTGTTCCCGTTTTCTGAGCGTAGTGAGGTGGCGTAGAAAGGTCTAGGGTCTGTAACACATCAGGGAAATAATAGAAACAATGGCGCATCCGAGGTTCGTGGTCCACTAGCTTCAAAGGCACCTCTAATGTTTTTATAAGGAAATAAAAAGTGAATATGTTCTCCCTCTCATCTTGGATCAAGAAATTGCTCACTTATTATGTGAGAAGACCAACTGACTTTTATTAACATCTCTAAGCTCGATTGAAATTCTTTTACAAAATAGATTAATAAATGAAAATAATAAATAGGAAAAACTCACCAGCTACGAGGTTAATCCTAGTTTGGAAATTATCCAACTCCTCCTGGTCCACGTATCCATCCTCTACAAAAAATAAATTTCCAAATGATTTTTTACATCATTACCAGATAAAGTGTAAACAACTGTCGCATTGAAATTAATGAACCTTTTAGGTAAAATTTATGTGAGATGAAGCTGAATGATCATTTAAATTGATTCTCAGAGTTGTCAAATAATTGCAAAAACTTACACTACCAACCTGTCGAAAATCGGAGTTGAATTTTCTTAAACTTGTGTACTTCAAACATAACTTTAACCACGAACATCATTTACGTGTTAATGTAAATAATGATTCACTCTTGGGCAGAGGTTCATTTAGGTAGTTTTCAAAACCAAAGCAACGTATTTTGATACAAACGCAATAGATCTAAAAGGAAGACAAGATGGCAAATAGCAAAATAAATAAAGGAAAAAATAGGAAAGAGAGAAAAAAAGAGGTGAATAATGACGTTTTTTTTTTTGGATAACTACTTTACCGTTGGTGTCGAGTTCCTCCATCGCTTCGGGATCCTTCACGTCGTGCAGTGATATCTTGCCGTCGCCATCCAAATCATTCAACATAAACTTGTTTTCCTGAAACATACATTTTTACGAAAATTAGAACGCCAAAGAGGCTATTATCAATATATATATACTATATATATATATATAATATATATACTTTGCCCATATCACTTTCTAAAGTGTACAAACGGTTTATTATAAATAGCTCCAGCGGAAACGTACAAATGGAGATTGATGATTCATTGCATTAGGTGAGCTGCTCAGCAGATTGCGTTTTTATCTTCGGGAGGGGGTGGGTCTGTTACGTGTCCTCAAGCTTTGGAGCTACTACCCCGCTTGCTTTCCAGGGCATGTATTACTAAACGAGACAAAACCAAGCAATTTCTCACCCCTGTGCCTTACATATTAAAACAAATTTATCATCGTGTTCTACGTTGCTTTGCTCCACAAGAAAAACGAGAATAAAGGAAGCATTGTGTACCCAACACCCACTTCTAGCGCAGTCATTTTCATTGGAAGCAAACGGATTTTTAGACATTTTGTGAAGGAAAGGAGTTTGGAAGATTCAACCAAATATCTCCTGTTAAGACTTCCCCAAGAATCCCTACCCCCCGGCTTATTATAAAACCATACATGCTTATGAATACTTACATCCGCGTTTGCTTTGATCACCCCTTTGACCTCGTTGAAAACCTTGATGACTCTTTCTACCCTTTTCACCAACCTTTTTGTTCTGGAACATTCATGTATCTCAATTGTTGATATGTCTACATGGGGCAAATATACTACTCAAAAGAAATAAAGGAACACCCGCCATTTAAGATGCAAAAGTTTGAACCATGCATAGTGTTATATAGATTTAGCAATTCTAAGAAAAGTCATCATTCTGTGCTGGGTGACTATTTAACTTAAACCGTTTTGTAATTAAAATAAACTTTGCACTCGTTAAAAGAAATAAGTATGATTACCTGTTGGGGTGAAAGGCGTAAAAATCGGATAAATTTATTCTCCCCCCCCCCAAATTCCTGGGGTTTAAACCCAGGTGAAAATTGGGACTTAAATGAATGAGTAGCATACTTTTGGCATTAGCATGATAAGATAAGAAGAAATGAACGTTTTAAGTCTTTTGTCTCATAATTACCTCCGCCAAGGAGGTTATGTTTTCCCCCCTGTTTGTCTGTCTGTCATCAACATAACTCAGAAAGTTATGGACCGATTTTGATGAAAATTTCGGGAACTGTCAGAAGTGGACTGAGGAACAGATGATTAGTTTTTGGTGGTGATCCAAATCAATAATCAATCAATAATCAAAAATATCGAAAATTTAGGGATGAAACGGCATTGGATGGAGACTTGGCGGAGGTATGCGCTCTCTGAGTGCTTTTCTAGTTTGTAATGCTACGCCTTGTTTATTCAGATTTTGGTTGCTAGCTGTATCAAAATTAAATGTCAAGCAGTCTTCCTGTGCAAATGAATACTTTGTTTTTTTATTTTGTCATAAAATGTATCACGTTTTACCTTTCCCAGACT
The DNA here is from genome assembly GCF_051362555.1 of Lingula anatina. Taxonomy (NCBI): domain Eukaryota; kingdom Metazoa; phylum Brachiopoda; class Lingulata; order Lingulida; family Lingulidae; genus Lingula; species Lingula anatina. The sequence continues at coordinate 21,266,000 of NC_141772.1, forward strand.
CTCCGAAGTCGGATTCGAATTCGCCATCCACCTTCTCCATCCTGTGGCAGCAGGACCACGAACAACATCATAGCCAAAAGACAAAATGCCAACTTCATGGTGACTTGTGATATCTTAAAGAAAAGCATTTATTAAAAGCGCATTTAGAGGGTTTTAATGAGATAAAACTTCATGCAGAATAAATCTAGCTGCAATTCAGATTAAAAAAAAAAGAATAGAGAAAAACAAAAACACAAAAACTTCCATCCAGTCCATTTGTCCTGGTTTTGATTGAAAATCCCTTAAAAATGAGGGCAAGGCGGACAACAACATAAGTACTTTCAAAACAGTCAATGTCACTGGGTAAACCCTTTTCATACCGGATGGAGCACCTATCTATTAGCGTATTTTTATTATACATTATTTGTGCATAGAATTTCATGAATTTGTCACATTTTACCAGCTTTCAGGAGGTATATTTGCAGCTTTGGTATCGTTTATGGTCTTTATTCAAGAAACAAAATAGTGCTGTGTCGTAAATGACCACTCCAGATTTCCGATATTTAAAAGTGTAGCCCATATTGTACATGGTATTTTATTCCTTTAATTCCACTCAAATTACTAATTAGATTAAGCTATGGCGAACAAATACAGAACAATGAAATATTTGGAGAAAAGAAAGATCCGAAATATCTCAGAAGGGAAGAATTCTACTGATGAGAGTGATTTGGGTGCAACAGACCGAAGAAGAGGGTCACGTATTCGAAGTGCATGTGCTCATCGTGCACTTGTGACAGAGAGAGCAAGTGCTTATGATACAGTGGTTGAACATCAAGAATGGCAGCAACATTTTGCAACCAGATGGTGTGAGGTTTGTTAAATAAGACTTCAGAGGTCATGGCAAGGGTTCTTGAAGAGGTTGGTTAAGGGTGCGAGGCAGAGGAAGTGTACAAGGGGCCGTAGCGATAGTCCGAAGGTTCAATAGTCCGAAGGTTCATTGGTCCGAATGTTCACTATAGAACCTTCGGACCAATGAACCCTTGATTAAAAAATCGATAAAAATGTTACCACTTTTCGGACCAATGAACCTTCGGACTATCGAGACGCCCCCGTAGAATATGCATTAAAACAGTCGGTGAGCTACCGTAGAATACAAGCCTAATCTAATGACCCTTGTATGACAAAGAGCAACTGACTGCTGAAATGGAAACTTTTGTAGTACAGGGACGAAACCAATACAGTGACGTTTGTTTGTCACCCGCCTAACTCAAAAAGTTGTGGATGGATTTTGATCAAATTTTCAGGATAGGTCTTACATGAATTAATCTTAAAGGGGTACAGGTATTTCTAAAAGAGATATTCGAGTGCAATAACTCTGTAATAAATGGACAGAGCACTGGGTTGGAAAAATTGCTCGGTTTTGTTTTCAGGCCTCATAGGTGAAATTGCAGTTTGTGATCTCGAGCCGCGGTTTGTGATTGCGAACGCCGAAGTTACGAGTTGACCTGCGTTTTCATGGTGCGAACGCAAATGTCTACGTAAACAGCCACTTGACATCATAGATCAACAGCTACCGGGATACATGTATATACCATCTTTGTGAATGAATATCAGGTAAACAACCAGTCACTAGTATTATCCCTCTAAGTTACTACTCTACGTATAGTAAAGGTCAGCTGAATGATGACATTAATTCTATATAAAATCTCACAAATCTTTGGTCACAAAGGAAAGGTGAACAGAATTCGCCCCTGACATATCTTTAAATATTATAATAAAAATAATTAAATTAAAATTACAATTTAATTGAAATTAATTTAAAAAAAATCGGTGACCCTTGTAGAGGGAATACACATGCAACCAGTTTGTTCAGTTCAAGGTGAACACTAGTTAGTATATGAATGGTGGATCTAAAATCATCAAATCTTTCCGTCACATCAGTAACACGGTGGTCTAGCTGAGATCTATAGAAAATATGCATCTGTCATAAAAATCTTTTGGCCACACTACCCAGGCATCTCTCTTCCATACTTAATACAATATCTTTTTGTTTGTATTTATCTCTGAAATTTTAGTTTTAAATGTTTAAAAGGTTATAAAGTGCACATTTAGGGAAGGACAACTAGGGTAACTGTCATCATATGGTATTTGCTCTCCTCTTCCGGCTTCACATTTATTTATATAGTCATTTAATTAAAAATATAGTTAACCTTTGTTACTGTTCCATCAATTAAAGGTGACTGATAGGATGCACACATTTAGTTCTGTTCACTCGGTCTGTACGTGTTATTGCTGTCGTTGTCGCCGTCCGAACTGTCAAATCGTATTTTCGTTTCACTTCAAATTTTAGTGTCTTTGTTTGGTTAAAAAGTGGCTCCTTGCAAAAATCAGCACGATCGGATTATTCTTACAAAAGTCATTGATTTTTTAATGCCCGACCGAAATGTGTATTTTTCTAATTAAAATTTGATGAGTGGCTTTAACGAGTCATGTTCCTTTTGAAAATCAGTATGTTTGGTTTGTGAAAGTGATGCATTTTTATGTTATGTTATGTTATTAGCAAATCAAATGTGTCTTTTAATGCCTTTTAACATTACTTTAAAAAGAATAAAAAAACTTCTAACTTAAGAATAACTAAAGAATATTTTGGTGAACCTATTTGTTTTAGTTTTAATTACTGTTATATTTGTTTTGAATTTATCTGTGTACTTTTAGTTTTTATACTATATACATATGTAAACAGCACTAGTACTGAGACGCAAGGTAGCGCGATTTTAAGGAATGGATTTTAATAATAATTATTATTATTGTTTAAAAATAATGTTACAATGTACTTTGCCGTTTGGTGTCCGTATAATTGCCAGCTTTGGTGCCTCTTTTCGCTTATAGTTTTAACTTAAACAGTTCTAAGGTTCATATACACAAAGCAAAAATATTGTTGAATATGTGCAGGGCTGATTCCTAAATAATATTAAATAAATGATCTTACCTTAGCAAATCAAGATGGCCTAGAGAGCGGAACCTCGTCTTGGTGGACCCCGTAGTCGCAGAGAACCACAGTATGTGGAATGGTTTCCGTCTACCAACTTTATACTGTTAAGGTCGTGACTTTGTCAAACTTATCTGATCAGGAAAGCAGTGCCACTCCGTGAATTCTTTGTTATCTTTTCAGAAAAATGAGACTTGCCTCTTTCACAAGAGCCCGACGCACTGATAAGATTATTGGTTACTGGGAATCATAAATTCTGTGAATCAAAAGGACAACTAAATATCCATAAATTGTGCGGGGCATTATCAAGGCCATGTGGCAGACACTACAAGATACGAGGCACCAATATTTCCTATTTTACATTTATTTTGTTGACCAGGCATTTGACGTATAGGAAAGTAGGTGGATATAAGAAAACATGGCTTCGCTGCATTCTAATTTTAACAGATATTTATAACAATGGGAATGCAGACGTATTAGGTCGTTGTCACCAAAATCCTGGTATGACCGATGTTAAAGGATTTGATATATATATATATATATATAAATGATTGGTACTGTTAAAGATTCCCAAAATTCAAAATGAGATTTACATAAATTTGAAGTAAAATACTCTCTATTGCTAGTGTCTTACTACCGCCAATAGGTCTTGTTTTTCCCTTGTGCGTGTCGCCTTTGCTGCCTCAATTCAACTCACGTATTAAAAAGGTAACACGTGGAGTAGAGTGATTATTGTATACCGCACTCCACGTGAGTTTCAGTGCAATTTACATAAGATGACAATTTCCCAGGATATTTTGTGGCACTGGTTCAGACGGGGGGTAGACGTTCTCACCTCCCTAGGAAGGAGACCGCTCAGCTGCGGCATGATGTGCTGAAAGCTAGCAAACGAATATCTAATATAAATATATATACTGAGTATATCTCTCCCCTTGCCACACCAAGGTCGTTACCCATACTTCAACCCCTGAGTGCTGAGTACTGTGTTCATGGGCCATATGTTGATTTTTCACTAGATATTTTTTCACAGATATTTATCTGGCTAACTATTGACCTTTTTTCTGCTGCAATATACTACTGCACTGTCCATTGAGAATGTTTGCAAGGAATTGATATCACAACTTGTAGTTGGCCTCTAGTATACAGCGAGCGTTGAAAGCCAAGCGGGAAGACAGGTGTCGTTTATGAAAGAATGGCATGACGCCAGAGGCTGACATTCTGACCACAAGGCCATCTGGACCGTATTTCGACGATGATGAGGTTAAATGAGGAAACATAAGAGAAACGGGAGTTGTTATACGCCTTATAACGGACCTAAATAAGAAAACTTATTACTCAACAACCGAGACCCCCCCCCCCCCAAAAAAAAAAAGAGATGGTTGACGAAAAATATTTTCTAAAAACCATTTCGCACATAAACACAGTTATTTTATACCTGATCTATTTTGCAGGGACTGGCGACACTGAGAATATTACCGAGAATTCAATATTCCTAGAATAATAATATTTGACTCTCATTTTGAGGAATATTGTCAAGGTCATTGGGGCATCCGTTGCTTGACTTCGATGCACTTTTCATTAAGTTTTCTTACTTCAGCCAGGGAGTTTACATATTCACCCCCGTTTGTCTGTTTGTTTGTCATCCGCCTGACTCAAACAGTTATGAACGGATTCTGATGAAATTTTCAGGATAGGTCTTAAATGGGTTAATCTAAAAGGGGTACAGGTATTTTTTTAAAAAAATATTCGAGTACAATTACACTGTAATATGCAGAGAGAGCACTGGTTTGGAAAATTGCTCGGTTTTGTTTTCAGGCCTTATAGGCGAAATTACAGTTTGTGATCTCGAGCCGCTGATTTGTGATTGCGAACGCTGAAGTTACGCAATTACCGTTTATAAAACCTGTGCGTTGTAACCCTTTTTTTATTTGGACGGAGAACTACTAGCAGGAGATTGAGGATAAAGAGGGTGGAGGGCGGCACAGGATAATTTGTGCGCCCCGGAATCGAAAAATAAAAGTTTAAATGTGTCTTAATGATGTTGAGATCAACACATGTGAATTTAGAAGTTTATTTGCGTGTGCCTTAATCATATATAACAGAGAGTGGACCTGATTACCGTGTTGTACAAATCATCTCACCCCTTCTGGAGCCTCAATTCAGTTCAAAGCAAACATTTAAACATGGCAGTCCATGAGGATCCCAGAGAGGGGGGCTCTCCGCGAAATATTTGTAAAATATATTTACATGGGCATTTATGTCAAAGAATTTGAAAGAATGATTGAGACAGATACCAGGAGGTTTTCGTCATTTTGGCAGAAGACAAGGGCTTTGAGTACAGAACCCTATACTTAGACGAACAGAAATATATTTGTGTTGTAGTCCAAACATTTGAACAAGTTTTGTGTTTTTGTCCCACTGACAAGGTGCACGTACTCACCCGAGGAAAACTACGTTATAATTCAGTTCGGTAGAAAAACATTGGAACAGCAAGATATTTGCCACGAAGTGTTCGCAGTGGATTTCATCGAGACTAGGCATATTACAGCCTAACGAGAGTAAAAAGTGGCAAAACGGGTTAATTTGATTGTATATTGATTGTATTTACAGTTGTAACTTTTGCATTTTCTGCTTACGTTGAAATAAATAATCCATCTGTAAGCTTCTCCAATGATTTTTGTGGAGTGGGGCCTTAAAGACTAGGCGTATTTAGGGTCCATTCCCACAGATATTTGGATCGATCTATCTCCCTGGGGAGTCTCTCTAAATTGCTGTCAATCAGTAGAGGGTAAAGATAATACCCCCTTACAGCTTTAGTAGGCGTGACAGACATTTAAGCCGGCCAAGTTGACAACAATTTAGTGAGACTCCCCAGCGAGTTAGATCGATCCAGATGGATCGATCTAGGCATGGGAACCCAGTCTAGGTTTCGACCAGTTTAAATTCAGAAAAAAATGCTTACCGTGATTATATAACAATGACTTTATTGGGAATAAATGGTACTGGCTAAACTCTATCGACGCAGTATTAGAACCAGCGGTGCATTTTAATTAAAACTATATTGATACTTCGATTCATCTACCAATTGACACCGCTCGCCTCATCCTGACGTTGAGCAGAATACATAAAAGCTGGTGATTATACAACAACGTTGCAAACAAAAGAAGGCGTGTTAATCTTAAATGTTAATCTTAAATCCCCTCGGCGCTGGATCGATCTACATATAGCACGATGTTATCATTGGGAATGAAGCCTAACCTAGCCAGTAGTAAATGGTCGTCAATTTCTGGTCTTCTTGGAAATACGAAGAAAAAGATTTCAGGCTATTTGAAATGTGAGGTCGTTTCCCATTAGATATGTGAGTTCGTATTACCCTGGGAGAGATTATATCTTAAAAGTTCAAAATTTCTCATATTTATATATATAGTCAGGCCCGTAGCCAGCAATTTCAAAAGGGGGGTTCTTTTTCTGAAAAAGTGGACCTTTTCCCATAAAAACTTCATGTACCTAGAGCAAATTTTACCCAGAGTGGACCTTTTCCCAGTAAAAGGGGCGGTTCTTTCGAACCCCCCGAACCCCCTGACTACGGGCCTGATAGTTGAGGCGTTTATTAAACGAATACGTTACAGACAAGAGGACTGGCGTTGTCGTGTTAAAGCTACACATGGAAATCATTTATTAGTTCTTTCATAGACCTGTGATAAAATGATTTCAACAAAGGTCGGGCTCACGCCATCTTTATCGAATGACCCAAACCCAGAACCGACGAGAGAGAGAGAGATGTAAAGCCTGAATCCCAACTACACGCACGGTTTTCAGGACATACGTTTTTTAGGTTCCTCTCGTCTGACTGGGCAGTCGCTAGATCGCAGGGAAGAAATCAATTAGTTGGTGAATGCAGTGAGTGCGCAAGAAGAAAGTGCGTGGAAAGTACGTGAGAGGCACAGCCTCCGCACGTCAGAAGTAACTGCTACGCCTGACGGGCCTTTACACGTGTCCCGCGCGGCCCGTGCATGCTAAGGACCCAGGCTTTAGGGGAGAGAGAAATGTAGCGGGGGCGTGTGTGTGTGTGTGGGGGGGGGGGGGGGAGAAGAAGAGGGAGAGAGTGAGGGGGATGGAAGGGAGAATGAGAGAGGGGGCAGTCAGCACAACCGAAAGAAAAAATGTTTCTAATAGGTAAAGTAATGAAATATCAAATTATTTCAGAAAAATAAACTGAAGGTCATTATAAACTACATGCATCTGGATACTGCTACCTGAAATATAATATGACAACACATTCAAGGAAGTCGGTACAGCCCCGTAGCCGGGGGTGGGGGGATGGGGTGGGGGGTGGGGGTGAGGGGGATTGGGGGGTTCGAAAGAAGCCCCTTTTTATCCAGGTACATGAAGGTTTCATGGTAAAAGGTCCACTTTCTAAGAAAAAAAAAACCTTTCGAAATTGCTGGCTATACGGGTCTGCGGTACAAATTGTATGCATTGACAAATCGTTTTTACTCTTTTAAACATACGCAGTTCTGGTAATAACATACCTGCATTTGTTTTCTTATCGGCTTGTGGTCATCCACATAAGAAGCATTTATTTGAAGTCAAAAACTTAGGATGACAGGGTGAAAATGCACGCACCGGAATAACATCTTAGAAAACAGAACAAAAATGACTTACAAACATTTTAATAACTTCAAAACACTTTTGTTTAATCATGTCGGACTGATTGTAAAGAAAACCTGTCACATCTGGTGAAGCTTTGCGCTACATTCTCATGGCGTGACTATGCCTTTTATGTGTTACGTGCACGCTCTTAAATTACGTCGGTAAATTTATTATTTACTTGTTTCAGGATCATATTCAAACAGGCACATTTCAATTTGATCAAGTCTGTTCTGTATTTTCGGACGGCTTGGTATCACTTATTGAAGTCACGCAGAGTCTGTCAGCAAAAACATGTCAAATCTAATTAATTTTTCTTCATGTAGTAGACTTGGATGACAAGTATGGACAATAAAAATGATATCAAATTCTGTATTAGAGCGAGATCTACGTCAATAACAAGTCTCGCGACAACTGTGAGCAAACTAATTATTGCCGCTGTCGTGACTGACCTACAATATAGTGTTACAAGTCCAACATCATTATCACCATCATTTATTAACGTGTCATGTGCATCGAACACCCAGTCCTTGGGGCTTTTAAGACACCTGTGGCAAAAATTTGCTAATTGCCTCAATTTTTCCATTAAATCTTCTATAGACATTTTCATTCATATCATTTATTTTGATACTCAATTTTTCAAAAAACATTTTTAGCTTTCCTCTATATAAGCAGTGCACCGAAGTAAGAAATTACTATCATCTTCTAATTCATTTTTTGCATAGTTGGCATATTCTTTCATTAGTAGGCGTTTGTGTATAACTTCCATTTTCTGTATTACAATATAAACTACTGATATCATGGTACATTTTTCAATTTATGTAGGCCTTAAATAATTTGTACATGAGTAAATTCCTATTATTTAAAACCTGCGTTTGTCTTCTTATCAGCTTGTGGTCATCCGCAAAAGAAGCATTTATTGATGCCATAAACAGGGTGACAGGGGGAAAACACATGCACCGGATTATTATCTTAGAAAGCAACACAAAAGTGACTTACAGGTACAAACAATAAAATTACTTTAAACACTTAATTAAACTTAAACTACTTAATTACTGTTGTACAAAAGACAAAAACGATACAGAATTGAATAGAAAATAACGAAAAAATTCCCGTGGGTGAGCACTTTCCAAATCCCCCCACATTTAACGCGTGGATAGCTCTGATGGTTTCCATTATCAATGCATGTGAAAGCATAAAAGTTGATCTGTATTATTTTTATTCATTTTGAAATGCAAATATACGTCGTTGTTATGAACCCATAAAAAGATAAAAAATAAATCTGATCCTTCATACTTTTTTCAGATGCACAAACAAGTCACGAATCTCTCAATTATCAAATTAATTGTGTTATTTCATCGGTTCGAACATTGACATTGCTGCAAACCAGTTCTTTACAAAATTTGAAATAAATGAGATGATTATATGCATTTTTGTTCATATGAAATTTAACTATAAAAAAGGACAAGTATAAAGTTGAATAACAGTAACAGGGTAAAAGACAGAGCCAAATTGATGGCAAATTGCATTTTGCCCAGTGTCACGTTGTCACCATCGTTGTACATGTATTTAACTTTATACACGTAGAATCATTTTGCTTTTATCCACATATCTATACGATCGTTTTTAAGTCATTAAGCGAAGACCCTGTTCCTGGTATATGTTGCTGTGAAATTTCATAGAGCAATCCCCCACTCCACGTGACGCGTATGAACACGTGTTTACATGATCTACTTCAATATTCCTGCACCTCTTTATCAACAATCCATTGAAATAAAAATGCTGGATTTTTCCTTGGAACAAAGAAGTTCTAATATAGGGTATCTTAAAATCGCTGGATTTTTCCTTGAAACAAGTAGGTTCTTGTATAAGTTGTCTTAAAATCTATGTACATTTAACTATTCTTTCAAATAAAATTTTAACAGAAGTCCTATTTGCAATGATTGTATCTTCCATAAATATAAGACGTCAATTATTTTAGCTTAGAGATCTCCCCAGGGTTGTTTGTTTTCACCAGACATGACACTTATCTAGGGGGTTCATGTTAGATCCTGGGGGGCACCTGAACGTCTCTGCAAACACCTGTAGCTGGGACATGGCGCCATTAATTCTGCAATTAAAAAAAACATTTAAAAGGCTGCATAAGAGTAGAATGACCGTTTTTGACCGTTGTAATAACCTGCCTGTTGGTTATTCAAGCACTTAAGATTTGTTCTTATAGATATGATTTTCACCAATACCTGTAAGTCAACTGAGACAGGCAGGTATGTTTTTTTTTTGCTACACAGTTTATTTTACTGCAAAACTGGGGTCTCTACAACTCTCTTTACGTGACGGTCCACCTAGCAAACAGACTCTCTCCTTCTCTTGCTTACCTCTTTTATCGTCTTTTATGATAATATTACACTAATAAAATGGGTATAAATACTTAGGGTGCATTATAAAAGATAACTTGGAATGGGGAAGAGCATGTTACAGAGCAAGTAGAGAGAGCATATGTCTAACATGTTCCCAATCAAGTGTATTTATCTTATGTCATAGAGAAATTTATAAGATTTAAATGACTCTTGGAGCTAGAACCTTAAAAAAAAAAAAAAAAAAAAAAAAAAAAAAAAAAAAAAAAAAAAAAAAAACTGACACACTTTGTTATGAGGTCTTTATAAATACAATTTTTATTTTAATAAACAAAGTTAATTTGAATTACTTTTTGAAAGGGGGATCAATGCATATGTATTTGTGTAGTGGGCCTTTATCATGTCGGACTGATTATAAAGAAAACCTGTCACATCTGGTGAAGCTTTGCGCTACATTCTTATGGCGTGACTACGCCTTTTCTGTGTTACGTGCACGTTCTTAAATTACGTCGGTAAATTTATTATTTACTTGTTTCAGGATCATTTTCAAACAGTCATATTTCAATTTGATCAAGTCTATTCTGTATTTTCGGACGGCTTGGTATCACTTATTGAAATCACGCAGAGTCTGTCAGCAAAAACATGTCAAATCTAATTACTTTTTCTTCATCCGGTAGACTTGGATGACAAGTATGAACAATAAAAATGATATCAAATTCTGTATTCGTGTGAGATCTACGTCAATAACAAGTCTCACGACAATTGTGAGCAAACTAATTATTGCCGCTGTCGTGACTGACCTACAGTATACAGTTATGAACGTGTCATGGGGCTTTTAAGACACCTGTTGCAAAAATCTTAACAATAAATTTTGCTAATTGCCTCATTTTTTTCTATTAAATCTTCTATAGACATTTTCATTTATATCATTTATTTGGATACTCAATTTTTAAAATAAAATTTATAGCTTTCCTCTATATAACAGCAGTGCACCGAAGTAAGAAATTACTCTCATCTTCTAATTCCTTTTTGCATAGTTGCCATATTCTCTCATTAATAGGCGTTTGTACATAACGTCTAGTTTGTACACGTAAAGGTAAATTGCCCATCCAAAATCGTGGTAAAATGATTTTTCTTTCCTGTTCAAGTCTATGTTTAAATGATTTTCAGTTTTAAATTTTTAAATGGCATTTATTTTCAGAGTTTAGGGAATTTGAAAATGTGTTTTTTCCATTTAATTTGGAATTTTTCATAGAAGAGTTTATTTAATGTATTCTTTATCAACAATGCTTTGTTCAAAAATGAATTTCTATATTACAGAATCTGATGACGTTTCTTATACTTATCAACCCATTTTATGTCATTTATGCTCTGTATTGTAAACATTTTGTTTTCTTGTAATTAATTAGCATTCTCCATTTGTTACACAACCAGTCCGCCACTGCCAGGCGGCTGTTTAGTTTTTCTGTGCTATCAGATATTATTACCAGATCATCAGCATAAAGTAGGCCAGTAAGGTTCAATCTCTCATTTATACTGATACCTTCTTTATACTTATTTAGCTCAATGATCAGATAACTTACACCCCATTCTCATAGATTAGATCGACCTACATTGGATCGACCTAACTCCCTGGGGGTTCACGCTAAATAGCTGTCAGCCGGGCGGACACGAAAGTTAATTACCCCTTAAAGCTTGTAGTAGGCGGGGACGGACACTTAAGGGGGATTATCTGACAGTAATCTAGTGAGACTCCCCGCGGTGATAGATCGATCTAAAAGTTGTGAGAACAGAGCCTTACATAGATTGCATAGAGCGCATTCTCAACGAAGTAAGCCAGGCTTTACAAAGCCGGTGACCTAAAAATGGCGGACGTACATGAAAGAAAAACCGCCTAATCTTTTAATAGTCTCTCCGCCTCTCACACGCCTCCCCACACGTCGTCCCTGCGGGGTACAGTAATTAAATCTCGGCTCCGAACATTTATATTTCCGTGAATATCTCTGGTGATATTATCTCCGTAGATAGTCGATTCATTGCTGCTCTACGGGCCAAATTATTCCTTTTCGTCTCTGTTTTCAAAGATAATAGAACAGAAGAGCTTTTTTCCTTCGATCGCCCTCAGCCGCAATGCTTTCTTCACCACGAGTTTAACTGATGAGCATGCGCACTTAATATTTCTCAGGTAGCTTCCGCATGGCGAACGGAGACGCGATTTAATTACTGTACCCCGCAGGGACGACGTGTGGGGAGGCGGAGAGACTATTAAAAGATTAGGCGGTTTTTCTTTCATGTACGTCCGCCATTTTTAGGTCACTGGCTTTGTAAAGCCTGGCTTACTTCGTTGAGAATGCGCTCATAGATATGTAGGTAACGAGAATTTAACGCTGATATCATGATACATTTTTCTATTTATGTAGGTCTTAAATAATTTGTACATGAGTATATCCCTATTAATTAAAACCAAAAGCTTTTTGTAGATCCATGTAACAACAGTACGTATCAAGCCCTTTATTCTTTCTGTTTCTGATTATACTTGTTAGACTGCACAACGACTCTGAAACTTCACACTTTCAAGCCTGCAATTAGCAGTTTTGCACTCCAATAAACTCGAACAGGATGCAAAGATTCGAAAGACGAGTATTGGTCTTGCACCTGGAAGTGCATCGCCTCCTTAATTAACACATTCTTTCTATTTATATTATGCGATGTCTTTTAAAATAACATCTCAGTACAGATATTGTTCATTTGTAATTTTATAATTTACCCCTATACATAGGCCTATGTCATCATATGTAGTCTACCATGGCCCATAGGAGCCTACGCGTGCTTCTCTCAGACATGTAGAACAGTTTCATTAGCTATGTTATTGTAATAGACATGTGAAGATTCTTTTGTCTATATGCCTGATGAAGTCTGACTGCAAGCAGACGGAATATTCGCTGGTAAGACCAGACAGATATACATGTAAGTAGCTATAGACAAAAGAATCTTCACAAATCTCTCAGACGTCCATCAACATTCGAAAACGCCATGCACCGTGTCTATTTCGTATGTTATTAAGCCCTATAGCAGCGGAATTGACAAGTCCCATGTTGCATACGTCTTTTACTACAGAGCCCCGAAAATGACATGGCTGTGTCTGTTTCGCCACTTACTAAACTCCACAGATGCGAAATTGACACGACTGCGAAAATCTCAAGAGTCATGTCTACTTCGTGTCTTAGAACATTGTCATTTAAGAGCATAAAATTCACAGCAAAAGACAAATGCAACTTTGCACAAGGCAATCTTACATTTATGGGAGCCAGCAAGTTACTAAATAGGCATGGCTATGTCAATTTCGTGTTTTATAAGATGCACAGTATAAGACATATGCAGCGCGGGTCTGGTCAATTTCGCATCTATGGGCCTCAGTGAATGACGAACAAGACATGACCATGTGAATTTCGGGTTTAATAACATAGCCATTTGAAGCTTTAAAATCCACAGTAAGAGACGAATGCGATATGGGCCGTGTCAATCCCACATGACCATGTGAATTTCAAGTTTAATAACATAGCCATTTGAAGCTCCAAAATCCACAGTAAGAGACGAACGCGACATGGATCGTGTCAATCTCGCATCTCGTATCTCGTTCAGAAAGTGGCAAAACAGACACAGACATGTCATGTCGGGGCTCAACACTCTGTAGTAAAAGACCAATGCGGATGGGACTTGTCAATTCCGCTGTTATAGGGCTTAATAACATACCAAGGTCGCACACTATTGAGGGTGGAATGCACGTGGACATCACACAAGAGTCGCCCACTGTTGAGGGTGGAATGCACGCAGGAACCACACAAGAGTCCCCCATTACCGATGGTGGAATGCACGTGGAATTCACACAAGATTCACCCGCTACTGTGGGTCGAATGCATGCAAGAAATAGACAGGAGTCGCACACTACTGAAGGTGGGATGCACGTGAACGTCACACAGGATTCGCCAAGTACTGAGGGTCAAATGCACGTGGACGTCACACAAGAGTCCCTTATTACTGAGGGTGTAATGCGCATGAACGTCACACAAGAGTTGCAATTTACTGACACACGCGTAGGCTTCTATGGGCCATGGTAGTAGTCGTCTATGGCTGTAGCGTGATCATACTATGTATGTTACGGTATAAATCAATGGAAGTCTTCGTCCATTGGTTAGCATTATGCGAAATGAACTCTGCCAAGAAAGGTTTAAAAGATCAGAGGACACTGGTGTGTGCCACTTCTAAGTGCAATTGCTGCACGGAAAGTAACTGTTTTAGAAATATGTTGATTATTCACCTCACTTTATGCGCGCTGTTGATTAATCAGCCGACAGATGTCATGTTCTCACCTTCCCAAGAAGAGGGCAAGTCTGGGAGATCTAACCAAGAGGCACCGGATTTAATGAACGTGACGCCGGTTAGAATCAAGAGAGAATTATCTTCTCGTGAAGAAGAAATGACAGGGAGAACCACACAAGAGTCACCCACTACTGAGGGTGGAATGCACGTGGACCTCACACAAGAGTCGCCCACTATTGAGGGTGAAATGCAAGTTGACGTCACACAACAGTCTCCCACAACTGAGGGTAGGACGCAGGTAGACATCACACAACAGTCGCCCACTACTGAGGGTGGGATGCAGGTAGACGTCACACATCAGTCGCCCACTACTGAGGGTGTAATGCACCAGGACGTCACACTAGAGTCCCCCGTTACTAAGGGTGAAATGCACGTGGACGTCACACAAGATTCGCCACTTACTGAGGTTGGGAAGCACGTCGAAGTCACACAAGAGTCACCCACTACTGATGGTGGAATGCATGTGGATGTCACACAAGAGTCACCCACTACTGAGGGTACAATACACGTGGATGTCACACAAGAGTCACCCACTACTGAGGGTGGAATCCACGTCGAAGTCACACAAGAGTCACCCACTACTGAGGGTACAATACACGTGGATGTCACACAAGAGTCACCCACTACTGAGGGTGGAATCCACGTCGAAGTCACACAAGAGTCACCCACTACTGAGGGTACAATACACGTGGATGTCACACAAGAGTCACCCACTACTGAGGGTAGAATCCACGGCGAAGTCACACAAGAGTCTCCTACTATTGAGGTTAAAATGCACGTGGACCCCACACAAGAGTCATTCAGTACTGAGGGTGCAATACGCGCGGAAATTATGCAGGAGGCACCCAATCAGACGCAGGAGGCACGGGAAATATCTACCGACAGCAGTGGAACCTCTTTTTTGTCAGATGTATCTCTCACGCCCTATAGATGGCTCTGTGCAAATCTTGGTTATCGTGAACTCAGCATTAAGGTCCATTGCAACTGCGACCCTCTGTGCGTCCTGTATGGTGACTGCTGTTATGGGGTGATAGAAAACGCGACGGTGTGCGCTGCATCCGTCAGATTAACAAGTGCGCAAAATACTTTGGATAAGTTTGCTGGAACCAGCTTTAGAGAAAGTCATAGTAACAGCACTACTTCGACTGCATCCCAAAACAATACATCCTCTTGGATAAGACAAATAAACCAACTCGACCCTGTGTCTATTTCCCTGGCAGATAAAAGCTCTTGTAGGAAAATTCCAACTTTACATCGACAAAACTCACAAAGCCGTTTAGGCGAGATGGACATTTTTGGACTGAGATATTGGATGGTGGACCAATGCCCTCCGTCTTTGCTGGAAGAGGAAAGCAGTATCAAATGCACCAATACCTCAAATACTGGCATCACAGAAAATGCACTCTTGTACCAGCCAGTCACCGACCCAGATACAATGATCACCTTCAGAAACAAGTACTGTGCAGCTTGTAATGGTATCGAGAACGGTTGGGAACCGTGGGAACTTGTCGTGTATGGCAGGAGAGCAGTGGTCAATTTTGTTAACTGCAGTTCATCGGACTGCGTTTTAAGAAAACTGAAAGCTTTCGGAAGTTCCGGCATTTTCGTGCCTAAACCGGACTGGAATTTAAGAACATGCTTCCGGGAAGCCGAGAACGATGCCTTTCGTCCTTGCACGTTCAGATTTGTTAATGGAAGCATGCACCGTGTGCCTCGTCCACTCCCCCTGCACTCAGCCTTGCGAGATGCCTGTATGGCCTACAACAATCCTGTTGTATTAAGCAGTTCTGATGAAATTTACAAGAACTTCCACTGCATGCTCTGTTATGTAGGTGATTTTACCATCTGTGGAGGTGAGTGATGCGTTTTGTTGTTTAAAATTCATATATATATAAATGTCAGATCCGTGCATTTATGGTTTTAATCATTAGCATAATATCCTCTCCACCCTCGTTATCTCAACCTTCAAGATTTTGGAACCTTTGAGATAAAATGCAAGTTTTCTCAGGATAACGTTATTGATATCTTGAGTCTTTGATTTGATATGTTGCCTAAACGTGCGTTTATCCAGTTCGACTTCGACTAATGTATCACAACGAAACTGGATAAACTTAAATTTAAAATTTATCGGATATGTTTACTCTCTACCAGGGCGACAGATTGATTTTCCACAGATTGATATTCACAAATATGTCTATAGATAAATAGACAGTCATTTGGCTTTCAGTCGCGTCAGCCAAAAATGTCCACAATAATAACTGCGGCCTTGGTAGAGGGTAGGATATGTTTATATATTGCCAAGGTTTATTTAAACTTGTGCAGCATCATTTGATTCAATATATGTGGATGGAAATAACATTACTAGATAAAGGCGAATATTTCATTCAAATAATGTTTAATTTTTTTACATCCGGAAAATTTAAGAATTGACAGAAATACTGTTATGTATTTAAATAGTAGTAATTAATACTGGTTTTTGCATCATTTGGTTGAGCGTCATTGTACTGTTCTTCGTTCATAATGTACAGTATAAGTCAGTTGTTGTTAAACTGAGAAATTCTAAATCGAAATCATATCTTAAGATAAGCGCAAACGACAGATTCTTTTGGCTATTGTAGCCGCGCGTCTGTTATCTATAAAACTTGGGATATTGGCAAAGTTTTATGTACGATAATAACAGGTTTTATTAGTCCGGGAGCGCCCTTCTTGTGCTATTACGCGGTAGCTGAGCTAGAATCTAAATTGGATCCTAGAGTTGTGACCCCTTGCTCACGAGATCCGAGATGAAAGACGTGTTGATTTGGACTCCCGCCCCCTAATGCGAATAGTCTAAACTACCGGAACTAGATCAGTTGAACAGCGTGTTGCTGAGTTCTTGACAAGCTTACATGTTCTCCAATTGTATTTAAATGTTTTTTCAGTTGAGAATACCGCTTCACCACCAGAGCGATTCTTTGGTCTTTCTTTTCGTGCCGTATTGTACTTGGGAGACCAAGATAGGGAACAGCGTGATGACGAGATGGTAAGTTTGAGAAAACGAACTACAATAATCATAATGATGAGGTTATTGAAAATTGCAAAAAGATGAATTTGATGACTTCACTTTTTAAAATTCAATATATGTAATATGTAATTATTCCAGGAGGGAAACTGCAGTCCTAAATTGTACATCTGCACACGTGCCTTTTTTCAGCCTTTAGATCAGCAGATAATGTGCCCCCCTGGTTTTGTTCCTGATGACCAGGGCTGCCGCGCCCTTATGTACAACTTCACGACAATGACGTCCATCGTTCCTTTACATTTTGAACCATGTGGCTGGGCTCCAACACCAAGAGCTGGGTGTATGGGTATCGAGCGTAATGGCCAATTAAGAGCCGTACTGAGCGCTGTGCAGGCATATATTCGTTTCTGTAGACAGGAACGCAGTGCGGATAACAGGTTCATCACCTTTTTCATTGAAACAATGGTCACTCTTCGCGTGCCACTAGCCCACTACGAGGAAGGTCGTAACCTGTTTAACCAGGTGCAATCATGGATGGAAAATGGTCTGCAAAAAGTGCAGTTGGAGACGACTCTAGGGCCACTGGGTTTACGCAAGGGATCGGTCTCCGCCTGCACGAAGAACACCACGATCCGCAGCTCCGTACCGCCATTTTCTGGTGCGACACCGATCACAACCCCGAGCCAGAACCAAGGAAACAGTCATGTCGGTAACGTTGCACTATTGATGTTAATGGCTATGGTGGCAACGGTGTGTGATTTCTACACCTCATGTAGCTATGGGTAAGTACACATAAGGAAAGATATACCAGTAGGATCGGGCACTATTTTGGCTAAATTAATTCATGCATGAATACTTTATGTTTTCTTGTAAAGTTAAATAATTAGGGTTTTCTTATCAAAATTCAACTCAAATAGTTGTCTTGGTGCCATAACCTCAGACAACGAGATTTTGTTTTTGCCTTTGTTAGTTTGTTGGTTTAAACCCTAACCCCAAAAAGTTTTGGGCACATTTTGATTAACTTTTCACAATAAGTCCGAGATGAGCCAACTTATAATTAGAATCAATAAGATTTTTTGGTGATTTTTTTATTTGATTAATTGATAATGAGAACTGAGTTTTCGTGTTGGATCGCAACACGCATATGAAATATTGTCTTCTATACCGTATTGGTTTTAAGATCCCCCGCAATAATACAAAAACAGAATTTATCTCGTGCCACATTGTCATGAACGTTTCTTGTTTCAGTTATACAGATTTTAATAACCCTAATAACACAGATTTTAATAACCCTTATAGCTCTAGTCATAATTATGTTTCCGTTGTATACCTGCTTAAAAACATATGAAATGTTTTAATCCCTATCCTGTGAATAGAAGGGGATGGGCAAATAATAGGCAGCGGTATAAATCCCTTCAAAATTCAAACGGAATAACACAATACCCTAGGTGGAATAACACAATAGGCCTACCATAGACGAGTGAACCCCATGACGCCGGTATCTGTTTAACTAGGTGTAATTAACAGCAGGATACATCAGCCAGAAGGTCCCCAATGTTTGTTGCGGCGATAGGATTATAGCTTAAAGAGGCTAGAACCCATGCTACTGCGTGCCACTAAACCGTCTCCCGTAGCGAACTGTCCTTTAGCTCACTAGCTTGGCACGCGCAGCTGGTCATGTTTTAAGTGTTGCTAGCAAGCTTCAATATGAAGTGTTCCGTAGTCAAAAATTGAACTAAGTATTGTTTGTCTTATTGACATGCATAAGCATCACCATCGTGCATCAGCATGATCAACAATTCATCCTGTCTCAAAATTCTTATTGCAAATAGTATTTATATATTATGCATGATAATAAATGAGGAATAAGGAAAAGGCAGCGAATAACATTTTCATAAAGGCACAGTTTATGGCAAAAAGTTTTGAAGTTTAAAGATACTCCGTACATAAATTTCCATCATCGCGACCTGTGTGAAAAATAAAGATTAAAAGTAACAAAGAAAGCAACATTATTTCAAATATATATATAACAAGCTGACGTGTAGCCTCAATTACTAAAATGATTTATTTGATATGGACAATTGGCTTGAACCAGTCATTTTATTAACATTATGAATGACACATTCTCCATCGTCACCGTTGAATTACCATTATTATTTTACATCACTAACCTTAATTAACAATCTTACTGTTTAGGCCTGCTTTAAGTTTGTTTAAGAAACAATAGCCATCGCGTTTAATAATAGGTTGCCAGCTATTGTAAGATCCCCCTTCCTCTTTAACCGATGTCTTAGAGTGTTAATTAACCATACTTTCATATAGTGTGATCACACTGTCAGGCTTCCCCTGTTGCACACTGGAGTTGGATTGTCCTTGCGCCACTGCTAGATATTTTCTCCAATTCTGTTGTTTATATAAATATTTTCATTTATTTTTAAATATTTTCATCGCATTATCCTTTCAGAAACGGGGGATTTTCCCATTTTGTCTCATAACTATGACAGGGCATTTTTTTCGTTGTTGTTTAAAAATGAATGTTAGTTTGTCGAGGCTTAATGCTTAATTCTTATCGCGTTATATGCATGTGCATCTAAACAATAAATATCAATTTTATACTAGACTGTTATTGCCCGGGTATTGCACGTGTGCTTTCTTACTAGAGTGATCTAAATCAAGTCGCTCGTGTATGTAACTGTAGCAAAAACTGTTCGACATGACATTTCTGCACGGCAGCCGAACACAGTAATTGTATAGGCATGATTTAAGCCTGTACGAGAGATAATAACAGTCGCGTTTAACAATAGATAGCGAGCTATAGTAAGCCCTCCGTCCTCTTTAACTGATGTCTTACAGTGTTAATTGATCGTACTTTCATATAGTGTGATCACACTGTCAGACTTACCCCTATTGCATGTTGGAGTTGGATTGTCCTTGCGCCACTGCAAGTGCACCTAATTTAATTTAATTTTTTTTACCGTACAAACCTTTGGACGATCTGAAAAATGGGGTTAAAATGTTTTTTTTTATGAATTTGTCTTACGGTCAAAAGATGGGTGGGGTTTTCGTTGTTCTTAAAAAATGGACGTAACATTAGTATGTCGAGGATATATGCTAAGCTCTTTTTGTGCAACAGGGATCTATATAACTCATGGTAAAACATATAGCAGTGTTTGAGGTTGAACATCTAAATTTACTTGGATCCTGGCATATTTTGGGCCACCTAACTTATCCAATTCCTCGTCAAAATTTTCTTTACATAATCAGTGTGAATGACAGGGCGTATGTTTATCATCACCAATCTTACTAGTGCAAAGGCATGGTTTTAGCTACATGTAGTTTGAGAAATGATAATCGCGTTTAACAATAGATTACGAGCTATAGTAAGACCCCTCCTCTTTAAGAGATGTCACAATTAACAGTACTATAATGTAAAGGCGACAAGTTATCAGATTGTCAGGCTTTTCCCTGTCGCACGCACGTTAGCTTTTAGTGCGATGTTTACAAAAACTTATTTATTTTCAATGTTTTTTACCACAATGATCTTAGTGTGTTATGAGAAACGGGTTTTTTAACACAGCAAAAGAAATGGGGAAGGGGGGGGGGGAGTACAACATGAAAAGGATTTTTAAAGGAGTTGCCTAATAGGTTGCTATGCTATTTGAACCAAAACGATTTCCTGAAAGATCAAATTAAAAATTGATGTCTCTTCCACAAAAAAGTGTATATTATACAACAATGAGTTTGCGTTTAATGTAATCCCTCCTTAAAGGCCATGTACTGATTATAATGGCATACCTTGATGGATTTTTTAAAGGAGTTGCCTAATAGGTTGCTGTGCTATTTGAACCAAAGCGATTTCCTGAAAGATCAAATTAAAATTGATGTCTCTTCCACAAAAAAGTGTATATTATACAACAATGAGTTTGCGTTTAATGTAATCTCTCCTTAAAGGCCATGTACTGATTATAATGGCATACCTTGATGCGGAACAGTCTATTGGTTCTTCCACCTTGGGTCCCTTCAATTTAAGCACCATATTGTATTACTCGTATTACCCATTTCATTTGACACCCTTTCTGTTTCTCTCCCTTCCACTCTCTCTTGTTAGAAGGAGGGAAAATATAAGTACCCAAAATAATCTGCATCACCAATCTTCGGAAAAGAAATGAGTCCATGAACCCGTGGTCCACAACATCCGACACAGCAAAATGAAATCAAATAACAGCTGGCACAATTTTAACTGCAGTTAGCTAGTGTCACTAAAGATATAATCCGCTGGCCGCTCGAAGAAGTTGAACAAATGGATGGTTCGCTACGTAAGACCGTTTGTTTACATAAGTACTCTAAGGGGGCGTGCCTACCCAGTCGACCAGGGATTAGGCCAGTCACTATATTCCGCCAAAAAAAAAAAAAAAAAACGTTTAGCGACCCTATCATTTTCACACTCACTCTATTGTATTTTCTATCCCTATATTCAGCGTGTAATCTCCAAATGGTACACGGAGTAAATATACACAAACTTAATACTAGGGCTGTATGTAATTTTTTTAAATATTTTGAACGCTTCGTAAAAAGTATTTGCAAATCTAAGAAAAAAGGCTAGTTTTATAAATTTCCAATAGTTAACAGTGCATTCCGATTTCAATTTTGCCTAGTGTATAAGTTGTAATAGGCCTTGACGTGCGTGTCTGGCTTCAGTTTCACGAGTGCCCTGGCTTAGTTGACTAGGATTCCCGTAACACCGTTTCTGATGGGGTAAAATGTGAGCATGTGAGCATGCAACGTTGGTTCTTAGCCAGGGAACTTGACTTCAATTTTTTTAAACCGGGGCTTCTTAAAACACATATAGATAATGATCTTTTCGAAATGATATGCCGAAGCAAGACTGTTTTATCAAATAGATTTGCAAAAAGCAAGGCATTAGTTTCATGCACATGCAAATATGAATGTTATCAATATTTCCAGAAATTGACCAATTTGTATGGATTACAAATGTATATCATTCATAGTGCATTGAGCATTGGTTTATGATTAATCAATCATTTGATGATTGGTGGTAGGTTCATTTTAGGTTATCTAAAACATGATTTTAACTATATTGAAGCATAAATTATACTTGGAAAATATGTTGATATAATCGGACACATATTTATACGGATTTATGGTTTGCTGTTCTTAAAATTAGTAATTAACTCAATCTGGCACAACATTTTATGTATGTTGTAAAGTTCTAGAATTCGAACACTATTTTTTGTATAGTTGTAAATCAATTATGTGCTCAATGTAAATTTTTCGTATTGCAAGCAAAAAATCCGGTTTCGTTTTAAGTAATAGCAAATAAGCAGAATTTAATTTAAATTATTTTTTTCTAAATCGATAAACTTGAATATTGGGTGTTTTAAAGGGTAATAATTTTGTTAGGAATCGAAAATGGAAATTATTAATGTAACAAGGATCGAATTCATTGACTGATTTCACAATAGAAAAGAAAAAATTTTCATGACGTCAGTAACGGCCGGAATTTTGTATTATATTTGTACATCATTCATAGTGTAGTGAGCACTTGTTTATGATTAATCAATCATTTGATGATTGGTGCAAGGTACATTTTAAGTTATCTAAAGACATGATTTTAACTTTATTCAAGCGTAAATTATACTTGGAAAATATATTGATATAATTGGACACATATTTATACGGATTTATGGTTTGCTGTTTAACTACATTTAAGCATAAATTATACTTGGAAAATATGTTGATATAATCGGAGGCATATTTATACGGATTTATGGTTTGCTGTTTAACTACATTTAAGCATAAATTATACTTGGAAAATATGTTGATATAATCGGAGGCATATTTATACGGATTTATGGTTTGCTGTTTAACTACATTTAAGCATAAATTATACTTGGAAAATATGTTGATATAATCGGAGGCATATTTATACGGATTTATGGTTTGCTGTTTAACTACATTTAAGCATAAATTATACTTGGAAAATATGTTGATATAATCGGAGGCATATTTATACGGATTTATGGTTTGCTGTTTAACTACATTTAAGCATAAATTATACTTGGAAAATATGTTGATATAATCGGAGGCATATTTATACGGATTTATGGTTTGCTGTTCTTAAAATAAGTAATAAAGATAATATGGCATGCCATTTTATGTACGTTGTAAGGTTCTAGAATTCAAACACTATTTTTTTGTAATGTTGTAAATCAATCATGTGCTAAATGTTGTAAATTTTTCATATTACAAGCAAAAAATTACGGTTTCGGTTTAAGTAATAGCAAATAAGGAGAGTTTGATTTTGATGAATTTTTTAAAAAAATCTATAAGCTAGAATATTGGATGTTTTAAAGGGCAAGTATAATTTTGTTAGGAATCTAGGATGGAGTTTATTAATGTAAAAAGGATGGAGTTAACTGATTGATTTCATGATCTAAAAGTATAAATTTTCATGGCGTCAGTAACAGACAGGATTTTGTATTATATTTGTTCATTATATCATTCATAGTACATTGAGCATTAGTTTATGATTAATAATCATTTGATGATTGGTGCAAAGTACATATTAAGTTATCTGAAAATCATGATTTTAACTACATTTTAGCAAAAATTATACTTGGAAAACATTTTGATATAATCGGACGCATATTTATACGGATTTATGCTTTGCTGTTTGCTATTAATGTTGTTAATCAATAGTGTGTTAAATGTTGTAAATTTTTCAGATTGCAAGCAAAAAAAGTTTAGGTTTAAGTTATAACAAATACGCAGAATTTGATTTTAGGATTTTTAAAAAAGGATCGATAAACTTAAATTTTGGATGTTATAAAGTGCAAGAATGATTTTGTTAGGAATCAAGAATGGAATTTATTAATGTAACAATTAAGGATCGAGTTCATTGACTGATTACACTATCTAAAGGCAGATTAATTTTCATGACGTCATTAACAGCATGAATTTTGTATTGATGGCCAGTTAATTAAATTAAAATTAATACGTCTTTATTGGGTTTGGCAATAATAAAAACGGCCTTGACTGGCCCGATACCAATCAACCTACATTGCGTTTGTCATTTTATTTCGTTAATTGATTCTGTAGTGTAATTGGTGGGGGAGATTGATCAAACTTTAAATATTTACCCAGTCGTTAGATAGGCGTGACAAAGTGCTCAAGTGATTACTTAAACTGCATTAAAATTCAATATTTTTTCCAATATTCGACCTTACCCCACCATATAGCTTCAAATACGAAAATGCAAAACGAAAATCAATATACGAACGGATTTTCTGCTTTCATTCTGTGCTTCTGCAATCTCATTTGAACAAGGGAATAAGAGTGATGATTATGCAGACCTTTATAGACCTTTATAGGCCAGAAAAATGGGACAATTTACGACCAAAATTTTGAAGAAGGAGCAGTTTTATACCTACATACATTTTTTAACTGAACGAAAAGTTAATTTGGTTTGTGACTTGACATGTCGACTTTATTTTTATCGTAAAAGAAAGTAGTCTATATTACAGGTATAATAGCAGATCAGCCGAAGTCTCCTTTCCACGTTTTTCTCCCAAACTACAACGATCTGTTGACAACTGACAGGTGTAAGCAATACCTTAGAACAGTGGAAAGATGGTGGCCGTAGTTTGAATTTGATTATAACTGTTAAAAGTCTATATTGAAGACATTTTGTTGCATTTGGCAATTTCCGTAAAGCTTTGGCATGTGTGGCAGGTTTCTGTAAATAACAGTACTTCGGGGAGCAGGATTTGGTGGCCTAGTTGTAGTCCAGTGGCTTAAGGAAAAAAAATGGCCAAATTGTGACACGGCGGATAAAAGCACCAAATTTTGCATGTGGGTACCTTTTGACATACTAAACCAAATAAGAGCTGTAGCCCACGGAAAAAAATTACCGTTTGGCCAAAAAATCCAAAATGGCCGCCAATTTGTGAAATTCTGTAGAAATATATACATTCCTATGTTGATTTTTATCAAATAAAGTATTTTCTCAATGTTTTCCACATCCTTATTACCCATGTAATGCATATATGTCAGATAACAAACGAGTGTCCTTGGACTTTTTGGAAAATCCAAGATGGCCGCTGTATAGCATAGGAATACTAGAACATGTACAAGGATTTTCAACTAATGCCAACTATGAAGATGCATTGCCCACTATCTAATTAATTTTGTTTCTGAGTGCACAAATAATATATTTGTTGTGAGTAACTAACCTTTATTCTCAAGCATTTCGGGAAAATCCAAGATGGCCGCCATATCAAAGGAATACTAGTATACACATAGGGCTTCTTCTGCCATGGATATAAAATATTAATTGATAAATTAGGTTTGTTTCTGAGTATTTTCCACATCTTTTTAATCCACATAAAATATATGTGATGAGAATGTTATGTGTATCCTTTTTGAACACAACACAAAACAAAATGGCTGCCATTAGCCATAGAAGGTGGGTTTCAGTTAATACCTGCGAGAGATAGGCTTTCATATAAAATGAAGCTAAATTCAGTTGTTTTTCTGTTAGTTTATTATTATTATTATTATTATTATTATTATTATTATTATCACATGATACAAATCTGTTAGGTAATTAATGTCTATATCTGATCATTTTGGGGAAATCCAAGATGGCTTTCTTTTCCCCATAGGAAAACTGTTGCATTGAATTTTATAGGCACTTCTAAGGCAAATGAGGGTAATCATGTCATTTTGTCAAAATACTTAAGGATACACACTTGTTACCCACCAGATAGATGTCTCAAAGTCCAAAAAGAATGTGGGAAATACCGAGAAACAAAATTAATTTTATATTGAACCCAATGTCTCTCTGGCAGTAGTTGATTGTGCTACTCCTATTGTGAATTGCAGCAATCTTGAATTTTCTCAAATATGCAAGATACACCCCTTCTACTCATCAGATTTATATAGAGTAGGGTTAATAAGGATGTGAACATGTCTGAATATCAAACAGCTTTATTTCATGTTGGAATCAATCTCTGAACTGTTCCATGAATTGACACCTATGTGCATTTGAAATATATATTTCTATGACAACTGGCAGCTATCTTGGGTTTTCTCCGAATAGTACTCAAGGATACATACACTTTCTACACACAGTGAGTCTTTCATAAGGATAAATAGGATATGAAAAACATTTTAAAACGATCTAAAGTTAACTACATTTAAATTGTACTCAATGTATCTCTGGAATTATTTGATTATGTGTACGAATATTTTAATGACAAAAGGCAGACATCTTGAATTTTTTTCAGAATACCCAAAGATACACACATGCTACAGACCAGGTATACATCATAGGGGTAATTATAAATGGAGTGAAAAACATAAATTATTTTTAAAACAAACCCATGGTTATGTAATTGTATAATGAACCATATGCTTCTCTAGCAGCAATTGAAACCCACCCTTTAGTATTCCTATGCCAAATTGTAGCTTTCTTGGATTTTCTCAGAATATCCAAGGATGCACACTATTTACTCACCAGATATTTATCAAAGGACTAATACTGATGGGCAAAACTTGATAAGCAAACACAATTTCACCCTGGTAGTAGATGAAAAACCATGGATGTGCAGTTGTAATTCCAGTAGTATTCCTATGACCAGTGACGGCCATCTTGGATTTTCTCAAAATGATCAAATATGCTCATTTATTACCTGCTAGATATGTATCACAGTGTAATAATAATGTGTAAAACACTGAAAAAATAAACTGAATTTGATAGCGAATTATGTTTTTCCTAGCTGGCATTAGTTCCAACCCTTTGTAATACTAGAAGTATTCCTATGACATATGGCGGCCATCTTGGATTTTCTCAAAATACCCAAGAATACATGTTAGTTACTCACCACATACATATTGTGTTGGTGGAAAGGATGTGGAAAACACTCAGAAATAAACTTAATTTGGTAGTGGAAAATTAATCTTTCCAGTTGTCATTAGTTGAATCCCCTGTATACTAGAATTCCTGTGGCACATGGCAGCCATCTTGGATTTTCCTAAATACCCAAGAACACTTCGTAGTTACTCACCACAAACATATTATGTGGGTAACAGAATTAATTTTATAGTGGACAACGTATCTTTCTAGCTGGTATTAGTTGTGCACTAGTATTCCTATGGCTGTTTCTATGGCATATGACAGCCATCTTGGATTTTTCAAAAGTCCAAGGGAACTTATTTGCTATCTGACATATATGAATAAAATGGGTAATAAGGGTGTGGAAAACTCTGAGAAAATAATTTATTTGATAAAAATCAACATAGGTATGTGCATATTTCTATAGAATCCATAAATTGGCGGCCTTTTTGTATTTTTTGACCAAACGGTAAATTGTTAGAGAGGGCTACGGCTCTAATTTGATTTAGAATGTCAAAAGGTAGCTACATGCCAAATTTGGTCTTTTTATCCGCCGTGTCACGATTTTTTCCTTAAGCCACCGGACTATTGTAACGTCCTTGGCTGCCAAGCACGGCGGAATGAGTGCGATTCCCATGCTGTCCCGTTTTTTGGTCTTTTACGTTTTTTTTTTTCAATAATTATGAATATTATTATAAATATATTAGCATAAAATGATTGTTGATAATTAATTTTTACCTGAAGGTAGGGTGAGGAGGTGGGTTTTTATTTTTATTGTTTTAACCGCATTTCGGTTGAAAATGCATGTCACAAACATATAAAAGATTACAATTACCATGATAAAAAATTTACCATCATTTATAAATTACACCAAACGCTGTAAACTGTATTAGTGATGTTAAACACTTTAAAATAAATATAAATTGTTTGATATCGTGATAAGCTTTCATTGTCTAACATCCATATTGCAGTAGATGTGCCACTGTTTTGTGCAATTGTGCTATGATGCATCCCTTTATGCAGCCATCCAACAAAAGTGAAGAGTCCAAAGACCAAATAGTGTATACTGATCTCGAATTATGGTTCAATGACTGATGTGACGGGTATCAGCTAGTAAAAGTGGTTTTTATGCATTACTTTTATGCATTACGCGCTGCCTACATGTTAGGATAACCGCAAAATTAAACGCTGGTTTAAGAACTGAATAGACAGACAACTGGCTTAACATGACTTCACGAGGATTTAAACCCCTCGGGGAAGACAGGTGAATGGGTATGGACAGTTATCAGGAGTCATCTCACTGGTAGGTAATCAGGGGCGGATCCAGAAATATTTCCTGACAGTCTTCCATATTATATTTGGTTATCCATTTTCCATTTTTGACCGTCTTCCGACAGAAAAAATTAGATACCCTTCAATGTAAACTAGAAAATCTGACCGTCTTCCGGAAGACCCAGAAGACGGCCTAAATCCGCCCCTGGGTAATGGCAGCTTACTTAACAAGCTTGCTCTCTTCGGTGGCTTGTATGTCACTGGACCACGTGACCACGTACTGTAGTAGCTCATTAAACCCCAGACATAGCGGAAAGGGCGTTTTTCTAAAGCTCAAAATTTAGTAAATGAGCTTCCAATCTGTGCACTTTGATAAAATTTCAAATTAATTTGTCAGAAGATGCAAATCACATGCATCCTAAACTGTTATCAATGGTTTACTGCCGGAACATCGTGTTTTAACTACTTCCAGGAATGACGTCGGTGTAGCCAAGTAAGGAAGTGACGACGTTACATAAGCAAAGCTGGAAGTGACGTCGGTGTAAACGAGGCCGGAAGTGACGTTTTCGTAGATGGTGTTTACTTACCTCACGTGGTCTGGAGAGTGTGGGTCCGTAAGTATCTGTCTTTTCAACATCTCAAGGCTAACGTGTCCACAGTGCTTCTAAATAAAATAAAATAAACGTCTTTAATGTCCTGTTTTTTGTGGTCTCAAAAGTTAGAATTGCCCCAGATCAATAAAGTCTTTGTGATAAAAAGCCAAGAATTTAATGTTTATTATCATATTCATCTCTAGGTAGATCACAACTATTTAGGTCACATGGCGATAGTATCACATAAAATATGAAAATCAAATAAATATCTCACATCATGTCCTACAAAGGGCAATTGTACACAAAAAAAAATGTGCAATACCAAAAATAAAATAACAACACTGTTATGCACCGAACTAATTCCCAAATAACTGGAGCAGATGTGACAGGAATACTGGTCCTAGGAATTGAAGTCCGGGGTCCAATAGTACGTGTATATGATAAGTACAAACTGGAGAAGCCGGAAGTATCGAGAGCAGTACTCGATTTTAAGGCAAATGTCACCTGTTGTCAGGAACCACAGTATAGAAAAAGTACTAATTACGTCATGAACCACAGTATAGAAAAAGTGTATAATTAGTACTTTTTCTATACTGTGGTTCCTGACACTGTGTAATCTAATGGGAAATGGACAATAGCATTCAGCGGATTGGCATTCCTGTCACAGCATTATATGGATTCTTACTTGTGCTGCTGCAACAAAAATAAGTTCCTCCAACGATCTATTTATTCCGGGGAGCTTTCCCTCTTTACCGTGGTCTGCGACCCATAAGTCGTAACCCTGGTAATACAAAATGTCATGAATTTTAATACTGATGATAATTATTATAATTATTATAAAAAATAAAAATGAAAATAAATTGAGCATTAAATGTGTTGTCATTGGAAGGATCTCTCAACAAATTTGCAACTTCAGTAAGAATTGCCAAAAACTTGCATTTCTTAATATAAAGGATAAAGTCACCCCTCACCCCAAACTCCCTATTTACTGCCTTACATGTATTCTTTTAGATAATAAATAAACTTCATTTACATTTACACACATTTCATGTTACGGGTGACGTCATAATTGCGATTTTGGGGCAAAAACTGAAAAATAGGTTTCTCTTCTTGTTTTACACCACGGACTTCAGTATCATCTGCATGCAAATATCATTTTATTTCAGACAACTATTTTGCAGAGGGCGTCCTTCTTATAAGACGTCTTAGTATAATAAGCTTGGAGACAGTACTCACCCCAAGTGTTGTGAATGTAATCTACTGTAGCGTTATCACGTTAGGACTCGTCAAAGTGTACTGTTACAGACTGTTTCGTCTAAGCATATCACTCGAAGTGGAAAGGTCTAAGATAATCCAGGCAAGATGGGCACAAAAAACTACGACCATAAACCGATTAGTATGCATTGGAGGTACGTACCTCCTTCACTAATTTCAAACCTCCAATATCTGCTAAATTTTCTGTCAGGGTTAACTTTCCATCCACCTACAAGGACCAAGAGAAAATAAATAAATAAATAAATAAACAAAAATTTATCTACAAATGAATCTAAATTAGAATCATTTTATTTCAATAATAATTGGATCTTGAATTCAGACAGGGTATTTTAATTTTACAAAATTGAAGACTACATACAGAAGAACATAAAGTTATTGTGTGTGGTGATGCAACGTAATTATTTGGATTTTAGTATTTCCCATAAACAAATGGAATAGAAATTAAGGTATTCACAAATTTTATATGACATCTAATTATATATTGAGATATTACTAAATTTGTTATAAAAATTATGTAAATCTGCGTTCACCAACCTGCATTCCGGACATTGTGTAAGTGGAATAGTAGTCAGTTACGCACGAAGCGTCTTTCTGAAATTGCGTCCAGGAGGCGTTTGACCACCAATTTTGCAACCTTCCATCTTTGTCATACCGCGATCCTTAAAACGATATAAATTAAATACAAAAATTAATTGTAATAGATAAGTAAAAAAAAGCAAGTTTAAATTGAAATGCCCACCACTAGTGGGCTGGATTTGGTCTTAAATTGCACTTTAAGACCAAATCCAGCCCACTAGTGCACTTAAGTCTTTTTCGCACCATGATCCTAAAACAGGATATAAAATATCTCAAAACATGATAACAAGTTAATAAAATACATGTATACAAATAAATAAGCAGTTGACCGTCGCAAAGTTCTTAAATATGAAAAGTCCACTAAGTGTTTTTTGGCCTGCTGATTGTAACTCTAGTACGTTGATCCAAGGAAACTCAGATAGAAGTTCGTGGATGCCAGCACGTTAAAAATAATTAAAATAAAATTTGAGATTTGAAAGCTAATTGGAATCAAAATTTAGAGTTAAAACAAGAATTACGATAATGTACACTACCATTGCTTAATAATACTGCAAGAGAGCAAACTAGTACAATGTAGTTCCAGTATGACAGGAATGGTAGTCCTAGGAATGGAAGTCCGGGGTCCCATATGATTAGTATGGGTAAGGATTAGTTGGGGTATTGGGATTAGTATATTGGACGAATGTAACCTGTGCAAAATAATGCCTTATGGGGAACGGACTACCGTTCCCAGCGGATTCCAGTCCTGTTACACCGGCTGCTTTTTGAGAACTAATTTGGTCTTACGTGGAAACTTTCTTAATCTATTCTAACGCTATTTCATGTAGCCTACATGTAGTGAGTGAACTTACCTCCGGTGTCGAAACCGTGCGTGATCTCGTGGCCTATCACGTGACCAATAGTGGCGTAGTTGGTATACCTGGGGGTATGAAGAGACAAAGCAATCGTAACTCTATTACTCTTTACTTTAAAAGTTCTCCATTTCCAGGCTTTTAAATCCAGCACAGTTGTACCCTTATATTGTACATGCACTAGCAACTAGTCTTGCATTTTACCGGTCCCTTCGAGCTCTTTTAGAAACAAAGCTACCGGTACATAATACAATTATTATACAGCCCAGGTACGATTTTTTAAAAGTTTTGCTCATTGTCAACCGAGCAAGTTCAAGTAACGTTACGAATAAACGTACTTTGGAAACTGGCGATTAAAGAATGGCGGCTGCAAAATCCCGGCTAAGAATACTGAAATGTGAACATAATGAGATAAGAAACCAAGGCATCTTATGTGCTTGTTCTTGAAAATGAAGTGAATTTCTCAAGAATGGCAATAAAAAGTTTTCTGTTAACTGTTGCTTTCAATATATATGCTAACACTAAAGAGAACGTTACAATAAACATTGAGCGCGTTGTCATTAACAGACATTTGAGTAACTTTACTAAGAGCAAGGTTTGTTTATACAGAATGTTTAAAAATGAAACTATCTTGTGAGATATTCAACATAGGTAACAGATTTTCTAGTCATCAAATCTCTCCCTCTCTCTCTGTTTGTGTGTGTGTATGAATGTGTCTGTGTGTGCGTGTGTATGTATGAGTGTGTGAGAGAGACATAATAAAAGATGAAAACTAGTAGCCGAGGTAATAATAATAATAACGATAAGTAATTAAACGGTGTCTAAAGTCTTAACGTACTCCACACCAGGAATACATGCATCCGATGATTTAAAAATTACCCGAGAATGGCACATGTTCGCCGCAGTGTCAGCTTGGCACCTTGGTCTTTTTAAATCTCATTTAAGGCACTCAGGGCATTCGATCTTTGTTTTACAAAGTAAAAAAAAACCTGGAAGCGTCACAGTTTCCCCTTAATCAGTACGATATATGTTATCTAAAACTACTCAGAAAATTACGAATTTCCACATTAGAGATCTAAATTCCTTTATGAACAGCATGGCAATAAATCACGACATACTACGATAGGGCCTACATCTCCGTTACGAAGGCGAATATAGCATTCGCGTCCCTAGGAAAAGTGACTAGTGCATGCATCTTATGCCCCTATTTCACACAGACCACGAATCCAACGAATGGCCATGAATTGACAAATTTCACGATTCGCGGTTGAATCGTAATCAGTTCGTGAAGTTCTTAACAGATTCGTATATATTCGTAGTCAGTTCTTGCACTTCTTGACCAACAGGAATGGGTGGCAAAAACTTTGATGCCCCTATTTCACACAGACCACGAATCCCGCGAATCGCCAAGAATTGAAAATTTCAGGATTCGTGCTTGAATCGTAATCAATTCGTGAAGTTCTTAACAGATTCGTATATAATCGTAGTAAGTTCTTGCAATTCTTGATCAATCGGGAATTCGTGGCAAAATTTTTGAGCTGTTCATAGTTTTGGCCACGAACTCCCGATTCCAAAAAATCGTAGTGAATTTCCTGACAATATTCGTGCGATTCCAGCCGAATCCCACGAATATTCGTAACACTATCGCACCTGTATCGTAACCGAATCGTAGAGCGTGTCGAATTAGACCAAAAAATTGGCAAAATCTCACGATTCCAGTCGAATCCCACGAATATTCGTAATACTATCGTACCTGTATCGTAGATGAATCGTGAGCGTGTCGAAATAGACCAGAAAATTGGCAAAATCTCACGAATCCTCACGAATCCTAAAATTTGTCAATTCCTGGCGATTCGTGGGATCCGTGGTCTGTGTGAAATAGGGGCCTTACCCATTTCGTTATTAGTCCTGTCGTAGAAAGCATTGACCTGATGAGGTGGGAACTTCCATCTGAAACGAAATACAGAACTACATGTCTATGGTAATGAATCTATTACATATAAAAAAATTAAATTGGAAAGAGATCGAGTGATTCGTAAATTTGTAAATTCGTAATATACAAGAATTTGGAATGTCATCATCAGGATCGTGGCACTTGTTATAATATCATGCAGTTAACTACATGGTATATGCGTGCAAATACTAGATCTATGGCGCTGGCATAAGTGCCTGCCTTTACATTAACGATTGTTTACATTGTTGCTCGAAAATGTTGACGAAGAACATTGACAAAGTGTGTATATAAAATATATATACGGGGGCTATCTTTATACATGGTGGAAAAGGCCATATATAAATGTGTATCTAAACGATTTAGCGTTACGAAAAACAGGTAGAACATGTATGACAAAAGACACATGAGGCTGCAGTTACAAAAGAAAACCTACAGCACAACTATATCATTACTCCATAATCTGCACTGTGCAACCTTCTTATTTAAACATATGCTAGATAAATATATTCACAACAGTCAATACAAAAATATATACCACCTACTCTTTTTTATCAACTGGTTTGGCGAGTTTTTCCCGTAACCTCTGTCGCTCCCACTCAGCAACGTTTTGTATGGTACTGAACAAACAATTCGAGCAGTTGATTTTCAGCTGGAAAAAAGAAAGGCTGGTGCACATAAACAAGACAATCGTTATTAAACATTTATCACCTTTCAAATCGCCAACAGCTGTAAAAGTCGAACAATTTTCAAAGCTTAATGGGGAATTGTTTTCACAATAACTGACACAAAACTGACCCAATCACTGTTTTAACAGTCTTTTAATTATCATTAAAAAAAGTTATTTCATATCGATGGTAAATGGAATTCAAAGCGATTTATACTATTGAGATACTGTATATGTGTACCAGCTCCTTATCTGTCTTAAGCTGTCAAAGGACCATTCAGTGCATGCAACAGCGCAAATATGTCAGAATGATCGCACGTGAGCATGACTTACATTTTTGTATATGTCGTCCATGTGCGTATCGTTCAGCATGTAGTCTGGAAACCCAATCTTTTCATACTTCATGGCATCTAGCTGAAAATAAACGTTTTCGTTGTTTTATCATGCAGGATTTGTCTTCTGGGGGCTGCATCACAAAAAGTCTGATTTCTGGGCAAAGATCATCCTGCTAAAATTGCGATATTAGTCTGATAATCAAGAGCTACATACAAAGAAAAATTTATAATAGACCAATTGCTGAACGTGATTATTGTGTATGAATCTAATACAGTGTATGTTTGTGGACAAAAGCATACTAGTCTAGTGAGAGTTTTGAAAAAAGGCTCTGCATAAGAGGCAAGGGGCATTTTGGGGTAAAAGTTGGGAACTAGGCTTAATAGCATAATTTTGGGATGCTGAATCCGATTTACCCGGTTCCCAAGCGAAATTTTGCGTTTTTAACGGTCTTATTTGCAAAAAAACAAAATGGCCGCCAGATTTCCTATTTTCTGCAATATCTCTGGAACTAGACAGGCAAATATTACAAATGAAGTGTCTTTACCTATATTTTCAGGGTCGAGGAACATTATTAAGATGTTTCTGTTAGAATTAGATTTACGCAATTTTCTAAAATATGCAAATTAGGATCGCCATTACTGAAAAACCGTTTTACTTCTGTATCTCTGTAACTAGGCAAGCAAACATGACAAATGAAGTGTCTACACCTATGTTCTCAGGGTCAGGGAATGTGATAAATCAGATGTCTTGTCTGATGGGTAGCACTGACTTTGTGAATCATGTCTGAGTAGCACATTTTATTGTTTCTTCCCTGTATCTATCAAACACAAGTCAATCTGCTGATAGTTAGAACCTGCCTTCAGAACTGCTTTTACGTACGTGTCAGCCAAACTACCAAAGGTCACTGCATTGTCAGACCTTCCCAGTGAAATTGCCAGTGCTTGCCCATCAATTATAAGGCAAGATGAGCAGAGGCGGATCCAGGATTATTTGAAGGGGGAGTCCGCGGATGCAAAGCCTCCCCCCCTCCCCATTTGGCAACGGGTTAGGGGCCTGTTGAAGGGCCACGAAAAATTTTGGTATTTAAGAGGGCGAACGGTGCCATTTGATATGGTTTACAACTATGATTCAGCTGGTCAAAATTATAATTTCAAGGGGGGACCAGAATTCGAATGGGGGGTCAGGGCCCCCTTGACCCCCCCCCCCAAATCCGCCACTGGGTGAGGAGTCATTTAGTTTAATTTCATCAGGGCAGAATACGTCTTCTGTTAACCTTCCTGTTACAGATTTGGCCTCAAGGAAATCGTTTAGAAGCTTGAGAAACTGCCCAGACTTGCTATTAACACAGAAATGTTTTTCGTTTCGTCAATCATTTAATTGGATTCAATAGAATATCAGAAGATTAAAGCAAAAATTCAAGAAATTTTGTTAATTAAAATGAAACGATACCAATGGGTAACCAGTAATAAGCTAATGGAAAAATCGCTGAAATGAATGAGGTGAGATGTCATAGTGTACTTGAAGTATACACATACATATTGACATTTAATATGGAATATTTTAGTTTAAAAGGAAAGTGTTGATAATAAATTAACATTTTAGAAAAATTGATCACAAACGGCAATTGTGATCAGGTATATGTGTAGCCAGGTGTGTTGGTTATTGTTCATTAGGCTGCTTTCTCTGAAGCACGGTTATATTACGTAATATGTGGCAGTTTCTCTGAGCAGTCCTCTTTGGCTGGTTACAGAATGCGTATAAAAGGGCAGCAGTTATGCAGAATAAGTCTCTTTATTTCGGCAGCGTCCAGTCAGAAGAGTTTGATATGTTTCAGACTCTTAGCTGACCTTACGGTATGTGAACTAACGGCAGCGACTTGCCACACTATTGTTGCATTATGTCAGAATGGACAGAAGCAAACTGCTATTGCCAGACAGCTGAATGTGTCTTAGGGAGCAGTTTCTAACGTCTTACAGAAACACGCCCAGACTGGTGCATTAACACAGACACCACGGCCAGGACGTCCTTAAGTCACCACCAGAAGGGAATACCGCTTGCTTCTGCGGTTATGTCGTAACTACCGGATAAAGACAACTCTTGCTGTACAAAATGAGTGGCAAATTACCATTCAAAAGCATGTTTCTAGAACTCTAGTGAATGCAAGGCTACTTTTAGCTGGTTAACTCTATGAACAGAGCAACATGGTGGGCTAGACGCCATTTGCGGTTCCAGGCACAGCACTGGGTTCATGTAGATTTTTACAGATGAGGCAGGGTTTGAATTCCACCACCGCGATGGCTGAATCAGAGTCAGTAGGTTTCCAGACGAGTTACTGCACGAGGATTGTGTCACACTACAGTGACTTGTGGCCGTGGCAGTATCTCTGTATGGGCCGGTTTCCACGCTGGAGCCAAAACAATATTGGTGGCAATTGACGGAAACTTCAACCAGATAAAATACAGGGACATTTTAGAGAGTACTTGCTGCAATTTGCAAGAAGGTACTTCCAGGACAACTTCATCCTGCAAGATGACAATGCCCTACCAAACCATGCCCATGCAATAACTGCTTTTCTGCAAAACCAAGAAGTAAACCAGTTGCCTTGGCCGACGAAATTCCCCTGACATGAATTATATAGAAAACCAGTGGGCATAAATCGCTAGCAGAATCAAGAGTTTACCCGTCCAGCCTACAAATCGGCACAAGCTTATGCAATCTCTAACTAATTCGTGTAACACAATACTGGATCATACTCTCAGAAACCTCTCTGCATGGAATGAGGGTTCTGGTTGCAGCTAGAAGAGGCTGCACGCGTTGTTATCAGTTTCCATTTTTCACACTTGTCTTGATGATTCTTTTGTGTGAGAGAAAATCCTTACCAACTGATATTCTTGATAATATCGAGTTCATAAGAATTTAATACCTCGTTGTTATCAGCTATAAAGTTATCCATGCGCTGTTTATAACGCTGATATGAATACTTATTTAAATTAAATTTTTGATGATGTATTCACACGGGTTGATTTATTAAAGCCATATCGAACACGATAACAAGTGTTTTTTTCATCCATTACTAATATATGGGAAAAAAAGAAAATATGTTTGAAAAAACCCATTTTAAATGTGAGGTCTGTACATTGCATCACATGAATTACATGATTCGGCAAATCCCTCCATTGCATTAATAAGGTAATATTTTTTAAATCTAGGTAAAAGGGGCAGTTGTGTGATCCAATATGTTTACATCCCAATGGCAGCGCAGTATTTAATTGCAAAATTCAATTCAGATTCGAATAATTGCTACAGTGTGACAGTGTAGCACTCATTGCTGATTTGATTATAGTGAAAATGTCTTAATCACTTTCCCTAATGCTAAAAACATGGGTGTGGGCACTTAATATGTCATGTTTGCTTGCCTAGTTAACGCAAAAGCAGTTCTGAAGGCAGATTCTAACTATCAGCAGATTGACTTGTGTTTGACAGATACAGGGAGGAAACAATAAAAGGTGCTACTCGGACACGATTCACAAAGTCAGTGCTACCCAAAAGACAAGACATCTGATTTATCACATTCCCTGACCCTGATAACATAGCTGTAGACACTTCATTTGTCATGTTTGCTTGCCTAGTTACAGAGATACAGAAGTAAAATGGTTTTTCAATAATGGCGATCCTAATTTGCATATTTTGGAAAATTGAGTAAATCTAATTCTAACAGAAACATCTTAATAATGTTCCTCGACCCTGAAAATATAGGTAAAGACACTTCATTTGTAATATTTGCCTGTCTAGTTCCAGAGATATTGCAGAAAATAGGGAATCTGGCGGCCATTTTGTTTTTTTGCAAATAAGACCGTTAAAAACGCAAAATTTCGCTTGGGAACCGGGTAAATCGGATTCAGCATCCCAAAATTATGCCAATAAGCCTGGTTCCCAACTTTTACCCAAAAATGCCCCTACCATTCATCTTTTGTGGAAATCCCACTAGACTATACTACCTTTTGCTGAGCAGCTTGCCTGGTTGTTTCGTCCATGAATTGGACACTGTCTATGCGCTTCTTGAAGGCTCTCTTCATGTATTCTATCATATCAATGACCTATGAAAGTATTCTTCATATTTTACAAAAAAATATTTATTGATAAATATAAATCATAAATGACGTTATGACGTCAAATATTGCTGCCCAATATAATCGATAAAGTCAATATTTACTTTATTCTGTCGTATTCATTAGAGGAAGCCACTTTAGAAAACAAATTAACCACGAAAGACAGATCAAAGAAATTTGAAAAGAAAAAGGAAATTTAAAAAAATATTAAAGGGGGCGTTATATCTTAAGAATAGTAGTATAAGTGTGGCACTGCTTATCTTACGGACCTCTTGTTTACTCTCTATTGAAAAATGCTCCCGAACAAATATGGCGGAAACGGCTTTCCACATTTGCTTGCCGACGACATTTTGGCATTGTTCCCATAGCTCCTTAGGTTTTTCCAGACCTACAAACATCAATCAAATCATAGAAAAATAACTGATATCAGATCACACTGATAGGAAATTTTGATCAACTGGACTTTTCATCAGCATCTGTCTGTCTGCCTTTTCAACAGGCACGTATTGAATCAACAAGTTGATTAATTTGAGACTGAAAAGATAAAACCAAGTAATATTTCTTTTTGTCTTTCTGAAAGCTGGTTACTTGGTTACGATATATTCAACCGTGACCAAAGATTAAAATATTTTGGGCCAACAAAAATTTATCCGTGAGTAAAATATATAAAAAACGCTACAAGAGGAAGCTATTAAGCACAGCCACTTTTTAAGATGAAATTACAGAACTTTAACGTTCACGTTTAAATCTATATTGATCTACTTTCTATCAAATCTTTCTTTTTAAAGGTAAAACATCTTATTTTATTTGGAAATTAATCAACGGTTAGAGATAAGCGGAAATATAAAGACCTGAGACAACGACCGTGTATTCATCAACTGCCGTGCGGAATTCTTCCGATAAGAAGCGTGCGGTCTTTTGAAGTAGCGACCATATCGCATACTGGTTGAGAACACTGGAATGTGAGCATTTTAATGCTTAAAAGCATAAATATTAAAATGTAAATACTTAATTAGATGGGACTTTATTAGATGTATTTAAATTAACATGAAAATTCATATTAAAAGCGGTTCTTGGGGAAGTATATACGTTTTATATATTAACGACATGGCGCTTGTCTGGTGTAAACTAGGCTATTCCTGAAATTGATCACCTCTTTTCTGTATTATCTATTAACGCTGATACGTTCTTCATGTAATCCTTGTTAAAAACAAGAAGCGTGGTTGTGTTGGACGGATCATCTTTCCAGGTGGAGAGCAGGAGTGTCCAATTGACCTGAAAGATAAGATGAAACGTTACACAGGTCAGCATGAAAATAATAATAATAATAATATACGATAACGAAGATGAAACTGGACTGAAGTAGATTGTAATCTGGCCTGTGACAGAAACATGGAATCTACCTATATTTATATCTGTTTAAAACAGGAAGGTACCCTAAGTTTGTGATCCTTGTGTGCCAGATTGTGGGAATTTTGAAGTAAAGAACCTGTCCCATCTCGCGTCTGGAAGTCGGGGTAATATGGCAGTAGAATTTCAAGTAAACTAGAACAGACTCAAGAGTACCCTGCAGTAGCGTGATCTAAAGCCGGCAAAATATAAAAGATTTGATGAATTATATATAAATGTTAATCTCACCGAGGGTGTCAGCTCTGTCAGCTCTTCTACAGTGACTTTATTATAGGTGAGCACAGGGTTTCTTACTTCGTCGGCACCGCTGTCAAAAGATATCTGTAACGATAGACGCATGACATAAATATCACATCATAATAAGTATTTATAGATAATAAATCAATTATCGTTTGCCCATATGCGACATAGAAATTATTATGTCGGTCAATACAAAGCAAATACTAGGTTATGACATGCACATATTGATCAATGTGATTTAGTTCTTTCGGAAATTATTGTCAGTAAAATCTGTTCCGTGACAATGAAAAGTATGTGAATTCATTTGAGAACGAAAACAAAACCATTAATATATATGATTTAAATTGGAGCTGTTTATTTTTATACCATTTTACATTCATAATCAGTTTTTGGCAAGTAGAAGCGATGCGTAGAAAACAATTTATATCATACCAATACCCACCTCTGCCAACTTCTTCTCAAACCCATACACCTCTTCTGAAAACAAGGATGCGTTTTCTTGTGATGCGCCCATTAAGATCGCAGTCGTCTGAAGAAACTGCTTATACGCCCTGATGTATTTACTTTCGGTTTCGTTTTCAAAATAAAAGTTCCGGTTCGGAAGACCTAATCCTCCTTGGTGTATCTTAATAAACAGATATAATTTTTTTATAAGTTATGACAATTGAGACTCCCATCACAGTGTTCAAATAACAGTAACTAATGAAGATATTATCCCCAAAAAATAACCAAAAAATAAAAGTGTGTACAAGTACACACCATTATACCTTATATATGAAATATTGATGAATATAGACCGAAGATAATACAGTAACAATATTCGTAAAAAGATCCAAAACCATACAATGGTTAATTATTAATTGCTCAATGCCACATGCTTCTAGAATATCTTACTTTCAAAATGTTCACGTTTGGCTCTTGGTCGTCGGCACGGACTTCCACCTCGAAGAGTTGGTTCGTCAGACCGGTGAAGCGTGTTTGTATCTGGACCATAGCCTCGGTGATGTCCCAGCTTGGCTCATGCCACGACCCTTTAGATAATAATGAATATTGCATTTTTCAAATCATTCGGCAATAGAACAATTTTACAAGTTTTCATTTGTACGGCGAAACAAACCTCTATATAATATATTATACAATATATTGTACGTTATTGATTTATGATGGGCTGAAGGTAACCAAAAAGTCAATACCAATTTTCGGAAAAAGTTTCTATGTAAAACCGGGCCCTTCGCTATTTGATATAATCATTTTCCGCTACACCAAGCTTAGAGGAAGGAGCTGCCAACGTGGTATCTCACAAATATCTGTGAGCAATTAATGAAGATGTAGTCAGGAATTCATTTTAGCAACACGCAATTACCCAAACAACAACACTGCATTTTACGATCAACGCATTGCTTTGGGGAGTGCGCTGCTTCGTTGTAATGCATACGACGTGCGCACTACGTACCCTGGCTTTCCTTAGATGTGACCTTCATCTATTTATAAATACTAAAATCCGTCACCTCTATGTAGCAGTTCAGTGGTGGTTACCTTCGCCTAGGGCTTTCCAACCCCCAATTTCCTGAATTTTGTCCAACATAGGTTGAGGTCCTAGCTTATCTCTGCCCGCAGTGTCTATGCAGCTGAGGTAGAAGTTCTTCAGTTTTCGTTCAAAGGAAAGCGGCTGATTTCGTTGTACCGGTTTCTCGAGGAGCACTTTCAGTTTATTTTTTATTTCTATCAGCATTTTACTCATCAGAAACCACCTTGATGAATATTGACAGGAAATTAAAGAAACAGATATAAGTAAATAGCATGTTAGAAATAAATAAATAGATGTAAAATAAATAAATAAATAAATATATAAAAAGCG
Source organism: Lingula anatina (assembly GCF_051362555.1). NCBI lineage: Eukaryota > Metazoa > Brachiopoda > Lingulata > Lingulida > Lingulidae > Lingula > Lingula anatina. The sequence goes on from NC_141772.1 coordinate 21,308,407, forward strand.
AGAAAGAAACGATCGAAGAAATTGACAAAAAGTAAATATACGAAAAGAAAACGACTGGGAATTTAAAAATCGCAAACTTAAATTCTGGAGCATATCGGGCGCAGACGACAAGCACGAAGACGGTGAGGGGCGGTATTTATATAATCCAGCCTTCATATTCATATGCTTTCGTGAGCGATGACATTTAAGTCTATGAATCCAATACTAACGTTAACAATTTTTCATAATAATATAGCATAGTAATAACTGCCTTTGGCACGAAAGACGCACCTTAATACACAGGGATCGGTTGAAATATTTAGATTTAACCTCAGATAGAAAAGTCTGGTCTATACTAAATCAGGATAACTTCGTTTGAGGAGCTAGGTCTTATACAGATGCCGTTTTTTTCATGACACTAAATGAACTTCTTGTCTTGGGTCAGAGATGACTGAAATTTCTATGTTAGGTATAGATCAGCTAGGGTCGTGAAATATTTTGTGGAGTAGGTCCCGTAAACTTTGATAGGAAGTTTGCGTTTACTTTGATAGTGTTCTTTCATAAGCAAATGCGTTTTTTCAGTGGGATCAATAAGATCCAAGAAAAAATTATTTTGCATTTTGTTTTTTGTTCTCAATAGGCACCAAGTCACTACTGCTGCTATAATGGACAATACCCAGAAACCCAATTCCTTAACAAACTAGTGCAGAATGACAAACGTCTGTGTAAAAGAGGAACTTAGTGATATTTCTTATGACAGCGTCTGCTCGTTTACCCGAGCATCTTGCAAGGGTTTTCTATGAATTTTTAAGTGTTTGGGAAAGGAAAATGCCTTCACGTCACTATGAGGGAGCCTGAATAGCTAAACGCAATTTTTGGTCTTAAAATTAACGCAAACTTTTGATTTACGTTTATGGTGTAACACCTCCAAGGCACCTTTAGTTGTAACGTACTAGTACCTTGATTGTGTAGGAGGACGAGGATTTTTCTTCATCCATCCCTCACAGGCAAAACGATATAAGTCCTCACATGGATCGACGGAGGTGTTAATGGAAGATAAGACGGCAGAGGCTGCCTGAAGACAGCCGAGGTCTGCACAAGTGGTGTCGTTAACCGCAGCTTTTGACCATGCTTTTGGTAGGATGTCAACTATGCCCAAAATTGAGAGCACAAATACGACTACAATGCCTACGATGATGAGTACACTTAGTATCAGAAGGGCTAAGAGACATTTCTCTTTTCCAGTCCACCCTTGCTTCTTTTTCTCGGTCTTCGACAGCTGAGTTTTGCTTGAAAAGTCCATGTCCATTTCAATGTCGGGTGAGGTGTCCGCCATCTTGACCCAGGTATCTAGTAATACGACGGCGTATTTCCCGTTCAAACTGTCTGCTACTTTAACATGAACATAATGAACATACCCCTGTGGTGATAACGCATGACTCGTCAATTCACTGCACGGCAGTTGATGACAAGTGCAAAGAATGCTTTTTATATTAGGTAAGTGGATCGTCGCTGTCCGCAGGTAGCATACAAATAGTTAAGCAACATTTTTTTTACGTTGGGCGGGTCAACATAGCCAAAATAATAGTGGGATTTTGACAGCTTGGGTAAATGTATTGCCTTGGAAGTATCAATACTTTTCCTTGTTTACTAAGGCACAACAATACCTATAAATGAAACTGACTTATAAAAACGAGAATTACTGGGGTACACATAGTAAAATGATATTTCGGCAATAACGGCTCCAAGGCATGACGTACGAATACCAGCTTCATATTCACTGTGGCGAATTAGCAAGACCTGCAATTTACTGGACAGAACAACAACTAAGAAATTTGTACATTTATTACCTCCAGATTCGAAAACTGTAATAGTGTCTTTTTTGGTCTAAAGCAAAATCAATTAAACAAACTACAACAAATCTAACAATATATGCAGCCAGGCTAGTTACGAAAATGAAATGAGATAGTCCGAAACACATCGAAAGCCCTTCGAGGCTGTCAGTAGGCCAGAGAATATTATTAAATGATAATGTAGTATTCATAAAACTGCCATAGAAAAGAAGGCGCAGTGCATTTGAAAACTTATTTAACCACAGCAGGAGGGTCCCATGTTCTACATCGTTTTCGGTTATTAACACACTAGTTTTACTGTTTTCTATCTTCACTCTTTTGAATTAATCTTAATCATAATAAGTAACTAAAAGAATAATAAATTTCAACTTTTTACTAGCAATGTGTAATATCCGCCTCTTAAATTATAAGGCGCACTGAGTTTTAAATGGAATGCGCCACGTTGGCATAATAATAATAGTAATAATAATGATAATAATAAATATATGAGGAGAGGTATAGAACAGGTTGCACTGAGGCTCTAACCCTTCGCAACATCGTCTCTGTTGTCCATAAATATCGATATTTTACAAAAATCATGAAATTTTACAAATTACAAAATGTGTATGGAACGTATGACTAAATTTCCACAAGAACTGGCTATATTATGTGTCCAATTTCAAAGGCCAGCCCATTTCTAGGCTATGCGTTCGTGTGGTTATATATGCATCCATGGTACCCTTTACCAGGGTGGCAGATTATATAGGGAAAAACGAAAAAATCCAGACCAAAATAACTGTCTATTTATCTAGAGACATATCTGTCGCCCTGGTAGAGGATACATCTATGGCATACTTCAAGATATGCCTCTTTTTCAACAGCTCATTTAGAAACCAGTTCAGATTTTTTTCTTTGCAACAAATGACCTCTAAGGCTTCTTTAATGCAATCATTTTTTCGAATCAAAGATTAATTTTTTTTATCTTCGCAATGTCTCTCTTTTTTTCAATGGAAAAAACAAAAAATTGAAACTTTGACTTCTGTTGGTCTGAGTAAGTGCCTGTGGTGGTGTAGTCTCCCAGGGTGGTTTGTTTTCACCACACATTACACTTATTTAGGGGGTTCATGTTGGATCCTGGGGGACACCTGAACGTCTCTGAAAACACCTGTACCTGGGATAAAGCACCATTAGTCCTGGAATAAAAAATAATTAAAAGGAAAAAATTCTTAAGCAAATATTATTACTGAAAATGTCAACACTTATCTTTTACACACCTATCCAGTTTCAGAGGACGCCGGGAATTCACCCCTCTACAGCTGTCAGGGGCGGATTTAGGCCGTCTTCTGGGTCTTCCGGAAGACGGTCAGATTTTCAAGTTTACATTGGCGGGTATCTATTTTTTTCTGTCGAAAGACGGTCAAAAAATGGAAGATGGATCAACAAATATTATATGGAAGACTGTCAGAAAATATCTCTGGATCCGCCCCTGGCTATCTCTTACCAGCACTTGATTGTAAAGCAGCTATTTTCTAGTGTTCTCTTTAATTATGCAGATCATTTCCAAAATCCTTCACAGAGCTACTACCCATGTATCCGTTTTTTTATTTCTTTTTTATTTTCATTGTAGTACCGTTGGATTCCTGTCGTGACGGTAAAAAAATCAGAAATTAAGAACTCGAAAACGGGATATACCTGATTTAGCAAAAATGGAAAATAGCTGAGATATCAAGTAAATCAATTTGTTTGATTGAGCATTAACTTGACTGACAAAAGACTGGAAAGTGACGTAATAGCCCGCTTCCCATTCATCTGTACAGGAAAGCCTCGCCCAAGATTTCGACCCACTTATAGGTCAGGCTAACCGTAACTATGATAACTAATGGAGGGCTGAATTACTTTTACACGCGGACCCTCAGTTTTGTTACTACGGTGTGCACGCTTACCAGGCCCGTAGCCAGCAAATTTAAAAGGGGGGTTCTTTTTCTGAAAAAGTGGACCTTTTTCCATAAAAACTTCATGAACCTAGATCAAATATTACCCAGAGTGGACCTTTTTCCAGAAAAAGGGGCGGTTCTTTCGAACCCCCCGAACCCCCCTGGCTACGGGCCTGCTTACCTCACTTGGTGTGGAGAGTGTGGGCCTGTCAGTATCTGTCTCTTCAACATCTCAAGGCTTACGTGTCCACAGCTCTTCTACAGAATGAAATCGAATTTAACGGCTTTCAAAATGTTTTGTTTTGTAGTTTCACAATTTAGAATTACCACAAGTTAACAGAAGCAAACAACTGGTGGTGAATTATTAAAATGACTTCGGTCACATGACGATACTTACAAATAAGAAACGTAATATTTCAAATCCTGAAAATCACGTGTTTAATAGTAAAATTTAATAAATAAAAACATGTTTTGCTGTTATACATGAAAAACATTTGCAAACTATAAAAAGTAAGAATGACCAATGTTTTAGATCGATAATTTCTTTATACTAGAGGACTACAATTATTTTTAATTGGAAGTAGACTAAAAATTTCAGACTTTGTGTTATGACAAGTTTTTGGCTTAGTTTAGTGGACCTTGTCCTTTAGTGGACGCATTCTTACTTGAGCTGCTGCAATAAGAGTGAGTTCTTCCACTGATCTCTTGGTTCCTGGGAGAGTGCCCTCTTTACTGTGGTCGGCGACCCATAACTCGTATCCCTGGATGCACAAAATATCATAATGTAAACGTTTGATGTTAGCAATAAATAAATTTTTAAAATTTAAATATTAAAATAGTAATATTGTGATGATAATAATAATAATACTAACAATAAGTATAATCAGTAAACCACTACAACTACTACGCGAAGGGCATCTTTCTTGTTTGGATAAATATCTTTGTAGAGATAGTACCCTCCCACCCCGGGCGCTCAAACAAACTAACAAACAAACATATATTAACTTAAAATTTTTAGTCTACTTCCAATTAAAAATAATTGTAGTCCTCTAGCATAAAGAAATTATCGATCTAAAACATTGGTCATTCTTACTTTTTATAGTTTGCAAATGTTTTTCATGTATAACAGCAAAACATGTTTTTATTTATTGAATTTTACTATTAAACACGTGATTTTCAGGATTTGAAACAAACATATATTAACTTAGCAGAACAATTTGAACTGGTGTGACAGGAATGGTAGTCCGTCAGGAACCGTTGTCCTTTCCCCATCACTTTGTACAGGTATTCGCTCCAATATACCATTACTAACCCCAATACTCTAACCCTAGCTTGTAATTATCATATGGGACACCCGACTTCCATTCCTAGGACTGCCATTCCTGCCACACCTGTGCAAGCTGATCCACTTATAAGTATATCGCACGACGGGAAAAAAATTAAATAATACAGTGCAATAGGTAACATCGACTGGGCTGGGCACATTACAACCATGAAATGATGAATTTGTATTGGGCATACGTGCCTCTTTCACTAATTTCAAACCTCCGATATCTGCCATATTTTCTGTTAGGGTTAACTGTCCATTCACCTATATGGAACAAGAGAAAAATAAATAACTAAATGAAAGGTGATAAATTTCAATGAGAATAATTGCTTTTCATTTCATAAATATCCTAAGAACAAAAGATGACATAAAATAGTAATCCTGACAAATAAACATATCATAATTCCATTTGGTGCCACATCTTTACTCTTGGAATACTTGTACTTCATATAAATAAATAAATAAATAAATACATAACAAAACAGCTATTTACATACTGTCTACAAATTCATTATTTAAAACATACACTTGCACAAGAATTGAAATTGCAGTGATTGCACCAAACAAGTTTACTGACCTGCATCCCGGACAATTTGTAAGTAGAATAGTAGTCAGCGACGCACGAGGCGTCTGTCTGAAACTGCGTCCAGGAGGCGTTTGACCACCAATTTTCCAGCTTTCCGTCTTTGTCATACCGCGATCCTTAAAAATTATATTAAATAACTACTAAGATTATAACAAATAAACTTTAAAGAAACAAATGAATAAATATGCAAAGGATCAAAGTTTTAAAGTAGAAATGTTTATTTAAGTACATTTTTGCAAAAAGCAATTTTACCCAAAACGTGATCTACCATATCGTTATTATAACGTTACCATAACATTAATTTTACCTAAAAACGGTATGGTCACGTTAAGGTAACGTTATAAAACGTTCTGTGTTTGCCGGGCAATTGCAACTATGACGACCAACCTAGTCCTGCTACGGAACTTTCTAATCGAATATAATAACATATTTCAATCACAACTAGCTTAAGTGAACATACCACCGGTGTCGAAACCGTGCGTGATCTCATGGCCTATCACGTGACCGATAGTGGCGTAGTTAATGTACCTGGATGTGTGACATGTAAAACAAGGTTTAACCTATTCTGCAATTTAGACACTATATTTCCTGGTTTTGAAATCTAGCACATCCGTAATTTAATTTAGGCTTACATTATACTTTTTCAATAACACAAATTCATTATAAAGTTACAACAGTAGTAATGTTCATGCTTTATTAGTTTAAATTAATGCCAATCAAGTTAACAGAAAAGTAAGCATAAACAATAAAAATGTACATACTTTGGGTAATGGATATTAAAAAATGGTGGCTGCAGAATCCCGGCTAAGAATACTGAAATATGTAAATAATGACTTCAGAAACCAAAGGATATAATGTGCCTGTTCTTGAAAATAAAGAGAATTTCACAAAAATAGTAGTAAACAGTTTTCTCAAAACGATAGCGTAAATGATAAAAACATTTTCAGAAACAGACAACTTGATTAAGCAACTCAATCTTGATTAAAAACACTTAGCGCAGCCAGAAGGTTTGTTTATGAGTTAAAAAAAAAAAACTCATGAAAAAAAAAAAAAAAAAAAAACTAATAAAATACCATCCCAGTTTTTAATTATAATTTTGCATTTTTGTCGTCATGACAATTAATCACCTTTCTTTTTTTTCAAAAGTGACTAAAAGATGGCCCTAAAAAGGGGTGGTAGTTTTGATATTTCCATTAAAATGCCATACAAAGTTGTAAAGTTTGTGTGTCTTGAAAATAAACAGATGCATGTATCTTACTCATCTCGTTGTTAGTTCGGTCGTAGAAAGCGTTGACTTGATGGGGTGGGAACTTCCATCTGAAACGAAAATATGACATGAAAATAAACTATAGCCTTTGAGAATCTACTGCAAATGGGAAATTTCAAGTTGACAACAGACTGAATGTCAACTATGCCGTAAATTAATAAAGCTATTAAACAAAAACACATGCCTTAAATTGCTTTCTTCAATCTTAGTCGAATCTGTGTAGATTCTAGCAAATGTATGCAACTAAAATATTTGCAGTAAAACTGAAACATTGATTACATACTCTTTTTTATCAACTGGTTTGGACAGTTTTTCCCGTAGCCTCTGTCGCTCCCACTCAGCAACGTTTTGTATGGTACTGAACAAACAATTCGAGCAGTTGATTTTCAGCTGGAAAAGGGAAAGGCAAGTACACATGCAACTGTGTGATGTTTTAGGGCATATGTAGTATTTCCTTAAAATTTACACCATGCAGCATCTGTAAAACTCACGTTACCAGTATTATAGATATTTTATATCAATTATCAATCGTTCTCGAATATTTTGGAATTAAGAGTGCTGACTGATGAATGCATGTTTACTGGCTAAAAACAACAAAAAATTCATTTCCATCCGCGATGAAAAGTGTTAACATTATCTAAAAGCCCAAAACGATTTATACAAATTAGAGTGTCAGCTCCTTGTCTGCCATGGGCATTCACATGTCCGCTGAAGTCAAGTCCGTGCATGCGCATGCGCGAGTGTTTTAAAGGAGAGAAAAAAAACAGCATGCCTTACGTTTCTGTGTATGTTGTCCATGTGCGTATCATTGAGCATGTAGTCTGGAAACCCAATTTTTTCATACTTCATTGCATCTAGCTGAAAATGTACATTTCCATTTTTTATTTCAGTTCACTGCTGGAGGGTTGATCCACGAAAATTCTGATATTTTGGGCCCTGCCAACACTGCTATATTGGATCTGCGCAAAGTCGACTTTGCAAGATAAATCTAAGAGTTTTTTTTAGAATGATTGCCCCAGTAAATGTATATCACACACTTTAATGAGCTACAGTTCACTAATTTCAGTAAAAATCTTCGTCTTTACAAACACAGCTTGCTCGTCAGACTTATAGTGAAATTACCGGGAAGGTGGAGGAAGGTGATCTTTAAGATCTCTAGTGGAAGGCCGTGTCGTCGACTCAGTCTTACTAGAGTAAGATTTTGGTAAATAATAATTTCTTTACTAGTGTCCAGTAAGTTCTTGCTTGTTTTCATCACATAAAATTATTTATTTAGGCAATTTTTTTAAAACATCTTTATTCTCAAGAGGGTTAAATATTGATACAGTATAAATAAAGGTGGCAATTCGCCTAGGCATTATATGCTCACCTTTGAAATTTAATAATAATAATAATAATAATAATAATAATAATAATAATAATATTCAAATATATTTAGGCAATATTTATAAGTATGGAGAAATTTGATAAAAAACTCAAATTCTGCTGAACTTCATACATGTAATTACCCTGTATATAAGAATCTAACATATTTGTTCACAAAGAGCAGAGCAAATTACCTTTTGATGTGCAGCTTTCCTGGTTGATTCGTCCATGAATTTGACACTGTCAATCCGCATCTTGAAGGCTCTCTTCATGTACTTTATCATATCAATGACCTGAAATAAATATTGTTCAAAGTTTTTACGCTGTTTACTTATTAATATGAATAATAAGTGAAGTTATGACGTCGAAAGTTGGTACCCAGTAAAATCGATTAAGTCTACCTTTAATTTAGTTCGCAGCATTTAACAATTCATTAGGAAACCACTATGGAAAACAAATACTGAAAGAAAGACAAAAATATTAATAAATTAAAAAAAAGGAGAAAAAAGAATGAAAATATATTCAGAAAAGTGGTAGATTTACAAGCGCTACATATTTAATTATCGAACCTCTTCTTTACTCTCTCTTGGAAAATGCTCCCTAACAAACATGGCGGAGACAGCTTTCCACATTTGCTTGCCGACGACATCTTGGCATTGTTCCCATAGCTCCTTAGGTTTTTCCAGACCTACAAATATTAATCACTAAATGTGGTGAAAAATAAAATCACTGCACATAAATTTTTCCTTATTCGTGAGTAAAATTAAAAAAGACTACCAGGGAAATCAATTAAACAAAATTCCTATTTTAAAATAAAATTAAAGAACTTGCATACATATTTATATCAACATTGATTTACAATGTGTCAAATCCGCCATTTTCAATGCATTAATTATATTCTATTTTAAGGTATTGAGATATAAACCGAGTGTTAGAGATAAGCGGAAAGGAAGAGACCTGTTACGGCGACAGTGTATTCGTCAACTGCTGCCCGGAATTCTCTCGACAAGTAGCTGGCTGTCTTCCGAAGCAGCGTCCATACTACGTACTGGTTAAGGACACTGGAATGTATATTCTATTTATTAATCACGTAGAGTAATGGTTTATAACTTCATCATATGTAAGATCCTTTGGAGGGAATTAAAGACACTTAAAGGAAATGCGAAAACTCCAGGTTAAAAGCCACAGCAGAATATATTATAATAATTGCATCTGTGTTTTTGTATTTATATTTTGTGCCAAATTACACTTTCCGTATAAAGGGAAAGCAGTTGTTGGGGCGGTAAATATGAATTACATAACGCTTGTCTGGGATAAACTAAGCTGTTGCTGAAATTGATCACCTTTTCTCAGTGTTATCTATCAACGCTGATACGTTCTTCATGTAATCCTTATTAAAAACAAGGAGCGTGGTTGTGTTGGACAGGTCATCTTTCCAAATGGAGAGTAGCAGGGTCCAGTTGATCTGGATGATAAAGAGAAACCTTATATTGGACAATAAATAAATAAATAAATAAATAAAATAAAAAAATAAAATAAAAAAAAAGAAAAAAAAGAAAAAGACAAAGACGAAATTTACCTTATTGAAAATTTTCAGTCACCTTCATCATTAATCATTTTGAAAGCATCCAAAATGCAATTCCTATACCGTAATAAATAAATGAATAAATAAATACATAATTTAATGATCTGCTATGAACCTCCATATGTTATTCAATGACTTTGGTGTACCCCGAATTTTAGATGGGAGATGGACCAAATTCTTCATTCTAACATTTCCACAATTGGATCGTATTCACATTGGATCGGAAACATGCCTTTGTGTTTAAACAAATAGAAGCCATGTTTAAACATTAAAACCTCACAGGGGTACACCAAAGTCGAAGAACTGAAAGCAAACTAGGGCAGGAAAACTTACTTTGCAATAGCGTGATGTAGCCCGGTGTGACAGGAATGGTAGTAATAGGAATGGTAGTCCAGGGTCCCATATGGCTAGTACAGGTAAGGGTTAGTCGGAGTATTGAGGTTGGTATATGGGACAAATTACCACTGTAATGGGGAACGGACTACGGTTTCTGACGCACAACCATTCCTGTTACAATGTCAAATAATTAAAAGGTGATTCCTGAATGTTCATCTTACCGACGGTGTCAGTTCTATCAACTCTTCTACAGTGACTTTATTATAGGTAAGCACAGGGTTTCTTACTTCTTTAGCACCGCTGTCAAAAGTGATCTGTAAATATAGACGCATTACATAAACATGATATCATAACAAGAATTTCGTATCAATTAATACAAAATCAATGATTTTTTGCCCTATGCGGCATGATTACCAGTATGTCAGTTGACACAAATATGCTATAAATTTCTTTGTAAAATACTGAAACAATTATCAGTTGGTTCTACGGTTTCGTTACAATGCAAAGTAGGTTAATTAACGAAAAAAGGTCATCAAAGCATTTGATGTAAACTATAGCCGTTTGAAATTCTGGTGTGATCTTTCATTTAGAAATTTAAAGGCCAAATTTTAGAGATTACTTTCGAACATTTGGCAAGTAAAGCAGATGCATAGAAAAATTTTTTTACAAGTACCCACCTCCGCCAACCTCTTCTCAAACCCAAACACCTCCTCTGTGAACACGGATGCATTTCCCCGTGATACGCCCATTGAGATGGCAGTCGTCTGAAGAAACTGCTTATACGCCCTGATGTATTTACTTTCGGTTTCGTTTTCAAAATAAAATTTCCGATTCGGAAGACCTAATCCCCCTTGGCGTATCTTAAAAAATAAATATTATTTTGTGTAATTATGTATGAAATTCGAGACTACAATCAACGTTTAAACAACACCATAGAAATAAACTTGATCCTATCAAAACTTTGCACATTATTGAGGGGCCTACTAGGTTCCTTTACATATGACGTATTGTTAAATGTACATGTAGCGTGTGAATGCTCAAATTAGTATACTTTAAAATTCGTAACAGTACCAAAACCATGCAGTTTCCTTAATTACGCAATGTTGCGGGCTTCTAGAATATCTTACTTTCAGAATGTTCACGTTTGGCTCTTGGTCGTCGGCACGGACTTCCACCTCGAAGAGTTGGTTCGTCAGACCGGTGAAGCGTGTTTGTACCTGGACCATAGCCTCGGTGGTGTCCCAGCTTGGCTCATGCCACGACCCTTTAGATAATAATGAATACTCAAATTCAAAATCTGCTCATTCAGCAATACCACGGTTTTACAAAATGCTACTTTGCCCCATCACTTGTATAACAAAACAAATAATAATGTATGAATAAGATACCATTTTGTTTTTCAAGTCTACTTTGACAAAAAAGTACCCCAAATAAAAGAAAAGGGACAAGTACTTTGGACGCGAAAATAAGACCAATTTCCGACATAAATTTATTTTGCGCAACTGAGCCCTGTGAGTCCTACATCAAGCTTAAAGCAAGGTGTAAATGACACAATGAGATAATTCACAAATATCCATGAGCAATCCATAAATTTGTTGTCAGTAGTTCATTTTAACAACAAATAATTACTCAAACACTTAGGCTCTATTCCCATAGATTTTAGATCGATCTATCCCCGCGGGGAGTCTCACTAAATTACTTTCAGATAATCCCACTTAAATGTCCGTCCCGCCTACTACAAGCTGTAAGGGGGTAATTAACTTTCGTGTCCGCTCGGCTGACAGCTATTTAGCGTGAACCCCCAGGGAGTTAGGTCGATCTAAAGTAGGTCGATCTAATCTATGGAAATGGGGTGTTACACTCCATTTCACGATCCACGTATTGCTTGGCGAGTATGTTATTATACGCATAAGACAACCCACTGTAATATATGGTTGTTCTAACAGCTAATTACCCTTTCCACTTTTATGAAACCAGAAGCCACTGCATGTATGTATTAAGTAATGTAATATGTATACCTTCGCCCAGGGCATTCCAACCCCCAATTTCCTGAATTATGTCCAACATAGGTTGAGGTCCTAGCTTATCTCTGCCCGCAGTGTCAGTGCAGCTGAGGTAGAAGTCCTTCAATTTTCGCTCAAAAGAAGGCGGCTGGTTTCGTTTTATCGGTTCCTCGAGGAGTAACTTAAGTTTATCTTTTATTTCTTTCAGCATTTTACTCATGTGAAACCATCTGATATAAATATAAACATAAACAGGGAATTAAACAAACGACATAAGGTAATTTTCATTTGATGAATACAATTAAAAGACGAATATATAGATAATGCAAAAAAAAAAAAAAAAAAGGAAAATGAATCGAGAAAGATATAAGATTATATAAAAGAAAATGTTCAAAAAACAAGAAAGAGATAGATGGATTAAATGGCACTAGATTTCAAAAACTGCAAACATCAATCTGGAAGCATCTCTTATAAGGCAGGCGACAAGTTCGAAAATGCGAAGCAGTGCGGTGTCCTTATGATTAATATGTGCTTTTCGTGAAATATGCCATTATAGGTACCGTACATGCAATGCCAGCAAAAAGCTTACAATTATTTATTATGCACATGCCTAAAAACACAAAGGACAGTCCTAGGATTAAACAAGCCTTTGCTTAAAAAGGTAACTATAAATTAAAGACCAAAATATTTATGTCACAAACACCTATGTAAAACAAGAACGAATTGAGATTTTTGTTTTCATTGCCTGTTTCTTTACGTCTGCTTCGCGCCAGTGTCTGCAAAGAAAACTGTATCATTCAGGAAAGGAAAACGCTTTCATCATTAGCCAGTCAGAGGGCCGGTTAAATGTTAGGTTTAAATAAACTCAATTATCATTTTCAAAGCTAATGCAAAATTCTGGCTAACGTTTTTTTAAAATTTATTATTATCATAATTAGTATGTGTGTGTGTGTGTGTGTGTGTGTGTGTGTGTAATACAAAATTCTGGCTTATGTTTTTATTTAATTTATCATTATTATTATTGTGTGTGTGTGTGTGTGTGTGTGTGTGTGTGAAATTTAAGCTATAACGTACCTCGATTGTGTAGGAGGGCGAGGATTTCTTTCCATCCACCCCTCACAGGCAAAGCGGTATATGTCCTCACATGGATCAACAGAGGTGTTCATGGAAGATAAGACGGCAGAGGCTGCCTCAAGACAGCTGAGGTCTGTACACGTGGTATCGTTAACCGCAGCTTTTGATCCTGCTTTTGGTAGGATCTCAACTACGCCCAAAATTGAGAGCACAAATACGGCTACAATGCCTATGATGATGAGTACACTTAGTATCAGAAGAGTTAAGAGACATTTCTCTTTTCCAGTCCACCCTTGGTTCTTTTTCTCGGTCTTCGACAGCTTAGTTTTGCTTGAAAAGTCCATGTCCATTTCAATGTCGGGTGAAGTGTCCGCCATCTTGATCCAGGTATGTAGCAGAACGGCGGTTTAAATCGCCTTCAAACTGTATGGTTCTATATATAACATGAACATATCCCCTGTAGCAGTATTGCGTGACTCCCTTAATCACTGTGCGACAACAATCTGGTGACAATTTTCAGTGGGGGCTACTATACTGCAAAGAATGCTTTTTATGTCAGATAATTGCGTGCATTTAGCGTGTAGAGAGCAAGGCGAAATTTTTCCCTTGGGCTGGTCACTTGAGCCAAAATTATAGTGGCATTTTGACAGCATGGGTTACTGCCACTTATCCGATACTCACTCCTTCCACCAAGTTCACCGGTGCCCTTAATATATCCCCCCTTAAATTAGCCGCGAAAGGCACCTAATGAGATATAATAGATATAATATAACTAAAATTCATTCTCTGATTTTCCCCTAATCACCAAGATATACGATATCCAAAATCGAAGACAATTTCCAAACAATTAACCCCTTTTCAAGTTTTTTTATTTGATTTTTTAGCAACTCCCTTACTGGACATGGCAACCGTTGACTTTTATTTATTAATTTTTATTTGGCATGTCTCGCTGATAAAAAGAAAACTGCTGACATTTCCAGCTTTCGAAATGTTAAACGTGCATTGTACACCTGAAACATTTCGAAAACGTTTACAATTCGTTTACAATACCATCATTTATGGTGACATTTTTCACACCTCGTCGGAGCCAGACAACAGGCGTGATGTGCTAGAATTTGGGACTCTGCCATTGGGAAGGCAAACCAGGTTCTGTTGTCTTACCCTTAAAATACACAATAAAAAAGAACGAACACGTTGCTTCATTGCTACAGTGACCTTCTCTTTTATTTTCAGCGTTGTTTGAAACTAATCATGCTATGATATCACTTATACACCATGGAAGAAAACTCATTGGATGAAATAACTACACACACTGGACAAAAGAAGTGTCACCCCCTACCTCAGAGTAATAAAAGTAGGCAGATGTTGGGTAATTATTATGCCTGGTCTACTTATAATGTGACTAATGAGTATAAAACCGCAGTACCATGGGATTGTATTGTTGGTCTTGTACATGTACAGCAAATGTTATTCCTGTCTTCCTCCAATATGGCAAGATATAGGCAATTATCTAACGGTTATAGGTGCAAGTTATTAACCAGAAGAGGCGGAATATAAGCAATGTCAGCATATCGATACAATTGAATTGTTTAGTCAGAACCGTGCAAAGGGTCTGGTCTCGGTATAGAAACACTGGATCAAAAGACAAATTGCCTCTGATGGGTCGTCCAAGAAAAACTACTGGCCGTGAAGACCGACGACTGATTTTGATGTCCAGGTTGTCAAAGTTCGACACTGCTTGTCAGTTGACAACACAGTGGAAAAATTTCACACAGATAAATGTGTCTGTGAAAATTGCTAGGCGTCGGTTACATGCTCATAGAGTGTACAGCAGGGTAGAAAGACTGAAACCTCTTATATCGTTACAAAACAGGCAACGTAGAGTGAACTAGGGTCAACAGGATCTGGAACTGGACAGTCCATGACAATTGGTCCTATATTTTTTTTCTGATGAGTGTCGCTTTGGTCTGACCTCTGATGACAGACGGGTACGATGCTGGCGAACTGCTGGTAAAGCATTTGAACCACATGCACTGAATTTTCGAACCCGGAGCAGCATATTCATCATGGTGTGGGGCTGCATCAGCATCCATGGCGTGAGCGAATTGATTGTGGTTGATGAAAACATGAATCACTAGAAATATATCGATGTTTTGGAGTCAGGCTTGCTACCATCTATTACTAACATGTTTGGTGACAGGAATTATCCATTTGTTCACCAGGATGACAATGTTCCTTGTCACAGGACCAGAGCAGTTGATGATTAGTTTGACCAACAGGACATTCGCAGGGTGATGTGGCCTGCCCAGGGTCTGGATGCAAACATAATAGAAAATGTGTGGAATGATATGTCAAAACTTTGGACAAATGCCCGTCTAACCAGCAGAGAAACTCTGTAATATTCAGTGTTTCATGCTTGGGCCAGCATAAGCCCTGAACGTATCAGACAATTATATGAATCCTTGTTTCGTAGACTGGCACCTATTATTAGGTCACGTGGCTATGCCACTAAGTACTAATTTTGGACTTGAAACTGCATATTTTGGTAGAATGTATATTTTGTTCTCATTTTGTGATTTTTTGTGAAATTTGATGTTAATAAAATGATAACAGGAGCATATCATTCCACAGTCATTTATCTCCCCCATAGTATTGGCTCAGTAGGGGTGACACTTCTTTTGTCCAGTGTGTGTATAAACAGAACCAAGATGAATTTAGATATACACATAGTGACCCCATGTAATTATACATTCGAGTTTCAAATAAGCCTCTCTTACAACCCGTCGTGCGTGCTTAGAGATCGTGCGTCCTCGGAGTTCTCGTCAGACGTAGCGTTGTCGCAGGATGAAAATTAAATCGCAGCGGACGAAGTAGTAAGTACTTTATGAGTAGGTGTGTCGTGCTCTAAACGTGGGGCCCGCAAGTGGTCTGTACGCCTTTTTTTGGAAGTAGGAAGAAGTAAGGAGCACGTACGATCTGTACTCGTGTCGCACACAGTGAGTGAGATAATCATACGTGTATTGCAAGTGAAGCGTACGTTTTCAGAAACCGTACTTACGAAGTAAGAGAAACGTAAGAGAAACGTAATAAGCACGGAAGTGGAACGCACGGATAATCAAAATAATATAAAAGGGAGCACCGAGTCTCTTCATCATTCACTGTTTTGGCTTCCAAAAAGGCACTTCCAAGAAAGGTGCGCCATCGACTTCTACAGCTGCTAATGCTAGAGGCCGAAGATCGTGACGCAATGCTGGCAGTGGTTGCTCGGGATCGCCTGCACTTTTATCGTGCTGGGCACGTGCGTCGTCTTAGTGTGACGCACTTCACAGGTATGGTAGTAGTACTCGCCACGCACTTTGGAAGTAAGATAAACGCACGGAGGAAGTGCGCTCACCCCCCTTTTTGTTAACACGTACATTGAAAGCAAGTTAAACTTACGAGTCTCTTGCGTGGTAAGTACGTCTTCGTGGTAAAATACCCCGTAATTTCTGCATGCTTTTCCTGCGTTACACGCACGCCTAGCGCACTTACTCAGTACTTTTGTCTTGCGTGCTACGAGCGTGCTCCAGGCGTTCTAATTATCGCAGACAGGTCGTAGCGAAAAACTGGCCGGTCAGTTTTCGGGCTGCGTGCTTTGCGTCGTGTTTGCGTCCACCAAAAATAGTACGCTCCACGTGCGTGTATCTTACTACTTGTCCAATTTTTTGCACGCAAACCGCTCGTAGAAGCACGCACGACCGGTTGTAAGAGTAGCTATAATGAGAAACGTCAAATGTTGTGTGCAAAGTATAGCTAAAGTTACGAACGTAGCCAGTTCGTAACTTCCTCTCTCTCTTTCTCTCTCTCTGTCTCTCTGTTACACACAAACACAAAAACACGCACGTGCACGCACGCATATATCCTTTATCTAGCCTAGGTCCCAACCGAACGTACGGGCTGCTACGTGTGGTCTACGGCCAAAAAAATGGGCAAAACGTGGGAGTTCGTGCGTGAGGAGCACGTCCATCGCAAACAGAACGTAGAAACTTTTCGACATGATCAACAGCCGCTACGTGCGATCTAGCTACGTCCTAGCAGGACGCAAGGAACCTTAAAACCGTGCGTCCAAAATGTAGTTGGGACCAAGGCTTCTCACACATACAAACACACACATACAGAGAGAGAGAGAGAGAGAGAGAGCGAGAGAGAGCGAGCAAGCTCTAAGTTTCATAACCGGCTGTGTTCTCCCTCCACGTGGTTATGAGCTCTGCCCTATGTTGAATTTGTCTTCAGTTATCAAAAAGGAGTCCATTCCTTGTAGGAAATGATTTCTCAACCCCGTTACTTTTTTGTATTTGTTAGATTCATTTAGAATTTCTTGTGCCGAATTGTAAACGTTTATTTTCTTTTACATATTAAAATGTATGATACATAAGTCTCTTTAGAATACTTTTACTCAGAAATTATTTGGTTTTGTTGTAAATTGATCTTAATTCAAAGTAGCCACTAGTCATATTTTACTGAATGTAAACAATCTTCCTATTATTGTTTTTTTTCTGATATTACCGGGGCTCCTTTCACGGAGTTGCAGTTGCAGCTTACATGACATTTCATATTAAAACATAAACATCATTTTGAATTTAGTTATAAAAAAAGACCTTAAAAGCTTTACAATGTTGTTTTTCTTGACACATTAATAGAAGTAGGCCTATAAAAACTTTATCAAAAGTTAGAGAAAATAATAGACGTCATACTTTCATAATGTTGGCCATCATCTTTTCCACTTAACTTGCGTCCATGCAAAACTCGAGTCCATGTAAATAGGCTAAGACTCCTTTATCAATTTTGCCGCTGCAACTGATTGAAACAAATGTCAAATAGCTTTTATCAATCAACCGCTGAACAAGTGAAACGGGTTGTGAGGTTCTATAACATCGGGGACATCAGGAACGGATCCCACGGAGTCCGCGGCAGATGTCGCGAGATTTCCACGAACGCGAGGTTTACCGGGGTGGTCGTGGACCGAAGGTGCGTTCGGAACAGAGTCTGGTGTTCCTCTGAGGGCATTTACGGTTTCCCTCTCAGGCTGGCCACGTGCAGGTTCGTTCGAGTTTTCTGATTGATCCTCTTCTCCTGAAGTAAAGAAAATACGAGTTCAATATTACTGTAGACCTGGAATGTTTGTTAAGGTTTGTATATGATGACGAGAAATTAATGCCTTATGTGTGTAGATTGGAAATTAAATTACTACGTAGGACTATGTTAGCGACCAAAAATAAATAAATAAATAAATAAATAAATAAATAAATAAAAATTAAAGACACTGAAAGAAAGAGAAAAAAGAAAGAGGACGGACACATGATATTATTTACATTTAATCATCTTCTCGTTAATTCTCGTGGGGTTTCACCGTGCATTATAAACGCATAATGTACCTACCATTAAGCGTCTCATCCACAGTTGAGGGGATTCCACCATTGGTCTTCACATTAAGGGGCGCAGGTGCTGTATTTGTCGATTGCATCCTGACTAAAATGATTATGAATGAGAACATTTACACTGTGACAGGTGCGATAAGAGCAAATCGGTCATTGCGCTTGATTATCAGACAAATTACTTGTCGAAGCAATAAGATAAGATAAGATAATAAGATAAGATAAGATAAGAGTTTATTTAGCCAATTATAAAAATCGGAAATCATTTTCCTTTTGGAGCAATATACAGAGTAAAATAATAAAATAATACAATAAATAAATAAATTAAGAATTTAGTTTTGAGATCAAATTAAAATTAAAATTAATAACACCCACGGAATATTATTTCAGACAGTTAAGGCTGTATTTGCAAAACATTTGATAAGGCTTAATATAAATTCCAAATCGACTTAAATATCATGTAAAATCTACTTTTATTTTTTGTAGTTCTTTACTTACCGTATAATCGCAAAACCGTCTGCCCACTGCCATAGTGGCACTTCGAAGAAAACGAAAAAAGTTAATCAGTTGAAGATAAATTCACTCATTTCAGTGTACAATCAGTTTAACCATAAAAAGGATGGCTGACGGGATTTAAGTACCAAAAAGTCTCAAAATTTCTGGTCCGCAACAATCATAAATGCCCCGAGTTCTAATGCCAAATTGGCCCATTATACATGTACAAACGATTAGAAGGCCACTTTAAATATCTTAGCTTTGCTAGGACCCAGGCACCAGTTTGTTCATATTTTCCTTGTACTTAAACTTTTCCTTGTACTGTCATTCCCCACATTGAATCCTGTACGGACAAATTCTGTATGTTGAAATAAGAAAAATATATAGAATGAAACGCTTTTTTCGTAGAAACCTGTGCGCTTCACAGTAAAGGGGAAAAACTAAAAAGTATGAGTTTCAAGTTGAATTTCGAAATAAAATATGCATCGTTCTTTTTCCCTTGAAACATCTGCAGCTTTCCCATTAATTATATCGAAAAGCGAGACACAGATATAAAACGATGATCACAAATTTCTTACCAGAATTATCAATGTTAGAACCACAAATGAAATCCTCATTGCTTATTCCCGCTGTAGATGACGAAAATCGTTCCGTCATCAGCCACCTCGGTCTTAAACCACATAGTACCAGTTAACATACATCTATTTAATTTCATCTTCGTTTTATGGGCCAAGCGACCTAGAACTGGTACCAGTCATGGGCGTGACCGGTCAACAAAGTCTGCTAAAATTTACCAATAATGTTACAGACTAGCGAAAAATACTAAGAAGCATTGTTTGAATGCGAACTGATAAGTGAGGAGATTTGTGGACTGGATTGTGAGATTGGCCGTTAAATTGCCAACACAAGAGACTCCTAAAAGATCGGCAGGATTGGACAGGCAAAAAGATCATTACACTTTTTCTACCTACACACTAACACGTTCCTTCATACTCTATCTGATGGCGTCGTCCCCACAATCGTTGACGCCAAGGTTTTTCAAAGTTCAACGAAGGGCGTTAGCAAGCGTCCGTGTCACGCACAGATAAACTTACAAGTAAACCACTGCATATTGTTAAAAGGTTTAATCTGCTATTGTTTACATTAGCTACGAACACAATTGCCATTTAGACAGATATTTAAAACTGTCATCTTATTTGACATTGCCATGCACATGGACTATGTAAGTGGGTTGAACCTTTGCAGAAGGAAAGGAAAAGTCTTTTTTCTATTGCCGTTTTGATATCCTAGTGCTTCTTACAACTGTTCATGTGAGTAAATTTAAGTTTAAATACTCCCAGTGGAAGAAATAAAGTACAACGTATAATGCACAACTGCATACTTCACAATACATAAATAATTGTATTAATAATTATATTAATAATTACAAAACTTGATTAAAAGTTTTAATAAATTATTCAGGGAAATAAACTAAAAGGTGGTTCAAATCAAAAACATTCATATACCATGAAACGCTATACTAAATCACTATTCTGACAGAATTATAAATGTCACAATTATATGTATACATCCACAAAATAAGTGCCTTTCAACACAATATACGTACAATAAAGATAATTATAATATTAGATATTAAGGCGGTATTAGTGATAACGAGTGGAAGAAATTTATACAATTATGTCACCTAAAGTTATCTACAGCGAATAAACATAGTGAAATTTCATCGGCGCGCAAAATGCTTGTAATGCTGTCTATGCTGTAGGCAAGATATCATCTCATTTTGTAATAAAGCCTTTAAAGAAAGTATTCGTCTGATTTGTGACGGTTATAAGATATTAAATCGAAGCAATTATTTTTCCATAAACATAGTGGAATCTTATAGGCCAAATGCTTGTTATATCGTTTCTTATACGTCCTTAGAAACCTATCCGCCGGCAGGGGTCCCTGCAGTTGGAAAAAAATTAAATTATATTCCCTAACAAACTACATAGACCCCTGCCGGAGGGTATTAAAAACTCTGAATCCGTCAGTGTGCAATGTGACTGTTTGGTGCACTGTATCAAGATCAAATATAGGTGATGTAAAGACTAATAGTCAAATCAGCATGTAAAAGAAGTTTTTACTCCTTTCGAGAAAGGGTCCTTCTCAAGGGTTTGTATACTATTTCATTCGGCTTTTAATAAATGAAAAAGAGTCAAAATGATCCTAACATACCGCAGTGTTCTTATTACCTAAATTTTACGCCATTATCCTTATCAGAAACATTTTCAATTTTAGGCACTGAAAATTGTCTTAGAAGATCTGTTGTTTTTCGTGATATATGCTCAAGTATAAGTTAGCTTTTCAACCAGCTGACGCCCTATTTTTCCTCTGCTGATCCAGATGGCAAAGCTATGAGAGCGACCCGCTGAGTCCAACCATCTCGCTCATTCCATTCCCTGATAACTCTTTGGGACATAACGTTATATCTCGCCGACGTCTCGACTGGTCTGTACATTGCGCTGGCATCCCGCTGTCTGTATACGACATTGCCGTTCAGTTTGCTGCGTTTGATTCTCGAACCATCCGAGCCATCTTGATAATAACTGTATGAAACGCCACGACGGTCAAGGTCGTCGCGACGGTCAAGGTCGTAACCCTCCCATCCTCCGCCATCTTGATCGCTCCAGCGATACTTTTTAGAA
Organism: Lingula anatina; assembly: GCF_051362555.1. NCBI lineage: Eukaryota > Metazoa > Brachiopoda > Lingulata > Lingulida > Lingulidae > Lingula > Lingula anatina. The sequence continues at coordinate 21,330,288 of NC_141772.1, forward strand.
ACACTTCTAGTTGCGTCATTGCGGTCATCACGTGTGGTTACAGGGGCAGTGCCCTTGATGTCAATCACATTGTAGTCATATCCGGTGTGGAGCCCATGGGAAGACATTTTGGAACCGACTGCCTCAGAAACGTTGCCGCCACGGCGCTCCTCACATGTAACGTCCGAGCTTACATCATGTTGAGTGGTTTCATCAATAAGTGGCTTTCTAGCACGATCTTCTGTCATGGTGAATGCACTAGCGTTGTGGGCTGAACGGGCACAATAATTGCTGTTCTCGTGAAGACACATTTTGGCGCTAGTGACGTCACATGCATGACCACTGCAACCACGCTGGCAGCAACTAGAGGAGTTGTCAACAATACAACCATCGCTACAAGAGCAGGAAGCGACGCCGTTTCTACATTCTCTCCCATGACAGTCTTTCTTCATTGCTGTGGTGACATGCATGTCATTGCAAACGTGGTTGCTATGGGATACAGGAACGAGGGCACGTGAATGGCTGACGTCGCGGTAATGGGAGTGAGACGTTGCCCTGGAGCTCTCACGTGAACAGCGATGGCGAAGACGGGGGCCGTGCTCACATGCCCCCTTGGCGCAAGCCCCGATTTTGCAATTCGCAACAGCAAAAGCTCCGCCAGCAAGAGCGCCTTTTGTCATTACACCACCGGGCAGTCCTCCAACACCGTAAGATCCGCCATTGTACGCAGGCGCGGTCCAGGACTGGTAGGCTGGGAGGGGTGCGTGGTGATGTCCTGCCATCGCCGCACTTGAACTCCAATCCCCGCTGTAGTCGGTCTCACTGTCCACCCACTTCCGTTTCCGACGACGACGCCTACACAAGAAAAACCAGCAGCCACAGCAGCAGAGTGAAAGCAGGAGAGCAGACAAACCAGTTGCGATGGCAGTGATGGCGACTGTGCCATCGGAGCTTAAACTTCCGTCACTGTTCACTAAGCACATTTGACCACGTGATCCCACCGCTGTTCCGACACCAGGAGGAGTCGGTGTCGTTGCCGTTGCTGTAGTCACCAAGAGAGTTGTTGTGGTTGGTTTTGTTGTGGTTGTTGTAGAGGTCGAGGATGTTTTTGGGGACGTTGTTGTTGTTGTTGTTGTTGTTGTCCGAGGCGTGTTCCTACTGGTAGAGCTTGGGGACGTGCTTTTGATTGTTGTGGTATGTTTGGTCGTGGTTGGATGCTGGGATGTTGAAGGGCCTGACGTTGTTTTAGGAGCAGTTGTAGTCGATGGAACAGGAGCTGGTTGCTCTGTGGTTGTTTGTTGTTTCGGGGTCGTCATTTGTTCAGTGGTAATTTGTTGTTCAGTGGACGTATGTTGTTCTGTAGTCATTGCTTTCTCAGTAGTTGTTGGTTGTCCCATTGTTGTTTGTTGTTCAGTGGTCGTTTGTTGTCTCGTCGTTGTTTGTTGTTCTGTTGTCGTATGTTGTTCAGTGGTCGTTTGCTGTGCCACAGTCGTTCTTTGTTTCGTGGTTGGTTGTTGATAAGTGGTCGTTTGTCTTTCCGTAGTTATTGTTTGTTTGGTTGTTGTTGGCTGTCCCAGTGTTGTTTTTTGATCAGCAGTTGTTTGTAGATCCGTGGTTGTTTGCAGTTCCGTGGTAGTTTGTTGTTTTTTGGACGTTTGCTGCTCATTGGTTGTTGGTTGTTCTGTTGTCGTTGTTTCTTCCGTAGTTGTCTGTTTTATAGTCGTCGCTCTCCGTTCCGTGGTTGTTCTTTGTTCCGCAGTTGTTGGTTGTTCAGTGGTTGTTTGTTGTTCAATGGTCGTTTGTTGTTCCGTGGTCGTTTTTTGCTCAGATGTTGTTCGTAGATCAATTGTTGTTTGTTCTTGTACGGTTGTTTTTTCTTCCGTGGTTGTTGGTTGCTCTGTAGTTATTTCTTGTTCAATGGTTGTAGGTTGTTCGGTCGTCTTTCGTGCTTCTGTGGTCGTCTGTTGTTCCTCGGTTGTTGAGTGTTCTGCGGTTGTAGGGTAATCGGTAGTCGGTATTGCTGTCGTCATAAATACATTATCACAATCTTCATCATGAACTCCATCACCATCATCATCTGATGAAAGAAAATAAATATTAAAGTTTTTTGTTAAATATCTTATAGTCCTTTTCTCCGAAAGTACCGAGAAACTTAAGTGCAATGATGGTGCCGGGGGAACTCCTACCACCACTTTCTCCCCTCAAGAAGAACGGAACGAGACAAGATCAAACCATTTTTCTCATCCCTTTACCTTGCATACACAGCATTATAATAAAACGGTCCCCGTCTTTTGTTTTACATTTACTGATCAAAACGAGATATTATTCAGTCTTGTGCCCCACCCCATACAAAAATCAAGTATCTTCTCGTGTAGAAAAGTAATAATTTATGCGGGTTTAATATAAAGAAAGCACTGAGAATAAATTTGAGGAAATTAGACATGAAGGTATCTGATTATTATAAGCTTGGAACTAACCAATGCCGTTGCCACATATTTCCTCGTCGTGTTGTCCATCACAATCATTGTCTATGTCATCGTCAACCACCATGGTGGACGGCAGGCATGCACAGTCTTCTTCTATCAGTCCGTCGTAGTCATCGTCTGCAAATAAGGTTTGAAGCAATTTAAATGATTTTCATATCAGTAGTACATAAGCTGTCCTACAAGTTGATGCAACAAAATACTTTCCCTTCTCAGTTCTTTCTTTCTTTCATTTTACATAAAAATAGATATCATTCTTTTAGGATGTTTTGAATCTTTTCTTGCAATCCGCAAATAGATATTCCAATAAAAGCCTTACCAATATTATTGCTGCACATTTCCTCGTCTATTTGGCCATCACAGTCGTTATCAACACCGTCCCCGGGTACCATGAGAGTTCGCGTACAGACCTGGTAGGGGAGATGATAATATTAAACATAAGAAGGGGTAGAAAATATATTTGTTCGAAAAATTCGTTAATAAGACAAACAAAGCCTGTGAGGTCATAAACTGTGTGAAAAGCATTCCTTAACGCATCAAAAAAAATTATTATCGGTACCGACTATATTTAAATGGAACTGGGAAACAATAAAATTGATTTTAATGAACATTTATGCCCACTTCATGCAGTCAAGAACATACCGCTTCTGTTGTTGGGGGTTCTCTAGTGGTCAACTCCGCTGTTGTAGCTTCTGCTGTGGTCGGAGGAATGAAAACACTTGAACAGTCCTCGTTTTCAGTACCATCGCCATCATCATCTGTAATAAATGAAAATAAATAAAAAGTGGCAAAGACAGCCAGACAAATAAACAGAGAGACAGACGAGTACTGATAGACAGACAGAAAATAACGTAAATGAATGACTGAATAGAGTTCTTTAAAAGGAAAATGATTGAAAGGGAGATAACGACATAATTGATATCGAACGCCGCCTAGTGTAATAGACGTTTCTCGAAGTTTTTATATTTGCCAGTGAAGTTCTCGTATAATTCGGTAGGTGTACTCATAACCGTTATATAATTAGCAACAATGTATTGGTATCATATAAAAAGCACATGATTCATTAAGCCTGTGGTGCGACATACTTGCAATGAACTCACCAATGCCGTTGCCACATATTTCCTCGTCGTGACGTCCATCGCAGTCATTGTCTACGTCATCATCAACCGCCATGGTGGTCGGCACGCATGCGCAGTCTTCCTCAATCAGACCATCGTAATCATCGTCTACAAAATGACTTTAATGTGCATCTAAACCCTACATGAAGGTGCGTGATAACGGTAGTTTATAATCATAATAGTTTTTGTTTGTCTGTAATTAGGCAATAACTACAACCCAAGTATACTTCTGATTGGACTTATAATTAGTAACTACTGCTACAGCACATTTCATTCATTTCTTATATTGTTGTTAAATCATTTTCATTGTTTTTATTTGAATTAAGGGTCCAGGATACAAACTCTTTATTTACAAAAGCTTTACCAATATTATTGCTGCACATTTCCTCGTCTATCTGTCCATCACAGTCGTTGTCAACGCCGTCTCCGGGCACCATCAATGTTCTCGTACACACCTGGCGGGGAAATAGCAAAGTTAATATGGAACTTTATATAGAGGGAAGAGAAACTCTTGGTTAAAAATCAAGTTAAAAAGACAAAATAAGAGATCTTTGAAGTTAATTACAGACTTGACATTTAATATGGAATATTTTTTTCCAAATCATTTTTCATCAGTTTTTTTCTATTTTGCTGACTGATAAATGAAAATAAGGATTAAAATCGTGTTTTAATAACTTTTAATTATCTCTTTGATGTCATTGTGACATCAGTTCATTAATGGAATTCGCCAGAGAAGCAAACAAAAACACATTGCCTATTCTATGTCATACGACAACAATTAAAAGAGATATTTTGGATCACCATATTTTCCAAATTATTTTCTGTAAAAGAGATACACGCCTCACAAAGAACCCCCATGTCAGTGTCTAGTCACAGTAACGGTCGCTGTTACGCTTGACCTCTTCTGTTTGCTACCAGCGCTCTCAAGTGGCAAGGCATTCCTTGGGTTAGGTTTTTAGAGTTCAATCTGGGATAACATTCCATGCATCGGTCAAAATCTGTCCAATTTGGTCCAGTTTTGTTGTAGGACATGTAGGCCATTGATTCGGCGAGTAATGGCCTACCCACATATGGTCTATGTGGTTCAAATATGGCGATTTTGATTACCAAGGTAGCTGCTCATTCCCTTGGTTTTGTAAGTAATCTGCTATTAAAAGTGCTATGTGTGTACGGGGAATTCCACCGTGCAACCTAAATTTTTTCCTAAGGTGCCGCCTATCAAATGATAGTCAAGTGGTTCTCAGATTATTCCTTTATTTGATCTGGTTCAGGTTTTCGTGGATGACCATCATTGGTGTTTTGGCACCAATGTGGTATCCATTCCAATTACTGACGCTGTTAATGACCTTTGTCACTTTAGACGCGACACACGCTTAGTCGTTGGCCTCTTCTGGATGTCTGTAAACTCTGTTTTGACTGGTTGAGCGGTACTGGTGAAATCTGACCTCAATAAAGAAAGTCACGAAGTTTCAGTGATCAACTCAGAAACGATCAGGGTCCCCAATTCATTAGAGAAACATACAACGATGTTTTGCTGCTTACAGTGGGTTCCCCTGAGGTCGTCTGGTATTCTACCCAGCTAAAACCAGATTGGTGTTCGCTAAGGGCCTTGAAAAATGCGTTTTGGTCGCAATTTACCCCTCAATCTGAACGGACTGGGTGGTTTTTGTTTAGTTGCAATAGCATATCCCGACAGACAGTGGGTCCTGTACCCTGGTGGTAAGATTTCAGTACGTTGGTTGTGGCCTCTGTGTAGGTACATCAGTCTGGGCATTACTCTATAAAACTGTGCGGACCGTTTCGTTTGGCGCAATTATCTGTCTGGCAATGTCTGTCTTTTTCGCGCCATTCTGCCACAGATAAACAAATATGCAGAGCACTGCATAGCTCATTTTACACCTTGCAAAACCGACCACCTGCATGCAAAATTTCAAATTCTACTATGCAGTAGTTGCCGACCTATGGATACTTTTTTGACAGAACCATGCTTTGCCAAAGCCAAGATTTGACCTGCCGAAAGGAGCACTACCCAATTAAATCCCTGCATATTACATAATGCAGCAGCGCAACTAACCTGGTATTCAGTTAATTGGAAGCGACACACCTGACTACACACTTCTCCATTCACATATCTTATATGAGATCGGAGTTTTTTGAAAAAAGAATGCATTTTTACCTAGGCATACCTTCGAAACTGAAATATTCCATATTAAATGTCAAGTCTGTATATATGCGATAGGAATTATTTTACCCGCAAAAAAAAAAAAAAAAAAAAAAAAAAAGAATTATAATGACCAATATTAGAAGGTATAAAATCAGAGCGGGGCAATAACAAAATTGACTTAAAAAACATTTCTGTCCTATTCAGGCTGGCAGAACATCATTACCGCTTCTGTTGTTGGAGGTTCTCTTGTGGTCAACTCCGCTGTGGTAGCTTCTTCTGTGGTCGGAGGAATGTAAATACTTGAACAGTCCTCGTCTTGAGTACCATCGCCATCATCATCTGTAAGAAATAAAATGAAGATAGATAAACAGCCACGCAGTCAGACAGACAAACAGACAGAGAGACGTGTTCTGACGGAGAGATAAGCAGTCACACATACAGACAAACAGACAGACAGACAGACAGAGACTTGTACTGACAGAGAGATTGAAAACGACGTAAATGAATTACAAAATAAGTTATTTTAAAGGAAAGTGAAAGAAAAGAGAGATAAAGATATAACTGATTCAACGACGCCTCAAGTAACAGACGTTTCTCGAAGTTTTTTTTTATTTGCCCACGATGCTCTAGTATAATTTGGTAGAAGTAGGCCTACATGTACTCATAACCGGTACATAATTTGCAACAAGGTACTAGTATCATGAAAAGCACACAATTCAGTGAGCCTGTGGTAGACTCACTTGATGTGATGAACTCACCAATGCCGTTGCCACATATTTCCTCGTCGTGACGTCCATCACAGTCATTGTCTACGTCATCATCAACTGCCATGGTGGTCGGCACGCATGCGCAGTCTTCCTCAATCAGACCATCGTAATCATCGTCTGCAAAATGACTTAAATGTACATCTAAACTCTACATCAACGTACGGGATAACACTGATTTAATCAAAATAATTTTATTAAAGTGTGTCTGTAATAAGGCAACCAGTATAATTCAACTTTACATTTGATTGGTCTTTCTAACGACTGCTGGAGCACAATGAATTTTATTTTGTTATACTTTTTTAACCCATTTTCTTCTTTTTCATATTAAGTGAACTATTGATGAAGACTTCAAGTATTTTAAAAAGCTTTACCAATATTATTACTGCACATTTCCTCGTCTATCTGTCCATCACAGTCGTTGTCAATGCCGTCTCCGGGTACCATCAGTGTTCTCGTACACACCTGGCGGGGAAAAAGCAAGGTTAAAATACAACTGTATGTAGAGGGAAAAAATATCTTGGTGAAAAAATTAAGAAAAAAAAAAACAAAAGAATAGATCTTTGAAGTTAATAATATTTGCCATGAGCACTATTTTACCCGGTAAAATGTTATGTTGGTCAATAGTAAAGGTACAAAAAGAGAACGGGGCAGTACCAAAGATGACATTAAATAATCATTTCTGTCCAATTTGTGCTGGCAAAACATCATTACCGCTTCTGTTGTTGGGGGTTCTCTGGTAGTCAACTCCACGGTTGCAACTTCGTCTGTGGTCGGAGGAATGAAAATACTTGAACAGTCCTCGTCTTGAGTACCATCGCCATCATCATCTGTAATTAACAAACATTTTAATGGATAAACAGACGGACAGACAGGCAAACAGACAGACAGATAGATTCAATTCAATTTATTAAACCTTTAAGCCCTACGGCTCATCAGAATATAAAACAGTGACAATATATAAAGTTATATCTAATCAACTACCATGACTACAACAACTACTACTGATACAAACAACAACAACAATAATAATAATAATAATAATAATAATAATAATAATAATAATAATAATTCATCAAATTGACATTAATCTTGGTTCCGATGCACATTTCAGGTAGATAGATAGATAGATAGATAGATAGATAGATAGAAAGATACATGTAGACAGATATATGCATGTAGGTAGTTAGATACACTGTACAAAGATAAAAAAACAACTCTAATAAATAACTTAACACAGTAGATAAAAGACATAAAAAAGAAAGTGAAAATTTGAACGAAATCGAAAAGAGCTTTCCGTATTAGACGTTTCTCAATGTTTGCATATTTGCTAAGGGGGGTTTTATTTGGCCTATTTTCTCACTCACGATATATGAAACACAAAAAAAGTATAGGTACAAGATAAAAAGCACAGGACATAAGTCAGTAACAAAGACACTGGTTTCTCGTGATTTACCCACCAAGGCCGTTGCCACATATTTCCTCGTCGTTACGTCCATCGCAGTCATTGTCTTCGTCATCATCAACTGCCATAGTGGTCGGCACGCATGCGCAGTCTTCCTCTATCAGACCATCGTAATCGTCGTCTGCAAAATAAATTGAACCTACACCTTAACCGTAAATGGACGTACGTAATGCCACTACTGTGATTATAATACTTGGATTATAACTGTTGTGAGAAATGCACAACACGTATTGTTTCACTCTTTTACTTGAAACATTTTCAGTTTTTGTTTTGAAAAAAGGATCCGCATTTAAGACTACAAGTAGGCCCTATCTGAATTAAAGTGCTACAGCTACCCATCACCAAAAAATAAAATATTTTAAAATTTATGATAAAATACCTATATTGTTGCTACACAATTCCTCGTCTACCTGTCCGTCACAGTCATTGTCGATTCTGTCTCCCGGTACCATTATTGTTCTTGAGCAAGTCTGAAAATGCAAGCAAAATCAATACTAGTAATTGTATGATGGGATTTTTCGTGAATATCTTTTTATTTACATAGTAAAACATACAATGGTTTACTAGGCTAAAGGCAAAGTGCAGAGGTACCATTACGGAAAGTGTTTGCCACAACATTTTACATAAAAAATGGAAAGACGTAAAAGGTACGAAGGGTAAAGATAAAGGGTAATAGACATAAAATTGCAAAGAGTCACTAAGATATTTTTCAAATTAAAAAAAAATCATCACCTCATCAGAGCTTTCTGTGGTCGAAATATCACCACGGATTAAGGTTGTATCCGCCATAGTGGAATATTCCGTGGTTGCAGATGAAGCACTTTGATTGTCCGACTGTGTAGTGAAAGAATCGTCCTGAGACCCAGAATGTGTTGTAGACTGGAAAATGTGGTTTGATGTCTCCGTTGACAAAGCAGTATCGAAATATTGCGATTGTGTTCCAGAAGTGAAGTCTGCTGTGGTAGTAACAACTGTTTCAGAACAATCTTCATCTATACGACCGTCTTCATCATCATTAATTTGATTGCCGCAAGTTTCTTCATCTGTCCGTCCGTCACAGTCGTTGTCCACACCATCTCCTGGGGTCATTGTGATGTTAGGGCAAGAACAATCTTCATCGATACGACCATCTCCATCATCATCAATTTCATTGCCGTAGATCTCTTCATCTGTCTGTCCGTCACAATCGTTGTCCACACCGTCCCCGGGCGCCATTGTGATGTTAGGGCAAGAACAATCTTCATCTATGCGACCATCTCCATCATCATCAATTTGATTGCCATAGATCTCTTCATCTGTCTGTCCGTCACAATCGTTGTCCACGCCGTCCCCTGGCGCCATTGTGATGTTAGGACAAGAACAATCTTCATCGATACGACCGTCTCCATCATCATCAATTAGATTGCCGTAGATCTCTTCATCTGTCCGTCCGTCACAGTCGTTGTCCACACCATCTCCTGGAGTCATTGTGATGTTAGGACAAGAACAATCTTCATCTATACGACCATCTCCATCATCATCAATTTGATTGCCGTAGATCTCTTCATCTGTCTGTCCGTCACAGTCGTTGTCCACACCATCTCCTGGGGTCATTGTGATGTTAGGACAAGAACAATCTTCATCTATACGACCGTCTCCATCATCATCAATTTGATTGCCGTAGATCTCTTCATCTGTCCGTCCGTCACAGTCGTTGTCCACACCATCTCCTGGAGTCATTGTGATGTTAGGACAAGAACAATCTTCATCTATACGACCGTCTCCATCATCATCAATTTGATTGCCGTAGATCTCTTCATCTGTCTGTCCGTCACAGTCGTTGTCCACGCCGTCCCCAGGCACCATTGTGATGTTAGGACAAGAACAATCTTCATCTATACGACCGTCTCCATCATCATCAATTTGATTGCCGTAGATCTCTTCATCTGTCCGTCCGTCACAGTCGTTGTCCACACCATCTCCTGGGGTCATTGTGATGTTAGGACAAGAACAATCTTCATCTATACGACCATCTCCATCATCATCAATTTGATTGCCGTAGATCTCTTCATCTGTCTGTCCGTCACAGTCGTTGTCCACACCATCTCCTGGAGTCATTGTGATATTAGGACAAGAACAATCTTCATCTATACGACCGTCTCCATCATCATCAATTTGATTGCCGTAGATCTCTTCATCTGTCCGTCCGTCACAGTCGTTGTCCACACCATCTCCTGGAGTCATTGTGATGTTAGGGCAAAAGCAATCTTCGTCTATACGACCGTCTCCATCATCATCAATTTGATTGCCTAGGATCTCTTCATCTGTCTGTCCGTCACAATCGTTGTCCACACCGTCCCCGGGCGCCATTGTGATGTTAGGGCAAGAACAATCTTCATCTATGCGACCATCTCCATCATCATCAATTTGATTGCCATAGATCTCTTCATCTGTCTGTCCGTCACAATCGTTGTCCACGCCGTCCCCTGGCGCCATTGTGATGTTAGGACAAGAACAATCTTCATCGATACGACCGTCTCCATCATCATCAATTAGATTGCCGTAGATCTCTTCATCTGTCCGTCCGTCACAGTCGTTGTCCACACCATCTCCTGGAGTCATTGTGATGTTAGGACAAGAACAATCTTCATCGATACGACCGTCTCCATCATCATCAATTTGATTGCCTAGGATTTCTTCATCTGTCCGTCCGTCACAGTCGTTGTCCACACCATCTCCTGGCGCCATTGTGATGTTAGGACAAGAACAATCTTCATCTATACGACCATCTCCATCATCATCAATTTGATTGCCGTAGATCTCTTCATCTGTCCGTCCGTCACAGTCGTTGTCCACACCATCTCCTGGCGCCATTGTGATGTTAGGACAAGAGCAATCTTCATCTATACGACCGTCTCCATCATCATCAATTTGATTGCCTAGGATTTCTTCATCTGTTCGTCCGTCACAGTCGTTGTCCACGCCATCTCCTGGAGTCATTGTGATGTTAGGACAAGAGCAATCTTCATCTATACGACCATCTCCATCATCATCAATTTGATTGCCTAGGATTTCTTCATCTGTTCGTCCGTCGCAGTCGTTGTCCACGCCATCTCCTGGAGTCATGGGGATATTTGGGCATGCGCAGTCTTCATCTATATATCCATCCCCGTCATCGTCTGAAGAAGATGCAAATTTATTTTTCATAAATTATATTGTGAAAAAAAGGGAAAAATATTTATATACAGTGACACATCAAGGACTTTGTGATGACGCGTGGATGAGATTAATGTTGATAGAATAGTTGATGTACAACAACAATTTTACTGCAACATGAAGAACATGAGGAAAATTGTGTTTCATTTCATTATTTATATTTTTTCCGAGAGTGGGTGGCATGTTAAAGGAGGTGCCGCGTGAACCGCTGCTGATAAAATTGACTTCGTATGTCCAGTATTTGAGCATAATAAATTGCAATAAAATGGTCTACCACGTTACCCTTCTTCATACCACAATTAACTCCATCGATTCTCTAAAATGATACCAAAATGACCTGTTAAAAGTTCTATAAGAAAATACTGCACACTCTCAAATTGCCAAACGAATAAACCAAGTGGACTTACCGACGCCATTACCGAATATTTCCTCGTCTAGCCGCCCATCACAGTCGTTGTCAATGCCATCCCCGGGCACCCTTGTGATATTGGGGCACACCTGAAATGTATTATCAATCAATCAATAAATCAAACAAACAAACAAACAAACAATTAAAGCATTATTTGATTAAAAAAAAAAACACTTATAGTTTATTGGAACCTGAACCTGGGCTCAAGGTTAAGGATGAGGGATTTATCAAGTGAAAAAATGGTTGTAGTACAATACAATGCAGTGCATACGCGTGTAACGTACTAGTAATTATTGGGACTGGTGAATTTTGTCCGTTATATATAACATGCGAAGTCAGTTATACGAGTATACAGTTCTGTGGCCAGATTCAGTACGTTATATGCGCGCGTCTGGCCCCGCTCCATTGAATGCAAGGTCTAGAACTAGTGTAAAACTTACAGTAGCACAATCTTCATCTTGCACACCGTCCCCGTCGTCATCTGTGAAGAGAGTTAAACTGTATTAGGACATTTAAGGACACAGTCTGTGAGTATCTTTTGCTAAGACAAGACAGCAAAGCCACCAAAGAACCAGGCCCCCGTTTCACAAAAAAACTTAAGTCGGTTTCTCTGACTAAGAGCTTGGTTACCAACGTAATTAAGTCGTTACGTCACTAAGTCCCGTTTCACAAAGAATCTAAAAGGTCGCTTACGTCGTTTTTTTCTTAGCTGCTAGTCGACGATGTCTAGCCTCCTCGGGAGGAGACTTAAGGTGGCAAGCTCAACTAAAACTCGGTAAATGAGAGCATAAACAACAAAAATTTGGAAAGAACATACCTCCTTCAAGATATTGTGTTATAATATCCTGAATAGCACTGACATTTATGGAATATTGAAATAAAAAATAAAATGCCACTTTACCCAGCCGATTCGCGTGTTTGTTTATTTTTTTTGACCGCTAGACGTCCGTCAGCAGTGTTCCACGACAATCTAATGTTTAACTGTTACTTTGAAGTTGTATTGAAGTTAAACTAATCAATAAAGTTCAAAAACAAACTTTGTTTGTGTTTTGGCTGACTTTTATTGTTGATAAACGATCGTTCTCGGCCGAAAGAGGCCATGAAACGTCATGTCTTGTGAAATTTTTGCAATTTTACACCTCCTTTTCTTGAAGAGTTTCTCGTGCGCGTCGACTACGGTAAGCACGCAAAGCTAAGATGTTAGATTCTTTGTGAAACACTCCTAGTCGACTTCAGCGTAGTCGACCTAGCTAGGTCACCCAGCCCGAGCTAGTCGACTACGGATTTAAGATTCTTTGTGAAACAGGGGTCACGTCTCAAGTGCAAACTTATATCTGAGGACGTTTAATGGTCTGATAATTTGCTCGTTTGTTTTCTCTCTGCGGATTTCACGCAAGTTCCACAAGCAAAGACTCACCTATTCTGTTGTTGCATATTTCCTCGTCCAATCGTCCGTCACAGTCGTTGTCAAATTTGTCACCCACCACCATCGGTATTGGACTACATGCCTGAAATTTTTAATTTTTGTTCATTTTTTAAATTTTCTTCGTTAAGCTATCGCCATCAAAATAATCGTGACCGCAATTTTCAAATTGTACGTACCAAACTTAACATAATATCATGTGGTGGCAGAAAAAATATTCGGACACCATTAGTCCATCTGAAATATGAAAAATTGCGATTTCCAATATAAAACTATTTACAGGGGGATGTAAACTTGTAGGGTTAAAATACGCTTTCCCGTACATTAAATGCAACTCTTTAACTTATTCAGATGAATTGAGTTCATGAAAACGAAAGCAGGACCACACCCTATAATAGACAGCGTATTTGTATTAGCGTCTTATTGCCTTGACCTTACTTTAATAACGACCTTACTTCAATAACTAACTTTCAATTGAACTTTTTCAATTACCAATGATTTTATTGTCCTAACGTGTCTGACTAATCTTTTTCAGCCTTTAAATTCAAGTTACCCACCTTGTTGATGGGAGCCAGTCTCATGCCTCCAGGAAAGCCATAGGACTCCCACACCGCGCTACCAAACATGAAAACCCCGAACGTACTGATGCTGGACACGTGACTTAACACGTGGGTCCCCTCATCGACCTGGAATCGGCTCCCGCGGTATTCCGTACCCGGGATGTCATACCAAGTGATGTTATAATCATCAGTATGATCCAAGTTGAACTGCAGTCCATCCGATTCATTGGCCCTGACAATGACCATGAGGTAATTTTCATAGGAACCCAGGCTATATTTGGGCGTGGTGAAAGCGTAGTCGGCTTCGTACTGTTCTATGGGTGGTATGAGAATCATGGCAGGATCGGATGGCTCCTTGAAACCGAGTTGACTCTGAACGATCTGGACCACCATGATGGGTTTGTCGGCCGTTATGAGTGTGTACACATTACTGAACCTGGCACCGATTATCTTTTCCACGAAGTCTCCGGCTCGACTTAAATTGAGCTGAGCGTCTGGCTCCTGCGGTATCCCAGTGATGGAGATAGTCGTATTGTCTTCACTGGCAACGAATCGAAACACGTCTCCGGGTTTAAAATGATCCCTTCCTGGAATGGGCACGGTTGCAAAGGTCTTCCCCCATGTGTTCACGGGGGTCATTTGCTCCACGAGATGATCCTGTGTGTTCCCACTGCCCACATTCGTCTTCTTGTTGCCGCTGAAAACCGCCACCGGTTTGTCGGAGACGACATGAGAGCCTGTGAGATCGTTCGCGTTGGCTGCCTGTATTTGCATCGTTCCGTATCGATTAAGTGTGACAGTTACATCGTCACCGTTGTAGAACATCTGTCCGTTATAGGCGACCTCCGTCATCTGTCCATCTGGATACTGCTGCCGTCCTAATGTTATAGTTATATTGGTGTCATCTTCTATCGCTACTATGCCTGTAAGACAAGTATAAGACATTCTAAGAAAAATATTGATTATCGCATGTTGTGAGTTCTTTTTTTATTTCACACCATGAACCGTATATACAAAATCTCACACTCAAAGCAATTTTATATTTCTTATCACGTGACATACTACATCTGGAAATATAAACGGACTCAATGAATATTCATAACTGAAAGCAATGCACATTCATTTGACACAGCATAAGGTAAGGGACCATTCCCAAGCCCTATCGTACTAACTTTGGATCGATCTATCTCCAAGGAGATTCTCGCTAAATTGCAATTAACTTAAGCGGCTTATATGTCTGTCACGCCTACTGAAGCTGCTAGGGGATAATTAATTATCGTTCGTTTTAACAAATGCAGTGTAAACATTAGAACAGGTTTTAATGCCTAAAAGTATATGTTTTGAAATATTAAAACAGAATAGTAAAACTGTAGATAGTTTTTCAATGCCTAAAGTATATGAAATATTTAAAACAGAATAGTGAAGGTATATGTTTTTAAGTATTTAAATTGGAATTGTAAAAATTACTGTTCCATGATTTACACATTGTGAAAAGAATTTAAAAAGGGGAGACGGCTATTCTTATTAAGATGAGAGAGAGTCAACCCTCATTTTCCTTG
Organism: Lingula anatina; assembly: GCF_051362555.1. Classification (NCBI taxonomy): domain Eukaryota; kingdom Metazoa; phylum Brachiopoda; class Lingulata; order Lingulida; family Lingulidae; genus Lingula; species Lingula anatina. The sequence continues at coordinate 21,345,407 of NC_141772.1, forward strand.
GCAATGTCTAACGGCGGAGGCAGAGAACATAGTTAACTCTTACCAAACTGGCAGTGCCTGTAGGCGGGCGCATAGGACACCGTATTATACTCGGTCCCCAGGACATCGGTGGGCAATCCCAAGAACCCGTCATTGGAGTAGACCTGTTTGTTGATGGAGTAGACCACGATCTCGGAGCTGGACGTTATCAGGACTGCCTTGTTGGACACTTCCGTCCCGGTGTGGCGGAGGGCGTGGGGGAGGTATAATTGGCGCACTTGTCCACGTGTGACGTTACTTTGGATGTTGACAGCCTGGGGGTCGTCCCAGCCCGGGGTGGAGACATTGAACTGATTGTGTGGAAAAAGATAAATAAATAAATAAATAAATAAATAAATACATAATGAGTGATGGGTGTGAGAGACAGTGGTGTACAGACAACGAGATGAAAAGAAATATACAAATAAAAGGAAAATCACAACGAAATCAATAACGTATAAAAATTTTTCAAAAAAATTGGGATCATAAATAACATACCGGTATCTCAGGAAATCTCTTTTTTAAAGTCACGTGTGCAAATAAATTTGTTCTAGAGACGCAACCACGTTCTACATCTTAATATTTAACGGCTCACATAAGCAAAGAAAATAAAAGTTTATTTTTCAATGAACTGTGTCAAAACTATATTGTCTACTTAGTTCATCTCAATTCACCAGATAACTTTTAACCGATTAAAATGCACTTTTCTTAAACATAAAGAAATCTACATACATAGACGATATCCGACACTGCAGTGGTGACGTAGACTTCAATTTCAAAGTCTTCGAAATTGGAAGGATTGAGGTTAAAATTCTCATTAAACATCAGCATAAACTCCGTGCCTCTGTTGTCTGGGCCAGCTAAAAGAAATATTTAAAAAAAGAAATAAATAAAACAAAACATTGGAGGTTTACGTACTTATTCAATACATTATCCTGTGTTTGGTAATCTTAGCGGTGCTATCTTTCAACCGTGTAATACCGTGAAATTCACTTCTTGTTGATATGACATTTAATTTGAAAAATAATAAGCATTTCTATTAAAACTACACATTTTTAATTTGAAGAGCATAACAAATAAACAGAATGAAATTAAAGAAAATAGAATAGACAGAGAAAATGTGAAGGATTAAATAAAACGAGTCGCTAATAATTTAGCAAATAGACAGTCTCGTTTGAAACTGATAATGACTAAGGAAAAGCCTGGCAAAAATGAGTTCATCCAAAAGTTTTTCATAATAAATCTACGTACCATGAATTTCTGTATCCGTCCCTGTAATTGTACAAACATGAGATTATATAATAGAATTATGTAATTAAAGTAACACGGTGCACTCTGGGTCATCCTGACCAGATATCATGCATGAACTAGTAAAAATATTTTCCTAAATTTGAACAGATGGAAAGAGAATTCTGTACACTTTTTATGTGCTTGGTTGAGCGTGAAACCTAGCACTCCTTAAATCTTTAATTAAAAAGTTTAAATCGCAAACGCTGTCGATGCGAGGACTATTCTATGACAAGAGTAAAATACATTTTATATCGAGGGAGACAATACGAGGATTTTTAGTATCTTAAATCGCTCAATTGCTAATTGTATTGATTTGACGATAACATTCTACACGAAGAATTGATAATGCAGTATCACAAATTGGAAATGAAAAGAAAAGCAATACAAGTACGTCCCGGAAATTGGCAAAAGCTAATCTTTTGTAGATTTTCTGAAGCAATACTCTTCAGTTGGCGAAAATCTAATATGTTGCTTGACAATAACTAGAATTTGCTGAAGACGCTCAGAACTTTTTTCCGCACACAAACAAGATTGAAAAATTGTCCATCATTTTGACAAAATCCCAACTGCATTCTTCCGTATGCATGTTAAGTGCTCGCGAAATATTATCATATTCTGAAAACTGAGTCCTACTATTATTTGGACCCTGTTCTTTTTTCTTTTGCTGTAAACTATAAAGCAAAGTTCAGAATAGCACAAACCAAAATATCATTTAAAAGTATAATTTTATTTGTATTCGTGAATGGGTAATAACTATAAGCTATCACTCTACAAATCCTTAATTATTAGAAAAAGAAAAAAACATAACAATATCATATATAAAAAGACGTCGTGAGAAATTTGTGTTTAAACGTGTTTAAATGTTTGAAAAACCTTTATTAAAAGGCAAACGAAAATCGGTCATAGCAAAGAGAAAAATCCTTGAAAAAAAAATAGAGAGAATTCAGTTTAATAAAAAAACGAAAAAATTAAACAGGCATAAAAGTATCAACCAACCTGCACAGTGGTTTTTCCTGTTTGCGCAGACCACAAGAAAAAATAATACTGCTTTTATCCACTTCATCTTCTTCGTCTACACTTCTTCACTCCCATTCCCGAAGATTTTCGAATTAAGGGACTGCAAATCGTCTTAAACCATCACGGTTTAAATGCAAGGAGGAAAGACGTCAACGGAGTAGAAAATTAAAAATAAAATTTGATTGATTGTTATTCCTTTTATCCCCAAAACACGATCTGAGCTCATCACGAATTCAGCGTGGGTTACCTAACATTTTATGTCAATACGATTTACACTGAGTTTGGCCTATCGTTTAAGAATTAATGTCCCGAAAAAAAGATAGAAAGATGCGACGCGATTGACTTTCATGGAGAAGGTCGAACCAGGAACGGATCAAACGTAATTTCAGTATTAATACACCAACCAATTCTGTACATCACGTAACTCCTTCAACACGATTGAATAAATTGACGACCACATTACCAATAGAAAGCCTTAGGTGATATAACCGCTTGAAATTAGATGTTACTTTGGATGGTAACAAACTCAGAAGCGTATGCGTGAATAGCGCTCCTGATCCATGACGTGAATGTCATGCATTTTGCTTTCATTGTGCTAAAGACTATTCAGGCTGCCTACTGACGACTGGCCTTTGTAGATGTTGTGATGTATAGAAAAAGCGGTTGGACTTAAAAGAAGAAATATGAGTTCAAAGGGCACTAGCGTTTTCATGGCTAAATTCGCGTCCAACAAATATGTGAAAAGAACACACACATTCAAGAACTCGTAGCTACAGGCACGTGCTGGTGTATGCGATGGCGTGAAGAGGGCACATCTATTATGTTAGTTGACATTATGACAAAATAATTTAACTTTGAGGCAGCACTTGAAATTTGAGTTATGGTCATTTCACAGGCATGACAGAGGTTGTAACTGGTGCGAGAGAGAGAGAGAGAGGTCGTTCTAGGATAACAACTCTCGAAGATGCTTCTTCTGAAAATGAGTATTTAAGCATAAAATGACTGCCACTATGGTTTTGACTATGTATTATTTATTGCGCGTGGTAAAAACTATAAAACCTTTACGTTCTTTCATACTCTTTATTTCCTGCTTTCCTTCTTTCCATTTTTTACTACTCCACTCAATCTGTTACGGCGTTTTCCCCGTTTACATCACATGCCTCTGCTTAAGTATCGTACATTATGAGGACGTGCCAATCAATATTATAGAACACACCCCGCTCCTTATTCATAAATATCAACCTCTAACGTTTCAAAAATATACTGCATGACTTCACTTCCTCATAACAGAACTTAAAATGCACATAATAATTAAAAATTATACATATTCAATCACCACAAAAAATAATAATAAATAAATAAATAAATAAATAAATAAATAAATAAATAAAACCCTTTATCGCACGCAGCCATTAATAGGCACCCCGATACCCAGCGTCGAGTAACTTAAATTTTATGTTATTATGGTGTCCACTGAAACTCAGGCAATAAAATGGTCAACTTTGTCCCCGATTTACATCGGAAATAATACCTTCAATGAAATATAAGCAGTTTATATTCCACGCGTTTTCTTCCTACTCTTTATGGTAAAAATGCAGTGAGCTTTCCTCTACCAGGGCCGCAGGTTAATTTAGCGCACTTTTTTCTGATGCGTAGAGTAGTGAAAAGTGTCATGAATTAGCCAGAGGCATATCTGGCTATCTAGTGTAAAATCCGTTTGTGGCCCTGGTAGAGGGTAGCAAAATTTATACAGTTTGAATATATCCACGGTCATGTAAAGACGTCGGCGTTTTCAATGTTGAAACCTGTTCTCACCTACTTGGAATAAAATTGAATAAAATTTGATGAAATAATTTGATAAAAAAAGTGCGTTGTCACTGGCGGATCTGGAAATAACTTGCCCTTCTGTTAAAAAAATATTTGTCCTTTTGTCCTCCCAAGAAGGAGAGCAAGACAAACTAAAGGTCCGTCCTTTTTTCAACACAGAGTTCGTAGTCTTTAGCCCGAAGCGTAAAGCCAAATTCTCCCTTAAGTGATGGCAACGGTCGATCTTTCGGAAAACTAAACGTGAATCGCTGCAGTAGGCTGGTATATACCAGGAAGAATTCTTTCTTTGCCAGTTGTTCTCCGAGGCAAGAACGCCGCCCTGAATTAAAAAATAATAAAATGCAAAATTTATTTCGTGATTTAAACCAAAATGGTGCCAAAATTATCTAGGCATTTAACGTAACTTAAAAGTGTAGTTAAATACTATAAATGAATGAATTAAATGTACAGGGATGCTAAAAAAGCAGTATAACTGAAAAAGTCAAGAGAGGAAACAGTCTTTGTTTTTGTATGTACTATTTCAGTGCTTGTTATGGTAGATAGATATTCACTTAAGTCCTTTAGATTTTATACTTAAAGTTAGAAGCCTTTGTAGCTCACAAATATAAATTAATAAACAAAATATTAAAGTAAAATAAAATGAAATAAAATAAAACTTTAAAAAACATAAAATGATTGAATAAAGAAAAACCGATCATACATAATGCATCAAAAAAAAAAAAAAAAAAAACTTCATTCAAAACATGAGCAAATAGCAAAAAATACTCACCAACTGAAAACGGCATGTACGCTTCGTGGCTAATCAAGTGCCCCTCCTTATCCTGAAATCGCTCTGGTCGAAATACTTCCGGGTCACCCCAGGCTTCCGGGTCATGATGAACGGCCCAGAGATTGGCAATCACATCTACGTTCTTTGGAATGGTAAAACCCAGTACTTCTGTGTCTTCAAGACAACAGTGGGTTGGGTTAATTGGTACTACCCCTAAGAATTAACAATAAGAAGATTTAAGAAAGGAATTTTACTTAACTCAAAAGACTCGATGAAGTATATGTCGTAAAATGAGTGCACTGTTTGCCACTTAAACAAAATTATAAATTATACACGCCCAAAAAGAAAAATATAGAAAATAAGTAACTAATTTTTTATTAAAATCCTTTGTTTAAACTCCACGGGTTAAACGTGGATAGAAGAGTATGATCTTGCGTTTAAGGGCATTTTTGTGCACTTTTAAGAATTATAAGGGTTTATACCTTGTAGTTGAATGATATAAAAGATGTGTTCTCAATGTTAGTTGCTACTGTGTTGACTCATTATGGTTAATACTAACTGTAAAGGTAAATCGATCAATGACGAGATAATATAAAAATTAATATATAAACTATCTCACCCGAAAATCGGAGCGTCTCCATTATCGTGGCTTGAGTATACGGCATTGCGTCACGATCCGCGAGACAGGGCAGACGATTGTGTCCTATGACGTCATCAATCTCCGCCTGCACTTTCTTCTGCGTTTCAGGATAGTAAACAGTGTACAACATTAGCCATCTCATCGACTCTGGAGCGGTATCGACAGCATCGGGGAAAAAAGAATGAAGCTGGTACATAAATTTATCGTCTGAGTAATAGCCGAGCGTTGATGACATCTTGTCAGAGCCGATCTCGTGAAGCACCGTGTCAACGAAATCTCGCGTGACACCAGGAACGAGAGTTGCTCTATGTTCCTCCACGTGTGATCGGAAAAAGTCGTGTAGTTTTTTGTTAAGATGCCTCGTATATTTTTTCCTTTTTAAAACCCACGGCAAACAACCCATTAATGGGAAGAAGTTCAAGTCACCCTGAAGTTTGGCAGTGTTTTCCATCCATTTTCCTATCGTCTGCAAAATATCCAAGAAACCTTGGTCGTCGTAATCGTAACGCCTGCTAAACAGTATGAGCGTCATGATATTTGACATGGCGATTGATACCGATTTCATGATGTCGTGAGGACCTTTCAGCGATTCGAAGTGCTCGATAAGTTTGGTAACTTCTTTTTGTATATTGGTTTCGATACTAGTAGACCCGTAGCCAAAACTCCGCAGAGCCTTAATGGTGAACTTCTTCTCCATTTTCCAGTCTTCTGAGTACGGACCAAAAATTGTTCCTGGCGATAAAAAATATAAAAAAAAAAATTGATAGAGTACATGTAGATTTCTTAGCCTACAAATATTCAATAATTTATCATAAATGCGTAAAATATCACATTTGCTTAAATGACAAAAATGAAGCAAAAAATGAAAGGACAAATACATGTAGGCCTACTACTACAGGATTGGACACCAAACAAGCTTTATAACTTGCCTTTTATTGCTACAAAGCACATTAAGTGTTTTTACAATGATCAAAATAAGGAAAATGAAGCATATTCTACTTATCTTTTTTTTTTAACTGGGAAGACATTACCACCATCATGAGCTTGTGTCTTTATTTTTTCAAGTAAACGGGGGAAACGCTAATTTGACACATACCGTAGAAATGTGGGTTAACAACTTCGATGTGTGGCTCTGCGGGTTTGTCAGCGAACACAGATCCGTATTTCAATAAACTGGCACGCACTGCACGATGACTACTCAGGATAATGTTTAACCTGAAGCATGCAAATTTAATATGACGATCAACATTTTATCTTTTATACCCCAGGGGCAAGAAATCTGACTATCTTCTAGAATAATAGAATAATAGAATAATAAAGTTATAATTTCGAAATGTTATGCCATGTGTGACCCAAACGTGGTCCCCTCCAGGCATATTTTAATGTAGTCACAGAGACCTCGGTTATAGGCTACATGTACTGAGAGGGCCACCGGCCCATGCAAGCGACTGCAAGACGATTAATTATTAATTCAAGCCATATATATCAGCATATATACCATAGGCCCCTATATGGTTTGTGTATTGGGAGCAACAGTGGAGCCTATGCAAATATTTTTGAGTCATATTAACTGTATATAATATATTGACTACTGGTACGGCTGTACACATACAGGCCTGCATATATGCCTACTGTACTGTGTAGGCCCTACAATTAAACAGCTACCCTAGCGGTCGGGGGTGGGGGTGGGGGGGTGGGGGGGTGCAAGACCCTTTAATAAAATCAAGGGTTTTTAAAACTCGCACCTTGTGCCCAGGTATACAGAGTAAATGTCCTTGTACCCTTTCCCCAGATCTTGCAGGTCCAGGTGAAGGTCCGATTTCAGCATAGGTATACAGCCAACAAGTGGCCATCCTTTCGGACCGGGAGGAAGGTTGCGATAAGGACGCCGCTGGACCATCCAAATTATCAGAGTCAAGAACGCTACAACTGCCACCAGCACGACGGAGATAGACTCACTGGCGACCATGATTTTGTCATATATTTATCACGCCCTGTAATATGTAAGATTGGAATCAGATCAGTTATATTCCTTGCTAGCGACGTACACTGATCTTGATCTGGTAGGCCCAATAAATAGGTCAAGGTTATTTATGGCCCAGGTCATGTCCTTAACTTCCGCTGCTGCTCTGTTGCAATGGCGAAGTAAATTCCTGTCGCAACTGCTGCATTTTAATTTCTTTTTTTCTTGCTACTTGCTTCTTGATTAAGATACTTGCTTAAGATAGATAGTAAATAAAGCCCATTATTTTCTATATGTTTGCAAGTATCATAACACTCAAGAGTTCTCTCCCGATAGCGTTGTTTTTTTTTTCCTTTTCATCATACCTTTTCATGAGTATCGAAAACAGTAAACATCAGTTGAACGCTACAATACACACACCGACAGTCGCATTGATCGCTCATCGACCTCGGTCTTTGTCACGCGTCTTAAGAAGTCTCAAGCTTTAACGTTCGATAACTCCATGCGCCCTTCCCTCTCACAGTCGATAGAGTGTGTGGACAATGTTGCCATTTTAATTAAAGATTTCTGGTAATCGCTTTACGGTCTCTGCTCTTGTGTCCTTACGACATGGGCACAAAACCCAGCGTCACGAGACCAATAAAGGTTGAGAAGAATATGGCAGCGACAAAATCACACCGAAGGTGTTCAGTTTGCAACGCCGTGAAGGGGCAACTTTTAAAGAATGACAGTGGATTTCAGCCGAAAGACGCTCATCTTTTCTGTCGCTATGTTAGCGTTATGCGGATGGTCGTGCCGCTGTATTCTCACAAGGATAGTGAAGTATCGGTGGTGAAACGAAAGCCAGAACTGATGCTCGCTTTTGCAGGACAAATTGAAGACGAAAAATGTTTCTTTTCTGCAGCAGCTGTAACGCCAAAGGGACAAATCGTGCTTTGCGATGCACTGAACCGACAAGTGAAAATATTCGATAAACGAGGACATTTTGTGAATTTGATAGGAATGAGTGATGTTTTGAAAATTCCTTGTGGAATCACCAAAACCGACAAAGGTATATTCTTTTTATCTTTTAACTTTTATGAGCACTGTAGCACACATTGCGTGTGAAGTACAAAATACACTATAATACAACACGGCATCGCAAATTATACATGTATTGATAAAAGTACAATAACCAATCGCGCCATAAAAGGAACCTATATGCTCTTGATAGATCGATAGATCGATAGATAAACACAAAATAAAAAAAACAAAACAAATAGATATTGTAGATATAAACGTAAAAAATCAATAAAAACTAGTACATAAAATCGTGGTTAAATTGAAGCCTGGATTGAAGGATGGATTCAAGAAGGGAATTAAGGAGGACGAGTGAGCATGTAGTTGAACTTCAAGGTTGAAAACGCACTAATAAAAAAGACACACGGAAAAAAATTCAACGTATTAAGAAAGCACCCTTTTACGATTTCAGGAGAGATTATGATACTAGACAGCGATACTAAGACAGTCCACACATATTCTCCTGACGGGCAGACATTGCTACGCTCCACGGAGCTGACGGGCACCCACCGTCCTGTGGCTTTGACCGCTAGTAATGGTCAGCTTGTCTGCATTGATGACCAACCAGAAAGACCGGCGGTTGTTATTCATAATTCGGAAGGGCGGTTCATTAAGGAACTTAAAGGTGACGCATTTTTGGTGATTTTATTCGTTTTTCTTGTTTTTTTCTTAAAATAATAATAATAATAAAGGATCTGTACATGCACTGATGAAGTGATACAACCCAAGAAAAAAATTTTTATTCAATATTTTTTATTAAATTTCTAAAAAATTTTCATATCAGGAAAAAGTGACTTCGCTCAACCACGTGGAGTTGCAGCCACTATTGACGTCATCGTGGTGTCTGACGCGAAGAAAGACACCGTTACAGCTTTCAGCTGGGAAGGGGACGTTCTCTTTGAATACGGATCAAGCGGAAGTGACGTAGGGGAACTTCGGTCACCCCAGGGTGTGGGTGTGGATCCAAGAGGCCATGTTCTTATTGCCGATAAAGATAACCAGCGAGTGCAACTTTTGACTCCAGGTGGGGAATTTCAGCAGTTTGTGATGACGTCAGATGTTGACAGTCCCTCTGCATTGGCAGTTACTGATGACGGTCAGCTGGTTGTTGCGGACGCGTCGTCTGCCATTGTAAAAGTACTACAGTATCTTGACTGATTTTATATAAACTTAAAATTTTCCTCTCTGTGATTAGTGCTATGATCTGGAAAGGTAATTTTCTAGAGGAGGTGGAGTCACAATAAATATATCCAAGTCATTTACAGAATAAATTATAATTTGATTTTAACACCTGAGCTGCTGACACGCTATTGAGTGAAATTCGTCAGTATTTATCTACCTGACGTGGGTGACACAAAAACTAGATACTTAAAAAAGTCAAAGGAGGTTTATTGGTCGTCATTCTATGAATTGTTATTAATGTCTTATATACGTTGATGCTAAAGGGAAAGAGTTAAAATCTCCACGGAAATTGTAATTATGATTAATGCTCATTGTATGCATTTAGACTAACTGTTTTGTGCGACCTTTCTTTAAGCTTTAATATCGTACAGTAAGAAAATGGTCTCAATGATAAATGTCAGTAAATGATTGGTTTATTCTATGTATTGCCCCTATTACACACAGACCACGAATCCCACGAATCGCCAGGAATTGACAAATTTCAGGATTCGTGGTTGAATCGTAATCAGTTCGTGAAGTTCTTAACAGATTCGTATATATTCGTAGTCAGTTCTTGCAATTCTTGAGCAATCACGAACTAATTACGATTCAACCGCGAATCCTGAAATTTGTCAATTCCTGGCGATTCGAGGGATTTGTGATCTGTGTGAAATAGGGGCATATGGCAAACAAAGACGATTTCATGATAAAGTAGCGTATCATTAACTTGGTAATAAAAAATATCAAAATATCAAATATAACGAAATAAAATATAATGTTGATAATTTAACGAGTCACAAAGACAATGGACAACTCTCCAGCCATAATATCCCACTGATAGATCTAGAATTTTGTTAAGGGTAGAGGGAGCATGGACCGAGACGACAGAAAATGTTAGACAAGGGTGATTGTACTGTTACAACATGGATAGAAAAGTGCTTAATTTTTGTCTAGTTTCACTTCCTGTACGTTTTAATAAAAAAAGATGGAGAGGAAAGTACAATCTGCACCTGCTAAACTTAAGATATACCAGTATGTGTATGTGTGTGTGTGTGTGCGCGCGTGCGCGTGGGATGGGGGGGGGAGGTGTCTTTGTCTTCTTGGATCCACCATAACCACCTTTAACTGATAAAGAAAAATATCCTACAGCTGCTGCACAGTGGTGATCTCATGAGATGAGATGATTAAGCTCTGCATTCGTCGATAGATAGTGAATGTATATTAACACCCCCCCCCCCCCAAAAAAAAAGCCCTTACATTTATCGAAAAGCTATGACATTAAGCCAAAGTTGCGTTTGCCATGCAATGCCTGTGCGGTGCCCGTAAAGCCTTTTTTTCGAGCGGGTCCCTGTGGGAGCAGGATTCACTGACTCCGCAGCTTCTTGGATTTGTCAAGCTTAAACTTTGAACAAATCTTTCAAAACGTAAATAAATCGGACTTTGCAATATCTTTAATGGCAGGTCACATTTCCTTTTCGAATGTTTTGCGCTGGCCGTGGGTTGCGGTGATCATACAGCAACGGAAAAATAATCTTGCGACACAGACCTTTTAGAATTGTTAAAGAAATGGGATTTTCGCGGGAAATTGCACCGCCGTCGTGTGTAGCTGCTTGAAAATACCCTAGGTTCTAGATTCCGGTATTGCCAGCTCGATCTTGATTTCATATATAACCCAGTCGCAATACCAGGTCGCTCATTCTTCTTTGTTACGTTAAAATGATACATACGTTACCGATACATACGTTACCATAATAACAAGCGTGCGTACATATACAATGAGAGTATACATATTGATGCACCTTGAAATATCTACATTATAGTTGTTAAATACAATTCGAGCTTTCGGCCCCTGGGCCTTCTTCGGGGATAATGAACAAAAAGTGAATCAACATGAATACTGAGTACATATACATTGTACAATGCAACCGCAGAGTCTTGTTTTGTATTTTGATCTGTTTGCGCCCCTGACGAGGCCTCCGGGCCGAAACAGCTGTAGGGACTTATATTATAAATCAAAATGGAGAGAACAGATTAACTATATAACAGTCAACAATAGGCAGGATAGGATAATCCTAGACACGGGCCGAAAATTTATTCTGTCCTGAAATAACCTTCTTTACTACATGTACCCTCTACCAGGGCCACAGGTCAATTTTCACAAGATATTCACAGATGTGTCTGTGGTTATATTGACAGTTACACTCTGTACTGCATCAGAGAAAATGTCCACATTATAACTGCGGCCCCGGATACGGGGTACATTTTTACTCTCTTTGTCAATTAAACTACAATTAAACTATTTGAATCGAACTTGCATGATGCTGCATTAGTAAGCTGACGGGAATCTTTCAGCGAATGGTTAATGAATAAGATGAGGTAGCATTGTATACGTTGGTTAATGGGGACTCCCGTAGAACACTTATTATCTTGCTTGTCACGTCGGTGATTTTGATCTTAAAACTTTGCAGGTGACAACGACGGGCCTGATGCTCTACTGTGTGATCGACATCTATCATCAACTAGATCACTTGCCCATTGAAAAAGATAATTTGTGTGTTTGGGACGCTTTCAGCCTGCCACTCATGACGAGCAGACTAGACAACTGCTTGATTTGAAGCTCTTTGTACTGTATTATTGAAAAGGGACAACTTATGAAAGGAGACTCTTTTATAATATTTTGTGAATTCATAATTGCTGTGAGTTGTTTATTTTCATTTTAATTCATTAAAAAAGTTTTCATATAAAAATGTACAAGATTTTGCATCAAGATCAAAATGCATCATCATCCTAAATTTAGATCAGTGTTGATGCCGTTGCGTCCTATAGTGACATATATGATACTTAGCATAACAAGAGAGCCACACACGTACACGTACATAATACATTATACTAACAGTGCTAAATCATCCAGGTCCTTCATGTGAAACTTGAACGATCTTCCTTTTTTTTTTTTTTTTTTTTTTTTTTTTTTTGTGAAATATGGATGGGCCCCTGGAAATACTTGTAGGCGATTAGATTTTTTCGCTTTTGGCTTATTTGATCTTTTGCTTGTGTATGTCCTTTCGCATACTGCTTATAAATCTAATCATTTTTAAATTCATCAATAAGCTCAAAGCATTTAGCTTTCAGAGAGGAAGTCTTTGTACGAGGGAGGGGGTTACGAAAGTGAGACACTATAGTTGCAAGGCAATCGTGTAGCTTAATTTGTAAAAAAAAACATTTCATCAAATGCTAATAAATAAGTAAGAATAAATGAAATATCTTGCTCCTTTCATAATGAAACCCTTTGTGTAACTAGATCAAATTGTACCCAGAATGGACCTTTTCTGACAAAAAGGGCGGTTCTTTCGAACCCCCCGCACCCCCCCCCCCCCCCCCCCCCCCCCAGCTACGGGCCTGTATATCTTGATTGTCATTGAGAATTTGGGCCCCATCATATGACTGGACCAAAGTGAGAAAATGATAACTTGATACATTTTGGAACTGAAAATGACCACCGCTCTGTGTTCTTGTTGTACAGTAATTTGTACACATAAGGGGCTCAAATAATTTCTTTGCATAAGTTTTCACAATAACAGCCATAGTTTCTTATTTGCTAGACTTACAAATATTGAACCAGTGATTCTTTTAAGCCTGCGGTCTTTCAGATATAATGAAACTTCATTATTCATTGCTCTGTGAATTACAGAAACTGAGTTCAAATTTGTGAAAAATCTTATTTTCGTTTTTCTGCCTATTCTTAGCGCTTAAACACTGAATACAAATATAGCATACGCAGCAGGTATGGGCATAATGAAGATAATTAACCTGCCTAATTAAGGCACAAGAAAAGAATAAAAGTGTGACTCACGCAGTCCTGAAAATGAACAACTCCTCTTGCTTAATGAGATGTATGTAGCTTGCTTACAACTGTGAAATACCCTTTAATTAAAATTTATGGTGTTGTGATATCTAATTGCGGTTCTTAGCTGCCCAGCTGAGGATTCCTGGCATGGGAAGAATGACGACAATCAAAAACATGGCTGCCAAGTTTTTGATCCATATATTTTCAACATGCTTACAGCTTTCATGTGACTTAATCAGATATTTCATCAGATGTGGTTTGTCCTCAAAGTTACAATAGAAGTTTCTTGAATCATATTACCGATAAACTCCCCGAGGAAAGTGTCTTGCGACACACTAAAATACTCAAGAGCAAATGAATCTGTGATAAGCTGAATTTTGAGAGTAAAAAAATAGTATTATAACTTGTTTTAAAATGGTTGTAATAAATATATCATTTATTTTTTAAAACCTGCGCGTCTCTACATTGTTTACAAATGGAAATAAAACCGTAAATATTAATTTAAAACTAATATGAAAATAATTAAGACTCTATGACATAAATGCAGCAAAATATTTTTTAATAAAAAGTTTTTTTAATTTCTTTTAAAACTATGACAGAAATTATTAAGAAAAAACCTCGATTTGTTAATAAAATTTAATTTCAAATTTATGCTACGGGGTCTTTCTGTGTTCTTAAAATTCATTTTCAATTAATTACACTGCACCTATTGACTTTAAATAAGTATTTTCTATGTTTGTTCTTATAAAATTCCAAAGACGAATTTACACCCACCTCTGAGAGGTCAATACAGTTACAAACATATTTCTCAATATCTTGCCACAATCAGAATATTCTTTACTGCCACCCTCCCTCTTTTCGTTGTCGCATGAGTCATTTTCCCTTATGTAATGAACTTCGCTACCTTGTACTTTGTCTAAGAAACATAATTTTAACGCACAATCTGTTTTCACAAAAGGATGATGTTTCAGATGAATTATAAGATTGACGTATACTTTCTAAAAAGTCGATCGCACTTTCTGAAATTACTTGTTCAAAGGACGTTGTCAGAAGGAACCATGCTAATTTTGAGCAAACAACGCAATTCCTTTTAATTAGACATATGGTGATGGTATCTGCACCCATTATCTCGCCAAGACAGTTCAAGGGTAGCTGAACAACACCACGTCCAGTGTCGACCCATTCTGTGGGGAGAGGAGGGAAATGAAAAAATACATCAAAACGTTCAAATCAATTTCACAATATTAACTCTAATATATACTTTCCATGTTTTATTAAATATGGCTTAATACTTTCCAGAGGGATATATGTTAGTTTCATGGTTGCACTGTGCGCGTGATTTCTCACTCACAGCCACCCACAACCCCTATAAGTGATAATGGACCCATCCGCTGCTTCACCCTCCGTGAAAATGTGCGAACATGTTACCAACGACAGGTATATAAGGCTAGCCATCTCACAACTCGACACTCAGTTCGAACATTTACCAGCAGTTTTTTAACCGGTAGCTGGGCGCAGTACAGGTCGGCACTAAGAAAGAAGGTAAGCTGGGCGAGAAAGGAACTTGTGTACAGTCGTATATTGCACCGGCCCTGGGTAGGGTGTCAAGGCGGTGTTCGGAGGGTACAAAAATACCCCTTTCTGGCGGATAATGAATACTGTATGTCAAAGCTTTAGCAAAGTTGTAGCAAATTATGATTGTGGCATTCCACACTGATGGGTCAATTAAGGCTCCCTTTCAGAAAAAACGTGCTGGCTACAGGACCACCTAAAGCTTTCAAATACCTGGAAGTCTAAATTCGTGTTCAGAATTTAGATTTCTTATTGTTTGGCAACCTGCTTAAATGTAGTCTTTTTTTGTTAATAGAACATCCGAGTGTTGGCATCGCGGTGATGGGGACTTACCACGTGGCCTTGTGGGCCTGTTTGACCCTTGCTTATGTTGCAGGTAAGAAAGACCTTTACTCTATCTTTGTAATGGCGTCCATTTAACTTTTTACAAATTTAGTACCATTCCATTGCTTTTTAGCCCGGCTATTTGTCTTTTTAATCTGAGCCTTGGTCATAAATATGACTAGGTTATTAGGGCATTGTTTATTGGCAATGATCCTCCTTAGCTAGAAAATACTTTTAGTTGTTAATCTTTAACGTGTAATATGCTTTAGTAAGTAAATAGCATTGTGCTATAGTTTACTTTGATCTAATAAATTGCCTTAAACAGAACGCCTTGTTTTCATATATTGAATACATCTATTTTCAGGAACTCAGTATCCATACTACGAATATACGAAATGGCCAGACCACCTGACTGTGCCAGATATGTCTCCTGACGGAGTGGACATTTTTTATTTCGGAAGAATAAGAACGGAAGCAGAGTGTGCGTTGCAGTGTAGCGGGGTAAGCAGAAAACATGTTCGGATAAATACAATTCTTCATGCCTGTCAAGTTTAAGGGAGTCGCCAGTATAATTGCCTAGTTAAGACGCCCATTGCTCTTTGTTTATATACATATATTAAAACATACATTGCTCTGTTTCCGTTTACTTTGAAGCGATTTCTTGTTTTGCAAGTCGATCTTAAACCGTATAAATTCATAAATTCAGGAGCCGGGTTGTATGGCCTATACGTACATAAAGAAGATACCTCTTCCACCAACTACTTCTACAACAACGACCACCACCACCACGCCCACGACGACGACCACGCCCACCACCACCACGCCCACGACGACGACCACGCCCACCACCACCACCACCACCACGCCTACCACCACCACCACGCCGACGACGACGACCACGCCCACCACCACCACCACGCCCACCACCACCACCACGCCGACGACGACGACCACGCCTACCACCACCACCACGCCGACGACGACGACGACCACGCCCACCACCACAACTACGCCTACCACCACCACCACGCCGACGACGACGACCACGCCCACCACCACAACCACGACGCCGACGACGACTACCACACCCCCACCCCCACCCCCACCACCAGGTCTACCTGACATCGGTGGAGACGAGGGTGATTTGAGACGTCGCAGAAGGAACATCAATGATCATCTCCATTTACATCGACAAAAGCGTGATGGTCATAAGGAGATGGAACCCCAATTTTCCTGTGTCGGTAGAAGTAACAGAGGGGCGATAATGGTGAATAAATATCTTGCAGAAGAACCTGGTTATTTGAGTGTTGAATACCACAGCGGAGTAAAGGGAGAGAGAAATGGAGCGAACGGTAAGTTTCTAAAAGACATTGTAATAAATGTTTTTGTTCCAGTGTTTTCCGTAGAGCCAATTCCCTACTGTTTTTATTCTGTCTTCGAGGTAATAATATGATGTATAACCTTAGCTTAAATATACATCTTAGAATAGCCGGAATGACTTTTATTTTACGTGACGCCTCCCCCAAAACACTTGTCTAAATAAAAATATAAATGACCGTTTACACAATATCCACTTTTTATCTCTAGTTGTAACTGAATACCCTCAATGTCCAAACGGCTTGGTTCCCACACAATGTGACTGCATCAACAGAGACACACCATTTGCCTGTGTGCCGAGGTTGTACCGTGATAACGACGGCAATACAGGGAAACTGAAGTGCGTAGCTGAACCTACAGTCCTTGGAAGCATGGATGACATAATTGTAAGTAAACGTTCGGGATTTAAATCATTTTGGAATAGTTTACTATATATAAAGTAGGCCTAAGCCCATAAAGAAAGTATGTAAACACGGTGTCGTGATAGAAGTATTATCTCCGTCATATTATCTTACACATACTGGCGAGTTTCCAGGTATTTTACTCTGGTTAATGTTAGATAACCAGGTGGTGCATGTACACACAACCAGCGACATCTATTGATCATAACATGCAATTTTTTTCGTTGCAGTCTGTGCTCACTTGTGTGGACCCCACAGTTGCTGAGATACGCTACAACGAAGTAACACCTGACCCAGATGCTTCCACCCCCGACTCCCTTCGACCAGTGGTCTCGTGTCCTGACGGCATGGTGGCTCCGGAGATGATAGGGTGCACCATATTTACCAATGATACTGAGTAAGTGTCTTTAAAATTGACATTTGACGGTCAATATAAGAAAACAATGCCTTGTCATGTCGAAAATGTCCCCGAATAACTTGGAAATGTTTTATTGTGTTTATAAATCGCAACGCAACTTTTTCACCTACGACGTGGCTAAACACTTTTTATGTTCGTCATATATGTATATATAAAAAATATTCTTTTGAATATTTGAATGTGAGTAATTTCCTCTAGTTTTTGTTTACTTCTTGTATGAATTTGATTTTCTCGTTATCATGTGTTTTCAATTTCGCAGTCCTTCTGTTGGTGCTCCAAGACCTCTGATTGATGTTGAAGCCGGAACTTGCACCCCAGATAGAAACGTCACCGCAACCTCTGGAACAGACGTAGAAATAGTTGTCACTTGTAGAGAAAGTAAGAATTTGACTAATTGACTGTCACTGTAATTGTTAATACACTCTGAATATAACGAATTTGGTAGTCTGCACTTACGCAAACATAATTTAGAAAATAGTCATAATATATATAAATCACGGATAATGAAAATAAAAAACAATATATATCGTATGTTAAATCTATGCTAATAACGCAATTCCCTGCTTTCAGATGTTTTCCCATGGGGAATGTGGTCGGAATGTGACGACAATAACCGAAGAACTCGGCGAAGAATGTATAAAGTAAGCATTCAAGGAAAACATTTTAGATCCAGGCGTTGTTGTCGATTGTTGTCAATAAAACGCATTCAAGACCCGGTTTGAATTATCAATATTTCTCAGGATGTTCAAAATTCCTGGGGTCTTTTCATAATAGCTTATTCTTAAGTGACGTTTATAGATTATGTTAATACTAACCTCGTCTTGTTTTCTTGATATCAAGGCTGGAAGCTGCAGTGGTCAAGGCGTTTTCAACACACAGGAAGAAAGTGGTGTTTGCAACCGTAAGTATGTTGTGGAAATAAGAGAAAATGTTAATGTATATATCAATCGATTATTTACTTAAGCCCTGACCACATAACTCACACCATTATAAAATGATTAAAATGCATAATCTGATTCATTGAGACAATGATATCAAGAGATTTTGTTCAAACCAGGTGTCATTTCTTTTTTTAGTTGGAGCTGTGGGCGACAGCGACATCGTTTTCGTCATCGATGGATCCGAAGGCGTCGGGCAATCCAATTTCCGTCGGGAGCTGGAGTTTGTGAAGCGAATCATGCAAGCATTTACCGTCGGAGAAAACTACACAAGATTTGGCGTAATCCAGGTTTCCGGAAATTCCAAGATAGACATTTATTTGAACGACACATTTGACATCAACAGGCTGATGCAGTTGGTGGATGGATTGAGTTATATGGGAGGAGACAGAGACACGCACAAGGCTTTGATGTTGCTAAAGTGAGTATCATTATATATTTATCATTTACTATATGAAAATTGACCTGTCGGTTCCAATCATAACTTGAAAGGCAAGCAAAAAAAAAAAAAAAAAAAAAAGATTAAATAAATATAAATAAATAAATAAAATAAACTTGTTTCCTCTACTCTCCCTTATGTCAAATCCCAATTTTAGGCTTAAAAATAATCACTATCTTTTTATATACTACAGTGACACCGTGTACATGGCCGAAAAAGGTGGTCGCCCTTGGACTCCAAACCTAGCTGTCTACATTAGTTTTGGCAAGTCGACAAACCCGGGATATACCAGCTATGAAGCAAATGCGGTTAGTGCAGTTCTGCAGCAACATTTTAGTTAACATTAAAAAATTTTCTTTTAGATTATCAATTTGATAATGAAGTATGGATCTGTCAGTAGCATGGTTATAAAAAATCTTAAATTGTCTTGAATTGTTTCAACACTTAATCTGACCCGTTTTTTCTTACTCAGACTCACGATGCCGGCATTCTGTGGGCCAAAGGAATCGGCGTTGGACCAGCTTTTGATGCCCCGGATGCGGTAGAGGAAGTGCAGGGCATTGTTTTGCCACCAAATGACGTCTACGTGGACATTGCCGACCTGAACCTTGCTTTGGTCGAGTGTGTGGCTGGCAATTTGACCAAATTAGGCGACCCTGAATACGAACCCGGTACGTTTTCACTCGGGACAATTTCATCTCGACCATTATTTAAATTCTTTCATTTACTTTTTGACAGTGAATAATTTCCAACCGGGTCCTGTAAGAATTGTTTCCTTATAGTGGCATGAAGAAGAGTATTTCGATAGTGTAACGTTGCTTTTATAAATGCCTTCATTGCGGTCAATTATTGGTGTTAATAGCTTTTTTTTTTTTTTTTTTTTTTGCATACTACTGACATACACTTATGCCTGCAAATAGCAAATGTATCTGCTGTATAAAATGATAAAAATACGCTTTTTCACTTGTTTTCCAAACGTCCATATTACATCCGTACAGTAGTCCATAATCTATCAGTATAATTTTAATGACAAAAATGCATTCTCACGTTATGAATTATTATTCAGGTCTGTCCCATTCCGAGTGGACTCCTTGGTCCAATTGTTCTGTGCCATGCGGAGGGGGTGTACAAACGAGGACTCGCCGATGTATAAATCCTCAGAAGTGCCCTCTTGGTCAGGGATTTGAAGAGACAAGACCCTGCAATGACCACTGCTGCTATGGTATGTGCTAATAATTATCCCTGTCGAGTTTCAGGATTTTTAATCTAAAAGTACTACTTAAAGTCGTACATTTGATAATCTCAGTAGCATTTGCATTTCACATTAGTCTACTTTTTTCTTCCTTTTGGTAGTTTTAGACGATGTGGCATTCTTATATCAACGGCTTCAATTTATTTTCCAGCTACGAGGCACCACGTACACTTCGACTGCTCTAAGCCCGGGACACTTTTCATCGCCTGTACCAACGACTTTGACAGTTTCTTGAGGGTAAGTTCTTAGTAAATTTGATTTCAGCTGCAAAAAAGCAAGTGCATTATTTTGATCAATACAAATAGTCTTTATTTCTATTTGTGACCTAACTGTGTTGTAAACATTTTGATTCTACGATGCACTATATCTACATATTTATATATTGCTGATAACCAAAACTCTATTGAACTGAAAACTTTCCTTGACCAAGCAATGTCAGATTTTGCCTTCATATTTTATGTACCTGGTATTTTCTAGCCCGATATAACCTTTATCATCATTTTAACAATTCCAGATTCACAGAGTAGTCAACTGCTATAATGATACGAATTGTCAGGATTTCCATGGCATCAGATCTTCTCTTCAAGCAAGGTGTGACAGTGAAGACGAATGTGCTACTGTCTATCCATGTGGTCTGATGAATCCACCTTCTGTCGTTCTAAATGTTCTTTACGAGTGCTGTTTTAACCCCTATGTTGGTAAGTTAATTTGTATTTAACTCTTCATTGCTGAAATGTACATAATCACCCACAATTTCACGGAATAAAACTATCCCATAACAAATCATATACTGGTAAATTGTGTTAACATTTTACACGGCGTCTTGTCTTGCTGAACGTAGATTATGATTTTGATTTTCGTCTATTGCTGATTAAACAACTCCACACACAATGCAGTATTATTACGTGAATTATTTTTTTCCAGTGGGCCACAGTCATCCACACAGTCACGGACCCGGAGAAGACCACCATGATCCTGGTCACGGCCCAGGCGGCGGCCACGAACACGGTCCAGGCGGCGGTCCAGACGGCGGCCACGAACACGGTCCAGGCGGCGGTCCAGACGGCGGCCACGAACACGGTCCAGGCGGCGGTCCAGACGGCGGCCACGAACACGGCCCAGGCGGCGGTCCAGACGGCGGCCACGATCACGGCCCACATCGCAGCCCACACCGCAGCCCACACCGCAGCCCACATCGCAGCCCACACCGCAGCCCAGCCCGAAGCCCACACCGCAGCCCAGCCCGAAGCCCACACCGCAGCCCAGCCCGAAGCCCACACCGCAGCCCAGCCCGAAGCCCACACCGCAGCCCAGCCCGAAGCCCACACCGCAGCCCAGCCCGAAGCCCACACCGCAGCCCAGCCCGAAGCCCACACCGCAGCCCACACCGAAGCCCATCCGGCGCTCACGACCACGGTCCATCAGGCGGTAACGGAACGCACACTCACGGCCCGCACCGCAGCCCGCACCGCAGTCCACACCGCAGCCCGCACCGCAGTCCCAATTACGAACACACCCACTTTCACGTCCACCTCCCGGGAGGCGGGGTCCAGATGGTGGCTCCTCCATTCAACACTGGTGGCGGATGGGAATCTCACTTGCACGAAACCCCTGACGCCTTGACTCCAAGAACGCCACATTCTCACCGTTCTCATCATTCCCACCACTCTCACGGCTCACCTCACTCGCATGGCCACGCGACCACCCCATCACACCGCAGTAAAGGCAAGAAACACACAAAGCCTAAACGCCGACGTTACTGAAAAGATCGCTTAAACACGAACTGAGTCCAACAGTAGTGCCGACCTGTTACTGGAGATATTCTTGTAACAGCTTTTTTATATTTGAATATTTAAGTGCTTTTTATGAACTGTTTTTATACGTCACAAGTTCTGCGAACTTTTAGACGTTCTTTTAGATGGCACATTCCAGCTACCGTAGTTTTAGTTTTTTTTTAAAGATATCGACTTTTACAGCATTTTTATAAGTAAAACATTTTGCAGCGCGTGTAAGAGAAAAGCGTTGCTTGTAAGCAGCTTATTTGTTTACAACTAGACCCATTTAATGCTCATGAGCTTCGACGACAATCGTCTTTTTCTCGGTTTCATTCGTTTCTTGTAGCGCTTTTGCAAGCCTGAATAAATCGTGAAACTTTTTATTTTCGTTGATTCCTTCAATATTTTATTCAGTAGATGCTGAATAATATTTTTAAGGGAGGGGAGGTGGTACACTTATAAATGTGGAATCCTTGACATTTTTAATATCTCTGTCGATAAATGTTAAGGTATCATCGCCATAAAGATATCGGCATCGTAAACAAATACTTGCCACTTAAATACTGACCCTAACGTAGGAAACGTGTATCGTTTTACTCCTATTCACTTTTAAAAGTATACGTGCATTTGAAGTTTACTTATTCTAATTTTCAAGTCCTTCATTCTAGATTTTAAGTCCTTCATTCTGGATGAAATGAAATCCCCAAATTTGGACGAATAATAAGTGTTAATTGTACTGTTTTATGTGCTTTGGTACTAGTCTCGTCCCTACACTAAGGTAAACGCAATGTTTAGCCAATTCCGAGAGATAAATGTCTTGATTCAAGAAACCCACAATATTACAGGGGAATTGATTCACTACAAGCACCATTTGAAAAGTACTTACATCAGAAAATTTAATCGAGGGATTTACAAGAAAGTAATTTTATTGGCAGATAAAAAAATTAGTTCAGGCCAAAGCGCTCATGCCTGGACCACATTTAACAAGCATAATTAGAAATAAAAAGAATAAAGGGCTTGGTACAAACTGTTGTTTCACAGACCTATACAAAAGCTTTTGATTTAACTAATCGGGATTTACTTATGTATACAATGATTAAAACAGACATAAATGGAAAAAAATGTATCGGGTTATTAGTCGCTTATTTTGTAGTACAGAATAATGTGTATCTTTAATTTCAAAGCTGACACCATGGTTCACCACCACCAGTGGAGTTAGAAAAAGGGAAAGCCTATCACCTACACTAATTGCAATCTACGGTTTGATCTTTGAGCTAAATTAACATGAAAAAACAGTATCAAGAGAAATGTAAGTTAGAACCTATCTGGTCATCTAAAAGCCCCGTTTACACTGGACGTCGTCCTTTCTGGACGAATAATAAGTGCTAGTAGAACTGTTCAATGTGTGTTTTGGTACTGGTCTAAATAAATGCGTACCAAACATAAACAAGACCAAGCATAAAGAGCACGAGGCAAATTTAGTATAGATATGAAGTAAACTCAAATCCGAATGATAAATGTCTTGATTCAAGAAACCCACATTATTACAGGGGAATTGATATATATATATATATATATATATATATATATATATATATATATATATATATATATATATATATAGAATGTATTGACTATAATAAATTGAAATGAAAATAAATGAAAATAAATTGGGGTTTATCAAAGGGTATATTTTCAGAATATGTCGGCCAGTATCAGACTATACTACAAGGGCATTTGGTTTAATTATAGCAAACACTAAAAATGTTAATCAGATTTCACATATCAGAAATTATTTAACCCCAATAGATTTAGATTTAGATCTATCCAGAGATTTAGATTTAGATCGACCTAACTCCCTGGGGGTTCACGCTAAATTGTAGTCCGCCGAGCGCGCACCATATTTAATTACCCCCTTACAGCTTTTAGTAGGCGGGACAGACGCCTAAGCCGGCTAAGCTGACAGTTATCAAGTGACACTCCCCACAGGGATAGGTCGATCTAAAATCTATGGGAATGGGGTCTAAGTGTATGGATCTGGAGTTTGGGGATTCTTGGACACTGAATGTGAGAAAGTGACGTGGTAAGCATATAGGTATTACACAGGGGTTCATCGCTTTGCTACAAAATTGTCTCACAGGTGAATCACCCGAGTACCAATGAAGTTTGGTAGATGGTTAAACATGTTAAGATTTTGAAATAATTTGGCAATCCCTCAAAAAACAGGCAAGTAAAAGAAATATTTCTTGAAGATTGTAAATTTAAAAAAATTATAAACTGGTGCTATGAGAGTAAGAAGAAGTGAGAGGAATGTGCACATTTCGTGATATGGATAATAATTTCTGAACCGGCCAATCATTAGATAAAAATTCTTTATCAACTTGGACATTGCATCAGTTATAAGGTTCTGAAGGTTTATATAAACTAGCTGAATTCTTAAAAATAATTTTTTGGTAAAAATCTATATCCGGGGTTTTCATCACCTTTTAATTTACGATATTTCCAATTTAAAATGGACAAAAAGTGGATGTCTATTCCACCTAAAAGTTTTGCCGACTTCAGTGCCCTCTTTCAACTTCACGGCCCTTTGGCTTTATATGTTAAACCGTCATACATATGTCAGAGGCGGATCCAGGATTATAAGGGGGGGGGGGGAGGGGTCCGCGGATGCGAAGCCGACCCCCACCCCCCTTGGCGTAGGGTCTGAGGCCCGCTGAAGGGCCCCGAATTGGTATTTTAGAGGGCAAACGGTGCCATTGGTAGAGTTTAGAAGTAGCATAATTCAGCTAGTCAAAATTATAATTTCCTAGAGGGGACCATTGGTGTGATTTTTTCAGAAATCGAAGGGGATTGGGGGGCAGCCCCCCCCAAAAAAAATAAATAAATAAAAAATGACACTGTATGTCTATCATAACAAAATGCCAAATCACATAAAGGTTGCTGCGAAAAAAGACAAAAAAAATAAATAAATGAATAAAAAAACAGGCTTGTAGTGTCTTGCCGACTTGCCAATTTTGAGCAAACATCTCAGTCTGATGACACGTCATCAATGACCCAAATGTTGAAACTCCCTTCCTCTTAATAATGCATAGGGAGATGCAGGGGCGGATCTTGGATTATTTGAAGGGGGGTCCGCGGATGCAAAGCCGACCTCCCTCCCCCCCCCCCCCCCCCCCCACACACACACACACACACACACACAGACTTAGCCTGGGGTTAGGGGCCCGCTGAAGGCCCCCGAAAGCTTTGGAATTTTAGAGGGCTTACGGTGCTATTTAGTACAGTTTAGAACTATGATTCAGCTAGTCAAAATTCTTATTTCGAAGGAGGAGTCAGCCCCCCCTGACCCCCCTCTAAATCCTCCAATGGAGAAACCATCTGTTCATAACTGGGCCAAAGTATCACCTTGCCGAACAACCAAGGCCAAGGTGTACTGCAAAAACTATCATGATTGTGTCGCCCCATTTTGTTGAGAAGGGATGATTGTGAAATAAAGGTATCAAAATGTTGAAGAATTTTTTCACTAAAACTCTGTTTCGCTTCATTATTTTCGTTTACCTGGTGACACTCCTTCCAGTGAGAAAAAAAACTCAATTACAAGATGTCAATATGCTCATAACATCTCCGTCACAGTCAACCTTTATCCCCTGTCTCTGGTAATGGACCCATCTCTCTCTGACAGAAGTTACAAACGACAGGTATATAAGGTGAGGCTTCGCACAATTCTGTACTCAGTTCAGATTTTTCCAGCAGTTTCTCTATCGCAAGTTGGACGCAGGACAGTTTAGGGGGTAAGTTGAGCTTGGAGAGGAACTGGTCTTCTTATTATCTCATGTTGTATCCAGGTTATTTATTCGAGCATTTCTTGAGAATTTTGAGAAAGGTGGGTTTTTTTTCTTCAACCTTTAATCCTGCTTGTATTCACTTTTCTATTTTTAATTTACAGCAAATTCACTGTTGGCGTCACAGTAATGGGGACAAACCAAGTGATCTTGTTGATCTGTTTGACTGTCGCTTATGTCTCTGGTAAGTCGGGATTTTATCAATTTTAAGACTTTTCCCGTGTGTTTTATAGCAAAGAGCGACTGTCCAGTATCTGCAGCGTGTATTTGGCATTTTTCTGTTGTTCTTCGTCCACGCTTATGTCAGTCTGGTCTTCACTGATAGGCCTTGGTCATAATTTCGTCACGACAAACACAGAATTACTCTATACAGAAGTCTGCTGTTTGATGACGCACGAAACTGTTTTTGTGAAAAATCTCCAAGGGCAGAACTAGAAAAATATCTGGTGATTAAATATTCAAGGACCATGGTACCGGGCAACACAGAATAAAAGCGGACAGATCCGATGTGCTTATAGCATAAACATTACCAATTTCAGTATCCTACTGATAGAAGTATTTAGATTTGATCGCATATTTTTCTTAGAAATATGGTAAAAACCAATTTCTTATGTATAGTATGCGCTCTACTTATTTCAGGCACGCAGTATCCATATTACGATTACACAAGATGGCCGGACCACTTGACTGTGCCAGACGAGTCGCCTGACGGAGTCGACATTTTTGATTTCGGTAGCATAAAATCAGAAGAGGAATGTGCGTTGCAGTGTAGCGGGGTAAGCAGGATAGACGTTCTGCATATTTTGCATGTTTCGTGTATGTCATCTTTAAAGATAGCGCAAGTATCATTGCCTAGCTTGGATGTCCATTGTCCTCGTCCAAATGCATTGCTCTGTTCATTTAAACGGACTCTGTAGGTTTGCAAGTGATGCTTAAATCGTAAAATTTTAGGAGCCGGGTTGTATGGCCTATACATTCATAAAGAAGATACCTGTTCCACCAACTACTCCCACAACAACTACTACCACGCCCACGACGACGACCACGCCTACCACTACTACCACGCCCACGACGACGACCACGCCCACCACCACTACCACCACGCCCACGACGACGACCACACCACCGCTAAAAACACCACCGCCAAAAACAACACCGCCGCCAACACTACCACCAACACCGCCGCCAACATCACCTTCAACAACCCCGCCAGGACTACCTGACCTCGGTGGAGACGAGGGTATTTTAAGACGTCGCAAAAGGAACATCGATGATCACCTCCATTTACATCGACAAAAGCGTGATGGTCATAAGAAGGGGAAACCCCAATTTTCCTGTGTCGGTAGAAGTGACAGAGGGGCGATAATGGAGGAAAAATATCGCACTAAGGAACCTGGTTATTTGAGTGTTGAATACCACAGCGGAGTAAAAGGAGAGAAAAATGGAGCGATTGGTAAGTTTCTGAAAGCCGGTGTTTTAGATAAGGCCCCTTAATGTTTCAGTCTCAATCACTTAGGTTTTAAGATAAATGTTTTCGATAAAGCTCATTCCTCAGTGTTTTTGTTTGATTGATAATGATATATAAACTTGTCACATCTACGTCTCCAGTTGTCACCGAATACCGAATGTCAAAGTGTCTTATTTTTACATCCTCCCCCCCCCCTCCGAATTGATGTATGAACCAATAAATAATTGGCTTTTTATACAATATATATTGTCTCCAGTTGTCACGGAAAACACTGAATGTCCAAACGGTTGGGTTCCCATACAATGTGACTGCATCAACAGAGATACTTCATTTGCCTGTGTGCCGAGGTTGTACCGTGATAACGACGGCAATACAGGGAAACTGAAGTGCGTAGCTGAACCTACGATTGATGGGGCGGTTAGTGATGATGTGATTGTGAGCATACGTTTGAAGCAAAATTTCATTGAAGTTCTTTGCATAAGAACCTTTTTACCAAGTTATAAAGAAAAGAAAAAAAAGTGTAGAGGCGGTGTCCAAAAGTAGTATTTTCTATATCCATAATACTTTACTGCCACAGCAACATTTTCGGCGTGTTTGATTTTTCAAGATATTTCCAGTCATGTTAGGAGAGCAGAATATACACAAAACCAGCGACATCTATCGATCTGAACGCGAATTTTTTTTTTCGTTGCAGTCTGTGCTCACTTGTGTGGACGCCACAGTTGCTGAGATACGCTACAACGAAGTGACCCCTGACCCAGATGCTTCTACCCCCGACTCCCTTCGACCAGTGGTCTCATGTCCTGACGGCATGGTGGCTCCGGAGATGATAGGGTGTACCATATTTACCAATGAAACTGAGTAAGTGTCTTAGTTTCACCGTCAAAATTAAATTGTCTTGAAATGTAAAAAAAAAAATTAATACAAAGTTGTACATGTTCTTTAAATTACTTGGATGGGTGAATTTTTATCGCTTACCCTCAACTTTTTACCTGCAGCTCGGCTAACCAGATCTTAACGTCGTGTAATTAATATATTTGTCCTGCGCCTGTTTTCATCAGACTATTTGGAAAAGGGCAATTCATTGATTTCTTTATTCCCACAGTCCTTCTGAAAAGGGCAATTCATTGATTTCTTTATTCCCACAGTCCTTCTGTTGGTGCTCCAAGACCTCTGATAGATGTTGAAGCCGGAACATGCACCCCAGATAGGAACGTCACCGCAACCTCTGGAACAGACGTAGAAATAGTTGTCACTTGTAGAGAAAGTAAGTGGGTTTTGACTAACAGTGAAGTCAATAGTTTAAACATTATATAACATCAAGAATGATTTAATCTACAAGTAAGCATGTCTACTTAATTACAGTAAACAGTGCACAGACATAAATAAAGTGCAAAGATAATAAAACACTATTTAATTAATAAGATCAATGCAAATAATATAAATCACTGCTTTTAGATGTTTTCCCGTGGGGAAAGTGGTCGGAGTGTGACGAAAATAACCGAAGAACTCGTAGAAGATTCTATAGTGTAAGTATTCAGTCAAAACATTTCCAGATCCAGGTGTGAAGTTCTATATTAGGAGAGACTGGGGCTAGTTGGACCCCGGGGTAAGTTGCCCCCCCTTCAATTTACGAAAAAGTAACTATGGGGTAAAAGAATTGATCACATCATTTTGTAAAATGATCGTGTCCAATAGTACAAAGAAAGCGTCAGCAGTGAGTCCAAATGAAATAATTTAAAATCTTAAAGTAACTTTATTAAAAATACTTGATTGGGGGCCAACTTACCCCGGGGTCCAACTAGTCCCGAGGTCCACTTAGCCCCGGTCTCCCCTATCGCTAAAAATTCAAAGAAAATCGACAGCATGTAATAATAATCATAAATATATTTCAAACGGTTCGTTATATGTGCAGTATAAATACTAATCCTTTGTTTTCTAGGCTGGTAGCTGCGCTGGTAGAGGCGTTTTTGACACACAGGAAGAAACTGGTCTTTGCAATCGTAAGTACGGTATATTACGTTCAAATTAAATGTCGATTATTTACACAGGTTCCTGTCCACAGTACCCACACAATTTCAGGTTTTTAATACATAACAATCGATTAATTTTGATGTGGCTACCAAGAAAATTTGTTCTAACCAGGTGTCATTTCTTGTTTTAGTGGGACCTGTGGGCGACAGCGACATCGTTTTCGTCATCGATGGATCTGAAGGCGTCGGGCAATCCAATTTCCGTCTGGAGCTGGAGTTTTTGAAGCGAATCATGCAAGCTTTTACTGTCGGAGAAAACCACACCAGATTTGGTGTAATCCAGGTTTCCGGTAAATCCAAGATAGAAATTTATTTGAACGACACATTTGACATCAACAGGCTGATGCAGTTGGTGGATGGATTGAGTTATATGGGAGGAGATAGAGACACACATAATGCTTTAGTGCTGCTTAAGTAAGTATAGTTTTTACTGTAAGTCACAAAATTAAACTTGACCAGTCACTTCTAACCACCCGAGATCAAAACGGATATTAACATCTTTGATCTTTGTATTTAATATTAAAAATCATATTTTGTATACATGCTTAAATACTACTCAGCGTAGATTAGGGAGCCAGCAAATGTCAAATAATGTACACATTAAGTGGTCAATAAACATTATGATCATTATTATTTTTAACCTTCCTTTACGTCAAATCTCAATTCACGACAAGAAAACATTTTTAATACAGCGACACCATCTACAACGAAGATGAAGGTGGTCGCCCATGGACTCCAA
This sequence comes from Lingula anatina, assembly GCF_051362555.1. NCBI lineage: Eukaryota > Metazoa > Brachiopoda > Lingulata > Lingulida > Lingulidae > Lingula > Lingula anatina. The sequence goes on from NC_141772.1 coordinate 21,375,573, forward strand.
ACCTTGCAGTCTACATTAGTTTTGGCAAGTCGACGAACCCTAAAAAAACCATCTCTGAGGCAAATGGGGTAAGTTTACCCTCAGAGTTATGAAATTGATTTTCGGCGCCTTTTTAATTGTGTACAAATTGACATGATTTGCTCAATAGACATTGCAATGTCTTGTATGAGATAATTTTTTGAAAGATTTCTTCATAAAGATTGATGAACTGAGATATTGAAATCGCACGGTAACATAGTTAAAATGAAAATCGTCAAAATGGCTGACGTAGTTTTTAGTTATTTACATAAATTTACTTGGTCGTTTTTGTACTTGCAGACTCACGATGCCGGCATTCTGTGGGCCAAAGGAATCGGCGTTGGACCAGCTTTTAATGCCTCGGATGCGGTAGAGGAAGTGCAGGGCATTGTTTTGCCACCAAATGACGTCTACGTGGACATTGCCGACCTGAACCTTGCTTTGGTCGAGTGTGTGGCTGGCAATTTGACCAAATTAGGCGACCCTGATAGTGAACCCGGTATGTTTTTTTATATGCGATTTTCTCTGCGATTTTCTGATTTTTTGACAATAGTGTTCACTCATGTTCTGTAGGTCCAGACTCTTATTTCTACTTTTTATTTCAAGGCATCGAGAGACCAGTTTTCATGAACTGGTCGAAATGACTTCAGATTTCGTATTCTACTGTCAAACATGATGCAACTTTTACGTGAACCCAATATGCTATAAGGCACTACTTGGTCCTATTATGAGCATGATATCACTTTTACATTAATTACCCTCCACATGGAATATGGATAGTATTTTTAAGTCTATAACTATTTTTGATGCACATTAAGACATCCGTACGTTAAATTATTATTCAGGCCTTCCCTATACCGTGTGGACTGCGTGGACTAATTGTTCTGTGCCCTGTGGAGGCGGTGAACGAAGGAGGACTCGTCGATGTTTGAATCCGCAGAAGTGCTCCAATGGTGTGGGAACTGTAGAGACGAGGCCCTGCAATGGCCACTGTTGCTATGGTATGTACTTTAAAATGATCCCGGTTGAGTGTCAGGATTAAAAATAATCTGATAAATTGTGACCCTAAATCATATTTGTGACGAATGTCGGTTAATTATCTGGTCTTGATTATCTCAATACCATATGCATTAGTTAGTTTCCTTTTTTCTTCCTGTCGGTTGTTTTGGTGATTGTATACAATTCAAAAATTAAAAAGCTAGCTCGACACCGTGATAATGTTACACTTCTATTTAACTTCTATTTTTTATATTTCATTGACTTCAATCCTGTTTTTATTTACAGCTACGAGGCATCACGTACACTTCGACTGCTCTAAGCCCGGGACACTTTTTATCTCCTGCCACAACGACTTTGACAGTCTCTTAAGGGTAAGTTTCATGTGATTTTGACCCAAGTTTCAACCGACCGTAATTATTTCGGCTCCTTCTTTTCCATCCACTCTGAGTTAACTGCATGCATTTTATGCGTCATTAGTTTTAGTCATTTAACCTAGTCTTTTCTTAGCTCTGTTTAGCTGTGATAATATATCATCTTTAATGCCCAAGAATATTACTGGATAATTTAGATATTACGGGGATAATTTATCCTAAAAATTTATCTATTGAAAAAAGTTTATTTCGTTACCACCGAAATCTAGTTTGTCTCCAAAGTACTAACCCTAGTACTTTCTGAAATTTTACCATAATAATTTTTATACCTCGTATTTCTATTCTGAGATGAGTTTGTATCACCATTTTACAATTCCAGATTCACAGAGTAGTCAACTGCTACAATGATACAAATTGTCAAGATTTTGACGGCATCAGGTCTTCTCTGACAAATAAATGTGACAATGAAGACAAATGTGCTACTATCTATCCATGTGGACTGAAGAACCCCCCTTCGGTCGTTCTAAATGTTCTTTACGAGTGCTGTTATAACCCGTTTGTTGGTAAGTTCATCTCAACTTGACTGTTCATTGTCAAAATTCAAAGACCTCAGTAAAATCTCTGAACGTTTCAAACATTGTCTAATCTGTCCGAATAACATTGATTATGACACGTGTATATTTGTCGATGGTCGGTAAAAGGTGGACGGCGACAATTCCAAAGCATATGCCATTTGTAACATTGCATCTTGTTTTTCCAGTGGGCCACACTCATCCTCACAACCACGGCCCTGAGGGAGACCATCACGGCCCTGATAATGGCGCTCACGGACCACATCGCAGCCCACATCGCAGTCCTCACCGTAGTCCTCACCGCAGTCCTCACCGCAGTCCTCACCGTAGTCCACACCGCAGCCCTCACACTCACCTCCACTTCCACAGCCCTGGATCTCCAAATGCTCCTCTACCAAACACTGCCGGCGGATGGGAATCTCACTTGCACGAAACCCCTGATGCTTTGACTCCACGATCGCCACATTCCCACCGTTCACACCATTCTCATCATTCTCACGGCCACGCCCCTTCCCCTGCTCACCGCACTAAAGGCGGGAAACACACGAAGCCAAAACGCCGCCGTTACTAAGATCGATAAGAAACGAACTGAGTTCGACAGAGTGGCCGTCATGTTTCTAGATACATACTTGTAACGGATAGCACATTCCTACTACCGTATTTTTAAGCTCTTTGTCGTTTCAACTTTTAATACATGTTTTTAACAGTTTATTTTATTCTAACGTATGCAGAAGTTGATTTTTGTACCTAGATCGTTTTGTGAATTTTTGTATTTCATCATCTAATGGACAGTATTTGAGTTTTAACATATTTTATTATTGTTCATTCATTTCTTGTATTAAATATATTGGGAAAATGACTTTTGTTTTTCTCTTGTATTTCAACGAAGTTTTATTTCAAAAGATGCAATTTATACCCTATTCGATGCAACTATTTGACATGTCCTTTATGAATTTGCTTGTTCATACGTATTGGGCTCCATGTAACATTTCTATCGTTTTTCCAATTCTTGAATGATAATAATTCAACTACTGTACAATTGAACACCTAAATTGGAACAACTTAAAATTTTAAACCTGTTTAACAGCTACACAACCAAAATCAAAATTGACGTGGTATGGTAGACTACAATCATTTTCGTTTTGCCAACATACGAGATCAAATCGCTGCATATACCAGTTCACTAAAGATGCCATCGAATGGACCAGGTTATAGAGCCGTGACACGTAGACTAGGCGTTATCAAGATCTTTTTATATCGTAAGCAAGCTTCATTAAAATGCCCTCTATTCACCCGACCAAAAGTGTGTGCATTAATGTGCATTATAAACAAGGTGAAAGTGCATGTCTGTATTCAAAATGGGATTGTATCGATTTTCACATATTGTTTAGTATGTAAAAGAACATCTAAAACACAATCACACAGGGGACTTCGGAACATTATGATTTTTCCTTATCTGCGCAGATAATACCGAAATAAAAGTTGTCATGTTATGTGATGATGCCGTCGCATCAAATATACATTGGGCGAATTGTCTAATTCAAGTTGGGGACGTAACAGCAACGTTTTTGGTGAAGTCATGTCTCTCTCAAGCATACTACCCTCACCAGAAAAGCTACCAGTGGCGCTTAAACGCTTATTTTATTACAACACAGTTATAAAAGGCTCTTAAAACATAAACAAAAAATGTTAACAACAAACGCTGGCACCATGTTGTAATTCACTCCCTTGTTGTCGATCATGCCTTGCAGGTCTTCGGTACAAGTAACTGTTTCGTATATAAAGATTGAAAACTCCAACCGGGGATAAGCTGGGCATGATTTTACCCGTTTCATATACAATTCAAATAAGTTGCAGACAATCTATTTTATACTATTTTGTCCAAGTTACAAGTCATTAGCAGAAATAATGTTCAACAATGATTTAGGTATGCCTCCATAAAATGTTCACATGAATGACAAAGGTCTCCCCAAAATGTATGTAAAATATGTTTCCTACGCCTTGCAAATGAGGAACAAAAAAAACTTTTTTCATTGCTATAAATCCGTGCCCTTAACTGAATGACATATATGTCATTTGTGACTGCGTGTTCTTTTATGGATGGCAAGAATGAAATTCTCAGTGATTGACGACTTTGAAACGAGCAATTAAAAGGGCATAAATAGAAAAAAAATAATAGACATTTAACAAATGAAATAAGTGATAGAAATATTACAAATAAAATAAGTGAGAGAGCTAAAGGTATCCTCAACAGGGCCACATTATTTACTGATTTACATGAACAACGGAAGCTGAAAACGTCATTTAATACATATAAAGCATAAAAAGGAAGGCAATTTAGTGATACACAATTAAGGGGGAAAACAGTACGACAACGTTGTCATCGTCTAATGGAACAGCTTATTGAATAAATTATGATTGATTGCCGCTGTCTGTATGATACCCGATAATGCGATGGCAGATCTGCAGCAGTCACGCGTCATTCCTTAACTTGCGAAGAACCCCCTTGTCCACCTTTTCCCGTCTACTAAAGTCATGACTGGCGAATATATACAAAACTAACCACATCTGTCATCCTTCTGCCGTTCATAGTTCAGTAAAATTACCATTCTTGACCAACTTAGATTAGCAAAACAAAAAGAAGCAAAGATTTTTCCTCTCTACCTACATGTGTACCCCTGAACAAAATCTAGGATCCGCTAGAGTCACGAGTCCAATTTAGGATTCAGGGCTTCAATGAAGCAACAAGAAACCTCAGCGACAGTTGATATCGTTGAAATCACTAGGACCTCAGTGACTGTTATTATCACGACTGATGGATTACTACTAGAGAGTGGGGCCACCGAGGCAGGCACGCCTTCGCTCATCAACCAAAGTGAGGTGCCTTATTTCATGATAACTTCTACAAATTCTCTTTCACAAATAATAAAAGTAAATTAGATTTAAAGTAAAAATTTGTAAGTCAGAAACATACAAGCATATCAAACTGAATGTACCTTAGAGATAAGCAGAATTGGAATAACTAGGCAAACTGAAATCTATAATTTTTATTTTTTATTTGTATGATAGAACTGTTATCGATTTTCATTTTGCTCTAGATTTCTTCTGTGTGGAATGGATTTGTTTATACTTTGTATATTTATATTCAACAAAAATATCCATCTCAATAAAAATGCATTATTTAAACGATCTTTGAACTTATCGTGGGGTAGGAGAGAGAAAATAAAAAAAAAATAAAAATAAATTTATTTATCCATAATTTTTTCAAAAGTTTAGATTAAAATTTAATCTTTGGTTTAGGTGATTTTGACAGTTACTCATGATCAGTTTATTTTTTTAATGTGCTTGTGTCTCATCTCAGTGCTTTTCTTTGGAAATAATGGGATGATGATAAAAACCTATCAGTGCTTACATTATGATTCTAAAATTATAACATTATGATTCTGGTTAATGATACGTAAAATAACGTTAATCATTAATATGCCAGGTCATGGTACATACTGATACACATTGTATATAGAGCTGCACTTTGTCAAATATAGTGAATATCATATTGTATCATAGAGGTCGGGCACGTTATCCAAGCATCCCCAAAGATAAAAAGTGATAGAAATTGCCCTAAAGAAATAAATGATTAAGCGAGAGGGTCAAATTTGTTTAGCACATATATGTGCAGTGGAAGCCGAAAAGCTATCAAATATAAAACATAACAAAGGCAAGACGATAGTCGCACACAAAATGAAATATACTATAAACGAGACCGTTTAATGCAATATTTATAATTACTACTACAGTATACAGCCCTGAAACACGCAGTAGCGTTCTTATGAGATATCCTTTCGCCTCCTTCTTCCTTATAAAAAGCAGCATAACGAGCAAAGGGTGACAAAACCAATCATATCTTGTTAACCTGTGCCGTTCATATTTCAGTTAAATTATCATTGTTTTCCCGTACCCCCAGTTCCCACTTCCCGCTGAGGAAAATATTGGATCTACCGGTGACATGATCTAGTCATTCGTTTAGCTAAAAAAATGCCGATAAGACTGTACTTGGCCTCACTGATTAGGCCTTAGTCACGTGGAAAGTCTGCACATTAAAGGAATAATAACTCTTCGTATGAGATCTTTATTTCACAATAAAAACATTGTGAACAACTCATAGAAATAAAATATATTCTGTTGTACCACACAAACGGCGGTTATAGCTATAATTCTGATATCTGAGCTTGCCTTTAGACCACGTGACCCCCATTGATGGCTAAACTCTATTATCTCTTAAGTCGTTCTTAAGAGATTAAAACAAAACAAAAAAAAAAACTTTTTAGAAAAAAAAAAACAGGGACTAACTTTGAATGTAGAAATGGATTCATTAACCATTGGTAAGTATGGGAAAATTGTTGTTTACTCCAGGAAAATTCATTTTTTGGCCAAAACGACGAGTTATTATCCCTTTAATTGAACCCGGATGAAACCATTTCTTAAGACTTAGCACAATGATATAACTGAACCTGGGCTTGGTATGAAGAATCGCCTAAATGATGTTGTGTTATAGGGTATTTCTGCTTGTATGTCTGGCGGTGGCACAAGTTATAGGTATGTCAAGATTGTACGCAGGTATTTGATACAGAGGGAGATTTTCTTAATTACGATATGTATTAGTACATGTGTAATTCTGTTGAGAATTGTACTAAGTTCTGTTTGTCTGCCATAGGGAATCCATTGGTTCCTCTGTATTAATCATGATAAGAGTAATGATGGTGAGACCCTTACTGACCAAAATGTCTCACAATAGAAGACTGGATATTTTCATCAATCAATGACAAACTTTTAATAAAGTCAAAAAAATTAGTCTGCACTCAAAAATAACAATGATAAAAATATTCCATATTAAGTGTTAACCCTGAATAGAGGTCATTCACCTGGATAGCAATCGAAATATAAGAGGAAAACACTATTTCAGCATTAAGCTGTTGAATGAAGAAAAATTACTTCGTTCTTATAACAAAACAAAGCTGATGAAATTCTACTCTGGGTGACATCCTTTGTTTTCATCAATTGTTTATTCATTTGTTTTTTTAAGTTCACCATGATGTGACATTTAGAGGGGCACGAGCAGATAAGACTATACCCGCATGTAGCAATTTTAACACTGTGACATGTTGTAATAAGTACCTCATTAATTAACATGAATTTAAGTACCACTATCGGTGTTTCATCGTCACTGTTGGTTCAAATACCGACAACAATACTTTATTAAATATGGCCTACATTTCAAGTTCTCGTACCCGCGTACGCTTGTGACTATCACTCGTAGTGTATTTTAATACATTAAAATGGGCATATAAAAACAATCAGGGTTACGCTGATCAGAAGTATAGGTTTACGTAACCAATTGTTCTGACTCGCGCTCCGGTGCACTTCCGGAAAAACTGCAAGGAAATGGAACCAAAACATTTGACAGGGAAAAAAGGTAATGTAACCACTCGAGTAACGTTATATAATAAATAGTGTTTCTACGTCATTCTCCTTAAACGCTGAAAACCAAAAAGGCAGCATCAGGATTTTACTGCTCTCTGTGTGTGGGTGTGTCGCGGGAGCGGGGGGGTGGGGGGGGGGGGGGTGGGGGTGGGGGGTAATGCATGACACAGTAGACGAGGATACTTTTAATTTGATATGTAAGACAAAGAAATTAATAATATGCTTGGTTTTGTCTTGTTTAGCTAATTATGTCTGTTTTTGAAAGAAAGGGTGGGGGTTATATGCATGAGACACTAGACGAGGATAATTTCAATTTGATATCTAAGACAAAGAAATGACTAATATGCTTGGTTTTGTCTTGTTTAGCTAATTATGGCTGTTTTTGAAAGAAGGGGGGGGGGGGTAAATGCATGAAACAGTAGACGAGGATAATTTCAATTTGATATCTAAGACAAAGAAATGAATAACATGCTTGGTTTTGTCTTGTTTAGCTAAATATGTCTGTTTTTGAAAGAAAGGGTGGGGGTTATATGCATGAGACACTAGACGAGGATAATTTCAATTTGATATCTAAGACAAAGAAATGACTTATATGCTTGGTTTTGTCTTATTTAGCTAATTATGTCTGTTTTTGAAAGAAAAGGAAGGAGAGGGGGCGTGTCTTTGTGCCTCCTGGCTTCAGCGTTGATTGGATGCACTCTTCGTGTAGATACATTGCTTCCTGGCAAAGCATTAAAGGAAGTTTTGGTGATAAAGATACTTACATAACACAGAGACCTAATTTTTACTGAAATGTCCCCATTTTTTGCATAAATACCAACGCATACCCTCTACCAGGGCCAAACATTGATTTGTGTACTAGATATTCAAAGATATGTATCCGGTTAAATATACACACATTTTATTAGAATTTATAATGACTAAACCACTAAGCAAACCTGACACAAAATTGAGAAAACTAACATTTTTGAGATCGCTTTATACATTAAACTTTTTATATGCAGGAGACCAAACATATACAATACGCGTAAAGACTGGAGATAACTTTGGTGCAGGAACAGACGGAGATGTCTTGGTCACTTTATACGGGACACAAGGGGAATCCAGTGAACAGGAACTGGACACTTTCATCAATGACTTTGAAACAGGCAGGTAGTATACAGTTCTTAGACAATTCTTTAATGTTTTTCTTGTATAAATGCTTGTTTATAAATTTATTTTTGTGATCTCGTGATGAAAAGCAGAAAAAACCCTGAAAGCTTTGAATTATATTTAATGTAATATGTATCATAAGTATTTTTTTCAGTATAGCACAAATTTCATGCCTGACGCATAGTAAACAGAGGTTTAGTTAAACTGCAAAGAAGTTGAGGAAGCGTTTATTAAAAGTATAACAAAAATGGAAGTAATCATTAGATAGCACACATTCACGTATAGTCTGTCTATAGAATTTACGTTATGTCCCGGCGAACACAATGATTCATAGAATATTTTTTTTATTTTCATTTTTTCTTGTAGAACAACAGTAAATAAACTAATATACTGTACAGCATTGGTCAAAAAGGTTGTCCCACCTCATTTCTATGTACTTTTATTTACAAATGATCACCTCACAGCTGTAAATTGTTAGAAATAGTGCTTTTTATTACAGATACCGTGTCTAACATGATTAATGGTTTAAAAAAATACAAAATAGTCGTGAAAATATACATATTTTATACCATTTAGTCAAATTTATAAGAGGTACCCCCTCAAATCCACTGTTTCACTGTGACTTCTGCAGATGTAAAGAAATGTCAATAAAATTGAAAAGACGCCATCAAATGTCCCCAAATTCACAGACAATTAGCATTAGGGTGTGCTCGTTAAAGATCACGTGCCTAACAGCGTGTGCGTCTACCGCGTACTGCAATTATCTCCTGTAGACAAGCCTTCAACATGGGTAACAATTCTGTTATGTGGGATATTGTCCCATCCATCCTAAAGAGCGTGGCGGATTTGGTCAAGATTATTTGGGAATTGGTTCTCCTCTGCAGTGCATATTCCAATTCATGCCACAGGTGTTCAGTAGGATTAATATCAGGACCCAAAGACTGTTGGCCAATCCTCAGACCCCTGTGTTTCTGCAACAAATCGTTTGCCAGACGAGAGCTGTGAGCAAGTGCGTTGTCACAATGAAGCCAGTAGCATCCCTGAGGTCACCTCTTGCAAATGGAGTGAGATTTCTGTTGAGAATGTTACATTAAAATGCCCCTGTTACGTTTTGTTCCAAAAGGAACACTGTACTAATACCATGGGCTTGGAATGTTCTCCAAATGCGGACTGATCTAACACCTCAGGCGATATTATCCTACACACACCCTTCCAAGAGGCATTTTTTAACATGTCTATGGACCCTCTTTGACCATCGATGGGATACAAGAAATAATTTGATTCTGCATCAAAATAGACTTCCTTCCAGTGATGGATGGCCAGGTTCAGGTGCCTGTGGGATCACTGTACGTAGCATTCTCAGCTGATATCTCATTCCATCTTCAAGAACTGACTTTGGGGTTAATTCCAGGCTTTATCATGACTGCACACTTGCTCACACCTCTCGCCTGGCAAGTGTTTGTGGAAAAACACAATGCTCTAAGGATGGAACCACCATCTTTGAGCCCTGATATTAAACTTACTAATCAACTGTGACATGAATTGGAGTGTGCAATGCAAAGGAGAACCAACCCCATAAAAACGTGGACCAACTCCCCCAACTTGTTTTAAAAAGAATGGGACAATATTCCACAAAACAGAATTGTTACCCGTGTTGAAGGCTTGTCGCGCCGTCTACAGGGGATAATTGCAGTACGCGGTAGACGCACACGCTGTTAGGCACGTGATCTTTAACGAGCACACCCTAATGCTAATTGTCTGTGAATTTGGGGACATTTGATGGCGTCTTTTCAATTTTATAGACATTTCTTTACATCTGTAGAAGTCACAGTGAAACAGTGGATTTGAGGGGGTACCTCTTATAAATTTGACTAAATGGTATAAAATATGTATATTTTTACCTCTATTTTGTATTTTTTTAAACCATTAATCATGTTAGACACGGTATCTGTAATAAAAAGCACTATTTCTAACAATTTACAGCTGTGAGGTGATCATTTGTAATTAAAAGTAAAAATTAAATGGGGGTGGGACAACCTTTTTGACCAATGCTATATATATATATATATATATATATATATATATATATATATATATATATATATATATATATATATATATATATATATATATATTGTGTGGAACTGAAATTAAATTTTGTTCATTGCAGTATAGGAGTTTATAACCTGACAACCAAGAAAACACTTGGTGATGTGCGCTGCATACGAGTTAATTTTAAACACCGTGCACTGTTCGATGATTGGAAGCTGGTAAAAGTAAGTTTGATGAAAATTAAAATATTTTTGCATTGCTATGGTACAAGTTACCCATTATACCTGTTAATATGATTATAAAACGGATTCTTATACTTAGAATCGTTACCGGCGTAAAAATGACATTTTGCTTTTGAGGATAAACAGGTTCACGCTAATCTTTTCTCTTTTCAATTTGTTTTATTCGTTCAATTCCGTGACAGGGTAACATTCGCAGAGATGAGGGGCAAATATATTTTTGTGATATAAATTCAGCTGGGGTATTGGTAACAATTATAATGTGAAATATGTGTAATTTCTTTGTCTGTTATCAATTTTAATATGTGTGCTTTGTTTTGTTCCATTGATTTTATTGTTTTGTTTTGAAATGTGCCATTTTTTCGTTTGTTGGTCGGTAGGAGCCTTCATAAGGAATGTTACGACAAATCTTTTGATACGGGCACATCCCTTAAAAATCATATTTTTTAAAATAAAACTTTAAGAAAAATAAATCACATCGGGTGATGTGAATCTGTCAGGGAAAACACCTAGACATGTCACCCTTGTCAGACAAAAGCGTCAGAGCTCAAGATAATGAAAAAAGTCATAAAATATATGTGGAATCATTTCCTTCTTTTTAAATACAGACTTGACAATTTAATATGAAATATTTCAGTTTCAAAAAAAAAAAAAAAAAAAAAAAAAAATCAGACCTCATATAAGACGTGAATGGAGAAATGTGTAGTCAGGTGTGTCTCTACCAATTACCTGACTACCATGTCTGTTGCACTGCTGCGCTGTGTAATATATAGTGATCTAATTGGGTAGTGCTCCTTTAGGCTGGTGAAAGCTTGGCTTTGGGGAAGCATGGTTCTGTCAAAAAAGTATCCATATGTCGGCAACTACCACAAAGAAGAATTTGAAAATTTGCATACATGCTGTCGGTTTAGTAGTGCGTAAAACGAGTAAAGTAGTGTTTTACAAGACTGTCAATCTGTGCCAGAACAGCGCAAAAAGTCAGACATTGCCATGCAGGTTATTCTGTCACACGGAACGGTCCGCAAAGTTTTATAGAGTTATGCTCAAACTGATGTCCCTACACAGAGGCCACACCCAATGTAATCGAGATCTAACCACCAGGGTACAGGCCTCACTGTCCTAACTGATATACTGCTGCAACTACACAAACCCTACCAATTCCGTTCGGTAAATAGGGCAAATTACCACCAGAACGCGTTTTTGAAGGCCCTTATTGAACACTAGACAGATTTAGCAGGTTAGAACACCAGACGACCTCTGAGGAAGCCATTGTAAACAGCAAAACATCGTCGTCTTTTTCTCTTATGAATTGGGACCGTGACCGTTTCTGGGTAGAACACTGAAACCACGTTGCTTTCTTTACTGAGGTCAAATTTCACCTGTACACCTAAAGTAGTCAGTTTGGAGTTTACGGACATCCTGAAGAGGCCTGCGACGAAGCGTGGCGCGTGGACTGAGGTCATTGACAGCGTCAGTATTTGGAGTGAGTATCACATTGGTGCCAAAACACCAATGGTCGTCATCCATGAACACTTGAACCCCGTCAAATACAGGAATAATCTGGGAACCGCTAGACTACCAATTGATAGGGGGCACCTTAGGAACAATTTTAGGCTTATTATCTAAACACTGTTTTTACAGTGTGTGAAAAATAACCTTGATAATATTTAAAATGATCATAGTCGTGATTTTGCCATTACATATTTCAGATAAGTGTCGAAGGAGCAGGAGTGACAGTCACATTTGACTACAACGGCTGGCTCAGAGATAACAAAACACTTGACATATTCAACGGCAAGTTTACGCTAATATAACATTTTTAGCTATTGAACTTCAGGTTTCATGATTATGAAGACACGAAATTAATGATTACTAAATTAACGATATATACTTCATGACTGATCGGTATTTCTATGCAACTTGAGCCTGCATGCGTATGGTATTATCATAGACATAGCATACATTTCCTAAAAAACCCAACGGTTGAATATAAAGACTAACACTTTGCATAGTTAGGATGGTGGGTACATGTTTTTAGCAACACTTAGGATAGAAGCTGACTGGTAGGTAATAAGGGGAACTGATTTTAATGAAAGGACAAAATAGAAAATACGATAGATGTGATACAAGCAATGACCTGTTTAAATAGGACATAAAACATAACGTGTGTCATATGACTAACCAAATAATAAAAATAAGAATTTCTATTGACTAAAATAGAAAAATTCAGACCCACTGCTGAGATTTTATACCGCGCGACCTGCCATACAATATAGGATTAAGGTTTATAACTGTTTAATTTAAATGCTGTTATTATGTATTTTATTTTATTTTCATATACATTTTATTGCCTCAGAATTTCTGTTAACAATTACTCTCTTTAATGATTTTATGTCAAATGTAAACGAAAGATGAGAATAAATAAATAAATATAATCTTTCGAGAGATGCAACTTGTATTTGTATGCTATATAAGTGTTAGAATGAAAAAAGGAGTATCTCAAAACAACAACAGGTATATGTGTACTCGAAGGAAATTTAGCTATGATTTTCATTGAAATACTGTAATATAGCATTGTCAACAACAGCTGGTGAAAAACATATAGAGGCCATTCAGAATGAGAAGAGGCGATTGCTAGCTAGGCCAAATATGGCGGAAATATGGCGGACCTCCTGTAATGGTCTCTCCGCCTCTCGCAAGCCTCCCCACGCGTCGTCCCTGCAGGGGCACAGTAATTAAATCTCAGCTCAATTCAACCGGTCGAGGAACAACGCGTGGGAGTCGTGTGAGAGGCGGAGAGATCATTACAGGATTAAGCGGTCTTCCTTTCATGTAGGTACGCCATATTTAGGTCATGGCCTAGCTAGCACTCGGTTCTTCTCATTCTGAATGACCTCATATTGTTCAAAGTTACTGGGGTATCTATATTTGATTTCCGTTTTAACAATTATAAGAAAGTTTATCATTATGTCTATAGCAAGAAAAACCCAGCTCCATGATACAATTAATACTTTAGCCAAAGGCTAACTTTGAGAGTAAGTTGTATAATTCCTAACTCCTAATGCAGACCTATGTAGGGTTAGAAGTACACGTATATCCTTATATGATTTACTTTTACTTAAAAGGTGACGGAGGGTGCAAGGACAACTCCTGTGATTGTTTAAGAGTGGTCCGTGGTGGAGGATATTGTTATACACAATCATATATTGACCTTTGTCCATGGTCCTGTTTCAGCTGTAGCAGTAAGTGGAATAATGCTGTAGATTGTTTTCACATATTGTACACGGCTAACAAAAAGTATAACGATTCCGGAAGATCTATGCATTTATTATGAAATGTTATGATATGAAATCATTGACACTATTGAACTGAATTAAGTTGAGAATGTATACTATCAGGTAGATCACATTAAACATTAAATTACATGCCAGTGACATTTTTGCTTAAAAATGAGCAGGGATTGATGTGGCTTGCGGGTTATTGTGAACAATCTATATAGAAACACATCATCTATCGATGACTCAATTCAACAGAATACTATTATTTTAGCTACAACGACAACAACGACAACAACGGCAACTATTCCAACGACAGCTACGTATACTGTTCACTCAGATAAATCATCCTTCCCAACGACAACTACTGTACCATCTATTTCGTCATGGCAGCCGAATGTGAAAGTTATCGAAGCACACACAGCGTCTGTTATATCGATACACGAGACATCACCGTTCAGGGCTTCAAAGGCCCAACAAGAAACCTCAGCCACAGCTGACATCGTGGACATCACTCGGGCCTCAATACCTGAAACAACTGTTGGATTACTAAAAGAGAGTAGGTCTATAGAGGCAGGCAAGCCTTCCCTCATCAACCAAAGTGAGTTCTTTCCAAACCACCATATTTCATGATAAATTCTACATAGTCTTTCTCTTTCACAAATAATAATAGTGAATAAGATTTAAAATAAAAGGATATTTTTTGTTTCCTTACGAGAAACATACAAGTATTAATTCAAATATACAGATGATAACTGAAATTGCGAGTAAAATAGAATCTTTAAAATAGAAGTTTCATTTTTTATGATAAAAATATCGCCACTTTTCATATTTCTCTATCTTTCAACCGCCCCCATCTCTCTTTCTTCAATGCCCCATTCATTCTATCTCAGCACGTTTTCAGTTTTTTTATATCATTTAAATGATATCCTAATTTGTTTCAGGTTTTGGTCTGGGCTTTGGTGTAGGTGGCGCGTCAGTCTTGAGCATTGTTGGTGCTGCTGCTGCTTTTATGTCCTGTTACAAGAGAAGGTATGTATTTCAAAGTCATATAGATGCTTTAGTTATAACTAATATTCATCCATAACTTCATTTTTGCAATTGGCCAGTGATGTCACTAAAAAAAACCTAGCATTATCATTTCTGGCACTTACCTAGGGCTGAATTGTAAAAAAAGCGCCATTGAAACGTGTTCATGTTTTCATCAAGTTTTTATTTATTAATTAATTTATTTATTTATTTATTTTTTGAAATGTTGAAACAAAAACCAATAACAAATTCGTCTGGCAGATGCTTCATTTCTGTTTCAGAAGGAAGGGCACCAAAGAGAAGACCTCTGTTCATACGCCACTTGAAAAAGACGCAGACGAGAAGGACCACGTGTATGAACTTAACATAACGCCAGGCATTGTGGAGGAACCATACACTCAGTTAAATGTCGAACTTAGCAGGCATTAAGTTATACACAACTCAGAAAATGGGAAGAAAAACAGACATTGCTTGTAGCTATGTGCTCTTAGATCTAAATTTGAATGAATCTGTTTAAACTGTGTATGTTTTTTATTCACAAAAAAAAAAAAAAAAAAAAAAAAAAAAAAAATCTCCATCTCAATAAATAGTCATTATTTAAACAATTTATGAACTCCTGGTGGGGTAGGAGATAGAAAATCAAAATAGCAATCTATTTATCAATATGTTTTTAAAAATCTCTCATTTTAATTAAAATTTAATCTTCGGTTTCGGTGTATATGAGAGTTACTCATGATCAGTTCTTTCTTTTAAGTGTGTGTGACTCTCAACCCAGTGCTTTTCTTTGGAAATAAAAAGGTGATGATAAAAACCTTTCAATGCTTGCAAACGTGGTGCAAACATTATGATTCTAGTTAATGATACGAAATAGGTTAGGCTGGTTATTTATTGACTCGCCCTCGTACGTAAAGGAAGTTATTATTGTTAAAATTATTAGGATAGTGAGTTTATATAATAAAAGCGGCCTTGTTTGGCCAAATCACGAACACACGATAGTCTTTGTTGCCTTCTCTTTTGTTATGAACGGGACTATGCAAGTTTGTGGTGCACTGGGATGGAGGAGACATAAAATAACGTTAATCATTAATATGCCAGGTCATGGTAGTTATCGATACACATTGTATATAGAGCCGCACTTTGTGAAGTATAGGGAATATCATATTGTATCACAGAGGTCGGGCACGTTATCCAAGCATCCCAAAAGATAAAACGTGATACAAATTACCCTAAAGAATTAAATTATTAAGCGAGAGGGTCAACGGTGTTTGCTTGTAAAAGGTCGCGTGGCCACATTATTTGTTTAACACATGTATGTGCAGTGGAAACCGAAAACGCTATTAAATATGAAACAGAACAAACGCAAGACGATAGTTACACACTCAAATAAATTACACCACAAATGGGACCGTTAATGGATAATCTATGATAACTGCTACAGTATTAAATCCTAAAACACACAATGACATTCAGCAGCGGCCACATGCATCTCCCTTATCTTATGAGATACCCTTTACCCTCATTCTTCCTTATAAAAGCAGCATAACGTACGAGCCAAAGGTGACAAATCCAACCATATCTTGTGTACCAGGGCCATTCATATTTAATTTAAATTATCACCGTCTTCCATATTACATTTTCTCAAACGAAAAAAAAAATCCGTACCCCCACTCCCCGCCATGAGGAAAATATTGGATCTACCAGCGACATGACCGCGACCACTGGTTTAGCTAAATAATGCTGTTGTTGCATGGCCTCACTGAATTTAACCTTAGTCACGTGGGAAGTACGTACATCGATTGAACCCGGAAGAAACCATTTCTTAAGACTTAGTACAATGATATAACTGAACCTGGGCTTGGTATGAAGAATCGCCTAAATGATGTTGTGTTATAGGGTATTTCTGCTTGTATGTCTGGCGGTGGCACAAGTTATAGGTATGTCAAGATCGGACGCAGGTGTTTGTTACTATTTAGAGAGAAATATCCTTTATTACGATATGTACTATTACATATATACTGTAATTTCTGTTCAGTCTCGTACTATGAACACGTACTCTCTCGTGTGTCCGTTATAGATGGAGATTCACTTGGTTTCACCGTGTTGATATTTATAAGACTAATAATAACGTAAATTGTGACATCCTTTGTTTTGATCCACTTTTCATCAATTTTTTATGTATAAAACAGTTGATCATGATGTGATATGTTTTATTTTCCATCATAGAGGAGCACGGACAGTTACATGTATGACCGTGGCCGCATGTGGTAATTTTCACCACGTGGAGATGTACCCTGTATATAGTAATAAGCGGCACATTATTAACATGCATTTGAGTACTATTGTGTGTATATCCTCGTCACTGTTGGTTCAAGTAGCGACAACAAAACTTTATCAAATATGACCTACATTTTAAGTTCCCGTACCCGCGTACACTTGCTATTATCACTCGTTGTGTACTAATGGGCAGTCAAAACAATCAGGGTTAGGCTGAGCAGAAGTATTGTTCTAATTGTTCTAGTTGTTTTGACTCGCGCCCCAGTGCAATGCAGGGAAGACTGAAAATAAAGATAGCTGAGATGGACAGGAATAATTTAACCACCCGAGTAACGTAAAAATATATAGTCTTGCTATGGGTAATTTTCTTTAAACGTTGAAAAAGAAAAGACTGTAGACTATTGGCATAATCAGGATTTTGCTGGTGGGAGTGGGTTGAATCCAATGGCATGAAACAATAGACGACGACAATTTAAATTTAATATGTAAGAATTAGGAATGAACAATTTGCTTGGTTTTGTCTAGTTTGGCTCATTATAATATATCAGCTTTCGTTAGAAGTACTCTACTTGTAGGTGCATTGCTTTCTGGCAAATTATTAGAGGGGTCATGGCGATGAAGACACTTATAAAGCAAAGAAAGTAATTTCCCCTGCAATGTCGCCACTTTTTTCATTAATACCAAGGCATGTCCCGTACTAGTGCCAAAGATTAGAATTTTTGTCATTGGATATTCACAGATATGCATCCGTCTGATTCTACACTTTTTTGTTCTGTGAGAATATATATACAGACTTGACATTTAATATGGAATATTTCAGTTTCGAAGGTATGCCTAGGTAAAAATTCGTTCTTTTTTCAAAAAACTCCTATCTCATATAGGATTTGTGAATGGAGAAGTGTGTAGTCAGGTGTGTCGCTACCAATTAACTGACTTCCATGTCTGTTGCACTGATACTTTATGTAAAATGCGGTGATTTAATTGGGTAGTGTTCCTTTGGGCTGGTCAATGCTTGGCTTAGGCAAATCTTGGTTCTGTCAAAAAAGTATCCGTATGTCGGCAACTATTCCAAAGAAGAATTTGAAATTTTGCATGCAAGCGGTCAGTTTTGCAGTGCGTAAAATGAGCTAATGAGTGCTTTATAAATTTGTAAATTTGTGGCAGAATGGCGCGAAAAAGACACACATTACCAGACAGATTACAGCGCCAAACGGAACGGTCCGCACAGTTTTATAGAGTAATGCCCAGACAGATGTAACTACACAGAGGTCACACCCAATGCATCGAAATCTTATCTCCAGGGTACAGGACGCACTGTCTTTCGGGATACGCTGCTGCAACTAAACAAAAGCCACCCAGTCTGTTCAGAACGAGGGGTAAATTGCCACCAAAATGCGTTTTTCAAGGCCCTTAACGAGCACCAAACTGGTTTTAGCAGGTTAGAATACCAGATGACCTGCGAGGTACCCACTGTAAACAGCAAAACATCGTCGTCTGTTTCTCTAATGAATTGGGGGCCATGACCGTTTCTGGGTTGAACACTGAAACCGCGTGGCTTTCTTTATTGAGGTCAGATTTCACCTGTACCTCCCAGCTAGTCAAAACAGAGTTTACAGACATCCAGAAGAGGCCTACGACGAAGCATGTACCGCGTGTAAAGTGACACGGGTCATTGACAGCGTCAGTATTTGGAGTGGATACCACATTGGTGCCAAAACACCAATGGTAGTCATTGACGAAAACCTGAACCAGATCAAATAAAGGAATAATCTGGGAACCACTTGACTATCATTTGATAAGGGGCACCTTAGGAACAATTTTAGGTTGCACGGTCAGATTGCCAGTTCACACAGAGCACTTTTAATAGCAGATAACTTACAGAATCAAGGGAATGAGCAGCTACCCTGGTCATCAAAATCGCCACATTTGAACCGCATAGACAATATGTGGGTAAGCCATTACTCGCCGAATCAACTGCTTACATGCCCTACATCAAAACTGGACCAAATTGGACAATTTTGGACCGATGCCTGGAATAATATTCCAGATTGAACTCTAAAAACTTTTCCCAAGGAATGCCTTGCCGCTTGAGAGCGCTGGTAACAGACAGAAGAGGCCAGGCGTAACAGCAACCGTTACTATGACTACACACTGACATGAGGGTCCATTGTGTAGCGTATAACTCTTTTACAGACGATAACTTTGAAAATATAGAGATCCAAAATATCTCTTTTAATGGATGTCGTATGACATAGAATAGGCAATGTATTTCTGTTTGCCTCACTGTCGAATTCAACCAATGAGCTGGTGTCAGCATGACATCAAAGAGATAATTTAAAGTTATTAAAACACGATTTTAATCCTTATCTTCATTTATCAGTCAGCAAAATAGCAAAAAACTGATGAAAAATGACTTGGAAAAAAATATTCCATATTAAATGTCAAGTCTGTATATATAGCTGGACTCTGATAAGGAGTAACCAAGGCATACCTGACACGAATATGTTGGGAAAATTATGATTGGTTTTTGAGATCATTTCAAGGAAAATGCTAATATTTTTAGTCTTGCCATTTGAAGTTGTTTTCTACCGTGTAATCCAAAGGCGGTACAGGCCAGTTTTGATTAAAACCATGAACAAAATACATTAAATCACATTTTCGATATTTTTTTAATATGGTTCATATAGCCAAGACCCACTTTAAAGCACTGGACATCCAATTAAACAAAAACTTTTTTATGTGCAGGAGACCAAACATATAAAATATTCGTTAAGACTGGAAATACATTTGGTGACGGAACAGACGGAGATGTTTTGGTCACTTTATACGGGACAGAAGGGGAATCCAGTGAACAGGAACTGGACACTAACGGCAATGACTTTGAACAAGGGAGGTAATATACAGTTTGTTTTCATCTTAAACAATGCGTAAGTGCTTTGCTTGTATAAGTGTTTTTTTATAAATATATATTTGTGAACTCGTGATGGAAAGAGGCAAAAACTATCGGTAAAGTTTTAACTTTTTTTGTAATATGCGTTGAGTATGTTTTCAGCACAGCACGAATAGCGTGCCCGACCCGAAGTAAATAGAGCTAAAGTGAAACTCCAAAGAAGTGAAAGAAGCGTATATTTAGTATTACAAACACGGAAGTAACCATTTGATAGAACGCGTATTATCTGTTACAAAGTCTTTACATTATGTCCCGGCGAACACACTGCTTTATAGAACATTTCTATTTTATTTTCCCCTTTCTATTTCAGAACAACAGTAAACAGAGTACTGGGTATATTGTGTAAAATTAGATTTTGATCATTGCAGTATAGGAGTTTATTTGAAGTATTGTAACGTGTGTAGTGTGCCTTTACATAAAGTCATCATGCTTAGTTTTATAATGTGGTATATTTACAACATTGGCCAAAAAGGGTGTCCCACCCCTAATTCCATTTGCTCTTATGTACAAATGATCACGTCACTGGTGATCATTGTGATAAACAGTGCCTTTTATTCCAGAAACAATATGTCTAACATGATTTATGGTTCAGAAAATACAAACAAAGGTAAAGATATCCACATTTTTTGTCATTTATCTAAATTCTCAACATGTATCCCCTCAAATCCAATGTTCCACTGTGATTTCCACAGAGGTAAAGAAATGTCTATTTTAATTTAAAAATTAAAAAGACGCCATCAAATATCACCAAATTTATACACAATGAACATTAAGAGGTGCTCTTTAAAGGTTTCGTGTCTCACACTCACAACATTGTGTATCTGCAACAAATCACTTTCCAGACGAGAGCTGTGCACTGTCATGATGAGGCCTGGAGTTAACCCTGAAGTCACCTCTTGCCGATGGAATGAGATATCTGCTGTGGATATTACGGTCAGTGACCCTAGAGGTACCTGGACCTGGTCAACCAACACTGGAAGAGAGCTGGCTTTGTTGAAGAACCAAGGGATTTCTTGCATCCCACCGATGGTCAGATGATGGTCTGAAGACATGTTGCAGAAGGCCTTTTGGAAGTGTGTGTAGAATATAATCGCCTGACTGTCAGATCAGTCGCGTTTGGAGAGCATTGCAAGCCCGCATGGGATTAGTACATTGTTCCTTTTGGAACAGAACCTTACTTGGGCATTTTTCTGAAACATCCTCAATAGATGTCTCATTCCATTTGCAAGATGTTACTTCTGGGATGCTACTGGTTTCATCGGGACAACGCATTTGCTCACAGCTCTCGCCTTGCAAGTTATTTGTTACAGAAACACGGTGTTTTGAGCATGCAACAACCATCTTTGAGCCCCGATATTCTTTCTTACGAGTACCTGTGGCATGAATTGGGGCGTGCAATGCAGAGGAGAACCAATCCCCAAGTAGTCTAGACCAACACCGCCAAATACCCCAATACCCCACAAAAAAGGATTGTAACCCTTGTTGAAAGCTTGTCGCACCGCCAACAGGCGATTATTATAGTACGCGTTAAACACACAGGATATGAGGCACGTGTAAATTTATGTTTCCTCCATCTCAGTGCTCCACAAACTTTTATAGTCTCATTCATAGCAAGAAAGTAGGCAACAAGGAATATTGATTGTTCGTGATTTGGCCAAACAAGGCCGCTTTTATTATATAACCCCTCTATCCTAATCGTTTTAACAATAATAACAATGTAGCAAATTGTTGCCTGTATTAAATGTTATGGCCTTAGGGATAAAAATTATATATCAAATATTCAATAAGACTCATCATCCTAAAAATTATGATGCGACGAGTCAGCAAAAAGTTATTATTTACCAACAATTTTGCACAAATTTCATTTGTGGGGTTGCAAAGAGCTTTGTTGCTATTTGGTGGTGTCTTTTCAAATTAATAGTCACCTCTTTACCTCCGTGAAAATCACTGTGAAAAACTAGATTTGAGGGGGTGCTTACTCTAAATTTTAATTAATGTAATAAGTATGGATATTTTCACCACTATTTAGCATTTTCTGAACAAATAATCATGTAAGATATGGTAACTGGAAAAAAGTTTATAAGGTGATAATTTGTCAATAAAAGCACATGGAATTCGGGGCGAGACAACCTTTTTGACCAATGTTGTATGATTTACTGTAAAATTAATTTTTGTTCATTACAGTATCGGAGAGTATTTGCTGACAACCAGTGACCCTTTGGGTGAAGTTCGCTGCATACGAGTTAATTTCAGACATCATAAACTATTCGATGATTGGAAGATGGAATATGTAAGTTTATCTATATGGCAGTCATAATGATATTTGTAATATCACAATCCAAGTAAACCGCAATATGCATCAAAGGCACGAAATTTAAAAGGAATATATGGGATCATTTTGTTATCGTTTTCAAATATGAGAAACATCTTGATCCAGTTTTGCCAAAACCTATTTCAGATAAGTGTCGAAGGTGCTGGAGTTACAGTCAGATTCAACTACAACGGCTGGTTCAAAGAAGACAAATCAATTGACATATTCAACGGTAAGTCTACTAGAAAGGCGTCTGTTGAATTACTGACTAAAGTCTGCATAATGAAATAAAGAGTTTGAACACCTTTACCATATCTTGCGCGCTTCAAAATCGACTATATATCGTTTTTCTGTAATTTTGAGTTACTCTTTCACAGGGCAATTCCAGAATTATACTAAAAAGAGAAGACTAAAGAAGACTCTCACCTTAGGTCTTATACGTTTGATACAATACAATAGGAAGCTAAGGAATGTTCTCTGTGTCCTTTTGAATCAGTTAATGAATTAAAAATGTAAAAATTTTCTTTTCGTCGATCGTGTTACTATTCTCGTCGATCGTCAAACTATTTTCGTCGATCGTGTAACTATTCTCGGCGATCGTCAAACTATTCTCGTCGATCGTCTAACTGTTCTCGTCGATCCTGTAACGTCACCTCATCATTCATCGATCGATCGCCAGAGGGCGCTGCGGTAGCACATTGGCCTATCACATGACTATCAAAATCGCAGACAACAAAATGATTGCTAGTGAAATAAGAAAATTTTCTCAACAATTTCAATTTTAATTGTTAATAATTAAAATCTATTCGGTTGTAGGGTTATTATTTTCTAGTTGTTTTCAACTCTGACCATGGCTGGCCGAGTTAAAAATTACCGCGTGATTGACAGACAGAAGCACGTGTTGCTACCGCAGCGCCCTCTGTCGATCGATCGATGAGACGATCGACGAGAATAGTTACACGATTGACGAGATTAGTTGGACCTAAGATCTAATAATCTGTTTATTAGATCTTAGGTTGGACGATCGACGAGATTAGACGATCGACGAGAATAGTTACACGATCGACGAAAATAGTGACAGCATTGGTTTTAATACACCGTAGATGAGAAATGTTTGACAATTGAATTGACTAAAGTAGATGTTGAATTTATGACAGGATCATTTAAACTTGCAACTGAATCGATGGGAAGGCAGTGAATCGACGAAACATAACTGAATCGACGACATGAATTTTTGCCCTTTTGGCCGCCCATAAAGTACGCTTGCCAATTAAAAGCAGTTGAACTTATAAGTGGTAATGATAAAAGCATCTAGTGATCAGGAATGGGGACGAATTTAAATCATGCACCACCAAATTTGAGAAAAGATGATGCCAACTTGTTTTTGTTTATTATATTACAAATGAATAATATTCGTCTGAATATTCGTTAATAGTAGCATAATACTTTTGTTCTGAAAATTATAAGAGGTAAGTTCAAGTGATGCAGAAAATGAAAAAAAATTATCTTAATAAATGAATATTGGGAAAGCATTTTACAAAACATCGAACTATGCTTGTTCGTAAGAACTTTTCTGTGTAGCATGGCCTATATTTCAGCTATAATTTTCAAATATAATCTTCCAGTACAGATTTTCTAACGAAAAGCCGCTTGTAATTGATTATAGGTCATGCCATTTCTTGAAACTATATTTGGCTTTGATTTTAACAGCTTTTTATTAAGCCTGTTGTAAGCGTAATCCACCTGGCAATGTTATACTTAATCTTAAACTAAATGTTGATCCATCCAGAGTTGATGTACTGGTTTGTAAATTTTTTGCGACAGTAAGAGGTAAGGCTTTTTCTTTATTTAGACTTATACGCCGTATATACACATATATATCTTCATATTTTATCTTACTTAAAGGTGACGGAGTGTGCAAGGACAGCTCGTGTGATTGTTTAAGAGAGGCTCGCAAAAAAAAATATTGTTCTAGGCAATCACATATTAACCGCTGTCAGTGGTCCTGTCATAACTGTCGCAGTAAGTTTAACAATGTTTTTCGTGGACTTCTGAGTGCACTTGGTTGACTTACATTAGCTGATTTAAAAATATCATGATATCGAAATATTTATTTTGACACGAATGAAGGTAATATAGCTTTTAATTTTCATAGCTATCAACGGCTACAAGTGCATATACCACAATGTTTTGAAATGGGTAATGGTTTGAAATGGTTGTAAAGACAAAAGAATGATGTTCATCCTTGCTTCCTTAAAATTAATTTAAACCCCCATAATACTAATGTGTCTACATCATTAACGACAACAACAGCGTCGACAACAACAATTTTAACTACAACCACGCCAGTAACTACACGTGTTTCAACCTCACAGAGAGTGAGATCATCGCATAACCCGGGTCCTACAAGAACGTCACCAGTGACGTCACAGTCTATGATTTACACAGAAATATCATCTTCGTCAAACACTCGGAATACAGGTAGGCTACACCCAGAAAACGGGTGCTTGACGGGTGCTTGATTAGGTTGATGAAATGTATCTCAATCTTTATAGCTGCCTATCGCTATGTTTTTAAGAATGAAGTAATTTTTCGTCAGTCAACGGCATAATATTGAAATAGTTTTACCTCCAATATTTCGATATATAGCAGAACATCTTCATCAGGGAATGAGACTGTCCAGGTGAATAGCCTCTATTCAGGAGATATACTTGCCCCCCCCAGCCTCCACACCTATTGCCTTCGGAAAGGGAAGTAGAGGTCAGAGATTATATATCTCCTGTATATCTCCTGAATAGAGGCTTTTCACCTGGATAGCCTCATTCCCTGATGAAGATATTCTGTAAGGCATCATAATATGGAAGGCAAAACTCTTTCAGTATTTAGCTGTTGACTGAAGAAAAATTACTTCATTCTTAAAAACATGGCAAATAGGCAGCTATAAAGACTGAGATACATTTCATACAACCAATAACAAAGCTGATTAAATTCTTCTCTGACGCTATGTTTTTATTTTTTATTTCTTTGAGACGACAAGCTTTCTTTTTCTTCTCTTCCCAAATACATTTGGACTTGCTTGTGTGAGTGCATCTGTGTTTGTCTGTATCAGGCCTACCCAACTACCAGACTCGGCACCTAAGGATGCTGAATTAACCGGTATATCGCACCACGCTACCCGTTTTCAAGGTGTGTGTCAGATCGCATTTCGGAGTATCATACCCCAGAACAAATTTTGTAGCACGACTGCGGGCTCATCCACGCTCGGCTGAACAACCTTAAACTGTACTCTTACTTTGGAGTACTCTATTTTATTGTCTCTATGGGGATATATGGGGACTTTACGACATTCGGTTTGAATGTTTTGACCACTTTTGATAGAGCTTTTTTGCATTGTATTAGATTAATGTGGCAGTCTAAGGTTCATCTAGGTGGCTTTCAAAATTATGCACCCGGTTTTAAAATCATATAGCGATTTTACGACAATCGTTTCCTATCCAATCAAGGTGACAGCCGAGCATGCCAGGGCTCATCCTGTCGGTGTTCTGGCTGATACTCCGAAATGCGATCTGACACACACCTTGAAAACGGGTAGTTTGGTCCGATATAGCGGTTAATTCAGGATCCTTAGGTGCCGAGTCTGGCAGTTGGGTAGGCCTGTGTATGTTTATCCTCATTTCATTTTATTTGCATTTCCTCTCTGTTTCAACCGCTATAATCATATCAGCATCCGCCACTACACTATTTTATGAGACAACGAGTGAGATCAGTGTGGTGAATACTTCTCCGGCAATGCTCCATGTTAACCAAGTAAACAAGCAACTTGGAGATAACACAGGTATATAACTGTTGACAGCATCTCCCTTCCTCTCTCTCTCTCTCTCTCTCTCTCTCATTCAGCCTGGTAACCTTCTTGCACGGAACACACTTACTGTACATTCACACAGCATTGTCAAATATCAGATTTCCCGAATTGAACTTTACTTCATGCTCTCAAGTAAATGACATGCAGGATCATAATGAGGAAAATATCTTCATCAATTTGAGAGTAAAACGTTCATCACTGTTTCAGGCACCACCGCTGGTATTGCCGTCGGAGGCGTTCTTGCCCTGGTCATAGTTGTTGGTGCAGTTGTCTTGGTAGTTTGTATAAGAAAACGGTATGTGAAATAAATTGTTGCAATGCTACATGTAAGGACCTTGGAACTGAAAGTATAACTTTTTATGTTGTGAAATAAAGGAGTATTCATCAATCGTAACAAGTGATGCAATTGCATGAAACAGAATACTGTTTACTTAAAAACTCAAGCGTGACTGGCAGAGGACTTTTGACCGAATCGTATAATGCCTAAGTGCAGGATTTGTATGCAATACTAGTACATATGTTCTTTCACAGCATCTTCAGTGCGCCATATCTTTTTTTTTTTGTTTTGTTTTCTTTTCAGATTTATCTTCGTTACCATTTATGTATAAGAATAAACCAATTATATATGTGACAAATGACAACCTACCTTTCGCTCTTTCTTAAAAGAAAACACTTATGGTTTTACATACATTTTGCATTATTTTTCCAGACGACGTGACAGCAGTGAACAGAAATCGTATCAGGCTTCATTTAAAGTGCCCAATCCCGGGTACAGTAATGTCTCTGAGTCATTGGAAATTGCGTCAGAGAACGGCGGGCCAACTTTTCCCAATGTATCACCTCAAACTGATAACAATACCCATATGTCTGATTTATACTCGACCCCAAGGAAGCCCGTGATCAACGGGATAACAAATGGACCTTTATCCGAACAAACAGACTTAGATGACCTATATTCGAAACCAATTAAACCAAAGAGAGGCGGTAACTCTGAATCACGTGGCACATCAGCCGTTTCTGATCTCAATTTAAAACCGCAAAAACCCAAACTGAAGCAAGCTGGACATGCGCATTATGGAGGAATTGAAAACGTAGGATACGGTGTAGCGGGATCACCAAATGAGAACGTTGACATGGTAACCAATGACATGTATGGAGATTTGGGCTCTTCCGGTGGGGATATCATATTTGCAGATAATGATCTATACGAGGCTGGCGTGAACCCAGAGGACCAGGTGTATGCAGATGGCGATGTGGTTGAGTTTGTAAGCAACGAGATTTATGCATAACATACGGGTATATATATGTACTAGTATCTTGAATGTTGTATTGTCCAGTGTACTGGGTATTGACTGACGATACTCAGGCATAGGAAAGAATATTCCTTTGCTAGATGAACTTCAGTTTGGCAAACGCGGAATTGTTTACAGCCTCAGCGTTACGGACGTTACGATGTGTTACGTGTTGATTATAATTATATGTTTCAAATCTATTTGCGGGCCAATTAATATTAACACTACACTGAAAAATTTCTGAGCACGCACAGGAAAAAATGCTGAATGGTTGTAAGTTATACTCAACTGACTGGTGCTGAGTTCACTGACATAATTAGCATTTTGATTACATCCCGTAATGGGCAAATATCAAGACCTTGCAATATATGTCATCTTTTCTTTCATCTCTTAATAGAGACAGATCTTTAAGAAAATCGAATGTTTACAATTTTCATTCTTCTGGCCCAAAGTGCAATGAACAAATAAACTATTATCTTGGCATATATTTACTTTTTGTTTAGTTGAATATACAACCAGATAGGTTTGAAAAGTAAAACAAAAAATAATAGTTACAATTGCATACGCTATTCACTATTACATAAATAAACAATACTGAATCTTTTCTCTGTTTAAATAACGAAGTGAGTAAAAACTCTCTCTATATCAAGCGGAAAGCGAGCACTTTTAAAACTGCATAGCTTATCCGCAATAACGTAATACAACGTATATCAATACTTAATACATGTCGATATCGCGATAATGGTACTGACAATAACAATTGTCCTTATGTAACAGATATTTTAGTGAAAATGTAGCGATAACGAGTCGTCATTACAGTACACTTACAAGCGTGTTGTCCACTATCATGTCCCAGAAGCAGGGACAAATTGATCCGTAAACTGGACGGTGTGTCGATGCCAGTTATGATGTATATTCTGACTGCCCTATCGTTCCTATTTTGTCATGCGTCAGTTGCTAAAGGTAAGTTAGAAACCTTTTTGCTGAAGAGAAAGGTACGTATATGTCTTGTGCCATATTATGCCCTAGGAACTAGATTAACATTTTACGGGAAAAGTATCAAAGTTGTAAACTTATGTAGAGTATACGAGAAGAATTGAAAAGAACTTATTTCCTAAATGTAGCACAAGGTAAGTCACTTTCGTCACACAAAATGGTTAGTTCATAACATTTACCAAATATCACAATAAAAAAGTAATCACGGCGATGCTTTTAAGATTAAAAGTGTTTTTCAAGAAGAGTTACATGTAGGAATGAAATGAAGAGTATGGTTAAAACTGGTTGATTCACTATTACGTCATTCCATAGGCTGACATTCTCTGAAAATATTATGACATACAGGGGCAAAATGCAGTTATATTATATAACACTACTGACGTCGATGTAAAATATGCATGTATTATCAAATGTGGAAGGTTTCGAATGATATTTTTTTTAGACTGCAAATATGCAATACACAGTTCACAGACGAATCGAAATACTGAATAAAAGACCATCAAACGTCAATTGAATCAAATGGATCATTATTCAAATGAAGCCATGCTAATAAATAACAATAATTATATACAATCTGGTATTCAAGAAATTTAGTAGTTTTAAACCATAAAAAGTTTTAAACTAAAATCTAATTTAAAAAACCGATTGCTCTGAACTATAAGAAGTTAAAAGAATTAAAAGTAATAACGTGTAAAAAGAAACTTCATATTTTTTAGTTTTATTGGCGTTCAATTTTCTTCTGATGGATGGTGGTGTATCCATATTAAATGCTGCCATCACACTGTTTCAGCTGATCATTCTTACATCATATCAGTGAAAACTGCCGATACCCAAGGGGCGGGGACTGACGGGAGTGTATTTATTACCTTATATGGACAGGATGCGACTTCTAACGAAAAGTATCTTGATGATCCTTTTCGTAACGATTTTGTCAGAAACGGGTAAGATATTGTTTTTCATTATGAAGTTCAAAGTTGCATTAGTCATTATATGCTAGACAGTTACATTTTTTTATTTCTGGTTATTGAAGGTGTTGGTCATGAATACGGTAATTTATTTAAGAAACGCATTTCTACAACTTTTCAAAAAGAAAAGAAAGAAAAACATATTTGCAGTCAAGTGTCAAATTGCTAGCAGTCAATTTTGTTCAAATCTACAATCCAGCAGTTTCAGTTGCCAGAAAAAAAATAATAAAAAAATATGTGATGCCAATTTGCTCTTAATTTGAAGCAATAACAAGGTGATTTATTTTTTTAGTCTTACCATATATAAGCGTTTTTTATGTTCTTTTTCAGCCTTGACAGATTCACAGTTACAACTGAAGCATCACTTGGGGACATCAAGTGCCTAAAGATACAATTCCTAGCGATTTTTGATACGTGGCATTTAGATTATGTATGTTTTTGTTAATTGTTCTAGATACTTTGATACCTAGTAAACTACTTAATGGACGACCAAAACATTACTTTTAATAAGAAATGAATGGGTAATAAAATGTTATGCGTTTATCTATGGCACATTCACACGTTGCTCATATAAAGGTATTCGAACATAGAATAAATGAACTCGAGACATTTTAAAATTCTTCTTACCATCATTTTTATAAACAAGTATTTGAGAGTCCATTATATCTTGGTATACCATATAATATATTTTTCTTTTTAGGTTTTGGTATCCTACGGACGAAGCTCCTGGACCTTTGACTGTGATTGTGAACTTTTGTATCGAACTATACACTTGTCCACAGGTACTTTTTTAAAAAGATATTTTAAACATAATGATTATAAAAATTCATTTCAATGGCATAACTGTATCTTTAATTTACCCACGCCTTTAACGTCAAATTCTCTCTCTGTGACGTCTTATTTCAGGGACAGAGAACTGTCATGATTTATCATGTGACTGCATTGAACATGCGCGCAAAGGTGAATGTGGCTCACTCACTGTTCAGGAGAGATGTCCGTGGTCATGTGAAACCTGTAAAGGTGAATTTTGATCGTGGTAATTATATGAAGTGTACCCTTATCTTTTTTTACTTAATCCCCCCTTAATATGTAATTTAATTAATTGTAATCAATGTGGCTTAAAAAGAGTGTATGTTATACAAAGATGCTAGTTTTATGACCATTTAGACCATTTAACCACATCATCATCAAACAAAGCGACGTCAGATGTAGCAACGATATTCATGACGTCAGAGCCAGTCTCGGTACCAGTGACGTCATCAAGCGGAACTCCTATAGTGCAAACAACGTCCGTGACCTATACAACGAATATTTCAACTTTTATTCATGACACATACAGCACAGACAAACGGGACCAATCTACAATTTATACTGAGGTATCTGCAACTTATACTGAGGGTGAGTAAATCAAGTTTCTCCAGACATTGAAATGCCCGTTGTTAAAAGCATATATTCTACTAAAATGTCGCAATACATACACTTTTTATTTAGAGTATATTTCATTAGGCTTTAAAATGATTTCCCTTTGTTTTTTAAACAGTTCCTTCGCCGAGTACCTTAAATATTGCAGAAAAGAGCAAGGTTTGGAATATTGAAAATTTTATCGAGAACGGAAAACTATCAGGTGCAGTTTGTTAATGTTTTTCTTTGAACATGCGCTAAAAATAACAAAAATCGCTTTTGCAGAGGACTTTGTAATGTTAACAAAATGATTAAGGCGCTTACAATTCTAACACCAACAGCCACATGTTGATATTAAATGGAAATCTGAAAATGCTAAAGGCATCAATTGCCAAAACCATTAGATGACGTACATATCAGATCAATTTGCCTAACCTCTGAGCATCCTGTAATTCAGACATCTTTCGGTTATTTCTTACTGTCACATCATATATATTAACGTTTTTATAGTCACTGGTATAGGTATTGTCATCGCAGCGCTTGTAGGGATTGCTGGAATGGTAGCACTGGCGTTTGTAGCCCGACGAAGGTATGTGTGCTACACCCATTTCATAACTTATGTTTCATAATACTAATTCTCATTATGTTGTTATGCACATGTGAAATTAATGCGTATCTATCGAAACTTTTGGATATATTTAAGGTTTTACATGTGCGCGCGTGCATGGGTACAAGTGTTTGTTTCCAGAGGACAGTGCAAACTGGCATGCAATATGAAATGGGCATTAAATACGATGCATTGTTCCTAAGGGCCTTATTATTTAGATTAAATGATATTTTGTTATAAGGCTGTACCACAAGAACTTTATTCATATTTTGTATAACCTTTTGATGAATCGTGTACGAAATATCAAAACATGATTTCATTTAATCCGGTAGATATGCGGCAAGAAAAACTAAGGCGACTAAACATTTCTCTGCCACTAATGATTCCGGACGAATTAGAACTATATCTAGCCAAAACGAACCCAAGCTACCAGATCAAGGATGGCATAAGACACAAGACAAAACACCACCAAATTTGGTACCGAACAGGATGTGTGTCCAAGAGACTGCTCCTGTTAATGGTACCAGTGTCTATTCCTATGAAAAGGCCAATCTGTCACAGTTGAACAGTTCTAGAGGGAACGAGGTCTTTCGCCACTCTGACGCCAATGGTAAAACGGATCCCATCTCGCATGAAAAGAGATACATAGAGATACATCACGAAAAATCGAGGGAAGAACGACTGGTTGATCAGTATGAAAGTCCACGGCAAGGTTCGAATCGCCTGGGTACCACGCAACTTATTTGTAACAGTCTGTATGCAGTGAATGAGGACTCTGCTTTAAGAATGAATTCTCTTTATGGAGAAGCCGACACTTCTGATACGGTATTTGTTGACAATGTTATTTACGACGAGGACAGCGATGGTGATGATCAACTGATGGAAAATTATTTATATGAGGCATGAGTCTAATAATAAGAATTGTTTTAAAAATAAAAAAGTAGATTGTAAATGCTGCGTGACCTCAAAGCGCATGAAGAAGAGCAATTTCTGATTATGAGTTAGCTAAATAGACAAAGAGACAGTGAAAGCTGAAATAATGTGAAAGATCAGAAACCTAAAAGTTAATTCTGACTAATTTCGCAGGCCTAAATGCACATCATATAGTCCGAATCAGATATCTGGTCTGCGCTGTCTAAACTTAAAAGCATTTGCACATTGTATATAAATAACGGTCTCTTAATTTTGCATTACGGTTGTAATGGAATTCTCGATTGAAAATTTTCAACTATTTGAAATTAAGTGCGACGCTGATTAGGAAATTGCTTTAAATAGCGACTCGAATTTTAAGAGCTATTATCAACCCAGTCTTGTAATGATTAAAGATCAAACGAAACATAATTTTGCCTTAGATCTTTATTACAGTGTAGCCTTACCAATTACATAAGTCAAGAGCAAGGTCGAATTGTTAGCAATTTTGAGGCGCAGACTTTAATTTTCCAATTATTAATTTTCCAATAAATAAATCAATCAAAATTGTTTTTAATGAGATTTATGAAATGTCAAAAGCCCTTTCTGTCTTAATAACTTTATGATAAAATGATAGCGTGAATGCCAATTGGAAATGAACACTGGCGAAGTAAATATTCAGAAATGGTAGGGGGGGGGTCAAAACAAATACCGTGGCAATTTTACAATAAGCTTATGGTTATGACTGTTGTAATGAAGGGCATTGGTGCACAACACAAGCAGTTGTCAGCAATTACAAACAAAAAAAATCTGATGATATAACATAGTGACGTTTTGATCCACATTTAAGACAATGTAAGGAGTTTTCAGAACAGTCCCAATATCTGCCGTTTACTCCTGTATGATGTTGGAGATTGGGTGCATGTGGGCTTTTAGAGGAGTAACCTTAAAGGGATAATAACTCTTCGTTTCGGTCAAAAAAAAATAATTTTCCTGGAGTAAACAACAATTTTCCCATACTTACCGATGGTTAATGAATCCATTTTTACATTCAAAGTTAGTCCCTGTTTTTTTTTTTCTAAAAAGTTTGGTTTTTTTGTTAAAATCTCTTAAGTGATTATTACAGAGTATAGCCATCAATGAAGGTCACGTGGTCTAAAGACAAGCTCAGATATCAGAATAATAGCTGTTACTGACGTTTTTGTGGTAAAACAGAATCTATTATATTTCTATGAGTTATTCACAATGTTTTTATTGTGAAATATAGATCTCATACGAAGAGTTATTATCCCTTTAAACAAACACAATATGTATAACCGATTGGAATTGGCGATCATTACTATACCAGACAAATTAACCTTTTCACTCTCAATTTACAAGTTAAATCAGATTATTTGGATGACGGAAGAGGAAATGAGATGTGCCAGTAAAATTTTCTTCATCAGACGTAATTGCTGCCTCGAGTATATAAAAATCCTCGTGTAAGCGGCATTACATATTTTCACAAGCGACATTGCCAGTGTCTGTAGGAAAACGCAGGTAGGTACATATTTGCAAAGTGTAAACACATCCATCGATGGCGCATGTGGACAGTTCTTGTACACCATAAAAAGTATTGACAGTCTATGTTTGCAACTTTTTAGTACTATTTTTAGTTATATTGTATATTTTATCGAAGATAGTAGTTGTATTGGCACTGAATGCACAAACGAATTCACTGGGAAACAGAGAGAGGAAAATAGGTTGTTGCGAAGTGTTTATTGAGTCGTACTTCCCGAGGACACAGTCATAAACTGTTTTATAATGCCCTCTCAAACAGTAAATACTGTCACTTAAATCAGCAAATCTGGCCGTTTTCTGTCAGCTGCTTTCATCGCAGAGATGTGACTGATCTATGTTTTTTTTTTACTTATCAGTAACCGAAAGAAAATAGTGGAATTCTATTCTTTAATTTCTATTAAATTTCTATGAGGTGAGATTATACATCTACACTCAAAAAATTGAAGCGTGTTCTTTATCTGATTGAAACAACAGCAAGAAGCAGTAGCCATATTATTATTTTTTTTTTTTTGTTAATATCATTTGTTTAGTTAATAAAATATCATTTTGTTCCAGATAATTCATCAACATGAAGTGTATTGTAGTGTTGATACTGTTTGTTGCAGTCGCACAAGTCGAATGCGCCCCTAGAGGTAAGGAACGCCCGCATTGTTTTCCGTCAAGATCATATTTGTTCAGCCACATTAGCAAAACAAAGTCTTCAGAAATTCGTTATAAAGAGCATTACATGAAAAATGAGACACAATGAATGCTTTATTTTTTGTAACAATTAACTCAGTTATTCTCCAACCCACAAATATATGTTCTAGGATAATAGAGAAACAACAAAACGCATGTATTTTCTCATTATTATTATTATTATGTGATTGTATAGATTTTTGGTTTTGATTGAAGGCCTTTTTACGCTTAGGTTTTTACGATATTGATCAGGGAAGAGCGTTTCACAAACGCCTGTGTCCCAGTAGACATTTTTAAAACTTAAATGAAATATTGTCACTTCTAAAAGTAAAAGCAAAAGTAAGGGGTCTCGTTGAAAATTTGAGAAACGCAATTTATTTTCCATAGGATTCTATATTAAGACGTCATAGTCGTTTTCTAAGACAATTGTATCTATCTCCTCACAGTCTGTCGAGGTGACCTTGTTTGGACGGAATGTGGCACCGCATGTGAGCGTAGCTGTAATCGACCGGATGTCAGTGTCTGCACCAAGAACTGCATCCCTGACACGTGCCAATGCCCCGCAGGGAAAATCCGCAAGGACGGCACGAACGCATGCCTCGACTCCATGGATCAGTGCTGCCCCGGGGATCTGGTGTGGACAGACTGCGCCACAGCGTGTGAGCGCACCTGTAGCCAACCTGAAAAAAGAAGAGCCTGCACTTTTAACTGCGTTCCCGGCGTCACCTGCCAATGTCCTCCTGGAAAAATCCGTCGCGACGGCACTAACGAGTGCGTCAACAACGTAGCCCAGTGCTTAGCATAAAGTTCATCGGCCTTCACCTGAGAGGTCAAGGTCATGCAGCGTTTCTTTTTTCAAAAAGAGAAAGTGTTTGGGCTAAAAAAATGTAACAAATCACTTGTTTTCCAATTACTTGTCTGAAGATAAACTGCAATGAATTGTTATTCCGGCATTTGTTTTTATTATTTCGGGTAAACTGCATCAATTTGCGTTACAGCTGCATATGGTACCTGCATAAGATCCATTTCGATAAAACAAATGTTGATTGGCAAATACTCACGCTGATTAAAACATAAGAATGTAACTGTGGGTATTATTTATCGAGAGTGTAATTCACTAAACAGCTTTGAATCAATAAAAAAATTATGAAATATTGACGAGCAGTGGGCTGAGACAAACGCTTAACTGATGGAAAAATAATTAAGAGAACCAAAAAGACCTACACTTCATAAAGATCCTTCATACCCAGAAGCATTTTCTTGAATGGTTGAGAAATGAGGTAGGGAGAGTGGGGGGGGGGGGGGGGGGGGGGGGGGACTACTCTGGTGTGGTTTATTGGTTTGACAACAAAGTAATATGATAGACCTCCGAATATCTTGCTGCTAATTTGATGGTGGGAAATACATATTACAACTATGTCACAGACAGAGAGGGCCGGTTGTCATAGCTGCATCTCTTGTAAATAAAAATGAAAATAACAAATTTTGATTTTATAATATTATTCAAGATTGAATGAAACTTTTGCAAAACAAATTATGCACGTTCTGCACGAAGTTGTTGTGCAATCACATGTCTGCCTGTAGTTCTAAATAAAAGGAAATCATGGCACCTATGCATGTGAGAAGGCAAACTTGGATTTTTTGGGGGGGAGGGGGGGCTGTTAAATAATTTTTAAAATCGCAGACATTTAAATGTATGTTAGCCTTCTGTATAGCATTTTTCTGGAATTTTCAACACTTTCCCTCACTACCAAGGTGTATCAATTCCTAAGTCGTAGAAAAAAATACGCATTGTAAATCGTTTATTTTTTTTTCCTTTTTGATCAAAATTTCTCATTTTTGAGCCACTCCCGAAATGGAGATGAAGACTTATGGATTTCACTCGTGATGATAAAAAATAAGAATACAAGAGCTCAAAACTAGATATATAGATAGATTGGCATTTTCTCAGCAGTTTTGGATAGGCTACATGTAAACCTTCTTGATGAATGACAAGGTATAAAAAGTTCCAGGGAATTAATTTTGAGCTATGTACAATAATCTTAAACCTCCTTTCACCAATCTTTTTTCCTGACAACGTGGTAGTAAGCTTTCTTCATTTTATTTATACGTTCTTTTCCACGGTCGACCAACAGTTTTGTTCAAACGAGAGATCTGAAGCGATCTACATATAAGTTACAGAAAATGCAGGGGACATAATTAGAAAATATTACAATCACAAAGAATAAAATATTCATGATAACATATAAGTCACAACAAACACATATAATTTATTTTTTTAAAAAGTGTTTACTGAAAAAAATGAGAAAAAAAATAAAGCAATAACAATACCTGTAAGCTTTAACTGTAAGTTAGCGCACAAAATGTGTGACAAAGCAATTAAACTTTAATGATAATTAAAAAGACATATCCCATTACTTCACCCTTTTCTTCTGAAATGTGAATTTTCCATTTCTCAGTACCTCATAGAAACCGTTTTTAAAGGAACGTTGTTTCGTCTGTCTATGAAGAAGTCTTTATCCTTTCGTCTCCAGGCAACGTACATACAAACAGTAAGCACCATATCGTCCACCAGGAATGGATTTTGAATTTTTCGAATGGAAAATGAATAAAGAATTGTCAACGTGAATAGACCCAGGGCAGAGGGCCAACTCCCAATTTCTTTCTCTTCACTTATTAGAACCCCAATAACGAAGGTTACAATACATCCTAATAAGAAGTCCGTTAGCCAATTTTCTTTGGATGTAATGATGCCAGTGATTGCGTAAGTTACGAGAAAACTGATCAAGTGACTCCACGCGCATGATGGCGCCATTTCGTGCAAGACATGGCACCACGACTGCTTCACCGGAAAGATGGAGACTGTTTCCCTGCGTAGAAGATGAAAAGGCAAACTGGTGAAAAGTACGGGGAGACAAGGCCATGCATGTGCTTTGTAGATCCATATGCTTTGCCAAATTAAATCCCACAGCAGCGCAGCGGTTGTGAGGAGGAATATGGTGTTCCACCCGTTGCAGAATATTAGCGCCAAATAACACAGAAACCACCCCAATACAAATGATGATAGATACAGGAGAACCGCCAGAGGTAAAACTAGCACCAACGGTCGCACACAGTAGAGTAAGATGCACAGAACAATGACGAGTCCTGGTATCGAATAAATAAAAACAGTGAGTCCGTACGTGTCTGAAACGTTGTGGAACCTAAGGTTAACTTCCCACATTTGATACATTTTCACGCCTTCTAGTCCGATTTTAGGGAGTAACACACCTGACACTAAAACTGCTTGAAAATGCTCTGTGAATAATGCCATTCCTGTGAAATACGACTCAACCGGATAGTCAGTCACATCGTCGTCTGCATCCCCATCGGCGGAAGCACCCGTGAGTAGCCGATCTTTACCGAAGGCATCAACAGCTCCCGTGAGAATCCCCAAAATAGCACCGAGTGTCGACTCGTAGATGATATCCCAAGCCGGATGAGTCATCTTCAGTATAAGAGATGAAATTAAGAGGAATTCAAGTAGAAATAACAGTACTCCGTTGATGTTGTTTTCATGGCCGAGACGCACGAGGGAGATGACCTGGCAGACGACAAGACTGAGGGCGAAAACTCCTCGAATGACACTCCGCATGGACCCTGCCATATTCTGTAACTTTACCACGTAGCATCTATGTTATCTTATTACAGCCACCTGTTGATGTAGTTGATCTCGGTATACTGGCTTTTAATGAATAATGTATATGGAATGCTATAGTTAATTTTATCGAATATACATTGCAGACCTACCAGTATATTATACAGAGATGAAATCAATGATTGCTTTCTGTAGGTTACTGTTGACACTGGAGCTCATATTGTAGTGTACGTCAACATTTTTTGTCATTTACAACAGTACCGTGCCGTGTAGATTTAGCAGTGTCCTTATTTTAATGATCCAGTGCCACTTTTACAGAGGGGCCATATCGTCGCCTCATATCGTAAACAGCATAGGAAGCCATGAAATACGCGGCGTCGACATCTTGAATCTACAGGTACATTGCACGTAGTAAAAGCGACACACGTGAAGCACCTGGGTCACTTGTATCGATATCCACCTTCACTAATACAAGTTATATAACTCTCCCTTGTAAACCTAATCTGGGCGCAGTTCGAGTTGAGCTTGGCTATTTGTGATAGTGAATATCCTATATCCTATACGCGAACTACCCAGACTAACTGCAGCCTGCCATTTAGTATGACACCGTGGTACGTTTCCTGTAACAGTGACCTGCTGCTGCTACACTACCTGCGTCACCTTTGTGCGTGTATTGTGTGAGGTACACAATTTAGAAATCTGATAAACGCCCACTAGTCATCCTGATAAAATCCCGTACTGAGGAAGGAACATATGACCGAAACTATTTTCGGTTGCAAGGGATAAATACTGTTATTATTATAATTGTTGTTGTTGTTATTATTCACCATTATTTTTATTAATTCAAAATCGTTACAGCACACGGGTTATTGACACTGCAGAAGGGACTGGCGCACTTGTTGTTGACCCACTTATGATCAATGGGTGTATGTTTGTACATACATTTCTTTAGATAAATCCACTCGCCTTCTGAATAATGCGTCCTTTGTGTCAGAGTTTATGAAGAAAGAGGTACATTGCACGACTGAAAGTGACAGCCAAATGGCAATTCTTTACAATTAGGTTGAACCAGGTAAGGGTTATTTTACTGCACGTGACTACCCTCTCATTGCTTTGACACATCATTAATAGAAGGGGTACAGCGTGCGCATGTCCCTACCTACACGTATCCCCCACCCCTAAACCAAAAATAAATAAATAAAAAGAGAGACACCGAGAGCGAACGAGAGAGAGACGTAGAAAAAGAAATCAAGCGAAACGAGACAAAATCAAACGATTTTCCTCCCAAGACGTACACAGTAAAATTTTCAGAATTATATATGTATCCTCGTTTCCTTGTCTATTGTTCCATGCTTCCAAATCGAAGCCACCCATCCAGAGCAAAACCCTAGATTCGCCAAAAAAAATCCTAGACCCCCTTATAAGTTTCATATACTGCAATAATATTTATTGGAGGTGCAATCCAGGTTTTGGAAGAAGAGTGATCGTACTGTATGGCTCGCTATATTATCACTGAGATTACAAGCGCACCGTCCCATTGTTTGAAATTCCATCTCTATATTGATAATCATATCGGGAAAATTTCTGAATGACTGAATTCTTTGTTCATAATGAAATCTGTATCGATAACAACAACTTACCTAAATTAGAGTAGGCCTACATGTATAACAGGACTGACCGTTGAAGATAAGCTATTCACATAAAACTGATAAAATATACCCTCTTTATTAAGACCCGCTTTACACTGGACGGCAGCCTTTCCGCGTCCTTTGTGCTACCGTGAAACTGGCATCGCCGTGGTCGTAGAAAGCAAGCGTCGCTTTGGTTACAGAATGAATACTCAATGAGCGACCAGTTGTCGGCACGCAAAGTATTATTTTTTTAAACTCTCAAACGGGGGTGTTCTATGGGTCGCAGAAAGGACGCCGTCCAGTGTAAAGGGGGCTTAACAGTCGATAGACCTATCATTTTGGATCATTACATAGATGCTTGTATCATAACATAACGCATTTAGACTTTAATAGCAGTTTATAATTTCAAAATAAACTTAATTTTTCTTGGCACGACAACTGTATAGACAAAGCAGCAATATAAATCTGCCTTATATTATGAGCAAATTCGGAATAAAAGTATAACGTTGAATATCCTCATACAGTCCCTCTCTTAAACAAATCATAATAGTATTCTTTCTTCAAGAAAAAAACGTGCTTTTTTGCATTTTGAGTCTTGTACACTGTATCTGACATCATGGGCATTTTTAGATTTTAATTAAATTTTGCCCGACTGCTCTTGCGTCACCTTCAGCACACTTATTCGTCAGATAAATAATTTAATCCACCTTATCCAAATAATTTTCGTAGGTTATCTGATGATGTTTAATAAAACTATTGTTATAACGTAAGTTGTTAATCTTTGACTGATAACTGAGAATCAACAAGATGTGCAGGCACACGCATGCGCAGCGGCACGTTCACAGCATTCTCTTCATGCTAAAAATATTAGTAAAGCTGTTTCCTTATAATATAGAAAAAAATTATCAAGACAGGATTTAAAATATTGACTATGACTTCGTCTCTCCGTTGATTTAGTGTAATCCTATTGGGAATATTATTTAAAAAAAAAAGTAGATCAAGGTTACGGTCATCTCTGACAGCGACCTTATCACCGAGGTGAAATAGTTTGCGCCATTTTCTTTTTCGTCTCAATGTCAGCCAGCGTTCTCCCGAGTGCCTCTCCTTTATAAGCGTCCCAATCCACGCTGATCTGAAGGTTGTCCTGCATTTCATCATCGGTAGGATACGGAGCCAGCTGAAATAAATAAATAAATAAAAAATGATTTTACCATTTTGATGATTTTATTGTTGGTACGAAATGCTTGTAATGATAAGTAATACAGTTGTTTAATATGCACTATTTATATTCGAAGATTTAAGGACAGTCTCTATGAGTTATGTCTAAATATCGGTATCAATTTAAAAAAATGGCTATAGAGGATGCCATTCATGTGTCGTAATAGCTTACTATTTATTTATTTGTATGTTTATTTATTATTTATTACATGAGATGCTACTATGACAGATCTTGCTATAAACAAAACAATAAAACTTTCAAAACAATTAAATTACCCGTCGTCGGAGTCTTGCTATGAGTTTCTCTGGAGCATTATCCTGGTAAAACTGCTTGTTAATCATCATCACTTCAGCGCCGTTACTCATCACACAGAAACTGGGCTGGTTACCCAACACGAATTGGTTTAGTCCCTGAAGAAATTAATATTATTATAATATAATAAAACAATTTAATAAGGTGATTTTTTTTATTAATAATTGTTAAAATTTCCATCTTAACTCAAAGGCATGCCACGCCCACTCCACGTCAACATGCAAAATGTACTTTTCTGGAATTTTAAACAATTTTCCTAAACAAGTAAGACATACCCTTGCCACATTTATCCGTGAAAAAATCTATAAAATCATTTTCGATTTCTTAAATTTCATTTTACCGTAACAAGTCAAATTCAACAGTGTGCTAGATTGATTTTGACTTATAAAAATATTTAAGATGTTATTCACTCATTCGACAGTTTATAAACCTACAAAAACATCTCCCCGTGAAAGGGTCTGCACGTGGATGAAGGCGGGGTTCCTGTCGGCGTCTGTCATGTCTTCCTCGTCCTTCTTGTATTCAGCGTTTAAGTCGTCGTTTATCGTCCTGACCTGCTGCTGGATTTTCTTTTCGTCCTCGTCTTTATCCTCTTTTACTGAAATGGAGAAATATGGAGTTCACGTCTTTGCATGATATTGAAACGTGTCTACAAATAATATTTATTTTAATTTTAAAAAGCCTGTGGTGGAGTCAGAATTTCGCTCAGGGGGTGGGGATGTCAAGGGTATAACAGTTTTGCTTTGATTTGGACTACACTTATTAAACGGTAGACAACTGTGCTGTAGATTTCTAAATGTCTAGCAAACTATGCTGTAAGTATGAGGCAGTCATGTAAACACGTACAGATACCACCGACACAACACACAAATACCTTTTAATTTTGTTGGACTTTTATTGGATTTCCTTTTGGATTTTGGCTGCTGCGGAGATCCTGGATCACGTGGTGATTCCTGGTCTCGTTGTGATACGTGGTAACGTGGTGACACTTTGTCACGTGGTGATACTGTACCACGTGGCGTGTTAACGTGTGCTACTTCCTCCACTGGGTCAATATCATACGTCGTCTGCACAGTTTCTAACATTGATTTAGAACGTGTCGTGTCATTATTATTAGCATCCCCTGGTGGAGATTTTTCTGGCATGTCAGTGTGTCGTCTGACCAGACTGTCACTTTGGCCAATGTCTGGCAACGCAAAACTTTCTGTCGTTAACTGAACATCTTTTATGGTGGGATCCTGTTTTGGCAAATTGCCACTTATTTTCACCGAAGATCGTCGGTATTTTGTTGGTTCCTCGGTCTCTGTAGGTTTAAGGGGTATTTTCAGTTCGGGCAAGATGTATTTGAGCAAAAAGTTTTTCTGAAGGCGATATTCCCTCATCTCTGCTTTATTCCTCTTCTTTTTCTCTGCTTCACTTAAGTCTGAAAACACATACAGTGTAATAAAATTCAGCCACCCCTCAATAAGTGTACATATCCCTTAATTACATTCATATATGATCAGTAATAGTTTTTTAAGCCCGTTTACAACTCATATTTTGGATCTCTACATGTGATTGCATCCGCAAAAATTTGAAGATGTTGTTTAACTTTTTTTACGGTTACATCAAACTTAAAACTGTAAAATATAGTTTTATAGATTTAAACAAACCTTTTCACACGTCTACATAGAGTGTAAAATGGGCCATGCAGTATGACGTCAAGGATTTAATTAAATTTTGAAAACTAAATACAGTGATACGCATATACCAAATGTCAATACAAATTTAAAAAAGGCCATGTTGGAAAATCCAAAAACAAAAGGAGACATTAATATACCACACGCATACAGCAGTGAAGAATAACAACGTTGAGGAACCATTGAAAACCTCAAAAAATATAATGTTCATAACAGAAAATCAACAGCAACAACAACAACAACAATATCCGAACACCGTACCGACTGGCCCATCCGGAAAGGGAAACTTAAAACCGAATCCGGAGAGCGGATCATATGTCGTATCCGGTCGTCCGACTGAATAATACGATACAGAAATGAATGGAATGCAAGGATTTAAACAATATCAGATCTTTTACTGCCTGACTGTGTTGTTTTTCAAAACAAAGACACAGTCAAATAATTACTAATATTCACAACTGGTAAAAAAAGACGCAATAGTCAAGTTTTACATTCATTGGCATTTTGAGGTGCAGGACTTATGTTCAAATACATGACCA
Source organism: Lingula anatina (assembly GCF_051362555.1). Taxonomy (NCBI): domain Eukaryota; kingdom Metazoa; phylum Brachiopoda; class Lingulata; order Lingulida; family Lingulidae; genus Lingula; species Lingula anatina. Next base: position 21,419,580 of record NC_141772.1, read on the forward strand.
TACAATTATTTTACATTTAAGGATTTTACATTTTTGGTCTACTTAAATTCGAGATAAAAGCACAGTAACCCACTAATATCAAGTATAAGTTTCAAACGCTGTACATGTCTTCCATGTCATAAAACAGGGGCACTGTGAATTTAACATCCCATTTGATTTAACTTCTATTGCCTTTCTGATGTCAAAGTTAACTTAAGTTTTGCCTTTAAGTTTAAAGAAAATGGTTGAATTTTTTTGTGAAACGGGCCCATCTTTATAACAATTAATGAACTACAGTGGTACGTAATCGTTAATTCCATTGTGCCCTGAAATCAGTTGCCACATAATTACTTTCTTAGAGATTTCTGGTTTCATCAAATAAATCGCACTTTTGAGCAATATATCTTTGGGCAATATATCTTGTTGTCGTGACATAAATACGGCAACAGAACCCTATCGCCATGGAAACCTACCTGAATATGTTCGCTTCCACTCGTAAGCGCCAACTTTTCTTAATTTCTTCAGCACGTGCAAGTGGCCCTGGAGGAAAAAGTAAACGACTTTCGCTACGAATCTTACTAAATCCCATGAAGTTAAAGTAACAAAACAAATGCTTCAAGTGTTAGACCCCAGAAGAGTTTATTTACAGAAAGGGTAATGTAAACTTTCAAGTTATCAGCTGAATTTTTTTTTCAGTGTTCACACAGTTCTTGAAAATGTATCTAATGTTCTTTAACTCACTTTTAGAATTAAAGTAATCACTATAACTAAAACATCCGGCATTGAATAGCAAATAGATAAAATAGACTACTACTACTAATAATAATTGTTGAAAGTATCATTATGTTATAACCTGGTACAAATTTCACAACGTTAACTCTTACTGCAGAAATTTATAGTTTAACAATAAAACAAAGAAACTGTAGAAATTTGTAAATAAAAGAAGAAAACGTTCCAGACTTACCGACTTTACAACTACAATCCAATTAGAATAGTTACTGTCCTTAACCACGACATCTCCTTTCCTAGAAAATAAGATGTCTAAATTAAGATTTTAAACAAACGCAACGCGATCGACTGAAATACTTCTTATTGTGTGGGGTGGGAACTGAAATACGCCAAATTTGTTCTGGTTATTTTTTTTCGCCATTTTTGTAACATATAAATACCACTTTAACTTGAACGGACCGTTAATGAAGCCAACACAGCAGCATGTTGTTGGGAGTTGGGTACTTACATGGTACATTTTATATTGAAAAATATAGATAATTTCATGCTAAATACCGTACTTACTTGAAAAAGTGATGCATCAGTTTCTTTGGATTGGACTCAAGAATTTGCACTGGCCATCCGTTAAAACAATCCAATTTCCTGCGGCAAAATATAAATTATTTCATTAAAATTGTTTTAAAAATAAAAAGACTCATCACATCTCACGATGGGTATCAACTGGAATGAATATTTCATTGCAAAGGTCAACATGTAGTAAGGGCACACCATTTGTGTTAGGTCCCAATGAAGCAAAATAATGTTTACTGGAAATTGCAATATTAACGTAAAATTAGCATTATTGAGGTAAAATATTTGAAACTTCCTGGGTATTTTTCTACTTCGAGCTTTGTATGTCTTTAAAAAAGAATAATTGAATTCTTATGAAAACTTTTACTTCAGTTGCATACTCACTCAATTAACTCTTCGTCGTCGTCTCCTCCAGTCATGAAAATCTGACGAAAATCCTAAAATTCAAAATGTTATAATGTTTGATCTTTTTAAATTTTAACCAAATTAAATTTAATGAATTTCATTTTTAATACAAATAAATGTGTTAAATATTTTGGAATGGTTTTGGAATGGTATTTCAGAATTGTAATCTTACTCATATTTTTTTTATTTTATCTCTACGAACATACATAAATTTACATAAAATGTTTTGGTGGAAGTTCACTCATGACAAGAAATTATAGCCAACGATTTCAAACCCGAAAGCAGCAGTTAGTGTCAGCCGATATGAAAAGCTGTCTAAATCTTTATAAAATGTACTAAACGTTTGAATAACCATACATGAATCGGCCAATTACCTGTATTGAAATGCTGAGCATCTCCACGGTTTCTTTTGCTATACACGACGACTGGCGTGGTGTACGGTTTATCAAGCCCAGTTCACCGAACGCTCGACCCCTCTTTAAGATTGCTACCGGCTTTGCCACCCGTGTCTCTTGGTCCATCACGACAACAACGACTGTAGAAAAAGAATAATTTTTTTGTTATTTGTAACATAAAATGTAATTGTTTATCGACGTTTTCAATAAATAAATAAATAAATAACAATAATAATAATAATAATCAATAAAAATATCTTGATAACACTGGCAGATCCAGATTTTTTTATGGCGCGGCACATATATTTTTGTATTAGTCAAACGATGGATACTTTAATACTGTGTGTAGGCATAAAAATGTTTTGTGTTGATTTCGATTTCCTTTGCTCGATAATCCGCCAAGAAGTGGTATGTGCCTTCTGCACCCCCCTTAATACGGCGTTTAATAGGGCGGATTCTTGTGAAGGCCTTCTTAAAAACCAGATCTCTTTTATGCAGCATTTTAATATTTCTTCGAGTATGATATTATTTCCATAAAATTGCAACTTACCCGATCCTGAGAGTAAAATATAGAACGCATTTGGTGGGTGACTTTGACGCACAATTATTCTCTTCGCTTCAAATCTAAAAAAAAGAACAATTTATATTGAAAAATGTATCAGTTTTTCGGACACACCGCTCACATCGGTCAAATCGCAATCGTTAACTGTGTAGTTCACTTTACACTTTACATACCACAATGTAACATTTGATCAAAGCACAACCAATTGTGTTCATAGTAACCAAGCGTCTCTGTCGCAATCGTCTTCCCTCACTTCCATTACTCCTTCTCAACAAGAATCTCTTGTAATCGTGACTAAAAGACCTTTCTGAGTTGTCCTAGGGAAAACCCTTCCATAAAACAACTCACCTTTCGTACATTCCCACTTCTGCAATTTTCCTCTGCATTCGAACTGTGTAGTCACTGTAAGCCTTAATATTCCGCAGAGATATCTCAACCTATCGGAAAGCAAGAGTTAAGGGGTTATTATTTGTAAATAAAGTATCTATTAGCTAACCAAGTTCAATAGACCTTACTGCAAAACACATAGAGTGAGAGGTGGACAGAGGCAGGAGAGAGAGAGAGAGAGAACACACACGGACGCAAGAAAGCTCGGGACGATCAAACTATAAAATGATAATGGTACGTGCATCAAATGATTGTGATAAAATGATAATGATAAAATTATGATTAAAACAAGGTTAAAACATATAAAACGGGTGTAGATTCTGTGTTTTGTGTGCAGAAGTAAAAACTGGAATATTGGCTTCGAACAGATAATTATCAAAATTTACGTTAGAAAATTGCCAATGTATATCACATCCAATGCCTGTACATTTTTTCAGTAACAAATAATGTTATAAATCAAATATGGGGGTCATCTATCTGAGACAGCGTCACTCACATAATTCAGTTCCTGTTCCGTCCTTTCTCCGGATGGCTTGGTCAGGATCCTCTTGGCCTCCTCCGAGAGACGTAACTGTATAAATAAACAAATAGATAAATAAATACATAGAATTACCTTCGTTGATTTTTATAATTATATCCATTTCAATACTTGGTACCAAACAATGCTTTCAACGTGGAAGAAAACTATTTTCTTTGGCGAAGGTAATTTTTGGTCTTTCAAATGGTTTGCTATTGAGAACCTTTAAACACCCGCTGATTAAGTTGCTCATCTACTGGGATAAGTAGCGTTTTATTACTTATTTCTCACTGAACACAATAAATCATGACTTACCTGTCTATTTGCTTTGAAGTCGTTTGGGTTGAACCCGTCCCAAATATCAACATCAAGTGCCGTTCCAAAATCTTGATAATCCGTAAATTTTAGGTCCCGGATAAAGGGTAGAAGTTCATCGTGTTCTTTGTTTCTGGAAAACAAGAATAATTTATAAAAACAATTTTGCGGTTGTTGTACCCAGGAAGTTAAAATATAAGGCGCAGATCTAAGCTTATTCTTGAAAAGTATTTATGAGTTAAATACAGTTTGAAGTAAAAGTATTTATTTTATCAAATAAGTGAATATTAGAATATAAAGAAATATATTTCTTGCGGGATTGAGATTCGCAAACTTGATAATTTATTTGTTCTCAAAATTTCTACGTTTTCCTACTTTCACGTGCACTAGATCTTTACCGTTTTCTTTCTCACGTTCACTTTCCTTCCCTTTCTTTTACAAATTAAGCACTTAGCAACAAAAATAATGCTGAGATTAAATTAACTTTTAAGAGTTAAGAAATGCATTAATCAGAATTTCAATTGAAATTATTTCCGCAGTTTTATAATACAAGCCCCTATTTCCTAGAATAGAATGAAACAAAAAGGCGATTACCTCAAAGAATGCGCTAGAGTTTGTCGTCTGCAGAAAATGGCGAGGCGAGCTGCACGTCTGAATTTCTTCATTAATTCTTGGAGCTGAAACGCAGAAAGACGCTTGTAAGTGTCTCTCATCGGACTTATAAACCCTTGTGCTGCAAAGGTTTTTAGCATTTCGCAATACAAGACGTGTGTGCATTTCTGATCCTAAATCATATTCTATTTTTTCTACTTCCCTTTTCACGTACTGTAAAAATATTTTGTTTATCTAATATATTTAACCCTAAAAACAACTCTAGTCACAACATGTGATTAATGTGTTCCAGTGGGATCGTTAAACCGAAACTTCTAAGAAATGTTGCATAAAAGATGACGATACTTGTGAGCCATTTGACAAACGGAGGAAGAAAAAACAACTGTGAACGCATGCAATTGAAAACATATTTATTCATCGTGAAATCGTTTGCTTACTTGCGTGAAATTTATGTCTTTACAAAGCCCACCGAAGCACGCCAATTCCGTGTTCGACAATACCTCCCCTTAGGAGTGGTGGGTGAACAAAATGCTCCACGCCAAATGCACTATGAACTCTAAAGTTCTTGAGCTAAAGAGGGTTACTCGTTTTTGCTACCCAGGGAAACAATATACAACACCTTGGTTTTACTGCTGGTACATTGAGTAAAGCATAGAGTAATGCTTCATTGCTTTAGACAAATGGCTGGAATTTTGTTGGAATGTTGTTTTAATGTTGCCAAAGAAAGTTTTAACATTTATCCGATAACTTCCAACATACATGTACATCTACAGTATTTTAATTAAAATTTGCCACGCTTGCATTGGTACCGGTAGGTCCACTAATTTTGTTGATTTCGAAAAGGTGGCTTCTCCATCTATTCCCCATCCCCACGCACTAGATAGCTTATTCCACCTTTATTCTATAGGTCTCGAGATTCCTCCTGAAGCTAAGCACTCGGACGTTGTTTCTCACCCTTTCTGTTACTCATAACAGTCACATGAAACTTCACACTATTACTAGTAATTAATAAAGTCACTAATACCCTTTTCATATCATCATCATCATCATTATTATTATTATTATTATTATTATTCACCCCGCGCCGACACCGTCTCCGTGTCGCCCTCTGTAGGAAGAGACTGTGTCCCTCTAAGCCGTTTACATTTTCTCTCTGGCAAGAGAGAACCAAGTTCTGCGATGTTGCTTTCCTCGCAACTCCTCTCCATTTTCTCATGGCGACTGAAACAGGCAGAAAAATTACATGAGATTCCAAGCAAAATGTATTAACAGATTTAAAAACCAATGAACAATTCTGGAAATAACAGTGCTTCTGAAATTTAGGGAGATTCCAAGCAAAATTAATTAACAGCTTTAAAAACCAATGAACAATTCTGCACATAAAAGTGCTTCTGATATTTAGGCAGTTTATGAGTTTATCAGCCACCTTTCAATGTTGGTAATATTTTTTGATATACGTACCGAATTTTTCTTCAAAATTTCAAAACTTAGATTACATTGATAACCAAGGAATATGATTAGAGAAATCTGTTTACTAATCGATTTAACTCTAAAAGTCACTTTTTCAAATGTATTGTTTTATGCCATAAAAAGTACAAGCCGTGAAAAATGAGAACACTCGTTGCCTGCAGCGCGGTACTTTGTTGCCATGGTGAATCATAATAAAACGGCAGTTAATTTGAGGACAACAGACCCAAAGGGAGGCACATATTTGATATTTCTATATATATTATCTAAAGACATACCCAAAGACAATATAATCGATATATGTCTATGTACAGGTAGACAGATACTGTATACGATGAACATAATTAAATATGAGAGAGAGAGGCATCACGTATAACGATAAACTGTAAGTACAAAAGAACTCGATTTTTCCTACAAGAGTGAAAAACGTACCTCACGCACTACGTCTAGACAAATGACACGTGTGTGAACTTTGTGCACATTTGGATAACGTTGCTCACCAATACTAAGTCTAAATAACTCCCCAAGATGTTGTAATACGTACCTGATTTCTAATCAGTTTCTCGAGAATGTTTTCCCCTCTAATTCTTCATCTCTGGTTCAGGAAAGCAGCATATGTGATGGCAGTAATCTGAATACCGCGCTCACTTTTTGGATAAACTCCTCTGATGACAGAATATGAAAAATGGGACGGTCCGCGTCTCGAAAAATGTGGCTCACGGCACAGTAAACGCGGACGTGTTTTACGAGCAACAAGGGCGAGGCAGATGTTTCTCGAGATTTAGTGGTCGTTCAGATGGTCGATGTCAGTCGCAGCTTCTTAAAGTTGTTGCACATTTTGCTCTACATATTATAACCGACAGACAGCAAATTATCGACGCACCGAGAGAAGCATTAAAGCAAGTCAAAAGATAAAAATGGATGCACTAATACAATAAATAAACATGAATGTAAGAAAACAATAATCAGATTTACATAAGCTGCACATCTCACACTAACAACAAAAATATAAAACATAATTTTAATCAAATTCTAATCCGTTTTGAGTAGGCAGCAAATCATCCACTAAGACGCAGACACGCACTCGTACTGAACAAGCATTCGCGCACGCTCAAACACATTCATAACGAGCACACACACGCAAGCAAACACACACACACTCGTACACACACATAAGAAGTAAGAAAATGCACAGAAAACAACATCGCGCTCTCAAATGCACCGAGTCATGTACCCAGTTTAACCACACTTGTCATACAAGCAACAGTCGTGCCTGCGCATTATGTAACGTGTTCCTGAACAGGTAACCCCCCCCCCCCCTCCCCGACACGCACTTCACCTATCTAATCAAAACACAGTCACCACGGCAATCTATTCAAAACACTTATACGTAAAAGAAATTCAGAGTCATGTCACACAGAGTGAAAAACAATCAAGCAACATGTAAATCATCTTTTGATAGATGGGACACAAAAACCACCAAACCGCAAGCAAAATGCAATTCATTCTTGGAGTATTTCTTTCTTACCCGTTGTTTTTCCTTCAGCGTTTGCACGAACTTGATAAAAAATAATCAAGTATAAGATTCATTTTATTATTATTTTTTTAATAATTTTATATTGAAACCATTAAGGATTCGGCACCAGCTTTTGAAAAAAAAATTAACACACTTCCACCTTTTCTCAGTTTTTTCCTTACTTTTTCCTGATCAATACACTATAAGTATACTAAATAATTTTGATTAATAATTATCATTTGGTCAGATAAATAACTAATACATCTGAATGTTGTATCTATCGCTCAAGGCTTCTCAGTGTAACTTACACAACTATAAAATTTAAGGTAGGTGGTTAAACTACAGACAGTAGGAGAAGATCCATAAACTTGGTACACATGCACTGGAAGAGGATAACATCAAACTTACGCTGGACACGTTTCAAAGAGTGGGTCAAGTCGCGTACAAACTAAATAAATGTTTGGATTGATAAGAAAGTAAATAACCTCTAATTAATGCAGTCACGTTTACAAAAAGTGGCACGTTGCATACCAAGTAAAAACATTACAATACATAAATCAGTTGATTAATACATAACAATGATGATTATAATACAACGTTCAATTTGATACCTGATTTTTAAATGAAGTTTTTATTGGTAAATAAGTCAGGCTATATTTTGCTTAAAAGTGTTCTGTGCCATGAAAAAAAAATAAAACATCAGGGTCGGGTTCAGAAATTCTCTGAATTATGAAGGGGGAGAGTATCAAACCAATCCTGGGTGACGTTCTGATAGAGAAGAAGCGGTGCACAATCCTACACTCGGTACGCATAATTTCCTCAGTCTTTGTGTAGCACAGAAGTAAAGTTAACCAGATGAAAGGGACACCCTTCCGAAAATCTCTGACTTAAAATGAATGTACATAGTTGTTGCTGCGCACTGACCCCGTTTTACCCAAAATAAATAAATAAATAAATAAATAAATAATAGATGTTTAACTGTGACATTTCAGACAATTCAGGTAAACAAAACCTGTCAAAAGTAGCCAGTTAATTGTGTTTCACGAAGAACTTTAATTCTTCATCTAAAAATGTTTAAGCGACTTTCCACAGATTTCTCAACTCACGCGTCTGAGAAACGCTTCTAAAAAGGTTAAAAAAATCGATGACAGCTCATGGCGATTCTTCGTTTGTTCATGATCAGAAAACGAAACAGATACATATATAAAGTATATTTTCAACATCATGAGACAGTTAAACTTTGGCCATGGTGCGATTCAGTTCTAGATCGAAGTACAGTAACGATAAAATAAGAGCTCATCTTGGAACGTCGTCAAAGGACACCTTGCGGCCAAAAACTGTAAACGAGCGTAGCAGTGACACACTTAAGTAGCTTTCTAATAATTTGCACAAAATGTTTGCCAACACAAAATGGGATCATAGCAGAATATTTTCGTGAAGGTGATGTATTCAGAGAGTTGCGTTGAACCTGCTCTCAAGTACTGCATTTAAGCGTCTGAATCTAAATTAGACGGCTTCATTGCAGTTTTTATTGGTGAGGACTATTATACATGTATCTGTTCGCAACAAAAAGTTGGATTAGGCCTAACAGTAATGATACTTTAAAATACCCTCACTGTTAAAAGAGCTAAAATTTAGGCTTCTATCAGTGCGTTAGTGGCGCCTGTCTCACCAACCACAATGAAGGTGCAAACATTTGCACTCTATGGAATTAAAACGGGCACATTCAGTGAGGAATAGTTTTTTTTTAGCTAAATGTACTTTTGTTATTGAATTGTCGACTACTGTTTCCGGTATCTCTGGGGGTTCTGTGCTCTCCTTGGTGTAGAGATCGATTGAGGATGAAGATGGCCATATACAGAACCTCCCGTTTGGGTTGATTGTTTATCGAGAAAATCAGGTTTTAAAACCAAACATTGCATTTACTTTGTTTTACGTCATAGGTGAAACCTGAGGGGGGGGGGGGAGAATTGGGCCCTACCTTCATATTCACCACCGTAAAAATAAATGAAACTGAGTTTTACGAGAAGCAGTTCCATATGATCTGTAAATCCTGTTCATAACAGAATTACATGTATATGACTATCGGTACACTTTCACTTACATTACAATAACGATAAATACATAAAAGAAAACAAAAACATGAATAAAGAATATAGCATAACTAATATACAGTAGTTAAGCCGATGAATCTACACAATAAATTAACACGTAATGTTATCCACGTACACTGTAAGCCTACCCTCTACCAGAGGTCACGGGATATGAAATGTATTCAGCCAATGAACAGCCAAAAAAAATATCCGTTATTATTTTTTGGAAAAAATCTCTGTGGACGTGGTAGAGGCTACTTATCACGCGCTATAAAACAATCCATCTATAGGCCAACTCAGTTTTGATAATTCGATACAACAGAAAGCAATGTCGACAACACCTATATTTACACAATCCTTACCCTCCGGGCAGAGCGGGCCTTCGCTTTAATCGTTTCTACAAACTGCAAGGGATTAAACTTTTTTTTTAAAAATTAGAAAATAAATACTGTCCAAATGGAAACATGAACATGAATGCAAACACGTATGGTTGTGCGTTGTGTTGCTTGAATGTCGAACATGGGTTTTACATTAACTGGAAGCTGTGTTCTATTTCCTAACCCCCATTTCGGCACAAAAATCACTTTACATATATCGAATAATGTAATAAAAATATCATACCTTATCATATGAATGAAATTTTGTTTTGAAATATTCGTTGTTTTGCACTAACATATATGTATGTGCACGTCTGTTAATTGTGACAATCATATAAAAAGATTTAAAGAGGTCGATTCGACCTTATTATCAGTCTCTTTGGAAAGGATTTGGTAGTTCAAATAACAACATAAAACTAAATATTTACACTATCGCATTACGTTAACCGAATACCCTTGTCAATCTATTACAATGCGACTCAATTATTCGGAAAAAAGGGACAAGTGCAACGTAATGCTCTTTATGCATTACCTAGTATTTTCTCTATGTATTTATGCCAATATCACTTCAGGTGTAAAAAGACGAAAACCTACTCTGTTGCTATTGACTGAAGTATTTCTCTTTAGAAGCACTCTATGAATTTGCTTCAATACTTTTCACGCTGTTTTGGGAAGTTGCAGGTGTCGCAATGTTTCTATTGACACAGCTTCTTATAATTATGTCTTTATTTTTCAACCGTATCTATTATTAATAGTGTGTATATGGTATAATGTATATGCAGAAGAGATAGAGACAGGTTAGTGTCAAATTTCTGTCAATAATTCAAGACTTTCTCTTCCTTTTATTTTTTCCGTTTTTATTTGCAAGCATGTTATCATTTATTTCACTGATATTATTATTTTTACCATTAAACTGGATTCGTTGATTATTGGCTTTTTCTAATTACACATTAAATGATCTGCTCATACTGTTTTCTAACGGGCTATATCGTTCTACATTGACATATGGAATTATCAACTCTAGCCTTAGGCCCGTAGCCGGGGGGGGGGGGGGGGGGGGGGTTCGGGGGGTTCGAAAGAACCGCCCCTTTTGCAGGGAAAAGGTCCACTCTGGGTAAAATTTGATCTAGGTACGTGAAATTTTTATGGAAAAAGGTCCACTTTTTCAGAAAAAGAACCCCCCTTTTGAAATTGCTGGCTATGGGCTTGAGCCTTATATTGATAGAAACCTCATTTTTAACCCCAGAAGAATGTGGCTCGTTTCAGTATATCTATTAGTTCACAGATTACGTCTCAGCATCTTAAATAGTTCGACTAGTTAATACTACTCTTTTAAATGCAACATAGTTTACGTTGTAATTGGCGTCATCAGTTTTCACCTATTTCTCTCGTTTGATATTGTTGCATCTTTTTTTAATCAGATCGATGTACCTGAAATATGTGCCCCAAAGAGGTTGTTGTACAGGTGAATGTGGCAAAATATTTGTTATGCTATTCCGGATCCACTATTTTCTATTTAAAATACAGTCGTTTAATATAATCTATTTGAAGCAATGTCATTAACAACTAGAAATGAAACCAGCATCAGTTGGCGTATGCCGTTTTGCGGGGGCGAAGAAAAATCACAAAAAATTGCTATAATTCACTGTTTTGCTATAAACTACTCACCTTTAACTGTCTGCTGAAACTTTTGATGGACTTATTGGACGCCTTCCTGGGTCCCATGTCTTCTGTGCCGCTCGCAGGCAGAGTGGGATCCGACGTCCCTCGGTTTCTCTCTCGCAGCGACCGGCGACGTCCGAATGTCGAAGCGTCCATCAATGGGAGACCGAGACGTGACTTATCCGTGGACTGCTTCCGCGATCCTTTCAGCACGGATTTGCTGATATCAGCAAACGCCGTGTCCATGCTCATACCCCTGTGATGCCGCCCCTGGGTCGACGATCTGCGGTCACTGGCAACCCCCACAGAAGGCACCCCCAGGCTCTGCGGGGCGTGGGAGTACCGCCGAGAGTTTGTGAACGCTGACCCTTTGGCTAGCGTGCCGTACAAGCTGTTGATGCGCTGTCGCCCTGGTGATTTGTCTCCTCCCGACGTCGTTGCCATGGTTTCAGACCTTCTGACGTGAAAGCGCAGTGTGTGTATTGTCGGAGGAGGCTGACTTAGTAGCATACTCTAGGATGATTGAACGTAACGCATGTATTGCAATGCGATCTGCGAAAAATGAAGTAACTATTCACTTTAAGTATATCTAAAAATTCATCAAAGCGGGAGACTCCTTTTTCATTTATCCTTAGATACGAGAAGTTGTATATCCGCGGTGGTTTTCATTCATAAGTTTACGCAAGCCTTCCAATTGGATAGCTATCTCTTGTTAACATCCGATGATCCACATCAATTGTATTAATTTTTCTGCGTTAAATTGTCGTTCTTTGCCTCTTCTTTGAATTATCGTAAGTCGGACATGATTTTAGATTCGGACGTGATGGGCGTTTCTTGATAAAAACGTTAGGAAATTCGCCTAACTACGTAACCAAGTTACTCGGTGACAGTTACAGATAAGTCTCCGTCGTGAAGATGCCACGCGTCGTTGTCTTCTGCGTATTATCTCTGTCGTTAGGGAGTGGAAGGAATGGTTTACGTAACGGCGTGGACGAAGACACCGAAATCCTACGACCTTCTATCAGCTCTTCTCGATTCCCCTGATAAACATTTCAATGCCTGTAAGGTAAACAAACAATCGGAATGAAAGCCATTTTCAACTGGATGATAAAATTCCATCTTTACGGTGCAGCTGATGGAATCTTAATTCGCTCTTAATCGTTTAAAATTGAAGGACAAATTACTTTAATGAGAATGGGTTAAATTGATTTTGAAGTCTTCCTAGGCAACAATCACAAGCTTAGAATACCCGTGCGCTAAGATTAGAGCATCAGCACTATTATCTAACCACATTAATCGTGATCAAGACTTGTAAGGCAAAGATCACATTGACAATAATTACAAAGCGCAATATTACAACAGCCCTAGAAATTCAAGTTGATGCCGTTAACCATATATAATCTACAGGTGTCAAGACCTAAATATATACCGACCATTCCTGCCTAAGAAAACCAATAATCTACTGCTTTAAAACAAAGATAGCAGCCAGATACTGCAAAAATTCACATTTTATTGGTTCGAATTTTTAAAATTTTGCTGACCGTAGACTGCATAACTCTTTCGAAAGTTTTAGTGCAGGCTGATTGAACATTGACTGAAAAGGACCAATGTTCAATACAAGATCAATATCAAAACTACCTAACGGTAAGTGCTAAGATTTCAATACTGGATTTGATTACCTAAGCATGCCTGCTATGATCAATAATTGAATAACGATAATTAATGCAGCAACATTATCAAACAACAATAATATCAGGTATATGAAATAAGAATACCATATATTCATTACACTGGTCATTTAAGAATACACGAAATACACACAAGGCGCACGACACGCTGATTTGAATGGTATGAAGACTTACTAATGCAATAAATACAAAGGGCATTAGTAGATCCTTCACCCCATGCGAAAAAATTCACCTCTCAAGTTGATAGCATAACCTTACGCTTTGTTACAGATGCATTAATAATAATAACCGAAGAAAAAATTTTGATAACCTTCAACCTCTGCGTTTGTGTCTGTAAATGTGTCACCGCAATGTAATAAGAATAAATAAAAGGATAAATAAATGTATAAGGAATATTTTTCCTGTATTATAATTGATTGTGTTGTCAAAGCAAGTTATATTAGATGTTGAATATGAATTTGCTTGTATGTATGCACTAGAGTTATAAATACAAAATACTTCCAGGTTTTTCAATCAAAGTGATTTTAAGAGAAGTCTGTTTTTCAGTATGTATGAAATGCAACATTGTTTTTTCGTTTAGTATATGGATTTTACATATAAAGGATATATCGAATGATTACATGTATTTCTATTATAGAGTAGCTGACATAGTATTTCGCATACTATCTAAAAACATTTTTCTCTGTTAATTGAAAAATTTTATTCAGCTTCCACTCGCATTTATAATTGTCTTCGGGACTTATTTTAGTATTAACGTCAAGGTGGTTTAATATATTTTTTTTAATTTCTTTATTATTGAGAATAGAATTTATCACCAAAAAAGTCACAAAATCTTATTTAGCGTTTTCTATACATCTAGGCTTCACTACCCCATTTAGCCCTTACATCCGTTCTTTTAAGTAAACTTACTATTTGGAGTAACTGAAAATATCACCATAAAACCCTACCTGTATCCCAGAATTTCTCGTTAGGGCACCGCTTCGTTGATATCCATATCCTAGACAGTACATAAACTTCAATTCCACCTCTCTAAGCAGCCAGATACTAATATATTACTAAACATCAACACCACGTTAGCGACCAAGGCAAATCAACACTTCACCAATTACGTATTTGATCAAGTGGAGGGTTTGACTTCATGTCCGTCTTCACATCTCTCGGCTTAAAACGGTCGCTTGTCCTTAGCCTCTTCAGCAGATGGCAGACGATTGACTTCTGTAAAAGTCCCCTTTCTGTGTGCAGACGACTTCTTTTATGCTGACAACGTACTCCTTTCCATATTTGGTTTAATTTCTAACTAATCAGCCGTGTCTTTATATACTTATCAAGAACCGCTAAAGACTGCTTTTCTACGGCGTATCTCTGTCGAATGGAAATATATATGGCTGAATGTGCATAAAAATAGGAATTATAAAAACCTCCATTTACATTAAATAATAGTCGAGATTGTCTTGGTATAAAAGGATCATTTCAATTGAAAAACTTCCTAAGTATAATAATTATTTTCAGTAAGTATTTTTTGTGATTATATAACCTATTTCTTATTGCTCATTTACCAGCTTAATCCTGAAGCAAAGAAACACTCAGCAAGCTTTGGAATGTTGTGTTTATATCCATAAAAAACCTCAAAGTTCTCATCCATAATATTCCACGTTCCGTCTCAGTGGCCGACCTCACATTTCACGTGTTAAAATGCTCCTGTTTCACAAATTGTAACAGCACTCGCCATAACCCTGTCCTCTGCGACAAGAGGCTCTCTCTCTCCTCCCATTGCCTTTTGGTTAAACATTTGCCATTCTTGTGTCTTCTGTGTCAGGTGTTTAATTGTTTGCACAGCTCAGCCAAGCCCTACAGTACACGAGACACTCAGCGGTGTCGATAAAATGACTTCTCAAGGCATTACTTAATGATTGCATTTATAAATCACACTCTCTGACGCTGTCACAACACCGTCGTATTGTTACAACTATAAAAGGCCTGAATGATTGGTGCTTATTTCATTCCTTGTCGACTTTTTATAAATGGATTGCAGACAGATTTCATTTAAAACTTGCCCACGCTTCGCTTGAAAGCCAATTAATGTGATCGGTATCGTGGTTTTCAGACGGTTATATTAGCCCTAATCTTGTTTTAATGAAAACAAATACAACGGCAACGTGTTCTTGTCGGTAAATACGAGAGAGAGAGAGAGAGAGAGAGAGAGAGGGAGAGAGAGAGGTTGGAGGAGTGTGAAGTATTTAGAGCAAATTTTTCTATTTTTAGGTTGGACTGAAGATAAAAACAAGCGTCGTTAAGGGATACCCCATGCCTCCGAACATTAAATCAAAAAGCCAGTGTCGCGGAGAACTTTGAAAATAATTTAGTTGAATAGCAAAATGTTCTTTTCTTTATACTCATATCGTACGCATATCTTCTTTTATTGGATTTACCTTTTCAAAAGGAACAAAACATTTTAGTGTGACTGGAGATGTGTCTATGTTTCATCTTATATGTACAGGGAATAAACATTATTTTTAGTCTAAACAGAAAAATATGAATATAAAAAAAATTAACTTGCTTTTACCTGTATGTTCAAATACCAGTTCTATTACAAAATACTACGAGAACAAAGCTGTGACAACTACATCAAAATGACGCGGACTATTAAACATTGCTCATTTCCAATTTCATGCAATTTCATGGTTAGCGTTAGAGGCGATGTTTGCCAATGGATGAATAGTGCAACAGCAAACATTTACATTTACATTTACAAAGCAAAATGTACTATTATTAATACAAATATATGTGTATATTTTTGCAACGTAGAGGATAAATGGATCACGTTCGCGCCTAACGCGCCTAACGCCGGGAGACAAATTTAACGTGTATTCAAGCGTGTTGTGCGGCAGCAATGATTGACCGGTCAGTGTAAACATGACGTGGCCGATAAAAGGCAGGGAGGGGGATAGCGACAAGGACATCTGGACCATAAACCTGGGCGGTGATTTATAGATCCTTACGATGTGGCTGTTTATGAGATACGGTGAATAGTCGGGGACAGCTCTGAAAGGAAACTGTGGCCTGAAGGGTGGACAGCAAGGGACCATTCTTCAGTTCTTTGTCTTGTTTCTGTAATCAATTTACAAAAAGAATGGTTCGGGATAGTTACGGGCAGGTCTATAGGCTACTGCATGGTATTTGACACAGTAAACGAAGATTACCCTCTGATATTAGGGGCTTCTAAAACAGTATACAAATTGAAAGTATGAAGAAGACCACATTAGAGAAGGCCTAACTTAAGTGCCTGAGACTCATTTTCTTCTCAGACACCTGCTTGAGAAAGATAATATAGGTTAGACGATTCTGCCAATTTAGAAAGGAGGAAATCCCTCGAGTTAGTTGAGCTAGTGTAGATTATGAAAAGAAGATGTAGGGTGCAGTGTCTCTTGTTTACATGTACCACCTGGTGGGGGTGAACGTTAAATAACGCTATATCTGTGCCAAGTCATACTGTCTCTTCCTAGAAAGCACGTCGAACAAATGCTTTGTGCAGCGTTTAGAATAAACGTTAAGATGGCATAATTTTTTTACAACTACATTCATCACACTTTGACAAAAACGCATCTGAAGTAGACTTTGCTAATAACTGACCGATGTGGACCGACTATTTTAGTCTGTAATATACGAAGTCTATTAAACGCGTATAGAGCAGTAAATTGTAATTTCAAAAGAGATTGATAGCTACAGATTATGTGATATCATTATAAGCGAGGTCTCTGTATTCGTTTTCCAGATGTCACTTTTCAAATAAAAACATCATTTGTATATGTTTACTTTTTTTATTATATTTGGTTGATTAATGGTGACCGTAAGGGAACCCACCTGTACCAGCACGTGCACGTTCCTTTTGGGAATTCAAATACTTTATCATATTCATGTTCATTTGTTAAAAAGCAAAATGTGTATTCCTTATTTTGTTTCACCGTGTTTTATTGTGTTTCGCGAACCAAGATATTATTAAAAATAAACATACTTAAAAGTTAAATCTTGAAAGCAGTGACAAAGAAATAAACCTGCCACTACAACCGTCTTTCTGATCTGACATACATACATGTGTATATACCTGTTTTACTTATACAATGTATGTATTTTTTATTCGAAACAGTAATTGTTTTACTAAGAGCATATTCAAATAATCCCTCTTTCACTCATTTTCTTCTCTTAAGATAAACACGCTTACCTTTTTTTTAAATCTGTCCTTTCAATGTCCCCACACGTCTTCACGGCGTCCCACTCACTTTTAATGGGATCGTTACAGTTAACGCCGATGTTGAGTGAACATCCACAACCTGTTTATTGATCAATTGTTAAAACATACCTCAACAATACGGCTTGGAGACGATTGATTTTTTGGCACGGAGTTACGTTTGAGATTAAAGGTCTTGTCAGTGAGGGGACAGGGGAGTTGATTATGGGGCGGGGTGGGGGTGGGGGGTGTTCTCAGATGGCATCCGCATCGGTGGTGGGGGTGGCGCTTGAGGGGGTCGTACCCTATGAGTCGCGAGAGGGGGGGAGGGTGTAATATGCGATATAAGGAAATTGCGGTATTGCTTTCTCAGTGCATTATTGATACTAGTTATACTACGTTATTGTGAATAATACATGTATAGCATTCATGTAAAAGGCGATTCATAAAATATCTATTAATTACAGTAAAAGAGATCCATAGACGATGTAAAAAATTACCGCTACTCAATAAGTCTCCTGCTATCCGTTCGGAAAGAAACGCATTGTCTAAGACTCCAGCGGTCTGTTTTTTTCCAGGCATTAGTACATTTAATCCAATCAAATAAAATACCACCCTGATTTAATAACAACAACTACATGGCCAGTGTTTCAGCCAGATACTTAGGGTGTATTCCCAGAGATTTAGATCGATCCAAGGATTAAGATTTAGATCGACCTAACTCCCTGGGGTTTAAGCTAAATTGCAGTCAGCCGAGCGCGCACCATAGTTAATTACCCCCTTACAGCTTTCAGTAGTCGGGACAGACGCTTTAGCCGGCTAAGCTTACAGTAATCTAGTGACACTCCCCACAGGGATAGACCGATCTAAAATCTATGGAAATGGGGTCTTACTGTACGTAAGTCAGTTACTATGAATTAATCTTGAAGGGAAGATAGAAATTTTGGTTTCAAAGTTAAGGCCAATTTTCGCTGGGCTAACGTACTTTCGTATAACTGACCCTCATCTCCGTCAAGCCTGTCCCCTCACGGCTTGCGCCAAGGGTCGCTTGAACTTTCATCTCCCATCAGAGTGCGGATACACGTGGTATTGCTAATCAATTACGATTAATACAAGAAATATAGCAGAGAGAGTATCAATTGCGCGTTACAGAGTGAGAGATTGTTGCAGTATTGTTGAATCAAACGATTGATAAAGCTTAAATTAGCCACATCTGAATGGCTTTCGATCGTTAAGCAGTGATATAATTAAGTCTAACGACATTCGTTGCAACAGAACTGTGAAAAGGCTAATTTCCTGTTCCCGCTTAATGGAAATCATGCAGATAAATGGACATTCTTAATTGTTTCAATTCATTGTCGTAAACACTTCGCAAATTGAAAACGAGGGGACCCTTTAAGTTCTTATATTGACGTTCTTTGTAATCTTCATTGATGTCTCATTATTATTTTGCCACTTATATTAGTTTGTAATAACATTCGTTGGGAGGAAGCTGCATCTTTGGAAGAGAAATTCGTATGTGGTGCTTGAGCAGGGCGAAGAAAAGTTATCCATACTTTTCGTGGATTCTCGCACTTTTTCTAGTCTCGCGTGATGTCACACACACTTGTTTTAACGTTTTAAAGTTAAAACTTTGTATACATCAGATGGTCCCCATTAAGACCCCCTGTCCCCAGTAAATTCATTCCTTCTTTTCCTTCATTCTTCTTTTGCCTTTTGTAATTCGGACAAATCACAGCCACCAAACCACATTAGAATCATAAAGATATTGGCCCTAGCCGCCTTCTCTCACCTTCTCTTTCACGCGCACAGTGATCTCTCTCTCTCTCTCTCTCTCTCTCTCTCTCTCTCTCTCTCTCTCACACACACACACACAGCTTAAATTCCACGATAATTATGAATTTTAATTATATCTAAATATTCTTAAAGGAATAAACCAAAATAACCTTATATCTCCTATAGATGTTCCTGTGGTCATTTCGCGTCCCATTACTTCAACACCCTGGAAAAGTCTCTAAAATGGCAAATGCACGAGAGGAAAATTTTATTTCTTGTTTTTCAAGATGTAGCAAGGTCGAAATGTTATTCTACTATACGTGTATTGTAGTCCACTCCGGTATATTCTGTACAAGATCGCTTTGTTACTGCATTGGCCTGATGTGCATCCATCATGCTCTTACACATAAACGACCATATGCTACCACATTGGTGTTTATAATACTGTCTGTACAATTATAAATTCATGCCATTGTCAGCATCTGTCAAAGCATCCCATTTATTACACTATACAAGATAAAGTAAATGAGATAATTAAGTTCTTGTCCATGAATTGATAATTAAGTTGATACATGCACAGTACTAGTATCACCATGTAACTGCTTGGAAAACTGAGATCAAAGACCTACAGAGACACATAGGAAGACTCTTTAATGAGATAATGGTCACTGACGAGAAAAGAGGGAATGTTTATTGTCCCTATTAATTTCGCTTCCACCCCCTCCCTCCCCCCCCCCCCCCCATCACCCCCACGCACACACATCCCTAGGCCCGGCATTTTGAAAAAAACATTAGAGGGGGAGTTGGTCTTACTATGAAGCTTTTAGACCCAATTATTGTTCATCTTAAGTCCCAGTTATTGGCCTACTTCAATCCAGGATGAACGTGAATTATTTCACCATATTAGCGTTGCACTTGGTTTTAAGCAGTAGGTCTACTACTGGTAGCACGCAGCTCTTGATTGTAACAAAACAAGATATCATTTAATTTCTTAGGATTAAGATGATTGTATGTAATTGGGAAAATTAGACTGAAAATTTGGCTATTAAAGTTTAGGCCACCGTTTCATCTTAAGTTCTTTTCTGGAATAGGCCCTTTGCACCCTAGTACTTTTTCATCTGACCCCTCATGCATCATGACGTCCCATTTTAAAGATGATTTAAACAGAAAATATGATTTAAATGAAAGTTAAGTCATGGTCTAACTTTTGACAGTACATGTTCGTCAAAATAATGGAGGCTTGCGACATTTAACAAAGATTAATTGTGCAACAAATGAGAAGCAATTTTGTGAAACTAAATTACTTCAAAATAAAACGTTTCGTGCTGCGTGTAATAATTTACAGCGTAGGTCTGGACCTTATCTGTCTTATGTTACACGAAAATAAGCTATCCAAAATACCTTTAATTATCATGATGAGTTTGCTTGACAACTTTGTTAAAGGTACATATCCTATTTGGGATTTTCTCGCAAATGGAATTTTCTTCGAAACAAAGCAATTTTCTTCTACTAACGAACCATTGCGCCTAGATTCGATGCTTTTAAATTATGTTTCTAATTAAATAATTAAGTTCTGGAAGACTGGTCAGTTACGAAGACCTCCATGTCAGAAAGAAATATTGACATCACATACATGCATTCATTTCACATGTTTTATACATTTAAGTTCTGAATTGGGAATGATAAATAGCTTGGCATACTATGAAGGCATACATGTAGCAAACATGAAATTGGAACATTTACAACTCAGACAGTATATCTTGGATGTTATGCATTTTTTGAAGTCATACTTATTACAGCAATTGAATCGCAACCTGCCTAAAGATAATCGTGTATTTCTTAAGTACAACTGAATAACCGTGTCTTTTTCAAAACAAAAGAAAGTTCTTTTGTTAATAACTTAAAAGACGAAATCAAATATTTGCAAATGTGCATTGGCCATCAATATTACTTTAATCGTTCTTTATCTCAGTCTAAATAGACTAATACAGGCATACAATGGGCGCTTAGCAATAAATAAATAAATAAATAAATAAATAAATAAATAAATAAATAAATCATATCATGATATATGAGGAGTCCAATGTTTTAGTCACTCTTGTAAATGCACAGAGAGGAAAACTAGCAAATTGATGGCGAGACGTGAGGTCCGAGGAGGGGGGGGGGAGGATTATTGAAACGTTTTATTTGAATTTGTACCTGTTCACAGATGTGATGTGTGTGTGTGTGTATGTGTGCGTGTTTGTATACACGCGTGTGCGTGTTTGCATGTACTTGAATTTCCGTCCAGACATGTCTAAGCAAACTGAAGGTCAGTGCAGCCTTGGGCATATCAAACGTTTCTTTCACCCTCCATTATATGCATACAGGTTAAGGTTAGAGTGATGTCAGTGGATCGAAATTCCGAATTGACGGTTGACCATCATTCCATTTTGATCAAGTTTGATGATATAAATCTAGGAGTAGTATTAGTATTTTAAGGCAGTTCTTATCGTTACCGGATCATTTATAAATTACTCTCAGATGTAAGATACTCCCGCATGTGTTAAAACAGCTCAGTAAGGAAATTGTAACTTAAAAACAATGACCGACTTCTGTTTTAAAGTTCATTGTGGGTTAATTTCACACATAACCGCTTATGCAGGCTTTAAAAATGGTTATTAAACTAACCGCGACCTCTACACATAGACAGAAAGCCGTCGCGTGCTCACAGCTCTAATGAGAACAATTATTGCTACCCGTATGGCAGAGTTGTCTGTTTACGAAACAATTATAAACCAAAAGCTGACAATGATGCGTGTGTAGAGCGCTGGACAACGAGAATCTTGATGAATGAAGCGTTCGGGGTAATAATGTTCCGGAATGTGTCAAAATGACGTGCGCGTTGTCACCTTCTGGTAAATGGTTCGAGTCACGTACTGTCTCGTCGGGCACCCAAGGGAACAAGATATAGAAGTTATGTCTAAGATACCCGTTGAAATAGAATAAATGTATAATCATAAAACCTTAAAGAGCGTTTGTTGAAAAAAATCCTAAAAGGGTAGTTTGATGTAGAATTAGTAAATGTAGAATTGAATTAAATTGGTACCAGCTACAGATACAACAACACCTGCAACAGATGCGACAATCTGACAAGACGGAAGCGCCGCCGACACCCCCTTCAAGTCCCTCCGATGGACATCGCGGACTATAAAAGGTTCTGGAAATCTAAGACCGTCAGCTTTCGGGATCAGTTAAGCTCCGGTGAAGATCTTACAGCACAGTCTTTGGATCAAAAGACAAAGATGAAGTCAGTCGTTGCCCTCATGTTCGTCTTCGTGGCTGTGGCCACTGCCAACTACAATGACTACCTGCTTGGAAAAACTTCCCCCGTGTACGGCAACGCCAACCTTGCTCTCAGGTAAGGTGTCTTCGATGTATTTTACTTCTTCTTTTAGACTTTGGATAGCAAAGGAATTTATTTTCATAGAAAACTAAGCGATTCTTTTCAAGATATTTTGTCAAAGGCTTTGGATATGGCAGACCGCTGATAAATGACAACGTGTCGATGTTTCCATGAAAAATTAAATTTGATTTGTAATTGTCTATTGCTCATTGTGCGCCTTTTTATCAACACAAGAAAGGAAGGAAACTAAGGTCTTGTTTCACAAAAAAAAGTATAAGTTAAATTTTTGACCGAAAATTGGGTCCAATCTGACTGAAAGAACTAGCAGCAGTCTTATTAATGTTACTCCTGAATTCTTAAAACAAGAAAACCATGGGCAATTTTTCAGTCAAGTTGTTTAGTCACATTCGGGGCGTTTTATAAAAACAGAGGATTTGGGTTTTGGAGACTAGTCAAAAAATAAGGAATGTAATTGGCTTTAAGTAAACAAGGACGTTGGAATATCAAAGTAGTAGACAAAATAGTGGCTATCATTCTCCGCTTTTTCAATTCTTACCAAAGTCCTTTAGTTATCATTTTCAAATTGTAAACTTAAAATTGGCATAAACAGTAAGTGTATATTTCAGTGAATAGAGATTGGTAAGGTATTTTTCCATTGTTTTACAGGAACCGTTTCGTCCATTATCACAAACAGCTTGTGAAACCAGCAGCCCCTGTCGTCACTCGTGTGGTCTCAAAAGTTCTCCCACGTGTGGCCACTAGAGTTCTCCCAGTCGCTTCCCGTTTGATCCCAAGAGTTCGCCCGGTCGCTTCGTCCGTTCTCCCAGTCGCTTCCCGTTTGATCCCAAGAGTTCGCCCAGTCGCTTCACGTGTGGTTTCAAGAGTTCTCCCAGTCGCCCAACGTGTGGTTCCAAGAGTTCCCCCACGTGTTTTGCGACCAGTGGTTGCAGGCCCAAAACACGTCATCGACGCCCCAACACTCAAATATAACGAGGAATACATGTACCGTGGAAAATACGGCGGTGAGTGAACTCTGTCTCAATCTTTCACGCTTCCTAACCCCGCACCTTTATCCTCCTCTCTATTTTTGTGTTTGCGCCCACAATTTTGTGCAATTCTATTCTCTTTTGTTGGCTAAAATAACCGTGGATGATTCCATATATAGAAAGAAAAGCATAGATCATTCTGATAGACTTAACGTTCAATGATGTGCTATCATTTCGCGTACAAGAACTTAGCAGAACAACTATTTTATCAGTTAATTACCAATGTCAAAGTTCAAAATAAACTACGCTGTGCCTTGTCTTCAAATTTATCACTGCGCTGGGGTATTTCGTTGTTAAAATTTATTAGCAGCTTGCAGTGTTTTTTTTTTCTATATTTTTTCCAAATATACGTGATGGCTAATAGATGTTTTATGTTTTAATTCAAGGAAATTCTGAATAATAAATTATTTTATCACACTTATAATTTCGCAGGAGTCTGCGCCTACGACGGTATCTACGCCAACGCTGACGGCTTCTCTCTAACATTCTGTTCCAATGGAATCGCCACTGTGCAGCACTGTGCTCCAGGTAGCGCTACCAGCGGCCTCGATCTGGTGCCAGGAAACGCCTACCGCGGTGCTGCCATCTGTGACATCAACCTCAACGACATATACGCCGGTAGATACGCCAACAGTCACGGATACGGATATAGCAAATACTAAAATGGGAATGGCGTGATACCAAGGTACGCTATCTCTCTCTCTCTCTCTCTCTCTCTCCTGTTAAAAGGATTTATACATATGCACGTTGAACAGACACCACTATGACACAATCCAGCCAATGTTCAATTTATTTCTTAGAGATAATATAACATAGCTTATTAATTAAGTGTTGCTAGTTATAGTCCGATGTTTATGATGTCATTATCGGAATATACAACATTTCTTAACTTTGCGAATAAGGAATAAAAATATTAAATCATCCCGACTGATTTCCGAAATACTCCATTTCAGGTGACACCTACAGTGATGACAGAGATAACATTTCTTGTTGGTAACTTTGGATGTGCTGTATATATATATCGATGTTGTAAAATAAGAAAAGGAGATAGATAGAAGAAAGATAAAATAAGAAGAGGAGATAGTCGTCACTACGCCAAAGAGTAACTCATTTTTAAAATGTGCCAGTTACTCCCTTTCCAATTTTCTCAATTTGCTATTTCAATTTCATTTTTACACAACTGAAATGAATTAAGATATTCTGAAATAAATAAATATGTATCCGAGAATTGCCTCTTTTTGTACTTCTTTTTTGCGGTTTGTAAAATTAGTTGATCATTACAAGCGTGCACATCTATAAAAATACTTAAGGTAAAAATAAGCAACATTTTGACTTATGCAGTCGTCTTCAAAGAAAGAAAATTTCTTAACTTGAGGGCTGCGAGGTCAAACAATTACGTTACAAAGAATATGCATTGGCAACAGAACATTAAATATGTATATATGTTAACACCCTTGTCAATCAACCGACATGAGTCACACACTATTCCTCAACTTCATTGCATGTCTAATGTAACGTGTCAGAATACAATTTTTTTTTGCTATTAAGTAACTTATTCAAAATCAGAAAGGGTAGTAAAGTAACGTATCCAATATATATATATATATATATATATATATATATATATATATATATATCAGTACATACTAGGTGTACCCGATCTTACAACCCACAGGCCCGTAGTAGGGGGTCGGGGGTGGGGTTCGGGGGGTTAAAAAGAATCGCCCTTTTTCTAAGGAAAACGTCAATGCTGGTAAAATTGATCTAGGTACACAAGAGTTCCACTGTAAAAGGTCCTTTTTTTCTGAAAAAGAACCTCCCTTTTGAAATTTCTGGCTACGGGCCTGCCTCGTGAGTTTGGTGGACCGTCATTAGCACCCTACAAACCAAATCTCTTGCTAAATTCTGGTCGACGCTACCCAACGCCAGTATTTTCCAAATTCCTCTATAAAGTTTCACTTTTGGTACTAACTAATGAACTATTTTTGGAACATATCCCTCACTACACAATTTCATCTCACTACACAATTTACCATTGTTTTCAATAACGTGCCCACTCAAATTAAAAATTCTTTTATATTGAAAAACATGTATGTACATTTGTAAACATTCTGATACTTGAATTTGCAAAAACGCTGGTTCTTCATAATCAATCTAAGATAATTATTTACAAGCAGTTACGTTCGCTGTTCAAGACAAGCCTGAACTGCACAAGGTCGTGATGTTACTAGACCAACACAATTACTAGTTAAAAACACGATGAATATACATTACCATACTGTCACTGAACACGTACTCCCAATCTAAGTGGGACTCACTATGAAAAACACATCAGAGCCACCACGTACAACTTCTATATACAGGTAGTTATCCTTGTCATTCCGTCGGAGACAGTTCTTTTGAAGGCACTGTTTATCCTCCGTGTAGTCGTTCTTTTTAAACGTCAATTTTGATGCGCCAGTAGTAAAATATACTCTTTCTTACCCTGGAATGTATAAATGTTATATTTCTTTATAAATTTATCGATCGTTACTTAATACATTAAGCCGGCATCTGAAAATTCATTATTTTTTCTACAGCGTGTATTTCTCCTATATGGTAAAGTGTATTAGTCAGTATTGAAAAATTTTAGTATGATGAACATTTTCTGAAAGTAGAAATATCGAGGCAAATTTTTTAAACTGGAAAAAAGAAAATATTGATTCGTTAATTGTTAAAAGGTTGAAGAATAGCGTACTTCGTCCACCACGACCTTGACCCCCACGGCCTCGACCTCCACGACCTCTTCCCCCACCACGTGCCAAACCACCACCACCACCTCGGCGCCCGGCAATTGTCTCCAGACGGCGTTGACCTGAAGAATCTGTGGCGCCTGCAGAAGTCCAACTCTCCTGGTGAAGACTAAGGTCCGTATCTTCCCCAAGGTCGCAGGCCTCACATGCTGGGGCCTCTTTGCTGGACGTCCTCATCACGTGACCTGGTATTAAGATAAACAACTTCTAATTTATTCCAGTAATACGTGTTGTGTAAATTAAAAGCTTCAATGTGTGTGCGGATGTTTTAGACAAGATATGAGACACACGAAAGTAATCAGTGGATAGGCCTACTAAGAAGCATAGTTTCTGAAATGAACGGTTCCATTCATGATCGTTTACTATTTACATGTACATGGTTACAAGATTCAATTACATATATTTATAACGGACTTTAAAGAAGTGGCATTAAAAAACTGTACATAAAATATGCTACAGCCTCTTTAGCATACCTCTTCGACAGTACCACCACTGCCGCCGTTCCGGTAAAGTAAACGGCGCATGCAACAGTGCTTTCATTTGACGAGAGCGTTGATCGTCTACCCCCTTCAATTTCTTGAAAATCAACACAAGTTCTGACCAAGGATAGTCCAAGGTCTCGAGACATTGGGCCTTGACAAGACCCATGTTCATCTTATCCAACCCCGTGCGTGAGGATAGGATCAACGAACGAAGGAAAAGATGCTGTAGAGTATTGACCAGATTGAAAAGGTCGGCGTCATCTTCAGCACTTCGCAGTCTTTCTAAAATACTGTTAAGATTTGCCTGGCTGGTAGAGTCAAGGTAAAACTTTAACAAGTTTACCCTGAAACAGACGAGCAATAAGTCATTAGGAGTATTACTATAAGAGCATCTTACGCAAAACTTACCTAAATTGAAGCACTTCCGATTACAATTAAATAAGCAATCGATATATTTAATGGCAAAGACAAAAAACATAAAAGCATACTTTTGTTATTTGTTTGCGTTAATCTGCGTTAAAAATATAAACTAAGGTCTGAACATACTCTTTAATGGCGTCTGTTGCATCTAAAATGGTGCCCATTGTCAGCAACATCAGGGAGGTCTCTTTATCCCTTTGTACCTTTTGACCTTCGATCTCAGAAGTGCTGCAAAAATCAAATATCTCAGCGCAGATTGGAGAATCCAATGCCCTTATTCTCGTTATCAACTCAGCAGACTTGAGAACTTGCTGACAAAGAGAATATTCATATCTTAAAATTGCTGAAGCCTCGTCCTTGGCTTTAATGTACGTCTTCAGTTCCCTTCCATATCGAGGGCATATTTGGATTATTTTCCTGCAGCTTGGCACAGGACACCGTTTTGGGCCTAGTGTCACTACATCTCCTTGGCGGGCCATGTGGGCATCCATCTTGGTCACCTCGATGACGTGGTTGCATGGTTGGACTCTGATAAAGCGGGACCAGGGTGGCAAACCGACAAAGACTCTGCTTTTCTTGCTGCATATTCGACACAGCAATGGGCATGGTTCCCCACACATCCCAATACAAGGGTGGCCGCAGCTTAGTTTTTCCGGGCAAGGCTCATCACAGATTAAGCGATCTGAACATATCTCGGAGCAGAGGCTTTTACACTGGGCATGGTAGCACTTCCAGTCGCATGGCAGAGGACAACGCTTGCAGAAGTCACTGCATTTTTTAGTGCATTTTGTCAGGTGAGCGCAGGATCGTTCACAACCGACTGAGCAAGGTTTGCATACAGCACTGCACTTCTCCTTGCACGGATGCCCGCAGGGAAACACAAGTAAACAAGGACTTGAACACGGGATGTGGCGGGTACCTTGTCTGCAAGAACCACATGTTCCCTCACAGATGTGACCGCAAGCACGTGTTTTTTTACAAACAGCAGGACAAGCTTCCACTAATTCCCTTTCTGCCATTCCACAAATTGCCTTGACCTGGTGGCCACAAGAGAGCATTCGTTCCACTTGCACCTGACACCCCTTCGACAAGACTTTTTCTTTAGTGGCACACTTCACCTCTACTTGGTGGTTGCACTTCGGAAATGTCAGCATCATTTTTTGTCTGCATATGTAATTTCCCACGTCTAGATGACAAGACATTATTCCCGTGTGTCCGCAGGACAATGATCTCTCTACATGCACTGTACATCGGAGAGACATGGCTGTGTATCTTTCGTGGCATTTCACTTCAATATGGTGGGCACAAGGAAGCCTTACGGTCACCGGCAGTTGGCATTCTATGTTTGTTACGTCTTGATAGCATGGCCCTGCAATCATATGGCCACATGGCAGAATTTTTTGCATCAATACTGGACATTTGTATATGCGTGTATCTGTATGACAGGCGACGTTTGCCACGTGGTTACAGGGCAGCTGTCTCTCCACAATTTTTTCGCATGTTACGTCTTGGTAGCATGGCGCTGCAATCTCATGTCCACAAGGCAGAATTTTTTGCATCAATTCTGTACATTTGTATGTAGATATATCTGTATGACAGGCGACGTTTGTCACGTGGTTACAGGGCAGCTGTGTCTCTACCATGCTGTCACAAGTCACGAGGGCTTCATCCTGGTGACAGGGAAGAAGGCAGCTGTGCCCACACGGTAAATATTTCAGTACTTGTCTTTCACACTGCACGGTACAAGGTTCAGCGCACAGGTTCTTGCATTCATGCCCACAGTTAAGGAGTCGTTCGCACGGGATAGGGCAAATTATGTCATCTGGATCTCTGTGACATTCGGTTAAAATTTCGTGGTGACATTTTGGCAGTCGAACGGTTACAATAAAACTGCATGGTGAACAAATCTTAAAGCATTCCCTCTTGCAGGTTTTGTGTCCAACGTCGCAAGGTTTTTCACACGGCTTTTCACATTCGTATAGCTGGTGGTCTATATCGTAAGGATGGCACCGACGTGCGCACACATGACCGCAATCCAAACGAAACTCACATGGCAATAGGCACCCCCCATCAGGCACATGCTGGAAATCTTCTTTCTTTGATACTTGATATTTCCTTTTTGGGTGGTTCTGACAAATTAAAGTCAGTTCAGTGCCCACCTGTTGCCGTTCTTTCAGCTTATTGACCAGCTTTTTCCAGAGGCTACTTTGCCGTGCCATTAGCGAAACATTCCCTATACAGTAGAAACCCATTCTCGCCCTAGAAAGAGCCACGCAAACACGGTTTGAAATACTAAGAAAACCAATGCGTTCTTCCTTGTTGCTGCGTACCAAGGAGAGAAGAATTATGTCATTTTCCTCTCCTTGAAAATTGTCCACGGGCGTTACTCGAATCCCTTGGAATTTATCTCTCGGGAGGTTATTTTTCATTTCGAAAAGTTGGCCAGTGTATGTGGTCAGAATGGTGATCTGTGATTTACTGTAACCTTGATTCATGAGATACTGGCAGAGAGCAGCAAGGAAGGACGCTTCATGCTTGTTGGAGTGACTTTTGCTATCATTGTCACTCTCTTCTTCGAAACTGTGGTCAATAAAGAACAGGTTTTCTTCAATTCCTCTCACATTCTCATAGTGGCGAACAGACTCATGATCAAGAAGATGGTCATATATTTCTGGTACCAGAAGACGTGATATCTCAGGTCGCATACGGTGCTGTATAGCCAGTCTGTCACAGTGCATCCCGTTTCGCACCATTCGTTCAAAGAGGGATATCTCTAGGTTGAACTTCTTGGCCAGAGCATAAACAGCAGGGTTTGGTCGAAGCTGCTGATGGTCTCCTATGAGAATCAGGTGCTCGCAACCTTCTGTGAGTGCCGTCACAATGTGGGACTCAAACACTTCTGCCGCCTCTTCTACAATAACAATCCGCGGACGAAGTCGTCTGAGGATGTGGTGATACTTTGCTGCCCCAGTCGTAGTCATGCCTAATATATACATGTTTTGAAGCAGCTGGAAATCTAGATCATCGTATATTTCTTGCAGCGCAAGCCGGGTACGATCGTATTCTATGATCTGATACTGAAGGCGCTGGAAAATGTCCTCATAAAATAAGCGTTTCCAATAACGATACAAACGCCATCTGTCTGCAATGGAGAGAACCCAAAGGTTTTCTATGCTTTCTGCCTCCTCTTCAGTCATGTAGTCATCACCACAACTGGCCTTGTGAAGTTCACTTTCAAATTTCTTCATCTCTAGTTGCATTTCCCTTTTCATTTTTTTCGAGATTTTTAAAGGTTGTTCAGATTTGTCCATCTCGGTAGTATATGCATCCTCCTCCATCTCTTCGGATTTTACTACATGTTGAGCGATGGTCTCCAAAATATCAGTGTCATCATCCACAATTTGAACATCATCCAAGAAATCCTCGGCCTCAATAAATGACATTTCATCTGATTCATAATCATATTCTCCTTCTACGATTTCTCGTTGGTCGGACAATAATCCAGCCTCTCCTTTTACAGCAACTGAGCTATCTTTTTTATTCAACAGACTTTCGCTGTCACTTTTTCTCATATCTCCATCTTCCACAATTGTCTCTGGTGTCTTTAATCCAGCAGCTGTGTTATCTAGATCACTCTCTCCATCCGACAATTCTTCTTTTGTGTTGCAAGGCTCACACACATCAAATCCCTTGTTTTGGTTTACTCCATTTCCTTCAGACTCTGCTAACAGATTGTCTCCGTCTTCCACATCACTGTTACTTTCTTGGGGGCCTGTTTCACCAACACCTACTGTTTCTTCGGCAGATCCCTTGCTTCGGTAGACTGTTTTCTCTTGAGACTCTGCTAACAGCTCGTCTCCGTCTTCCACATCTCTGTCACTTGCTTGGGGATTTGTTTCATTAATGTCTGCTGGCTCTTCGCCAGCAGACTGACTATCATTCTTAAACTGGTGCCGTTGTTTAATCTCTTGCTGCAAGACTATCTTGCGGTCTTCAGCAAGAAGCCAATAATCAAATGGACTGGAAACATCTTTCGCAACGTACTCTAGAGACTCCTGTTGCGATTCAGATAACAAACTGCGTATTTGTTTATATCCAATATAAATGAGGGAATTGTGGATATTTGCAAAATAACTGATGGTCTTTGCCAATAACGAAAGCTCCCCATGCAAACGTGCGATTTCCCCTCTTCTTACCCTGTCAGTTGGATGATCTTTTTTCATATTATGCAGAAGACACCTTTGAAGAGCAGGATCCTTAGAGCTGCTTCTTCCTCCAATTCTTGCAACTTTGCTGGGCTGAAATTTTACAATGCCTTCTAAAAACTGGTCTAGGGCATGATTGGTGTAACATACGAGCAGTATTGGTTTGTTAACGTCTCTCTTTTCTAGGGCGTCCTCTTCTGGGTCAAGCAAATCTAATGTCTCGTGCTGGATGACATTCCCATTTTCCTCTCTCTCTCCAGATGCCCAAATTGGTCTGTTTGCCATGAGAGCTCTTACAACTTTTAACCCTATGTATGTTTTTCCCGTTCCCGGTGGACCTTGAATGACAGAGAATTCTTTGGTTAGAGCACTCTTTAATGCTGCACTTTGGGACTCATCTAAATTCAGCTTCTCTGCATCTGGCCAGGTATCTTCTTTGAAAATATCAACTGCTTCAAACTTTTGTCGTCCTACAATATCTCTGTCGATTAGACAGGTGAGGTCCAATGGCAGGCCCGAATCTAAAATGTATTTCGGTGGTCTGGGCGCACTATCACAGCCAATAATGTACTCTTGAAGGGGTAAATTTTCCTGGTTCAACTCCTGAAGCCCCCTCAAGACATGCCGGTATGCTTCAAAATAGGCAGAAGACTCAACCATGACGAAAACCTCACGCATGCTTGTGGAAATCACTGCAAGACTTTCTGCATCACAGTGGAGCTCAATAATACCTTCCCGAAGCTTCTCTGGGTCTCTATCAGCAACTGTTGCAAAAATTACAGTTTCAAACCTGTCCTTTGACAGGCAAACAAGAGAACCACATATCAACCGTTTACTGTGCTCCCACCTGACCTTGGAGAGCCTTGATACATCAAACTTGACCGGATAAGTGATTTGATTCTTAGCACAATTGGGCATTTGAAAGTACACATGATGGTATACCCTAACATCCGACAACCTGACATGTTCTTGGCCACGATCTAAATTGACCAAGTACTCTCTGATGCCATTACGAAGTGGTGCTATGAAATCTTCCCTCAGCAGCCTAAACTGGACATCAAGATAATGATCCACGGAACTGTACTTCCCCTTCACAATGTTGGCCCTCAGGAAAGGTTGTTCATCGGTGATAAGGTCTTCCCTACTTGGAAATATACTGCACTCGCGAAAATCATCGGGAGGAGTTGTGAGATCTTCAGGAGCATTTTCTGCATCTTGTGCTTTAAAACCCATTCTTAGGTCATTTTCGACGGCATCTTTTATTTCAGTAGCTTGCTTTAATTGTCTTTTCAGGCAGACAATATTACCACTGTCTGCCTTGCCATCTACTACCTTCTGTATTAATGGTAAAAGGGTGCTGGCATGTAGGTGACTAGATCGAGGCAGAAGAGTCAGAAGTAAATGGACCAAATTGAGAACATTGCCAAGAAAATTGACATCGACAGCCTGGCTGTTTCGGGCTAGAACCATCTCGATAATACAGCTCTGAACAGGACCTCCTGCTGAAAGCAATGGCGATTCATTGGTAATGTTGAGAACCGTAATCAAATGCGATCGGAGCTGATCTGCCTGACCTACATAAGCCAACACAGACAGGAGAAGAGAAAGAAGACCACCTTCCAGCTTTTCAGACACGAGAAGCTCACGGAAACCGTTTTTAGGGGATGCCAAGTACAGGAGAGCATCACCCTGATCCCTTTTTAACAAATCTTCCAACTTTTTGTAACCCATGTAACGGACTTCGCTCTGTGTCCATTTCGTGGTCATGTCACCAGCTTTTGGCCCCCGTTTATAAACTGGCCTGGCCAACCTGAAAAAGAAAAAAGCCTACTTTCATACTTCGAGCCCGAATTGTATATTTTGAATGTTTTGTTTTCCTTTCACTGATGTATTTTTAAAATGCCTAGTATCAGCGTGAAAAAAAGTGTCTAATTTACCTTCATTCAGTCTTTCTTGCTGGACCCCTCTCTTCCTCTCTCTGCTCTTTCTCATTGTCTGACAGTATGTTTTCTCAACATCCTCGACCTATATCTCTGTCACTTTTTTACACACAGACACACACACGCATGTGCGCATGTTTACTCGCGCACACACACACACACACAAACAGTACAGGGTATATTTACGTTAAGTTCACGAGTTTTGTAAATACTTACCCTTCATGGGGTTTGAACGGCCTATCTGTGTCATATCTACTTTTCTTCCCATTAAGCCTTTCTTTTCGTGAATCATGTCGTGGACTCTGTCTCTCTTCTTTGGTCTTTTCTGCCATCTTCTACGTATATCTAGTGCATAATATAACGCATTTTGGTAACATAACAGGAAATAATTGAGAGAGTAGGGTCTGCTGTTTTCTTAGGGGTTAGGATCAGCAGCGATTTGAGCTGAGAAGGTCACATCTGTGATATTTGTAAAAAAAGCTAGTAAAAGGCTACACAATCTTAAGCTTCTGAAAAGAGCGGGTATTCCAGCCAATGAACTTGTAAGATTTTACACATCAGTAATCAGACCTACATTAGAATATACATGTCAGGTGTGGCACCCAGGTCTCACACAACAACAAGTTGATAAAATCGAATCCATCCGGATTAGAGCATGTAAGATTATATTCCCAGAGCTGCCCTATGATGGGGCACTTGAAACATGTAAACTTATCACTCTTGCTTGTAGAAGAGATGAACTATCTAAAACATTATTGCATAACATCTACTCTGAAGGACACAAAATCCATCATTTGCTACCAGGGATAAATGAAGGTTCCTACACTTTGCGCCGGGTTTATAAGTACACTTTGCCAAAATTGAGGAATGTACGATCGTCAAAATCTTTTATCCCATGGGCTTTATCAAATTTTAAGTAGTGCGGTTTTTATGAACTTCTAATGTGTATCGAATCATTTTGACACTTACAAGTATATTTTAAGATTGTGCATCTCACGACTATTTGTTTTTATTGTAAAAACCAACTTTTTAAGTTGCAAATAAATACATATTATTATTATTATTATTATTATTATTATTATTATTGTAATAAGTGTTAAAAATTCCACCGTTGTCACTAGTTGCTTGTTCCATAGAGAAAACCAATATTTATAGCAATCTGGACAATCTTTCTTATTTTAAAGATAGCAACTGGATTATAAATACATCCATATATTTTTTCAGGGCCATGCAGATTTATGTATAAGGTATGTAGAAATAACTCGTTCTTATTGCGCCACGGCTAAGAGTACACCAAGCCGCCAAAGTTTACAGGGCGACCGTGCAATCAAATGCACATACTTCTTGGCCCATGTGGTACATCAAAGTCACACATTAAAAAAGCCAATGTTAAAAAAAAATATCAACGATAACAACAAAAAATACATGTATAACAAAAAGACAATAGGTTCAGTTCAAAGTTTTTCGCGCTCCAGCTGTATATTAATCTTCATTATAGGCCTAATTATTTTATGTTTGAGGATAATAAGTGACACTGTTGTCCATTAAACAGTCCGAATAGTATT
The DNA here is from genome assembly GCF_051362555.1 of Lingula anatina. Classification (NCBI taxonomy): domain Eukaryota; kingdom Metazoa; phylum Brachiopoda; class Lingulata; order Lingulida; family Lingulidae; genus Lingula; species Lingula anatina. The sequence continues at coordinate 21,454,690 of NC_141772.1, forward strand.
TGTGGTAGCCGTGTGCGACGACGTGTGCACATAAATACGTGTAAGTGTAATTGAAAGGGAAAGGGTTTCAAAAAATTGACAAAATGACATTTAGATAGCAGAGAGAAAAGAAAAAAGTTGAAGAATATATGAGAAGTAAATATCAAATGAATTTTTTTAATGTTCAACGCATATTTGCCAAAAGTTATCTGTGCAGATATGGGGGCGCAATGGTGCTGAGAGTGCTAAAGGCACCAAAAGACCAAAATCCAGTCCGTATTGTGTTTGTCATTGAACTTGGTCTTATAAATCTCATGCCTCTAAGTCCTTCTGGCAGACCCCTAAATTTTAAATCGCTACCGAACGGGTGACCACAGTTCATTGGTATCATGTGAAAGTTCATTTAATCAGAAGTCAGTGCCTGTGTGGTATCACTTTCAAATCAGTAGCTTTCTTCATGCGAATGGTCTTTATATAACGAAATGTTGCTAAATGGCCGCGTCTAAAAAGATGGGGAAAAGGAAGGAAAATATCGATAATATGAAAATACCAAAAGGTAGGGCATTATTATATTTGATATTATGCAGCTGAAGAATAGTTTTAAAAGATCTGTAAAGTGAGTTTTTTATGTTCCATAATCTGTAAACAAATGAGGTCAAAAGTCACCTGAAGTAAAACTTGAGGTATTTTCCAGAAAAAAAATAAAGCAATGGAATAATCTTCAAGGTGAATGTAAGACAAAATTAATGGTTTATTGCTATTACTGATAACTCCATATATTAAAGGGATTTGATGAGATTTGACAGTTAACTTGACAATTGCGACGCTTATGGATGACACAGGTGCTGTAAGGGGTGTTCAGTCAGTTTATGAATAATGGGGGTAGGGGAGGAAAAAAAGCTCACTATTTGATAGACTTGTAAGGTGTGAATAAAATTCGGCTCATTTATTTAGCTGAGGGGATGTTCTAATAGGTGAAGAAAAATATTTGTTAGCATGTAATATAGCAATTGAAGTATTTCAAAGTTCACATTAGGTCAAATTTGATGCATTTTAGGAAAAATGAACCCAAAAGTTATTTAATTTAGAGAATGGAAATGGAAGTGTTTTGGATTATTTCTAATAACTTGGTCTAAATTTCAGGGATATGCTGAAGTTCTGACAATTTATTCAACAATATGACAGATTTATGGATGAACTATTAATCTTGACTTACATTCTCTTAAAAAATAAAATTTAATATGTTTATTTCTCCGAAAATTGCCTCAAATGTGACCTTAGGTTACCTCTGACCTTATTTGTTTACAGATTATGTATTATTACAAAATTCACTTAGTTGATTTTTTAAAGACTATTCTTCAGCTGTATAATGATACATAAATTATTACTTAAGTTTATTTTATTTTCATATTATGTATGTTTTTCTTCCCCTACCCCCATTTTTCTAGATGCGGTACATATGAACCGAGCATAGGTGGAGCGTGGATTCCCAGTAACACATATAAACCACTTCCACTAGTTTCTTATACGACTCAAATAAAGTCGACATGCCAAGGGATAAACTAAATATATCACTCGATCAGCCTTAAAAGACCTTAAGACTGCTCCTGTCTTTAAATTTTTGGTCAGAAATTTAACCTACATTCGTGACCTACTTTTCTGCCCCATTGATATACAGCATAGAATGCTAGCCGAAATATCCGTTCAAATATCATTTTTCGGGTAAATTTTAACAATGCCTTTTACTAATTCTCTTAGTTTTACTACTTGAAACTACGTGCTGGCATTTGGTTGGCTTTTGTGACAAAATTGTGACTTCATATGCATCCTTAAGCAACATTTCGTTATATAAAGAGCGTTCGCATAAAGAAAGCCAAGAATTGAAAGTGCTACCACACAGACAATGATTCCTGTCTAAATGAACTTTCACATGATACCAATGAATCCCTCAACCTTGGTCGCCCGATCTGTAGTGATGGACCCCTGTACCTGACGGACTACCGGTATCATGGGATGGTGGAGATATAATTTTTTTCTGAAACAACCTTCGAGAATATGGCCCCAGGCCAGCACATGCCAGCTTCCTCCTTTCCAAATCTGCATATCAGTGGTTTTAAAATCTTGCAGATGGAATTAGGCATCAGTTGAGAATGTTAGGTTCAGTGACCCCAGAACTACGATAACTTGGTCAACCATCAATAGGAACAAGTTCGTTTTGCTGAAGAATCAAGGTATTTCTTGTATGCCTTCGATGGTCAAATTTGGACCCGTAGACATGTTGCAGAATGCTTTTTGGAAGGTTTGTGGAAGATAATATCGCCTGAGGTGTCAGTTCAGACCACGTTTGGAGAGAATTCCAAGCCTATGGTTTTAGTGCATTGTTTTTTCCAGAAAAGAACGTTATTGGGGCAATTCACTGAAACGTTCTCAACAAGTATCTCACTCCATTTGCAAGAGGTGACTTCAGGGATACTACAGGCGTCATCGTGGAAATGCACATGCTCACAACTCTCGTCTGCTGAGTGATTTGTTGCAGAAACCCAACGTTAAGAGGATAGAACAACCACCTTTGAGCCATGTTATTAACCTTACTAAACATATGTGGCATGAACTGAAGTGTGCAGTGCATAGGAAAACCAAACTCCTAATGCTCTGGACCAACTCCCTCAAGCTCTTTAGGAAGAATGGGACAATATCCCATAAAACAGAATTGTTACCCTTGTTGAAGGCAGGCAGCGCCACCTACAGGAGGTACTTACAGTACGCGGTAAACACAAACGCTATTAGGCAAGGAGCCTTTAACGAGCACACCCTAATGCTAAATGTGTGGAAATTTGGTGACATTTAGTGGTGTTATTTCAATTTAATGGACATTTCTTTACCTCTGTGAAAATCACAGTGAAACGTCGGACTTGAGGGGGTACATGTAATAAATGTGAATAAATAGTATTTTATTTATTTTAATATTTAAAAATATTGATATCTTCAACGCTAGTTTGTATTTTCTGTATCACTAATGTTAGTTATGGTATCTGGTATGAAAATCACTATTTATGACAATCTACACCTGTGATGTGATCATTTATAGATAAAATCACATGATACTGAAGGTGGGGCAACCTTTTTGACCAATGCTGTATTACAGTAGTTAAAACTTTATCTATATCTCACTGATAATGAGCGTCGAAAATCCGAAAAATCACTGATCACCGGGTATAAACTTCGTTTCACGAAGGGCGGAGAATAAAAAGTCACATTCAAGAGTCGTGGGAAAGGGGTGATTCACGAATCACGCAAAAAAAAAAAAAAAAAAAAATACCATTACGCATATAATTTTTAAAATATGGCTTTCACAGGTAACGAAATTACCCAATAGGACCCTCTTTTAATTAAATTATTCCGTGGGACAAATATAACCTGATAAAAGGAGAATCCCCTTCAGCTGTGCTACGATTACATGGACAGTGGAAAATCGGTATATGGATATGATATTTCCGCTAAACTGACTCTGACTACACGCCAAATAGCTCACCCGCGTCTGTTCACAAACATACACATTCAGAGAGAGAGAGAGAGAGAGAGAGAGAGAGAGAATTAGTTTTCAAATCGTATTTGTGAATCATTGACGGACTTCAATTGCATATGCTTGATTACACATTTAATACGTGACTTTAAAGGTCAAGGGTTTTCCAAAGATTTTATAGCGTAACAAGGGCAGTAGGCTGTGAAGAATACGTGTGTGTGTGTGTGTGTGTGTGTGTGTGTGCGTGCGTCTGTGTGTTTGTGTGTGAGAGAGAAAGGCATATGCATATATCTTCCCCCTAAATTACCCCCCCCCCCTTACGGGGTCCGCCATATAGATCAACGTCCTTATAAAATATTCGTCCCCATAGATGCGTCTCTATACATACGCGTCTCAATAGATTTTCGTCTCGTTAAATTTACGTTCCGATAGATCCACCAGCAGATTCCTCTAAACCCACGTATATTTAGATCCAGGTACCGCTAGATCCATCTATCAGACATCGTTATCGGCAAAAATGGCGATATCAACTTGAGATACAGGTATCAGACTTTCGAGTGACAGTCAGACTGCAATTGAGTACTGACCCACTTAGTTATCTGACTTAATTACAACCTGATATTTATTACCTTAAAGGTATGTTAAGCTCTAAAAAGGCGCAAATTCCCTTAGAAAACGAATTTCACCAGGGTAAACTGCATTTTTCCTGGACTTTATTTCACCAGTCCATTTTTGTTCTAAATCATCAATCCAAACTATTAGAGGTCACTTTTACAAGTAGGTTGAGTTTCTTACTATGATCAGAATTCAAATCTCCTAACCTACACATTACTTAAATTATGTAAAAGTTAACAATTAATGGCATTTCCAAACAAACTGTGTTGTTTACAAGGGCCCGTCAGAAGCGGGGGGAGGGGGCTGCAGCCAATAATTTGCTTGTGTATCTTCCCCTGACTTTCGCTACCCTTTCGCTAGTTCTGTCTTTTGTAACAAATGTAATATACTAGTATCAAAACGAAAAACAATGTAACACATAAAAATCACTCTTGTGAAAATGTCCATTTGTTTTTACCATAAAAACGCTCTCTAGTTAGGTATCGTTAACTTCTTCTCTGATGAAAAACATGAAATGTTCTTTTTTAACAGATGTAATATAAGATAACGTAAAGTACTATGCAATACTTAAGAATCACATGCGAAGAAATGTCCATCTCTTTTTACCAAAAATATCCAGTGCAATATCTGTTCTTCTGGGATTAATCGCTATATAGGCCTAATCTTAGGTTCCCGTCAGAAGCCTGCGTAATCAAAACTAAATGAATGTAACATAATTTCACCTAGTGAAATCATAAATTTCTGTCAGATAATGCGTTAGTAATGTAAATTACCCGAGTATTGCGTAAAAACGATGTAGTAGAATAATAAATTGCTGAAGGGATTAATATGTGTACTGTCGTTTTAAAAAAAGTGCATTTCATGTACTGAGTAGTATACCAACCATTTTGGGCAATAGTGTACCTGTAAGGGATCTATCGATATTTGGATCTAAAAATGCGTGGATCTATAGGTATGCGGACTTATAAGTACGTGGGTTTATGTGGACGTCGGTATCTATAGGAACGCAAATATATAGGACGGTGGTGAAAATCGGATCTATCGGTATTTAAATCTAAAAAGACGATTTTTTTCAGTTTTTCCTTTATGTATCTATCGGTAATGGGAGTATAGGGACGTGTAATATTTTGGGATTAAATTTTATCCGTACGCCCCCCCCCCCCATATTCTGTGCATTCTTCGCGAGAGAGAGAGAGAGAGAGAGACTGAGAGAGACTTACGTTAAAACCGTATGAGACGGCCTATCGAGTCACTGTCAGTTCCTGGTTAACTTTCGCTTTCGTACTCTGGCTGGTTTGAGAAGCTTTCATCCATCCCACTGCGTCAGGTTTTTCCTGTCTCCCTCTGCAATACGCATACCTCTCTGTGTGACAGATATTATAGCGCGTTGAAATATATAGCACACGGAGCACTATAAAATGTATTTCGCTGAAAGAAACGCCCTCCGTTAAAGTGATTCAAAGAACTGGGCCTCTTACGCTATATTAAATACCTGAAACAGAAAGTTACCGGGAAAAACAAATCTGTCGCGACCAATACTTAAGGTCTGGAGGGTTAAACTGAATTATTTGCATTTCGTTAAGTTTTTAATCACCTTTGCCACTCTCACCCAGCTTTCATTTGCTATTTTAACTTCGCCCTTATTTGTTCTTGAATGTAAGAGCCCTTTAACCGATCTTTATTTTCTAATAACCCTAAAAAGGTTTACGTGCTTTTTCACAAAATCTGGATTGAGAGTAATATTTCATATGTGACCAAAAACTGACGTTGTTTAAATGGTCATTTAACAACAAACGGGAGGGCATTATTATTATTATTAGATTTTTTTTTTTTTTGGGGGGGGGGTACCTCATAAAACCTCTGTAAAGGTTTATTTGAAAAGTTCCGAGAGAAAACAAAACCAAATATATATATATATATTAATAACAAATAATACACGGTATATATATATATATATGCACTAATAGTGCGGTCAATCGACCTAATTATCCAGGTTACACCATGCGTCATACACATTACTAGAAATGCGATAATATTGTTTGTTTAAGATAAGTTGGTCTGAAACGGAGCCTACTCAATTTGTACCTAGGCCAAAGATTGAATTCTAACTCAGTCAGTGCACTGTTCTCTGCTGTCAACCGAGATAAGAATTCATGTATGGAATTTACCTCATCCCTCAGGTGACTTCTAGTAAACGATACACAATTTACAAGTAGGCCTACATGTACTTGAACTTTGGTACGCTGCTTCGGCACCCTTCCCATTGCCAACTATAAAGATCTTCAAATCTTCCATTCGTTGAATTTCTAAAAAGGGAGGAGGAGGAGCCGATATTCTGAAGCACCACTATGAGACAGAGTTTTCAGATAAACCCTAGCTGGATCGATCCAAGTCTGCAGTTAATGTAATCAGGTTAATTGTCAGACAGGGGCGTAACCAGGCATACGCACGGATGCACTGTGCGTACAATTTTTTGAGCCAACCATGATATTATTCTCCATAAATTCAGTGTATTTTTCATGGAATATAATTGTACCTGGGAATTTTCAAAATCTGTGCGTACAATTTTTAAAGGTCTGGTTACGCCCCTGTCAGACACGCCTCCTTTACGCACGTCATCAACACCCCAACACTCCAGTATAACAAAGAATACGGTAATAAAATTGCTCATAGAGCAAAAAACTCTGCAAATGTTGTAAAATTTTTAAATTTCAATTTACTTTTAATCTTTATTCATTTTTGAATCTAGTAATATTTAGATGTAATTACAAATTAAACAATAAAATGCAAGTTGTACTGGAAGCATATTTATTCTATCTAAATCTTTGTTTTACACTGCATTATAATTGCATAAATGATTGCCATATTTTTTAGTCTATTTCATAAGTAGATATCTGATAATAATGTAACTATCTTTTCATATAAATAAATAAAACAATGTTAACATATGCTTAAATATGCAAAAAAAAAAAAAAATAAATAAATAAATAAATAAATAGAAACAAAATAAAGCAAAAAAAAAAAAAAAAAAAATGTCGCACGCCACACCAGGGCTCCAACCCGGACCCTCCCGTTTATACCCTCCCGTTTATACCACAGAGCGATCACTCTACTGCCTGAGCTGTCCAGCCTTTCATCTAAAGCCAGGCACTAAAATACAAATCAGTAGTTCCAAGTTCACATTGTGTAAACATGCTTTGTTCACACCACACGCATTCCTTAATTGACCTGGTACTTCTATGGAAATATAAATAAATTCTCCTTTTCCGGCTGCACTTTAACACCAATAACTGCAAATTGAACGTCCCAAGAACCTAAACGAAGCAACCAGATGACATATGACGCATACGTTTACCCCCGTATAACACCTACCTCGTCTCAGAAAATGATTTTCACATCAAAAACATAGAATTTTTGGCTAACGTTCTCCGCTTTTTCAATTTATACCAAAGTCCTTTAGTTATCATTTTCAAATTGTAAACTTAAAATTGGCATAAACAGTAAGTGTATATTTCAGTGAAGTTAGATTGGTAAGGTATTTTTCCATTGTTTTACAGTAACCGTTTCGTCCGTTATCACAAACAGCTTGTGAAACCAGCAGCCCCTGTCGTCACTCGTGTGGTCCCCAAAGTTCACCCACGTGTTGCCCCACGTGTGGTCTCAAAAGTTCACCCACGTGTGGCCACAAGAGTTCTCCCAGTCGCTTCCCGTTTGATCCCAAGAGTTCGCCCACGTGTTTTGCAACCAGTGGTTGCAGGCCCAAAACACGTCATCAACACTCAAATATAACGAGTAATACATGTACCGTGGAAAATACGGCGGTGAGTAAACTCTGTCTCAATCTTTCACGCTTCCTAACCCTGCACCTTTATCCTCCTCTCTATTTTTGTGTTTGTGCCCACAATATGTAGGCTACATCTTCGTTCTCTTTTGTCGGCTAAAAAAACCGTGGATGATTCCATATTTATAGAGAAAAGCATAGATCTGAAAGACTTAACGTTAAATGATATGCTATCATTTCGCGTACAAGAACTCAGCAGAACAACTATTTTATCAGTTAATTACTAATGTCAAAGTTCAAAATAAATTATGCTGTGCCTTGTCTTCAAATCTATCACTGCGCTGGGGTACTTCGTTGTTAAAATTTATAAGCAGCTTGCAGTGTTTTTTTTTCCAATTATACGTGGGAGTTAATAGATGGTTTATGTTTAAAGTCAAGGAAATTCTGAATAATAAATTATTTTATCACACTTATAATTTCGCAGGAGTCTGCGCCTACGACGGTATCTACGCCAACGCTGACGGCTTCTCTCTGACATTCTGTTCCAATGGAATCACCACTGTGCAGCGTTGTGCTCCAGGTAGCGCTACCAGCGGCCTCGATCTGGTGCCAGGCAATGCCTACCGCGGTGCTGCCATCTGTGACATCAACCTAAACGACATATACGCCGGTAGATACGCCAGCAGTCACGGATACGGATATAGCAAATACTAAAATGGGAATGGCGTGATACCAAGGTACGCTATATATCCCTCCCTCTCTCTCTCTCTCTCTCTCTCTCTCTCTCTCTCCTGTTAAAAGGATTTATACATATGCACGTTGAACAGACACCACTATGACACAATCCAGCCAATGTTCAATTTATTTCTTAGAGATAATATAACATAGCTTATTAATTAAGTGTTGCTAGTTATAGTCCGATGTTTATGATGTGATTATCGGAATATACAACACTTCTTAACTTTCCGATGAAGGAATAAAAATATTAAATCATCCCTATTGATTTCCGAAATACTCCATTTCAGGTGAAGCCTACAGTGATGACAGTGATAACATTTCTTGTTACTTTGGATGTGCTGTATATATACATATCGATGTTGTAACATAAGAAAAGGAGACAGATAGAAGAAAGATAAAAAAAGAAGAGATAGTCGTCACTACGCCAAAGAGTATCTCATATTTAAAATGTGCCAGTTACTCTCCTTTCCAATTTTCTCAATGTGCAATTTCACTTTCATTTTTTTTACGCAATTGAAATAAATAGAGATATTCTGAAATAAATAAATATGTATACGAGAACTGCCTTTTTTACTTCTTTTTTGCAGTTTGTAAAATTAGATGATCATTACAATCGTGCACATCTATAAAAATACTTAAGGTAAAAATAAGCAACATTTTGACTTATGCAGTCGTCTTCAAAGAAAGAAAATCTCTTAACTTGAGGCCTGCGAGGTCAAACAATTACGTTACGAAGAATATGCATTGACAACAGAGCATTAAAAATGTATATATGTAAACACCCTTGTCAATCAACCGACATGAGTCACACTATTCCTCAACTTCATTGCATGTCTAATGTAACGTGCCAGATTACACATTTTTTGCTATTAAATAAAGTTGTTACTAATTCAAAAACAGACAGCGTAGTAAAGCACATGTAACGTACACTGGGTGTACCCGATCTTACACCCCGCAGGCACATAGCCGGGGGGGGGTTTAAAAAGAATCGCCCTTTTTGTAAGGAAAACGTCAATGCTGGTAAAATTGATCTAGGTACACAAGAGTTCCACTGTAAAAGGTCCTTTTTTTCTGAAAAAGAACCTCCCTTTTGACATTTCTGGCTACGGGCCTGCCTCGTGAGTTTGGTGGACCGTCATTAGCACCCTACAAACGAAATCTCTTGAAAACTTCTGGTCGACGCTACCCAACTCCAGTATTTTCCAAATTCCTCTATAAAGTTTCATTTTTGGTACTAACTAATGAACTATTTTGGGAACATATCCCTCACTACACAATTTCATCTCACTACACAGTTTACCATTGTTTTTAATAACGTGCCCACTCAAATTAAGAATTCTTTCATATTGAAAAACATGTATGTACATTTGTAAACATTCTGATACTTGAATTTGCAAAAACGCTGGTTCTTCATAATCAATCTAAGACAATTATTTACAAGCAATTACGTTCGCTGTTCAAGACAAGCCGGAACTGCACAAGGTCGTGATGTTACTAGACCAACACAATTACTAGTTAAAAACACGATGAATATACACTACCATACTGTCACTGAGCACGCACTCCAAGTGGGACTCACTATGAAAAACACATCAGAGCCACCACCTACAACTTCTATGTACCGGTAGTTTTCTCTGTCATTCTGTCGGAGACAGTTCTTTTGAAGGCACTGTTTATCCTCCATGTAGTCGTTCTTTTAAACGTCCAAATTGGATGCCCCAGTAGTAAAATATACTCTTTCTTACCCTGGAATGTATAAATGTTATATTTCTTTATAAATTTATCGATCGTTACTAAATAAATTAAGCCGGCATCTGAAAATTCATTATTTTTACTACAGCGTGTATTTCTCCTATATGGTAAAGTGTATTAGTCAGTACTGGAAGATTTTAGTATGATGAACATTTTCCGAAACTAGAAATATCGAGGAAAATTTTTAAAACTGGAAAAAAGAAAATATTGATTTGTTAATTGTTAAAAGGTTGAAAAATAGCGTACTTCGTCCACCACGATATCCACCACGACCTTGACCCCCTCGCCCTCGACCTCCACGACCTCTTCCCCCACCACGTGCGAAACCACCACCACCACCACCACCACCACGGCGCCCGGCAATTGTCTCCAGACGGCGTTGACCTGAAGAATCTGTGGTGACTGCATTAGTTCGACCCTCCTGGTGAAGACTAAGGTCCGTTTCTCCTCCAAGGGCGCAGGCCGCACATGCTGGGGCCTCTTTGCTGGACGTCCTCATCACGTGACCTGGTATTAAGATAAACGACTTCTAATTTATTCCAGTAATACGTGTTGTGTAAAGTAATAACTTCAATGTGTGTGCAGATGTTTTAGACAATATATGAGACACGAAAGTAATCAGGGGATAGACCTACAAGAAGCACAGTTTCCTAAATGGATGGTTCCATTCATGATCGTTTACTATTTACATGTACATGGTTACAAGATTCAATTACATGTATTTATAACGGACTTTAAAGAAGTGGCATTTAAAAACTGCACATAAAATATGCTACAGCATACCCCTACGACAGTACCACCACTGCCGCCGTTCCGGTGAAGTAAATGGCGCATGCAACAGTGCTTTCATTTGACGAGAGCGTTGATCGTCTACCCCCTTCATTTTCTTGAAAATCAGCACAAGTTCTGACCAGGGGCAGTCCAAGGTCTCGAGACGTTGGGCCGTGCCAAGACCCACGTTCACCTCATCCATCTCTGTGCGTGACGATAGGATCAATGTACGAAGGAAAAGATGCTGTAGAGCATTGACCAGATTGAAAAGGTCGGCGTCATCTTTAGCACTTCGCAGTGTTTCTAAAATACTGTTAAGATTTGCTTGGCTGGTAGAGTCATGGTAAGACGTTAACAAGTTTACCCTGAAAAAGACGAGCAATGAATCATTAGGAGTATTACTGTAAGAGCAAAACAAAACTTACGAAATTGAGGCAGTTCTGATTACAATTAAATAATCAAACGATATATTTTATGGCGAAGACAATAAATATAAATGCATACTTTTATTATTTGTTTGCGTTATAGTGCATTAATATAAACTAAGGTTTGAACATACTCTTTAATGGCGTCTGTTGCATCTAAAATGGTGCCCATTGTCAGCAACATCAGGGAGGCCTCTTTATCCATTTGTACCTTTTGACCTTCGTTCTCATAAGTACTGCAAAAATCAAATATCTCAGCGCAGATTGGAGAATCCAATGCTTTTATTCTCGTCATCAACTCTGTAGATTTAAGAACCTGCTGACAAAGAGAATATTCATGTCTTAAAATCGCTGATGCCTCATCCTTGGCTTTAATGTATGTCTTCAGCTCCCTTCCATATCGAGGGCATATTTGGATTATCTTCCTGCAGCTTGGAACAGGACATCGTTTTGGGGCTAGTGTCACTACATCTCCTTGGCGGGCCATGTGGGCATCCATCTTTGTCACCTCAATGACATGGTTGCACGGTTGGACTCTGATAAAGCGTGAGCTGGGTGGCAGACCGGCAAAGACTTTGCTTTTCTTGCTGCATATTCGACAAAGCAATGGGCACGGTTCCCCGCACATGCCAATACAAGGGTGACCGCAGCTTAGTTTTTCCGGACAAGGCTCAAAACAGATAAAGCGATCTGAACAGATCTCGGAGCAGAGGCTTTTACACTGGGCATGGTAGCACTTCCAGTCACATGGCTGAGGACAACGCGTGCAGAAGTCACTGCATTTCTTGGTGCATTTTGTCAGGTGAGCGCAGGATCGTTCACAATCGACTGAGCAAGGTTTGCATACAGCACTGCACTTCTCCTTGCATGGATGTCCGCAAGGAAACACAAGTAGACAAGGGCTTGTACACGGGATGTGGAGGGTACCTTGTCTGCAAGAACCACATGTTCCCTCACAAGTGTGACCACAAGAACGTGTTTTTCTGCAGACAGCGGGACAAGCTTCCACTAATTCCTGTTCAGCCTTTCCACAACTTGCTTTGACCCGGTGGCCACAAGAGAGCGTTCGTTGCACTTTCACCTCACACCCCTTCGACAAGACTTTTTCTCGAGTGGCACACTTCACCTCAACTTGGTGGTTGCACTTACGGAATGTCAGCATCATTTTTTGTCTGCATTTGTAATGTCCCAGTTCTAGATGACAAGACATTATTCCTATGTGTCCACAGGGCAATAATCTTTCTACAGACACTGTACATCGGCGAGACAAGGCTGCGTATCTTTCATGGCATTTCACTTCAATATGGTGGGCACAAGGAAGCCTTACGGTAATCGGTTGTTGGCATTCTATGTTTGTTACGTCTGTATGACAGGGAACATTTGCAACATGGGTACAGGGCAGTTGTTTCTCTACCATAAAGTCACACCTCACGAGGGTTTCATCCTGGTGACAGGGTAGAAGGCAGCCGTGCCCACACAGCAAATGTTTTAATACTTCTCTTTCACACTGCACGGTACATGGTTCAGAGCACAGGTTCTTGCATTCATGCCCACAGTTAAGGAGCCGTTCGCATGGGATAGGGCAAATTATGTTATCTGGATCTCTGTGACATTCGGTCAAAATTTCGTGGTGACATTTTGGCAGCCGAACGTTTACAATAAAACTGCATGGTGAACAAATCTCAAAGCATTTTCTCTTGCAGGTTTTGTGTCCAATGTCACAGGGTTTTTCACATGGCTTTTCACATTTGTACAGCTTGTGGTCTACATCATAAGGATGACACCTACGTGCACATACGTGGCCGCACTCCAAACGAAACTCACATGGCAATTGGCACCCACCATCGGCCACGGGCTGGAAATCCTCTTTCTTAGATACGTGATATTTCGTTTTGGGGTGGTTTTGGCAAAACAAAGTCAGTTTTGTGCCCACCTGTTGCCGTTCTTTTAGCTTATTGACCAGCTTTTTCCAGAGGCTACTTTTCCGTGCCATTAGCGAAACATTCCCTATACAATAGAAACCCATTCTCGCCCTAGAAAGAGCCACGCAAACACGGTTTGAAATACTAAGAAAACCAATGCGTTCTTCCTTGTTGCTGCGGACTAAGGAGAGAAGAATTATGTCATTTTCCTCTCCTTGAAAATTGTCCACGGGCGTTACTCGAATCCCTTGGAATTTATCTCTTGGGAGGTGTTTTTTCATTTCGAAAAGTTGGCCAGTGTATGTGGTCAGAATGGTGATCTGTGATTTACTGTAACCTTGATTTATGAGATACTGGCAGAGAGCAGCAAGGAAGGACGCTTCGTGCTTGTTTGAGTGACTTTTGCTATCATCGTCACTCTCTTCTTGGAAATTGTGGTCAATAAAGAACAAGTTTTCTTCAATTCCTCTCACATTCGCATAATGGCGAACAGACTCATGATCAAGAAGATGGTCGTATATGTCAGGCACCAGAAGACGTGATATCTCAGGTCGCATGCGGTGCTGTATGGCCAGTCTGTCACAGTGCATACCGTTTCGTACCATTCGTTCAAAGAGGGATATCTCTAGGTTGAACTTCTTGGCCAGAGCATAAACAGCAGGGTTTGGTCGTAGCTGCTGATGGTCTCCTATGAGAATCAGGTGCTCGCAACCTTCTGTGAGTGTCGTCACAATGTGGGACTCAAACACTTCTGCTGCCTCTTCTACAATAACAATCCGGGGACGCAATCTTCTGAGGATGTGGTGATACTTTGCTGCCCCAGTCGTAGTCATGCCTAATATATGCATGTTTTGAAGCAGCTGGAAATCTAGATCATCGTATATTTCTTGCAATGCAAGCCGAGTACGATTGTATTCTATGATCTTATACTGAAGGCGTTGGAAAATGTCCTCATAAAATAAGCGTTTCCAATAACGATACAAACGCCATCTGTCTGCAATGGAGAGAACCCAAAGGTTTTCTATGCTTTCTGCCTCCTCTTCAGTCATGTAGTCATCACTACAACTGGCCTGGTGAAGTTCACTTTCAAATTTCTTCATCTCTAGTCGCATTTCCTTTTTCATTTTTTTCGACATTTTTAAAGGCTGTTCAAATTTGTCCATCTCGGTAGTATATGCATTCTCCTCCATCTCTTCCGATTTTACTACATGTTGAGCGATGGTCTTCAAAATATCAGTGTCATCATCCACAATTTGAACATCATCCAAGAAATCATCGGCCTGATTAAATGACGTTTGATCTGATTCAAAATCATATTCTCCTTCTATGATTTCACGTTGATCGGACAATAATTCAGCCTCTCCTTTTACAGCAACGGAGCTATCTTCTTTATTCAACAGACTTTCGCTGTCACTTTTTCTCATATCTCCATCTTCCTCAATTGTCTCTGGTGTCTTTAATCCAGTAGCTGTTTTATCTAGATCACTCTCTCCATCCGACAATTCTTCTTTTCTATTGCAAAGTTCAGACACGTCAGATTCCTTGTTTTGGTCTCCTCTATTTACTTCAGACTCTGTTAACAGCTTGTCTCCTTCTTCCACATCACTGTCACTTTCTTGGGGGCTTGTTTCACCAACGCCTACTGTTTCTTCGGTAGATCCCTCGCTTCGGTAGACTGATTTCTCTTCAGACACTGCTAAGAACTCGTCTCCGTCTTCCACATCCCTGTCACTTGTTTGGGGGTTTGTTTCATTAATGTTTGCTGGCTCTTCGCCAGCAGACTGACTATCATTCTTAAACTGGTGCCGTTGTTTAATCTCTTGCTGCAAGATTACCTTGCGGTCTTCAGCAAGAAGCCAGTAATCAACATCTTTCGCAACGTACTCTAGAGACTTCTGTTGCAATTCAGATAACAAACTGCGTATTTGTTTATTTCCAATATAACTGAGGGAATTGTAAATATCTGTAAAATAACGGATGGCCTCTGCCAATAACGAAAGCTCCCCAAGCAAACGGGCGATTCCCCTCCTTCTTTCCCTGTCAGTTGGATAATCTTTTTTTAGATTTTGCAGAAGACACCTTTGAAGAGCAGGATCTTCAGAGCTGCTTCTTCCTCCAATTCTTGCAACTTTGTTGGGCTGAAATTTTACAATGCCTTCTAAAAACTGGTCTAGGGCATGATTGGTATAACATACGAGCAGTATTGGTTTGTTAACGTCTCTCTTTTCTAGGGCTCCCTCTTCTGGGTCAAGCAAATCTAATGTCTCGTGCTGGATGACATTCCCATTTTCCTCTCTCTCTCCAGACGCCCAAATTGGTCTGTTTGCCATGAGAGCTCTTACAACTTTTAACCCTATGTATGTTTTTCCCGTTCCCGGTGGACCTTGAATGACAGAGAATTCTTTGGTTAGAGCACTCTTTAATGCTGCACTTTGGGACTCATCTAAATTCAGCTTCTCTGCATCTGGCCAGGTATCTTCTTTGAAAATATCAACTGCTTCAAACTTTTGTCGTCCTACAATATCTCTGTCGATTAGACAGGTGAGGTCCAATGGCAGGCCCGAATCTAAAATGTATTTCGGTGGTCTGGGCGCACTTTCACAGCCAATAATGTA
Organism: Lingula anatina; assembly: GCF_051362555.1. Taxonomy (NCBI): domain Eukaryota; kingdom Metazoa; phylum Brachiopoda; class Lingulata; order Lingulida; family Lingulidae; genus Lingula; species Lingula anatina. The sequence continues at coordinate 21,470,811 of NC_141772.1, forward strand.
CTCTTGAAGGGGTAAATTTTCCTGGTTCAACTCCTGAAGCCCCCTCAAGACATGCCGGTATGCTTCAAAATAGGCAGAAGACTCAACCATGACGAAAACCTCACGCATGCTTGCGGAAAGCACTGCAAGGCTTTCTGTATCACAGTGGAGCTCAATAATACCTTTCTGAAGCTTCTTTGGGTCTCTATCAGCAACTGTTGCAAAAATTACAGTTTCAAAGCTGTCCTTTGATAGACACACAAGAGAGCCACATATCAACCGTTTACTGTGCTCCCACTTGACCCTGGAGAGCCTTGACACATCAAACTTGACCGGATAAGTGATTTGATTCTTAGCACAATTGGGCATTTGAAAGTACACATGATGGTATACCCTAGCATCTGACAACCTGGCATGTTCTTGCCCACGATCTAAATTGACCAAGTACTCTTTGATGCCATTGCGAAGTGGTGCTATGAAATCTTCCCTCAGCAGCCTAAACTGGACATCAAGATAATGATCAACGGAACTGTACTTTCCCTTCACAATGTTGGTCCTCAGGAAAGGTTGTTCATCGGTGATAAGGTCTTCCCTACTTGGAAATATACTGCACTCGCGAAAATCATCGGGAGGAGTTGTGAGATCTTCAGGAGCATTTTCTGCATCTTGTGCTTTAAAACCCAGTCTTAAGTCATTTTCGACGGCATCTTTTATTTCAGTAGCTTGCTGTAATGGTCCTTTCAGGCAGTCAATATTACCACTGTCTGCCTTGCCATCTACTACCTTCTGTATTAATGGTAAAAGGGAGCTGGCATGTAGGTGACTAGATCGAGGCAAAAGATTCAGAAGTAACTGGACCAACTTGATTACATTGCCAAGAAAATTGACATCGACAGCCTGGCTGTTTCGGGCTAGAACCATGTTGATAATACAGCTCTGAACAGGACCTCCTGCTGAAAGCAATGGCGATTCATTGGTAATGTTGAGAACCGTAATTAAATGCGATCGGAGCTGATCTGCCTGACCCACATAAGCCAACACAGACAGGAGAAGAGAAAGAAGACCACCTTCCAGCTTTTTGGACACGAGAAGCTCACGAAAACCATTTTTAGGGGATGCCAAGTACAGAAGAGCATCACCCTGATTCCTTTGCATCAATTCTTCCAACTTTTTGTAACCCATGTAGCGCACTTCGCTCTGTGTCCATTTCGTGGTCATGTCACCAGCTTTTGGCCCCCGTTTATAAACTGGCCTGGCCAATCTGAAAAAAAAAGAAAGAAAGCCTACTTATACATTTTGAGACCACATTGTATATTTTAAACGTTTTATTTTCCTTTCACTGATGTTTTTTTTAAATGCCTAGTATCAGCGTGAAAAAAGTGTCTAATTTACCTTCATTCAGTCTTTCTTTCTAGATCCCTCCTTTCCTCTCTCCCCTCTTTCTCTCATTGTCTGACAGTATGTTTTCTCAACACCCTCGACCTATATCTCTGTCACTCTTTTACACACACACACACACACACACACACATGTGCCCGCACAAACACACACACACAAACAGTACAGGGTATATTAACGTTAAGATCCCAAGTTTTGCAAATACTTACCCTTCATGGGTTTTGACTGGTTTATCTGTGTCATATCTACCATTCTTCCCATTAAGTCTTTCTTTTCGTACATCATGTAGTGGACTCTGTCTCTCTTCTTTGAACTTTTCTGCCATCTTCAATGTATACCTAGTGCATAATATAACGCATTTAGGTAACATGACAGGAAATAATTGTAATTAGTGTTAAAATTTTCACCGTTCTCACTTGTTGCTTGTTCCATACAGAAAATCAATATTTATAGCAATCTGGCCAATCTTTCTTATTTTTAAGATAGCAACTGGATTATAAATGAATCCATATATTTTTTTTCAGAGCCAGATTTATGTATAAAGCCTCGGTCACCGCACGGGCTCTTACGGCCTGTTTGCGTCCAAATTTTGCGCAGAATTTCACGTGCCGCGCAAGTTTTTCTTGCGAATTTTGGAATTCGCAGACAGCCCGTAAGCACATACGGAGGATGTTGGACATGTCCAAAAGATTCTACTAACAACGAGGCAGCAAATGTAACTTACTCCACTCGCAAGGAGTTCTCGAGAAGTATACAGGTGAGTCGTGCGTGGTCCAAGACGCACGTCGTAAATAATGAAGGAGCAAGTGTCCTTTGCGTGTTGAGTACGACGCAGGCCCTCACAACTAACGAACAAAGTCGAAAGCACGGCGGAAGTGCGTCGGCCCCACGTCAGGAGTATAAAAGGCGTGCTCACGATGCACGCTCGTGTCTTGACAAATAACGTCGCTTGTGCTTCGTGTACAACATTACAAAATTTTCGAAATTTGCTCAGTTCAGCTTCTAATATGCCTCCAAAAGGCAAGGGAAAGAAGCTAAGAAAACAGAAAAGAAAGAAGGAGGAAAAAGAAAAAAGGGGGGACAGGAGGCAAAAATGACGTATGTAGACGTACGCGGTCAGTACATCAATACAAGCGTGTGAGGCAAGTGTGAAGCAAAAGGAAATTACTTTCGCCGTGCGTAGCATTCTCTTCGTAAATGGCGAGTGCATGCCACGTACGCAGGTAGCAAGACAAACTCAAGAAATGAGTACATCGCACCTTGCAATTAGCGTTCAGGACTGCTTCTCACGAGGACCCTGCAACTCGCAAGTCAGACTTGCGCCTTTCCATTGCAAACTTCCCTCTACCTCTACCAACTCCACGGCCTCCACTGCACCCAAAATTCGCAGGGGCCGTAAGGTTCTTAAATTCGTGCATCCGGTTGTGACCGAGGCTTAAGGTATGTAGAAACAACACGTCCTTATTGCGCCACGGCTAAGAGTACACCAAGCTGCCGGAGTTGCCAAGGCGACAATGCTTTGAAATGTGCATAGTGGTTTTTCGTAGTCACACGTTAAAAAACAATGGGAAAAACTAAATAAAAAACAAAACAAAACAAAACAAAAAAAATTAACAACGTGAACAAAAAATACATCACTTCAAGAAAGAAAGGTTCAGTTCAAGGTTTTTCGCGCTCCAGCTGTATATTTTAATATACAATCCCGCCAGAAAGTCCCCTTACCAAGAGGCCGCATGGTCTCCCAACCCTGTCCCGTATGGTCGATTAACAGAGGTTGCATGATAATTACAGGGTAGGGGAATCGGCAAGTAATCCTTATCGGACACCCAAATAACGTTAAGGTATTGTTTTCTGATTTCATTGTTTGTTCTCTATTGTCGTGACTGTGTGGTTGCGTGCGACGTTGTATATGTGCGCACGCTTGTTTTTACGTCGCTTATTCTTCTTTGTTACGTTAAAATGATACATACGTTACCGATACATACGTTACCATGAAGCGTGTAAATATTTATTCTATTTTCATTGGTTTTCTTTCGCTTTGTGGGACAACACTTATGTCTTTTATTTTTGTTTCATTAAAAAAGTGTTGGCGTACAAAAGGAAAGACAACCAATGAAAATAAAATAAAAAATATTTACACGCTTTATGGTAACGTATGTATCATTTTAACGTAACAAAGAAGAATGAGCGACGTAATAACATGCGTGCGCACATATACAACGTCGCACGCAACACCAGATTTGCGACAACAGAGAACAAACAATGAAATTTTTGGTAACGTATGTAGGCCTATCGGTGACGTATTGTAGTGTTCACAAATATAATTCCCAGACATGTAAATTAATTTGATTAGGGTCGATTGCTTGTGCACTCGGCTCGTTTTATGGCCTTACCTGTAGTTATGTAACTTAAGTGACGTGTGCAATTTGAATAATTAAAATTAGTATGTACCGCCAAATAATGCAGCACCGAATCCACCTATAGATAAGAAATATGTATAAAGGACGTCTAGAATTAATATCTGGAGTTCAGAAGGAAGAAGACTCGAAGGAGACCGCTCGACGGAGCCATGGGAGACGGCCTAGAGCTTGGAGATTTCACGTAGATGATGTAGTTAGACAGAGTCAACCAATAAACCATTAAACTGGTCATTATGTGGACTTGGTTTTTCTTTGCGCGACCTTACGTAAATCTGACACGAACTGTGGAATCTTTGGATCGCGTTATCCACTAAGTAAGACTAAAACGTAATGTCCTATTTCGAGCCCACGCTTGAATTAAGCGTACAAAATTATATAAGTTTAGGACATTCATCTCATATGTATATGTAAAGGAACATAACAGTATGTATCATATAAACAATTTCAACAAACGGTTTCAAGACAAGTAATCTTTACTTGCCTTGCTTTTCCTTCTTATTGTAATGTAGTATACCGTAAGAATAAGGCGTTTGTTCACAAAACGGACAACAAACAATAAAAATAAATTTTTTTACGCGCTACATGGTAACTATTTTCATTGGTTGCCTTTCGTTTTGTGCGCCAACACTTATGTCTTAATGTTACATTAAAATGAAAGAAAACGAGACAAATAAGATTTCTTGCCTTCAACTATCTGTGAAAATTGTTCATATGATACATATGTTACCGATATGTACGTTACCATGAAGCGTGTAAATATTTATTTATTCTATTTTGATTGGTTGTCTTTCGTTTTGTGGGCCAGCATTTATGTCTTAATGTTACATTAAAATGAAAGAAAGCGAGACAAATAAGATTTCTTGCCTTCAACTATCTGTGAAAATTGTCCATTTGATTCATACGTTACCGATATGTACGTGACCAAATAATATGAAGGTGTTGTTTTCTGATTCCATTGCTTGTTTTCTGTTGTGACGACTTTGTGAGTGGGTGTGACTTTGTATTTGTGCGCACTAAGTTTTACGGCGCTCATTCTTATTTCTTACGTAAATACGATACATACGTTATCGAATAACGTGAAGGTATTGTTTTCTGATTTCATTGTTTGTTCTCTGTTGTCGTGACTCTGTGGTTGCGTGCGACGTTGTATATTTGCGCACGCTTGTTTTTACGTCGCTTATTCTTCTTTGTTACGTTAAAATGATACATACGTTACCGATACATACGTTACCATAAAGCGTGTAAATATTTATTCTATTTTCATTGGTTTTCTTTCGCTTTGTGGGCCATCAATCATGTCTTTTATTTGTGTTTCATTAAAATAGTGCTGGCGCACAAAAGGAAAAACAACCAATGAAAATAGAATAAAAGGTATTGTTTTCTGATTTCATTGTTTGTTCTCTGTTGTCGTGACTGTGTGGTTGCGTGCGACGTTGTATATGTGCGCACGCTTGTTTTTACGTCGCTTATTCTTTTTTGTTACGATAAAATGATACATACGTTACCTATACAAACGTTACCATGAAGCGTGTAAATATTTATTCTATTTTCATTGGTTTTCTTTCGCTTTGTGGGACAACACTTATGTCTTTTATTTTTGTTTCATTAAAAAAGTGTTGGCGTACAAAAGGAAAGACAACCAATGAAAATAGAATAAAAAATATTTACACGCTTTATGGTAACGTATGTATCATTTTAACGTAACAAAGAAGAATGAGCGACGTAATAACATGCGTGCGCACATATACAACGTCGCACGCAACACCAGATTTGCGACAACAGAGAACAAACAATGATATTTTTGGTAACGTATGTAGGCCTATCGGTGACGTATGTATCATATAAACAATTTCAACAAACGGTTTGAAGACAAGTAATCTTTACTTGCCCCGCTTTTCCTTCTTATTGTAATGTAGTATACCGTAAGAATAAGGCTTTTGCTAACAAAACGGACAGCAAACAATAAAAATAAAAGTATTTACACGCTACATGGTAACTATTTTCATTGGTTGTCTTTCGTTTTGTGCGCCTTCAAGAATCACACAAAAATTGAACATTTTAAGTATATAATTTAAAAATGGCTTTCACAGGTAACGAAAATACCCAACAGAGTCAGAACAAAAAGGGCCTCTTTGCAACCCCACAAATTGAAATGTGTGCACTATTTTTTTGGAAATTTCATTTTAAATGTAGATATTTCAGGCGCACACATTAATGTTAAATGTCATTTGTCAACACTTTTCAGTGTTTATTATTAGTCTGCTTCATTTCTCTTAGTACTGGGACTTTCAATAAATGCGGCCGTCACCGGCCAAATTTCGAACATCATACTTGAGTTTGTCACATTACTTTATCAACATGTCGTTATATTCAAATTAGCTTAAATCAAGGAGACACAAATACCTACATTAAACAGCTGTCACTAATCGGAGTGCTAACAAGTAGCTGGCTTAACGTGGCTGCTTGTCTACGAATCGAAACAAAAAATTCTTTAAATTATTCCGTGGGACAAATATAACCTGATAAAAGGGGAATCCCCTTCAACTGTGCTACGATTACATGGACAGTAGAAAATCGATAAATGCATGGTATATACGCTAAACTGACTCTGACTACAGTGCCGCCGGAATCTCCCCTTACTTACCCTCCGGGTCGCTGCGGGTTGTACGGACGGCCTGGCTCGGTTACTATGGAAATAACATTGTCATCCATACGCTGTTTGGTTTCTGTTAACAATAGTTCCATACCCTGCCCGTCGGGCAATTATCGTGACAAACTTTCTGCTAACAAAAGAGCCTAACCCTAGCTCGCTGAGATAAAGATCGAAGGTGAGCGTGGTCGCAATTAAGTGTTCGTCTAAGCGTTAATTTACCTTTAATGCGCGGTGGCTTCACTCTATTTTGATCACTCTACTCTGATACGGAGATTATAAGTATAAGAACTTGCCAACAGTGATTTTTAAAAGTCGCTTTACCAAAAAGATTCGGTGATGACAGCAATTTTCGTGTACATTGTAGCTATGAATTGATTGAATTTACATAGAGTTTAATAAATGAATTTATGAATTTATTAAAGATCAAATAAAACACTACTTGTACATGTAATATTTATTAGGCTTCAAACGGTCTTTACTATATACATATTATTAACAAGATTGAAATTTATTTTTATAGTATGTCCTTATATTTCTATTAGTTTTGTTCATAGACGAAATGCATTTTTTCCAAAAAGACTTGTCAGTTGTTTCAGTGATAAACATTTTGTTAGCCATATCTTTAATATAGTTCAGTCTATATTTGCATATAGGATCTCTCCCATCTACACCCGTAACATTTCTGTCCTTTCGTATTCGTTCATCAATAGTAAACAACCTTCCCATCAACTGAACGCAAAAGTTGCCTGGGGAACTGGCCCGTTGTCGAATTTCGAATATTTCTTTATTTGACAAGGCGACGGGTGGCCGGCCGAAAGACAGATTCCTTGATTCTGTAGGACACAAAGTAGGATATGTTTCTCTATCATTGTTTGATATGTAATTCAAACCGATAAGAATAGTTCATCTTTACGATCTAAAGCCCAAACTTAACCAAAAGCCATCTTCAAACTTAAACGCATCAAAAGAAATTAATTAAAAAAACTGGATTACAATCTCTCGGGCTAACTTCACTGGTTGGCACGTGTCATCTCACATTAATTAACAATCAGTTCAGGTTAGCTTTATTCATGCTGGGTAAACACAGTGATTAAGCCCTGACTATTACATAATCACTACTGTGTGACACGCGTCGTCTAAAATTAATGTTAACATTGCGATGACGCTCTTCAATCCAAACTAATCAATTGCACATAATTCTAAATCAACTGACACGTGTCAACAGGATTGTTTGTGTATCTGGACTTCCTAAATGGCCAATAAGTATTTTGTTTAATATGACATGTTTATGTCACTGATTTCCATGCCATCGTGTCACCTGCCAAGTGAATGGTATAAATCGACACTCAAATTTTCCAAATCATCACAATTCCAAGATTCCTCTTAGTGATTACGTGCGTTTGCGTATCATCGCCCTCCGAGAACAAGGGGTGCGAATTAAAAACATGACCGCAAAAATGGAAAATGAAGGCCATAAAGAGTCGCGACAAGCCATTTACTATGCGTTAAAGAAATACGACGAAGGGCTTGGTATTGCAGATAAGCCACGAAGTGGACGTCCCTCAAAGGTTGACCTGCGCCACATGGACGTTATAGACGAGGAGATGACCATATTAACGCAGAAAAGTGTATTATACAGTAATAAATATATTAATCACCTAAATAAGGTGATTCCAGCGGTACTTGAGAGAGAAGGTCGTGCATCAGGCTACTAAACTAGCAACACATGTAATAAAGGTAATGAGACATTGATATTTATTTGATGCATTAGCTATTTAAAATTTTCCATTTTAACTACGCTTTTGTTGATCGTGACTTATTATCATCAAATAAAATTGTTATACGTGTTTTAAAACTAAGCCTGATTTGTTCTTCAGAGTTTTGTTCTAATATTTGACTTGCCTTTACTCGAGTCTTATGTTGCAGTTGATACATAACCCGGTATTGTTTGCGATAGCAATCTCTTTGCATCAGCTATAATAGAAACCTTAAGTGAGGCAATTAAGAAGGGGCAGACCGTGTTCGTTGAACCGATTAATTTGGGTGTCCGATAAGGATTGCTTGGGGATTCCCCTACCCTGTAATTATCATACGGCCTCTATTGTTCTACCATATGGGGCAGGGTTGGGAAACCATACGGCCATTTGGTAAGGGGACATTCCGGCGGCACTGTACACGCCAAATAGAAATAGAATGACGCTCACCGTCGTCTGTTCACAAACACATACACTCAGAGAGAGAGAGAGAGAGAGAGAGAGAGAGAGAGTGAGATAGACAGAGTAAATTAGTATTAAAATCGTACTTGTGATTCGTTGACAGACTTCAGTCGACGAAATCGATCTGGATTGCATATGCTTGATTACACATTAAATACGTGACTTTGAAGGTCAAGGGTTTTCCAAAGATGTTATAGCGAAGCAAGGGTAGTAGAAATGTAGGCCGAGAAAAATGCTAGTGAGTGTGTGCGTCATTTACACCCCGCCCCCTGCAGACTAGGCCTCTGTTCTCATACCCTGTGCATTCTTCTTCTTTGATAGAGAGAGACTGACTTACGTTTAAACCGTGAGAACGAGTCACTGTCACTTCCTTTCGCTTTCGTAGTCTGGCTGGTTTGAGAAGCTTTCATCCATCCCACTGCGTCAGGTTTTTCCTGTCTCCCTCTGCAATACGTATACCTCTGTGTGTGACAGATATTATAGCGCGTTGAAATATATAGCACACGGAGCACTATAAAATGTATTTCGCTGAAAGAAACGCCCTCCGTTGAAGTGATTCAAAGAACTGGGTCTCTTACGCTATATTAAATACCTGAAACCGAAAGCAACTGGGAAAATAACATCTGTCGTGGCCAATACTTAAAGTCTGGAGGGTTAAACTGAATTATTTGCATTACGTTAAATTTTTAATCACTTTTTCCACACTCACCCCGCTTTAATTTGCTATTTTAACTTCGCCCTTATTTGCTCTTGAATTTAAGAGCCCTTTAACCGGTCTTTATTTTCTAATAACCCACAAAATCTGGATTGAGAGTAATATTTCAGATGTGACCAAAAACCGACGTCGTTGAAATGGTTATTTAACAAACGGGAAGGCCACTATTACTATTATAATTGTTGTTCTTATTTTTATTATTATCATTATTATTATTATTATTTTTTTTTTTTGGGGGGGGGGGGTGCCTACCGGTACCACCTAAAACCTCTGTAAATGTTTATTTGAAAAGTTCCGAGAGAAAACAAAACCAAATATATATAGTAGGCCTACACACTGCACATTCCGGTGAAGTCCTAGATAAACAAATTGATCTATTCCTTCATTTTGATATATATATATACACTAATAGCGCGGTCAATCGACCTATTATATTATCCAGGTTACACCATGCGTCATACACATTACTAGAAATGCGATAATATTGTTTGTTTAAGGTAAAGTTAGTCTGAAACGGAGCTTACTCAATTTGTACCAGGGTCAAAGATTGAATTCTAACTCAGTCAGTGCACTGTTCTCTGCTGTCAACCGAGATAAGAATTCATGTATGGAATTTACCTCATCCCTCAGGTGACTTCTACTAAACGATATACAATTTACAAGTAGGCCTACATGTACTTAAATTTGGTACGCTGTTTCGGCACCCTTCCCATTGCCAACTATATAGATCTTCAAATCTTCCATTCGTTGAATTTCAAAAATTACGTATGCGTATCCAGGACCCTAAAGGAGGGGGAGGGGCCGATATTCTTAAGAACCACTATGAATCAGAATTATCAGATAAACCCTAGCTGGATCGACCCAAGCCTGCAGTTAATGTAATTAGGTTAATTGCCAACTATATAGATCTTCAAATCTTCCATTCGTTGAATTTCTAAAATTACGTATGCGTATCCAGGACCCTAAAGGAGGGGGAGGGGCCGATAATATTAAGAACCACTATGAATCTGATAACGTAATCAGGTTAATTGTCTGACACGCCTCCTTTACGCAGCACGTCATCAACACCCCAACACTCGAGTGTGACAAAGAAGACTGTAATAACTCGAGCTTTTCAATTGGGGGAGGGGGGGGGATGCATGCTACTCTATAGCTTTATTCTATGCAGTACAAGCACCACAAAATTTATGCTATTTTTATAGAAATAAACTTTTGTGTTTGGAAAAATATGGACCTGAAAGTTTGACTGATTACCGTACATGTACCGTAGACTCTTGGAACGATAAGTACAGTACATGTAAGTCCAGAAATTTGAAGCAGACGCAGGGCCTAATTTTTGAGTTTGGTTTTTTGCTGACCGAGTGATAGAATTGGTATATGTGAGGCATGTCATTCTAAGAAACCGATAGTAAAGATCTGTATGCGTTACGGGGAATCTTTACGAAGAACACCCCTTTTTGCTGGGAAAAGGTCCCCTCTGGGTAAAATTTAATCCAGATACATGAAGGTTTCATGATAAAAGGTCCACTTTTTCAGAAAAAGGACCCCCCACCCTTTTGAAATTGCTGGTTACGGGACTGGTAGGCGTCAATTTGACAAGCCCTATTGGCTGGAAGGCTCACAACATCGACAGGAAAAAAGTTTCAGTCTAATTCTTCAAATCATGGGATTTTGGCAAGGAATGTGGAGTTAAGGGACCAAAAAGTAATTGCTTTTGGGTATTTAGAGTCCATAACACTCCCAATATTTTACACTCGCAAAAAATGAATAGCATGTCCATTTAAAGACCTATACCGATATTTTTGGCCAGATCTTATAAACTAATTATTCTTTTTTCTCTTTCTATACAGTAAAAAGCTTTAAACATTGAACAGACACCAGAGTAACATCATCCAGCCAATGTTCAATTTATTTCGTAGAGATTATACATGTATATAATAATTCATTAATTAAGTGTTACAAACTATGGGTATAGGCCTGTTTACTATGTGATTGTCGTAAAAAAATTCTGTAAACTTACAGAAAGAAATATTTGATCATCATTACTAATTTCCATAATATAATATAATATAATATAATATAATACTCTGCTTCAAGTGAAACGGACATTTAATGGTAGTGATGACATTTCACTCCTGTTTGTTACTTTGGACGTGCTGTATAAATGAATGTGGTTAAATAATTAGCTAATTTTGAGAATGTGCAATCTCCCTTTCTCTACTATTTTCTCAATTTCATTTTTTTTTTTTGCACAAATGAAATAGATCAAGTTTTTCTAAAATAATCATCTATCCATGAATCTAATCCCCTTACTTGTTATTTTTGGCGTGCTTTGTACAATTAATTGATCACTACAACCAACTGCACCTATGAAAACACAAGCAGAAAAACTGGTAATGTTTTGCCTTACGCAATCGTCTTCAAAGAAGGAAAGTTTGTTCAACTTGAGGCCTTTATGGCCCATCCATTCTCTTACAAAAAATGTGCACTCAGAACATTGAAAGAAAAAAGAATGCACAATAACCATAATAATAACTAAACATGAGTGAAACATGTTTCCTTAACTTCAATGCATGTCTCATACGACGTTCCCGATAATACAATTGTTTGCAATTAAGATTAACTAATTTAAAATTAGAAAGCCTATTAAAGTAATATGTAATAATAATTCATAATGACATATATGCATTTAAATATTAAACTGCGTAGAAGTGTGATCTAATAAACCCAAGATAGTGCTAGTGTATCGTTACTGAAAACGTGCTCCCAATATAAGTGGGACTCACTGTGTAAAACACCGCCTGGCACATGTTTGAAACTTCTTCATAGCTATCCCTGTTTTTTCGTCTGGAAATTGCCTTATAAAGGTACTGTTTATCCTCAATTTTTGTCAAAAGTCCACTTTGATGTGCCAGTAGTAAAATGTACTCTTTCTTATCCTGTAATAAATCAAATTATTCCTTTAATAATTGCTTATTACTTAATTAATATTACAAGCTTGTCTTGTCTTTCAAAAAAGTTACTTTTAAAGAAGAGACGTACTTCAATGAACATTTGGAAATATAAAAATTTTTCACTTTCACTACAGTGTGTATCTGTCAGATATGGTACAGTGAATTAGTTCCACAAATGATGAAAAAACTTGAAATATTAGGCAAACTAAAACCTTGCAAAAAATAATAATAAAGATTGATCGGTTGTGTTAAAGATTGAGCACCGACGTACTTCGTCTTCCACGACCTTTACCCCGATGACCTAGACCTCCACGACCTCGTCCCCTACCACGTGCAAAATGGCTACCCCGACCAGCACCACGGCGGTAATCTGAGTTATATGTAGCACCTCTATCAGTCTGACCCTCTTGAGGACGATTTGGGTTATTTCTATCTCCTCCAAGGGCCCAGTCCTCTTGGTTGAACATTCTCATCACAAGACCTGGTATTGAGATAAAGAAACGTATAATTTATTTCTGTTATGACCCATGGTGCCATACTGATTGACTTACGTGGCGGTATGATTATTTTTTACAATGTAAGTATACAGATAGGTAGGTACACATGTGCTGCACTGTTTTGTGCATGTGTATATAGTGTAATAACAGGCAACAAGAATGGACTTTTTGTCAGACAAAGAGACCAAGATAATAGCCATGACGAGTTGAGCATTGCACGTTAAAGTGCAGTGTACCAATTGCTAGCATTACAGTCAGTGTAACTCAAGGGAAGTAGCATCAATTTGACTTCCCCTATTCGCTGGCATTGCGGTCAAATTATTGCATTGAGTAGCAATAGACTTAGAATTCAAATTGTGGCACAATGGTAAAGAATGAGCAGTAAACGGAAGCAAAACATTATCTTTAAATGAGTGCGAGTGCTTATTTCTAACCCTATCTTACTTCGTGTGTAAGGAAAATTAAAATGGTGAAGAATAATTGAACGGTAACGTAACAATTGAACAGTAACGTACTTCCTCCACCACGGCCTTGACCTCCAAAGCCTTGCCCTCCACGACCTCTTCCTCCACCACGGCCTTGACCCCCACGGCCTTGCCCTCCATGACCTCTTCCTCCACCACGTGCAAAACCACCACCACGGAAACCGTCTAGAGCCTGCGGGCGGGGTTGGCCTGAAGAATATGTGGCGCCTGCATTAGTCCGACCCTCCTGGTGAAGACTAAGGTCCGTTTCTCCCCCAAGGGTGCAGGCCTCACATGCTGGGGCCTCTTTGCTGGACGTCCTCATCACGTGACCTGGTATTAAGATGAACAACTTATAATATATTTCTGTTATAAATGAAGTGTGAAGTAATTGCGTCAATGTGTGTGCAGATGTTTTAGACAAGATATGTGACACAAGAAAATAATCAGGGGATAGGCCTATTAAGGAACACAGTTTCTGAAATATTTGATATACATGTAGATTGTTACAAGATTCAATTATATGTATTTAAAAACAACTTAAAAAAAGGACATTTAAAAATTGTACATGAAATATGCCACAGCTTCTTTAGCATACCTCTTCGGCAGTACCACCAATGCCGCCGTTCCGGCAAAGTAAAAGGCGCATGCAACAGTGCTTTCATTTGATGAGAGTGTTTGTCTCCTACCCCCTTCAATTTCTTGAAAATCAACACAAGTTCTGACCAGGGACAGTTGAGGGTCTTGAGACGTTGGGCCGTGCCAAGACCCACATTTTCCTCATCAATCTGTGTGCGTGAGGATAGGATCAATGTACGAAGGAAAAGATGCTGTAGAGTATTGACCACAATGAAAAGGTCGGCGTCACCTTTAGCACTTCGCAGTCTTTCTAAAATACTGTTAAGATTTGCTTGGCTGGTAGAGTCATGGTAAAACCTTAACAAGTTTACCCTGAAACAGACGAGCAATGAGGTATTAGGAGTATTACTGTAAGAGCATCTTATGTAAAACTTCTCTAAACTGAAACAGTTGTGATTAGAATTAAATAAGCGATCGATATATTTAATGGCGAAGACAATTAATTGAAAGCACACATTTGTTATTTGTTTGCGTTAATCTGCGTTAATATAAACTAAGGTCTGAACATACTCTTTGATGGCGTCTGTTGCATCTAAAATGGTGCCCATTGTCAGCAACATCAGGGAGGTCTCTTTATCCATTTGTACTTTTTGACCCTCGATCTCAGAAGTGCTGTAAAAATCAAATATCTCAGCGCAGATTGGAGAGTCCAACGATTTTATTCTTGTCATCAACTCTGTAAATTTAAGGACCTGCTGACAAAGAGAATATTCATATCTTAAAATTGCTGAAGCCTCGTCCTTGGCTTTAATGTACGTCTTCAGTTCCCTTCCATATCGAGGGCATATTTGGATTATTTTCCTGCAGCTTGGTACAGGACACCGTTTTGGGGCTAGTGTCACTACATCTCCTTGGCGAGCCATGTGGGCATCCATCTTGGTCACCTCGATGACGTGGTTGCACGGTTGGACTCTGATAAAGCGGGACCTGGGTGGCAAACCGGCAAAGACTCTGCTTTTCCTGCTGCATATTCGACACAGCAATGGGCATGGTTCCCCACACATCCCAATACAAGGGTGGCCGCAGCATAGTTTTTCCGGGCAAGGCTCATCACAAATTAAGCGATCTGAACAGATTTCGGAGCAGAGGCTCTTACACTGGACATGGTAGCACTTCCAGTCGCATGGCAGAGGACAACGCTTGCAGAAGTCACTGCATTTCTTACTGCATTTTGTCAGGTGAGCGCAGGATCGTTCGCAACCTAAGAAGCAAGGTTTGCATACGTCACTGCACTTCTCCTTGCATGGATGTCCGCAAGGAAACACATATAAGCAAGGGCTTGAACACGGGATGTGGCGGGTACCTTGTCTGCAAGAACCACATGTTCCCTCACAGATGTGACCACAAGCACGTGTTTTTTTACAGACAGCAGGACAAGCTTCAACTAATTCCTTTTCCGCCATTCCACAACTTGCCTTGACCTGGTGGCCACAAGAGAGCATTCGTTCCACTTGCAACTGACATCCCTTCGACAAGACTTTTTCTAAAGTGGCACACTTAACCTCTACTTGATGGTTGCACTTTGGGAATGTCAGCATCATTTTTTGTCTGCATTGGTAATGTCCCACTTCTAGATGACAAGCCATTTTCCCCGTGTGTCCGCAGGGCAAAGATCTTTCTACAGAGACTGTGCATCGATGAGATAAGTCTGCGCTTTTTTCGTGGCATTTCATTTCAAGAGTGTGGTCACAAGGAAGCCTTACGGTAATTCGTAGTGGGCATTCTGTGTTTGTTACGTCCTGGTAGCATGGCGCTTCAAACTCATGCCCACATGGCAGACTTTTTTGCATCAATTCTGTACATTTGTATGTACATATATCTGTATGACAGGCAATATTTACCACGTGGTTACAGGGCAGCAGTCTCTCTACAATTTTGTGGCATGTTACGTCTTGGTAGCATGGTGCTGCAATCTCGTGCCCACATGGCAGACTTTTTTGCATCAATTCTGTACATTTGTATGTACATATATCTGTATGACAGGCAATATTTACCACGTGGTTACAAGGCAGCTGTCTTTCTACAATTTTGTGGCATGTTGCAAAGGCTTCATCCTGGTGGCAAGGTAGGAAACGCTCGTGCCCACATGGCAAATATTTCAAAACTTGGTCTTTACAATGCATAGTACATGGTTCAGAGCACAAGTTTTTGCATTTATGCCCACAGTGAAGATATCGTTCGCATGGGAATCGGCAATCTATGTCAGCTGGATCTCTGAAACATTTGGTTTTAATTTTGTGGTCACATTTTGGCAATCGAACAGTAACATCAAAACTGCATGGCAAACAAATCTGATAGCATTTTCTCTTGCAGGTTTTGTGTCCAAAGTCACAGCGTTTTTCACATGGCTTTTCACATTTGTACAGCATGTGATCTGCATCATAAGGATGACAGCTACGTGCACATACGTGGCCGCACTCCAAGCGAAATTCACATGGCAATCCGCACCCACCATCAGGCATGTGCTGGAAATCTTCTTTCTTTGATACTTGATATTTCGTTTTGGGGTGGTTTTGACAATACAAAGTCAGTTTAGTGCCCACCTGTTGCCGTTCTTTCAGCTTATTGACCAGTTTTTCCCAGAGGCTACTTCGCCGTGACATTAGCGTAACATTCCCAATACAATAGAAGCCCATTCTCGCCCTAGACAGAGCCACACAAACACGGTTTGAAGTGCTAAGAAAACCAATGCGTTCTTGCTTGTTGCTGCGGACTAAGGAGAGAAGAATTATGTCATTTTCCTCTCCTTGAAAATTGTCCACAGGTGTCACTCGAATCCCTTCAAATTTATTTGGGAAGTGGTTTTTCATTTCAAAAAGTTGGCCCGTGTATGCGGTCAGAATGGTGATCTGTGATTTACTGTAACCTTGATTTATGAGATAGTGGCAGAGAGCAGCAAGGAAGGTCGCTTCATGTTTGTTGGAGTGACTTTTGGAATCATGGTCAGTTTCTTCTTCAAAATTGTGGTCAATAAAGAAAAGGTTTTCTTCGACTCCTCTCACATTCTCATACTGGAAAACAGACTCATGATCAAGAAGATGGTCATATATTTCAGGCACCAGAAGACGTGATATCTCAGGTCGCATGCGGTGCTGTATGGCCAGTCTGTCACAGTGCATACCGTTTCGCACCATTCTTTCAAAGAGGGATATGTCTAGGTTGAATTTCTTGGCCAGAACATAAAAAGCAGGGTTTGGTCGAAGCTGCTGGTGATCTCCTATGAGAATCAAGTGCTCACATTCTTCTTTGAGTGCCGTCACAATGTGGGACTCTAACACTTCTGCTGCTTCTTCTACAATAACAATCCGGGGACGCAGTCTTTTGAGGATGTGGTGATACCTTGCTGCCCCAGTTGTAGTCATGCCTAATATTAGCATGTTTTGAAGCAGCTGGAAATCTTCATCATCCTTCATTTCTTGCAGTTCAAGCCGAGTACGATTGTGTTCTCTGATGTGATACCAAAGGCGCTGAAAACTGTCGTTATAAAATAAGCATTTCCAATAACGATACAAACGCCATCTTTCCACAGTGGAGAGAACCCAAAGGTTCTCTATGCTGTTTGCCTCATCTTCAGTCATGTAGTCATCAGAAGAGCTAGCCTGCTGAATATCACGTTCAAGTTTCTTCATGTTCTTTCGCATTTCTTTTTCCCCTTTTTTTGACATTTTTAAAGGTTTCCTAAATGTGTGTAACTCTGCATCCTTTGTTATCCCCTCATGTTTTACTACATGCTGAGCTTCATGTGGGGTCTTCAAAATATTCATGTCAGCAACCATATTTTGGGCATCATTTAATAATCCATCGGACTGGTTATATATCTTCTCATTTGATTCAAAATCATATTCTCCTTCTATGATTTCACGTTGTTCAGTTAATAATTCAGCCTCTCCTTTTACAGCAATATAACCATTTGCCTTATCAAGTTGACTTTCACTGTCACTTCTTGTATCTACCTCTTCCCCCATTGTCTCTGGTGACCTAAATCTGGCAGCTGTTTCATCATCTGGACATTTCTCTTCACCCAACAATTTTACTTTTGAGTTGCTAGGCTCAGAAACGTCAGATCCCTCACTGTGGTCAATTTTTTTCTCTTCGGACCCTGCAAATGGTTTGTGCCTAACTGCCACATCATTGTGACTTTCTGGGTTTGTTTCATCACCTGCTGTATCTTCATCAGATCCCTCATTTTGGTTGACTGTTTTCTCTTCAGACCCTGGTAAATGCGGGTGACCATCATCCACACCACTATCACTTGCCTGGGGGTTTGTTTCATCAATATCTGCTTTAACTTTGCTAGCAGACTGACTTTTATTCTTAAATTGGTACCTTTGTTCAATCTCTTGCTGTAAAATTTTCTTGAGGTCAACAGCATGAAGCCAATAATCAAATGGCCTTGAAACATCATCTGCAACATACAGCAGTGACTGCAGTTGCAATTCAGATATAAAGCTGTGTAAGTGTTCATATCCAATAACTTTAGAGGACTGAAAAATGTTTGTAAAATAATGGATTTCGTTTTCCAATAATGAAAGCTTCCCACGTAAACTGTCAATTTCCCTCTTTCTTTCCCAGTCAATTAAATGACTTTTTTTAAGATTATACAGAAGGCAGTTCTGAAGAACTGGATCCTCAGAACTGCATCTTCCTCCAATTCTTGCAACTTTGTCAGGTTGAAACTTTACAATGCCTTCTAAAAACTGGTCTAGGGCATGATTGGTATAACATACGAGCAGTATCGGTCTGTTAACATCTCTCTCTTTTGGGTCCCCCTCTTCCGGTTCAAACAAATTTAAAGGATTGTGTTGGGTGCCATTGCCATTGTCCTGTCTCTGTCCTGTTTGTACATGTTCAAATGCCCACATTCGTCTATTTGCCAGAAGAGCTCTCGCCACCTTTAAACCTATGTAAGTTTTTCCCGTTCCCGGTGGACCTTGAATGACAGAGAATTCCCTGGTTAGTGCACTCTTCAATGCTGCACTTTGTGATTCATCTAAGTTCAGCATCTCTGCATTTGGCCAAGTATCTTCTTTGAAAATGTCAACTGCTTCAAACTTTTCTCGTCCTACAACATCTGTGTCAATTAGACAGGTGAGGTCCAATGGCAGGCCCGAAGCTAAAATGTATTTCGGTGGTCTGGGCGCACTATCACAGCCAATAATGTACTTTTGAAGGGGTAATTTTTCCTGGTTCAACTCCTGAAGACCCCTCAAGACATGACGGTATGCTTCAAAATAGGC
The DNA here is from genome assembly GCF_051362555.1 of Lingula anatina. Lineage (NCBI taxonomy): Eukaryota > Metazoa > Brachiopoda > Lingulata > Lingulida > Lingulidae > Lingula > Lingula anatina. The sequence goes on from NC_141772.1 coordinate 21,489,983, forward strand.
AGAAGACTCAACCATCACAAAAACCTCATGCATGCTTGTGGCAAGCACTGCAAGGCTCGCCTCATCACAGTGGAGGTCAATAATACCTTCCTGAAGCTTCTCTGGGTCTCTATCAGCAACTGTTGCAAAAATTACAGTTTCAAACCTGTCCTTTGACAAACATACCATGGAGCCAAATATCAGTCGTTTACTATAATCCCACTTGACCCTGGAGAGCCTCGACACATCAAACTTGACCGGATAAGTGATTTGATTCTTAGCACAATTGGGCATTAGAAAGTGGACATTATGGTATACCCTAACATCTGACAGCCTGGCATGTTCTTGGCCCTGATCCAAATTGACCAAGTACTCTTTGATGCCATTACGAAGTGGTGCTATGAAATCTTCCCGCAGCAGCCTAAACTGGACATCAAGATAATGATCCACGGAACTGTACTTTCCTTTCACGATGTTGGCCCTCAGGAAAGGTTGTTCATTGGTGATAAGGTCTTCTCTACTTGGAAATATACTAAACTCACGAAAATCATTGGGAACAGTTGTGAGATCTTTAGGAGTGCTTATTGCATCTTGTGCTTGAAACCCAAGTCTTAGGTCATTTTCAACAGCATCTTTCATCTGAGTGGCTTGCAGTAATGGTTCTTTAAGGCACTCAATATTATCACTGTCTGCCTTGCCATCTACTACCTTCTGTATTAGTGGTAAAAGAGAGCTAGCGTGTAGGTAACTGGATCGAGACAGATATGTCAGAAGTAACTGGACCAACTTGATTACGTTGCCAAGAAATTTGACATCGACAGCCTGGATGTTTTGAACAAAAGCCATCTTGATAATACAACTCTGAACCGGGCCGACTGATGAAAGCAATGGTGATTCATTGGTTATGTTAAGCACTTTAATCAGATGCATTCGCAAGTGATCTGCCTGGCCTACATAAACCAACACAGACAAGAGAAGATGGAGAAGATCACCTTTCACCTTTTCAGACACAAGAAGCGCACAAAAATTGTTTTCAGGTGATGCTAAGTACAGAAGAGCATCACCCCGATTCCTTTGGAGCAATTCTTCCAACTTCTTGTAATCCATGTTCTGGACTTTGCCCTGTGCCCTTTTCGTCATCATGGAACGAGCTTTTCGTTCATGTTTATCAGTAGGTTCGGCCAACCTGAAAGAAAAGTAAGCCTACTTACATCTTTTGAGCCCAAATTCAATATCTGAATCATATTGTTTTCCTCACTGATATACCTCAGCATGAAAAATCTGTCCAATTTACCTTCCCTAAGCTCTTTTTCTGGTAGTATTTTTTTCATATTCCCCCACACCTTTTCCTCCCCACCTCTCTCTGTCTGACAGTATACTTTTTCTATTGTCTCCAATGCTCTTTCTCACACACCTAAACACATACACATGTAAAGCAAAACCTGTAATACTTAAAATAGAGACATGAACAAATGAGGGTTTACAGTACAAAAAGTTTTATTGACATTTACCCTTCCTTTTTTGCACATGCTATCTATATCATACATATATCTACCTTTCATCCAACTATGCCTTTGTTTGGTTTGCTTTTGTGGATCATGTAGTTGATTCTGCAACTTTTTTGCCCTTATTTTTTGCCATCTTCGACATATATCAAGTGTGTAATATAATGAACTTTGGTAACATGCTGACAACATATAAACTAGTATTAAGACAGGTTTTCATCATCTTGGAGCTAAAATTGGCCATGAGCTCAACAGGGTTTTGGTTAAATTTGATGCCATAACTTGCACGTTCACCAACACTTACTCTAGGTGACACGATCATTGAAAATTTTCAACTTAGGCATATATTAGGGCTTCATCTCTATGGGATATCAAGTCCACATGCACAATAAAAATGCTTATATGTGGGAGAAAAAAAAAAAGGACTTACAGAAAAAAATCCAATCAGGCTGGCTTAAGCATATGAGGTGTACCTTACTCATTTGCTTAAGAAATGGGAACGATGATTATCAAAGTGGTGTAAACTTTCATAACTTAAAGTACGTATGTGATAACTGAAAAATCTGTACAGGTACCCACAGTCAAGTTGGCACTTATGAACTGTAGATCAGTGATGAATAAGGGCTCTATCATACGCGACTTGGTGAAGGATGATAATACTGATTTAGTTTCCTTAGTGGAAACCTGGATAACACCCAATCTTCAACATTATATGCAAGCCGATATTACCCCAACCGGTTACCAGTGTATTCATATATCCCGCACGATTCGAAGAGGGGGTGGAGTTGCTTTTCTTTCACAGGACAGTTTCACAGTAACCCAACAGCCAAAAAGGATTGATCCATTGTCTTTTGAGTACAATGAGGTTTTAGTTACCGCTATATCAGTGACATTGAGTATCATTACAGTATACAGAATACCGCCATCTAAAACCAATAATTTGAGAAAAATGTTATTCCTCAGTGTTTTTTCTGATCTCCTTGAGTACCTAGCACCTCTTCGAGGGAAACTTCTTATCATCGGTGACTTGAATATACACTGGGATGATCAACACATTTCTGAAACCAAGCAGTTTGCTTCATTAATTGATTCATTTGGACTTACACAGTACGTGTTAGATCCCACCCATGTTCTTGGCCATACGCTTGAAATGGTATTGGCTAGGGAAAGTGATTCACTTGTAACATCATGTGAGGTAGGGCATTTACTTTCTGACCATCATGTTACCAACACCACCCTTAGATGTGACAGACTGGACCCCAGTAAGGAGAAAGTCTCGTTCAGAAAAATCAAGGGCATTGATGTGAATGAATTACAATGACAGGTTACATCACAACTGGGTGATTTAAGTTTTGATAATTTGAGTCCTGAGGAATGTCTGCTTCTGTATGACAGGACATTAACAACTGCACTTGACAACCTTGCACCTGTCAAAACTAAAACATTTGTTAAGAAAGATCTGCAACCTTGGATGAATGATCACATTCTGGAGGCAAAGCGAGACAGAAGGAAGGCGGAGAGGAAGTGGCGAAGTAGTAAATTAACTGTCCATCATCAGATCTATAAAGAAGCATGTTGCCATGTAAACAAATTAATCTGTGAAGCTAAAGAAACATATTATTCTGACATGATACAAGAATGTAATGGTGATACCAAGGCTTTATTTAGAACTGTCAACACTTTTCTGGGAAAAACCAATTGCTCTAAGTACCCCAAAACAGATTCAGTGAAAGTTCTTGCAAATAACATGAGTGACTTTTTTGTGTCTAAAGTCAGTAATATCAACGCTGAACTTTCTGAATTAGAAAAGACTGTGACTACACCATCGCATCCACCTTTGTCAGAACTTTTACAAGAACCGCAGTCACTCATCACTATGTTTGAACCAACAACCACTTGCGAAGTAACAAAGATAATAAACAGTTCCAGAGAGACATCATGCATGTTAGACCCGATCCCATCATCATTATTAGTTTAGATTCTTCCGGCTGTAATAAATTTGATTGTGGAAATTATCAACAAATGTTTCACTGTGGGTGTTTTTCCAAAAAAGTTTAAATCTGTAATAATTCACCCACTACTCAAAAAGGACAACCTTGACACAGATCTTTTGGTAAACTATCGTCCGATTTCCAATTTGTCATTTTTATCTAAGGTAGTAGAGAGGGTTATAGCAGTTAGACTATTTAAGCATTTAGAAGCAAACAATCTTGTTGAAGAAATGCAGTCAGTCTATAAATTTAATCATAGCACAGAATCTGCACTTTTGAGAATTAAAAATGATTTGTTAAATGATTATGTTATTGGTACTGTTAGATTTGTCTGCTGCCTTTGATACAGTAGACCATAATATTTTATTAACATTTCTAGAGCAGAGTGTAGGAGTTAGAGATAAGGCCTTGGATCTTTTACGATCCTATCTTGTTGGGAGAATGCATCAAGTTAATATAAATGGCGTGCTTTCTGAACTCTCACAGCTTTTATTTGGTGTTCCTCAGGGGAGCGTTCTTGGCCCTCTAAAGTTTTGTGTTTACACGTTACCCCTTGGAGAAATTCTGCGTTATCATAAGATAGGTTACCACTTTTATGCAGATGATACTCAGTTGTACACATCTTGTAACATCCATGATCCAGCATTGTCTGTGAATACCATTGTTGATTGTATATCAGATCTCAGAGGTTGGTTCATTTCAAACAAATTGAAGATAAATGATGGAAAAACAGAATTTTTAGTCATTACTCAACCCCACAACAAGGGCCTTGCTCACAACTTGCAACTTAAAATTGGAGCTAGTATGGCATTTTTCTCCCCCCATGTAAAAAATTTAGGAGTATACTTTGATTCTACACTTTCAATGGACAAACAGATCTCCAACATCACAAGGTCTTGTTTATTCAACATTCGGAATATTGGCACCATAAAGAAATATCTGAATCAATCATCTGCTGCTACTGTTATACACCCATGGTAACTTCCAGGCTGGACTACTGCAATTCTGTATTATATGGATGTCCAGACGATAAGATCAAAAGATTACAACACATCCAGAATATCTCAGCACGGCTTTTAATGCTACAGCCTAGGGATTGCCATATCACTCCAATTTTAAAGCAGCTGCACTGGTTACCAGTTAGGGCCAGAATTTTATTTAAGGTTTTAGTTTTTACACATGCTGCTTTTTATAATCTAGCTCCACCATATATAACTGATCTAGTCAAACATTATAGCCCAAAAAGATCCCTGAGGTCTGGTGACAAACTTTTACTGAAAGTTCCAAAATCAAGGTTAAAATCATATGGTGACATATCATTTTGTGTAGCTGCACCAGTAGAGTGGAATAAGTTGCCAATTTTTATTAGACAAATAGAACCTCAAGAATCTTTTAAAAAGGAATTGAAAACTCATATTTTTAAGACATTTTATTCATGAATTTTAAATTTTATAATTTTAAAGAAACCTTGTATTTTTTACTTTTAATTACTGTTTATTACAATTTGGTTTAGCTCTTATTTATATAATATATATCTTAACCATTTTTATCTATAAACTTCTTTGTATTTTATGTTGTACAGTCTATTGAACATTTTATGGATTTTAGACTTGAAATAAATATATCATTATTATATTATTACTCTTCATAATCTTGTTATTGTGAGCATTAATTATTATTAAGCAACACAATTTTCCCTTAAAGGAATAATAACTCTTCATTTTGGCAAAAAAAAAAAAAAAAAAAATTCCTGGTCAGGCGTTAACAATTTTCCCATACTAATCAATGGTTAATGAATCCATTTTCCCATTCAAAGTTAGTCTCTGTTTTTTCTTTTTCTAAAAAGTTTGCTGTTTTTGTAATAATCTTTTAATTAAGAGATTATAACAGAGCATAGCCATCAATGGAGGTCACGTGGTCTAAAGACAAGCTCAGATATCTGAATAATAGCTATAACTGCCATTTTTGTGGCACAACAGAATATATTAATGTCTATGAGTTGTTCACAATGTTTTTATTGTAAAATATAGATCTCATACGAAGAGTTATAATCCCTTTAACAGTGATTAAGAAAGAAAAGTATCAGAGAAGTGTTAATTTTCTTCTCATTATGTATTAAAGGAAAGAGGACTTAACTAAAATTGAAAAAATGATATTTGGATGGCAGAGAGAAAAGGCACACATAAACTATACACAAGTTTTGTTAACACTTACCCTGCCTTGGTTTTGAGCTTGCCATCTGTGTTATTTTTCTTCTCATTATGGCTTCGTTTTGTAGGATGATGTTGTTGACTCTTTGTCTCTTCTTTGGCCTTTTTTTCTGTCATCTTCAATGTATGGCTAGTGTATAAGATAATGTATTTTAGTAACATGCTGACAGCAAATGAACTAGAATTTAGAAGTTCACTGTTGTCACTAGATGCTGGTTCCATAACCAAAATCAGTATTTCAAACAACCTGGGCAGTTTTTTCCATTTTTCAAGTTAACAGCAAGACAATAAAGAAATCAATATAGTGTGTGAGGATGGTAATTATGTACTTATAAGCAGACAAAGCTCATGTTTAGGGCACCACAGTTGAGGGACATCATACTGCAAGAGAGTCAGCACAGCTGTCAAATGTACAGACATGAACAGAAAATAACAGAAATCTTGTACAGAATAGTTTTTTTGTCAAATTTGAAGCAAAATTTAATTTCAGTATGCTTAACTACATGCCTACTTCCAATTTTTAAATGTAACACGTTTTTCAAGTCTTGGTTTAATTTACAATTGGCAGTGTGCTTTATGCAGTGTTTAGGTCAAATATGATGCAATACATGTATCACCATTGTGCTTAACTGCATAACCACCACCAGTTTTGAATCAAGTACAATGTGTAATAAGTTCGTTTTAAAATTGACACAAACATAGGGCTCCATGTATGTCAATGGGATATCAAAGTCACATACACAATATATTATTAAATGCTAATATGTGAAAAAATACAAAGATTAATGAAAAAAAATCCAATGAAGCTGGTTATCGCACTTATAAGAATATGATATATTTATGGCAAACAGAAAAAGCAAATTAACATAAACAATAAACAATTTTTGTTAACAATTACCTCTCCTTGGTTTTGAGCTTGCCATCTGTGCTATTTTTCTTCTCAATATGCCTTTGTTTTGGAGGATGATGTTGTTGACTCTTTGTCTCTTCTTTTGCCTTTTTTTCTGTTATCTTCAATGCATCGCTAGTGTATAATATAATGTATTTTGGTTACATGCTGACAGCAAATAAACTAGAATTTAGAAGTTCACTGTTGTCACTAGATGCTGGTTCCATAACCAAAATAAGAAAAGCACTCCGAGAGTGCAGACCTCCACCAAGGCATCAACCTTTTATTTGTATTGATAACTGATCCGGATCACCACCAAAAACTAACTACTTCTAAATTGACCCATATCTGATCTACCCTGAAAATTTCATCAAAATTGGTCCATTACCTTTTATGTCATGTTGATGATTGATTTTTGATTTTTGATTGATTGTTGATCCAGATCACCACCAAAAACTAATCACTTCTAAGTTGACCCATTTTTGACCTACCCTACCCATATAAATGCTAATATGTGAAAAAATACAAAAAATCAAGAAAAAAATTCAATCAGGCTGGTTATCGCACTTTAAAGAAAAAGATGTACATATTGATGGCAGAGAGAAAAAGCAAACATAAACAATATACAAGTTTTGTTAACACTTACCCTTCCTTGGGTTTGAACTTGCCATCTGTGTTATTTTTCTTCTCATCATCCCTTTCTTTTTGGGGATGATATTGTTGACTCTTTGTCTCTTCTTCTGCCTTTTTTTCTGTCATCTCCAATGTATGGCTAGTGTATAGTATAATGTATTTTAGTAACATGCTGACAGCAAATAAACTAGAATTTAGAAGTTCACTCTTGTCACTAAATGCTGGTTCCATAACCAAAATCAGTATTTCAAGCAATCTCAGCAGGTTCCCCCCTCCCCCCCAATTTTTCAAGATAACAGCGAGACAATAAATAAATCAATATAGTGTGTGAGGATGGTAATTATGTATTTATAAGCAGACAAAGCTCATGTTTAGACAGCACAGTTGAGGGACATTAAGCTGCTGCAGACAATAAGGCAGCAAAGCTGTGAAATATACAGACATGAACAGAAAATAATGGAAATCTTTTGCACAGAATAGGATTAGGTCAATTTTGAAGCAAAAATTACTGTACGCTTAACTGCATGCCTGCTACCAATTTTTAAATAACATGTTTTTCAGGTCTTGGTTTTACAATTGGGAGTGCGCCTAAAGCAGTGTTTTGGTCAAATTAGATGCAATATTTACATTATGCTTAACTGTATATATATATATATATATAATCACCAACAATTTTGAATCAAGTATAATGTGTAATAAGTTCATTTAAAAATTGGCACAAACATTCAGTAGGGCTTCACACAGGTCAGTGGGATATCAAAGTCAAATGCACAATATAAATGCTAATATGTGAAACAAGGCAGCAAAGCTGTCAAATGTACAGACAAAAAAACAGAAAATAAAGATGCAAATAAGTGAACAAGACAGCACTGTTCTGAAATGGGTTTATTTCCATTTTTAACAACTTTTAACATAAAACAAAATTAACAGTTTACTGCCATTTTTATATGATCAACTAAGAAAATTGATGAGATGGGAAAAATATCAATAGAATAGTGTTAAATGTCCAATTTCTTCCATTCTGAGATTCTGAACATAGTGAATGATTCAATCTGACAAACTGCAATGATATGAGTTTATTTCCATTTTTGAAACTTTATTACACAATAACAAGTTTAACATCATTTTTACAAAATCAACTAACAATGTTGTAAAGATGCAGGAAATGTCAAAAAAACACTTTTACATATCTTATTAATTAAATAATGAAACTGTTAACATGCCTAAGAATTGAATCTAAGGAAATGTAAAAAACAGCATAACTTCTAAAATAGTGGCCCGATTAAGCTGATTTTTGAACTTAACCTGCGTTTTAGCAGGATTGACCACTCCTGTGAGTTTAATGACAATTGGCCTATCTGTTTTTCTTATATTGTGTTTACAGTGTTGCATATATGCTGAAAAGTGAAAAAACAGCATAACTTCTACAATAATGGCCTGATCATGCTGATTTTCGAACTTGACCTGCATTTTATGAATATTCATCAGCTCTGTAAATATAAAGCCAAAAAGTAAAACTGCCTTCCACTTATCGTGTTTACAAGGAAAGTGCACGGCGACGACGGCGACGACAGACGCAGGTGATGGCAATATGTACAGACACATCTATATATATTTACTGTACTGTTTGAGAACAGTAAGTGACATGGTTTTTCTTAAATGGTCATCATGGGAGTAGTGCCCAAAATAGTTTTTTTTCAAATTTTGATGCAATATTACATAATGTTTAACAGCATGATGACCATCAATTTTTAATAATAAAATATTAGTATCATGGTTATTCAGAAAATGTGACTAGCAAAGGTCTTCAGGCCCATGGAACTTCTAAGTCACAACTTGAAAATGACAAAATGTAAACAAGACAGCACTGTTCTGAAATGTTTTTTTTTTCATTTTTAACAATTTTTAACATAAAACAAAATTAACAGTTTACTGCCATTTTTATATGATCAACTAAGACAATTGATGAGATGGGAAAAATATCAACAGAGCAGTGTTAAATGTCCAATTTCTTCCATTCTGAGATTCTGAACATAGTGAATGATTGAATCTGACAAACTGCAATGATATGAGTTTATTTCCATTTTTGAAACTTTATTACACAATACAGGATAACAAGTTTACCATCATTTTTACAAAATCAACTAACAATGCTGTAAAGATGCAGGAAATGTCAAACAAACACTTTTACGTATCTTATTAGTTTAATAATGAGACTGTTAACATGCCTAAGAATTGAATCTGAGGAAATGTGAAAAATATGCTGAAAAGTGAAAAAACAGCATAACTTCTACAATTATGGCCCGATCATGCTGATTTTCGAACTTGACCTGCGTTTTATGAATATTCATCAGCTCTGTAAATATAAAGCCAAAAAGTAAAACGGCCCTCCACTTATCGTGTTTACAAGGAAAGTGCACGGCGCCGGCATCGGCATCGCCATCGCCATCGGCGACGACAGACGCAGGTGATGGCAATATGTACAGACATAAAAATGCAGAACTTCAAGAAAAACAAGGCAGCAAAGCTGTCAAATGTACAGACAAAAAACAGGAAATAACTATGCACAAAATAGGCTACTGTCAATTCTGATGCAAAAATACATTATGTTAAACTGCACATTCAACATCAAATTTTAATTATCCTCAACAGATGTAATTAAAATATGTGACAAGTTTACACTTTGAAAATGTATAACTTCCAGAAAAAGAAGTTCCTTAGACTGCTTTTCCAACTCAGACTGCATTTTAGTCCTGTATTTCTTTTTTGAAAGTTTGGCAATCATAAGTAACATGGTTTTCCCATAATGTCATCATGGCAGCAGCACCCAAAATTGTGTTTTCTTCTATTCTGATGCAATATTACATAATGGTTAACAGCATAATAACTCAATTTTAATAATAAAATATACATATCATGGATTTTCAGAAAATGTGACTAGCATGGGTCTTCAAGCCTGTGGAACTTCAAAGTCACACCTTGAAAATGCCAATATGTGAAAAATTAAATTTTCACAAAATAACTGTTTAACTGGCAGCAAGAATTACCAGACTGACTGTATTTCCTACTGAAGCTGTATTTTAGTCCCATGTTTCTTTCCTGTAAGTTTGAGAACAGTAAATGACATGGTTTTTCTTAAATGGTCATCATGGGAGCAGTGCCCAAAATAGTTTTTTTTTCAAATTTTGATGCAATATTACATAATGTTTAACAGCATAATGACCATCAACTTTAATAATAAAATATTAGTATTATGGATATTCAGAAAATGTGACTAGCAAAGGTCTTCAGGCCCATGGAACCTCAAAGTCACAACTTGAAAATGCCAAAATGTAAACAAGACAGCACTGTTCTGAAATGTTTTTTTTTTTTCCCATTTTTAACAATTTTTAACATAAAACAAAATTATCAGTTTTCTGCTGTTTTTATATGATAAACTAAGAAAATTGATGAGATGGGAAAAATATCAACAGAGCAGTGTTAAATGTCCAATCTCTTCCATTCTGAGATTCTGAACATAGTGAATGATTGAATCTGACAAACTGCAATGATATGAGTTTATTTCCATTTTTGAAACTTTATTACACAATACATGATAACAAGTTTACCATCATTTTTACATAATCAACTAATAATGTTGTAAAATTGCAGGAAATGCCAAACAAACACTTTTACGTATCTTATAAGTTCAATAATGAAACTGTTTACATGCCTAAGAATTAAATCTGAGGAAATGTGAAAAAACTGCATTTCTTAAAAATAATGGCCCGATTATGCTGATTTTTGAACTCAACCTGCGTTTTAGCAGGAATGACCACTCCTGTGAGTTTAATGACACTTGGCCTATCTGTTTTTCTTATATTGTGTTTACAGTGTTGCATATATGCTGAAAAGTGAAAAAAAAGCATAACTACTAAAATAGTGGCCCGATCATGCCGATTTTCGAACTTGACCTGCATTTTATGAATATTCATCAGCTCTGTAAATATACAGCCAAAAAGTAAAACTGCCTTCCACTTATCGTGTTTACAATGAAAGTGCATGGTGCCAGCGACAGCGACAGTGATGGCAACGACGACGACGACGACAGACACAGGTGATGGCAAAATGGACAGACACATCTGTACATATTAACTGTACTGTTTGAGAACAGTAAGTGACATGGTTTTTTTTTAAATGGTCATCATGGGAGCAGTGCCCAAAATAGGTTTTTTTCAAATTTTGATGCAATATTACATAATGTTTAACAGCATAATTATCATCAATTTTTAATAATAAAATATTAGTATCATGGACAAATAGTAAACGTGACTAACAAAGGTTTTTAGGCCGATGGAACTTCAAAGTCACACCTTCACAATGCCAAAATGTAAACAAGACTGCACTGTTCTGAAATGGGTTTATTTCCATTTTTAACACTTTTTTAACATAAAACAAAATTAATAGGTTACTGCCATTTTTATAAGATCAACTAAGAAAATTGATGAGATGTGAAAAATATCAATAGAACAGTGTTAAATGTCCAATTTCTTCCATTCTGAGATTCTGAACATAGTGAATGATTGAATCTGACAAACTGCAATGATATGAGTTTATTTCCATTTTTGACACTTTATTACACAATACACGATAACAAGTTTACCATCATTTTTACATAATCAACTAACAATGTTGTAAAGATGCAGGAAATGTCAAACAAACACTTTTACGTATCTTATTTCTTAAATAATAAGGCTATTAACATGCCTAAGAATTAAATCTGAGGAAATCTGAGGAAATGTGAAAAAACAGCATAACTTCTAAAATAATGCCCCGATTATGCTGATTTTCGAACTCAACCTGCGTTCTAGTAAGACTGACCATTCCTGTGAGTTTAATGACAATTGGGCTTACTGTTTTTCTTATATTGTGTTTACAGTGTTGCATATATGCTGAACAATGAAAAAACCGCATAACTACTAAAATAGTAGCCCGATCATGCTGATTTTCGCACTTGACCTGCGTTTCAGTAAGATTAATTATTCCTGTGAGTGTCATGACAACAGGCCTTACGGTTTTCCTTAAAATGTGTTTACAAGGTTGCATATATCCTGAAAAGTGAAAAAACAGCATAACTTCTACAATAATGGCCCGATCATGCTGATTTTTGAACTTGACCTGCGTTTTATGAATATTCATCAGCTCTGTAAATATAAAGCCAAAAAGTAAAACTGCCTTCCACTTATCGTGTTTACAAGGAAAGTGCACGGCAACGGCATCGGCGACGGCGACGACAGACGCAGGTGATGGCAATATGTACAGACACATCTGTGTCTGTACATAAAAATTAAATTTTCACAAAAAACTGTTAAATTGCCAGAAAAATTTACCAAACAGACTGCGTTGCCTATTGAAGCTGTATGTTAGACCCATGTTTCTTTCCTGTAAGTTTGAGAACAGTAAGTGACATGATTTCCCTTAAATGGTCATCATAGGAGCAGTGCCCAAAATAGGGGTTTCTTCAAATTTTGATGCAACATTACATAATGTTTAACAGCATAATGACAATCAAATGTTATTAATAAAATATTAGTAACATGGACATTCAGAAAATGTGACAAGCAAAAGTCTTCAAGATCATGGAACTTTAAAGTCACACCTTGAAAATGCCAATATGTGAAAAATTAAATTTTCACAAAAAACTGTTTAACTGCCCAAAAAAAAAAAAAAAAAAAAAAAAAAACCAAACAGACTGCATTGCCTACTGAAGCTGTATTTTAGTCCCATGTTTCTATCCTGTAAGTTTGAAAACAGTAAGTGACATGATTTTCCTTAAATGGTCATCATGGAAGCAGTGCCCAAAATGGGGGTTTCTTCAAATTTTGATGCAATATTACATAATGTTTAACAGCTTAATGACCATCAATTTTTAATTATAAAATATTTGTATCACAGATATTCAGAAAATGTGACTAGCAAAGGTCTTCAGGCCTATGGAACTTCAAAGTCACGCCTTGATAATGCCAAAATGTAAACAAGACAGCACTGTTCTGAAATGGGTTTATTTCCATTTTTAACACTTTTTTAACATAAAGCAAAATAAACATTTTACTGCCATTTTTATATGTCCAACTAAGAAAATTGATGAGATGGGAAAAGTATCAATAGAACAGTGTTAAATGTCCAATTTCCTCCATTCTGAGATTCTGAACATAGTGGATGATTGAATCTGACAAACTGCAATGATATGAGTTTATTTCCATTTTTGACACTTTATTACACAATACATGATAACAAGTTTACCATGTTTTTTACACAATCAACTAACAATGTTGTAAAGATGCAGGAAATATCAAACAAACACTTTTAGGCATCTTATTAGTTAAATAATGAGACTGTTAACATGCCTAATAATTGAATCTGAGGAAATGTGAAAAAACAGTATAACTTCTTAAGTAATGGCCCGATTATGCTTATTTTCGAACTCAACCTGCGTTTTAGTAAGATTGACCACTCCTTTGACTATAATTACAATTGGCCAATCCGTTTTTCTTATATTGTGTTATCAGTGTTGCATTTATATTGAAAATAGTGAAAAAACAGCATAAATTACCTAAAAGTGACCCGATCATGCTGATTTTCTAACTTGACCTGCGTATTATGAATATTCATCAGTTCTGTAAGTTTCAAGTCAAAAGGTAAAATGGTTTTCCACTTATCGTGTTATCGGTGCTGCATACATGCTGAAAAAAGTGAAAAAACAGCATAAATTCCCTAAAAGTGACCCGATCATGCTGATTTTCGAACTTGACCTGCGTATTATGAATATTCATCAGTTCTGTAAGTTTCAAGTCAAAAGGTAAAATGGTTTTCCACTTATCGTGTTATCGGTGCTGCATACATGCTGAAAAAAGTGAAAAAACAGCATAAATTCCCTAAAAGTAACCCGATCATGCTGATTTTCGAACTTGACCTGCTTATTATGAATATTCATCAGTTCTGAAAGTTTCAAGTCAAAAGGTAAAATGGTTTTCCACTTATCGTGTTATCGGTGCTGCATATATGCTGAAAAAAGTGAAAAAACAGCATAAATTCCCTAAAAGTGACCCAATCATGCTGATTTTCGAACTTGACCTGCGTATTATGCATATTCATCAGTTCTGCAAGTTTCAAGTCAAAAGGTAAAATGGTTTTCCACTTATCGTGTTATCGGTAAAAGTGCACGGCGACGGCGACGACGGTGACGACAGACGCAGATGATGGCTAAAAATTCAATCAGGCTGGTTATCAAATTTAAAAGAAACTTCCATTTTTTGTAATTTTAGGTATCGTATGCAGGGATGTTTTCCCTTTAAGGTTTTCACAGAGGAAAATGCATGATGACATCTGTATATGAAAACATAAATGAAAGGGAAAAGGGCTGAGCAAAAATTAAGAAAATAATATATTGATGGCAGTGGGAAAGGAACTGTAGAACTTACATAATGGCTATGTGATAACATCTCAAACAATTATGGTTAAGTGTTGCATTGCAGTGGTTATGTAGTGGTAAACTAGCCAATCATATTTATTGGACTTGTAGCATTGGGTCATTTGCATAACTGGTACTATAAAAAAGAGCTGCACAGGTAGTGCAGTGGTTAGTTATTGTTCTCTTGTGTTAGAGTTACTTCAGGTGTCCAGGTAGACTTCAGCAGATATCATAAGTTTGTAAAAATACCAAAATATTCAGTGTGCTACAGAACAAATATAAAGTTAACAGTACACATGTCATGTTTACACCTACCCTTCCTCGGCTTTGAGCAGGCTTTCTGTGTCACATTTATCTTTCTTCTCATTATGCCTCTGCTTTAGTGGTTCATGTTGTGGACTCTGCATTTCTTCTTTTGCCTCATTTTCTGCCATCTTCAATGCATATCTATTGTGTAATATAATAATGTACTTTGGTTACATGTTGACAGCAAATAAATTAGCATTGCAATGTTCACTGTTTCTCTAGATGCTGGTTCCATATTCAACATTAATACTTAAAGTAATCAGTACAAATTTCTTTTCTATTGTAATACAACAGCTTGATAATAAATAATTAATATCTATATACTGGTTCCATATCCAAAATCAGTGTTTTAAGCAATGTGTCCAAGAAAAATTTGAGAATTCTTTCTGTCTTTAATGAGATAGCTGGGAAATAAAATAAACCAGTATAAAACCGAAATTATATAGTGATACTGGTATTTGGACAACAGAGAGAAAAGAACAAAAGAGGAATAATATGATATGAGGAGTAAATGAGTGTCAGTGAAATTTTTATTTGTTTTAAGACTGCTTGCCACAAGTTACCTGGCCAGGTATCGGGGCACCATACAGCTAATAGTGCAATGGGCACCGTAAAACCAAAACCAGTCTTGTATCATGTTTATCATTAACCCCATGGCATGCATTCACACATTATGAGTTACCAGGGCCACAGATTGATTTTTTCACTAGATAATAACGGATATGTCTCTGGTTAAATAGATGGCTATAATCTCTGCACTGTGACCCTGTTCTGAAATCTCAAGGATGATTACATGGCTTGTAATCGTTTGCTTAACTACTCAGGCATGTTATCTTAGCAAGTCCCTACCAAGTCCCTTTGACAGTAATCAAGATAGTTTTAAAATTGCTCATATGTGACAATAAAACAGCCCTTAATTTTATGATTATTTGCAGGGGCAGATTTAGGACGTCTTCAGGGTCTTCTGGAAGATGGCCAGATCGAGTTTCAAGTTTACATTGCCGGATATCTAATTTTTCTGTCAGAAGATGGTCAAAAATGGAGGATGGATCAACAAAGATCATTTGGAAGACTTTCAGAAAATATCTCTGGATCTGCCCCTGATATGTGTTAATCTAGATTCAAAGTGCTGTGTGTGTGTGTGTGTGTGTGTGTGTGTGTGTGTGTGTAGCCTAGATTCCTGATCTTGAGCTAATAAATCTTATATACTTCTTGGGATGGATAAGATATTTTTCCCTGAAACAACAATTTGTGATAATGACCCCAGATGAAGGCTTCCTCATATCCAAATTGCCTTATTAGTACATAACTGAAACACTTAAATTGTCCGATAACTTAAAAATGAAAAAATGTGTACGCCTAAGAATCTACTCTGAAACCATGGGTGGTAAGCACATACATCTGAGTAACAATATAGAGTTTTCACTAATCAGTGACATAGTACTAACAGGCAGTTAAATAAACTCTTATATCATCTTATCTTATAATATAGAATTACAGGGACGTGCACTAGTTTGCATCCACTGCCCGCGTGCAAACAAACACGTGCACAAATACACACACATATATATATATATACATGTATAATTAAAAGAAAGAGTAAATTAGTATTCAAATTGCATTGCATTTCATGATCAGTGGATGGATTTCAGTTGACATAATCGATCTGGATTGCATGCGGTTATTATCTTAATTAAATTATACTTAATGTTTCCATTAACAAAAGACTGGGTTCCCATGACTAGATAGATCCATCTGGATCTATCTAACTCACTGGGGAGTCTCACTTAATTGCTATCAACTAACCGGCTTAAATGTCTGTCATGCCTACTGAATAAGCTAGGGGGTAAGGATAATTACCCCCTGCTAGGTGGTAAAGATAATTACCCCCTAACAGCTTTACTAGGCGTGACAGACATTTAAGCTGGACAAGTTAACAGCAATTTAGTGAGACTCCCCAGGGAGATAGAGCGATCCAAATATCTGTGGGAATGGTCCCTAATATGTGAATTTGAAGTACGGGAGTTTCCATTATTATATAACCAAACTAGGCTGAGAAAATGCTATATGCGTCTGTCTGTGTGAGAAAGTGAAAGAGAAAAGCTTCCCCCTGAAAATCCTATTCACCTACCTCTGCATCTAGCAACAATACTAATCATGTCCTATGTATTCTACTATTTTAACCTGAGAGAGAGAGAGAGAGAGAGAGAGAGACTTAATTACGTGAAAGCTGTGAGATACAGCCTATCCAGTCAACAGCATTTCCTGGTTAACTTTCACTTTCGTAGTCTGGCTGGTACAAGTAGAACAGTTTTACTAGGCGTGACAGACATTTAAGCCAGTCAAGTTAACAGCAATTCAGGGCGATAGATCTATCCAAATATCTGTGGGAATGGTCCCTAATATGGGAATTTGAAGTCCGGGAGTTTCCATTATTATATAACTTAACTAGGGGCAGTAGGCTGAGAAAATGCTATATGCGTCTGTCTGTGTGAGAAAGTGAAAGAGAAAAGCTTCCCCCTGAAAATCCTATTCACCTACCTCTGCATCTAGCAACAATACTCATCATGTCCTATGTATTCTACTATTTTAACCTGAGAGAGAGAGAGAGAGAGAGAGAGAGACTTAATTACGTGAAAGCTGTGAGATACAGCCTATCCAGTCAACAGCATTTCCTGGTTAACTTTCACTTTCGTAGTCTGGCTGGTACAAGTAGAACAGTTTTACTAGGCGTGACAGACATTTAAGCCAGTCAAGTTAACAGCAATTCAGGGAGATAGATCTATCCAAATATCTGTGGGAATGGTCCCTAATATGGGAATTTGAAGTCCGGGAGTTTCCATTATTATATAACTTAACTAGGGGCAGTAGGCTGAGAAAATGCTATATGCGTCTGTCTGTGTGAGAAAGTGAAAGAGAAAAGCTTTTCCCTGAATATATCCTATTATCCTACCTCTGCATCCTACTACAATACTTATCATGTCCTGTGTATTCTACTATTTTAACCTGAGAGAGAGATAGAGAGAGAGAGACTTACGTGAAAGACGTGAGAAACAGCCTATCGAGTCAACGGCATTTCCTGGTTAACTTTCGCTTTCGTAGTCTGGCTGGTACGAGTAGCTTTCATCCATATCCCACTGTGTCAGTTTTCCCCCCTTCCACGTGCGATATTATGGAATATTTCTTCCCTCTGCAATAAACGTCTAGCTTTCTGCGTGGCAGTTCTAACAAAGAGTTGGTAAATACAGCACAAAGAGCACTATTCTGTAAGAGACGCCCTCCGTAAAATACATCCGTTTTACAGGATTGGGCCACTTACGCTCTCTAAATAACTGAAACCGAAGGTAACCATGCCATTTAGGAATATGTGTCATCTTCCGCAACCAATACTTCCAAAAGTCCGGAGGGTTAAACTATATTTTTTGTGTTTGGTTAAATTTAAAATCACTTTTTTCACTCTCATCCTGATTTAATTTGGTATTATTTTAACTTAGCTCTAATTTTCTCATAATCTGAGCTTTAAAGCCCCCTAAACCCGGTCCTCATTTTCTAATTACCCTTCTTTAAAACGATAAAAAATGTTAATTTTTTTCATTAAAATTTGCATATTGAGGGTATTTTTAAAAATCTGACCAAAAATGGACGTCGTTAAAATGGTCATTTTACGCCAAATGGGAAGGCCCGTTGTTTCTTTTTAGGTGGAGGGGCAAACCAAACTATCCAAGACAGTGCAAATTCTTGTGAAGTCATAGTTAAACAAATTTATTTGTCTTCGTTTTGTATACATTTGCATTAATAAATAGCACATACCCGACCTTGTCATATCCGGGTTACACCACGCGTCATACGTACCGTCTACAATCGATACGATAAGAAATCTGTTCAGATAAAGATGCCTTTTTAACCTGAAAAGGGGACCACCTAATTTATATCTACACCAGGATCACACGTTGACTTTTCAAAAGAAATCATAAGATATGTCTCTGACTAATTCAGTGCACTTTTCTACATTGCCGAGCGAGATTTTAGAATTTACGTCATCCCTCAGCTGATCGCTAGTGAAGAGTAGGCCTACCGAGTTACAAGACAGTATTTGTAGTTTGGTACATTGCTTTGGCAGCCTTATCTCTATTGCCAACAATTAACTTCACAACTTCCATTAGTTAAATTGTAAAGAAGAATACGTTTGCCAGAATCTTGTCCTTAATAAGTGAGCTTGGGTCAGGAGAGGTGGAGGGGGGGGGGGGGGGGGGGGGGGGGGGGAGAGAGAGCAGGGTTCTAATGAACCAGTCTGAATCAAAATTTGTTCCAGGTTCTGTGTCACTGCTCCAGAAGGATCAACGTAAGGAATAAAACGGTCCATCTTTTCAGAAAAAGATATCCCCCTCCTTTCAAATTGTTTGCTACAGGCCTTCGACCTATTTTCATTTGGCAAAAAAGAAAAAAAAATATATATGAATAAAATAAAATAACATATGCACCATCAGGTGCAAAAATTCATATGGTCCTTTTTATTTTTTATTTTTTTCATTATTTTCTTCGTGTGCACTACACTCCTGGTCAGGGATGATGCGAAGAACATATATTATCTTAGGCTCTATTCCCATAGATTTTAGATCGATCTATCCCCGCGGGGAGTCTCACTAGATTACTTTCAGATAATCCGACTTAAATGTCCGTCCCGCCTACTACAAGCTCTAAGGGGGTAATTAACTTTCGTGTCCGCCCGGCTGATAGCTATTTAGCGTGAACCCCCAGGGAGTTAGGTCGATCTAAAGTAGATCGATCTAATCTATGGAAATGGGGTGTTACAGTCAGTACAACCAAAATGATCCTCAAGTCAATCTTTTAAAAATGCCAATTTTGGGATTGATAAAATTTATATAAGTGTTACGCTCTTATTGTCTTTAAGTTAATGGGGATGAGCTTGATTTGCTGTTCTCTCTCCAGCTGCTATGAGTAAAAACAGACCAGGTTTGATCCTCTGTCAATCCTCATGGTAGTACCAGTGAAATGGGGCCAGTTTGCTCCTCTGTCCTCATGACCACTTTGATCGCCTGTCCATCCTCGGGATGTTACAAGCAAAAGAACGCAAGTTTGATCCTGTTCATCCTCATTACATTACAAGAGAACAAATTTGATTCCCTGTCCATCCTCTGGGTGTTACAGGTGAAAGGGACCAGTTTGATCCTAAATCTATCCTCTGGGTGTTACAGGTGAAAGGGACCAGTTTGATCCTACGTCTATCCTCTGGGTGTTACAGTTGAAAAGGGACCAGTTTGATCCTACAGTTTGATCCTACGTCTATCCTCTGAGTGTTACAGGTGAAAGGGACCAGTTTGATCCTACGTCTATCCTCTGGGTGTTACAGGTGAAAAAGGACCAGTTTGATCCTACGTCTATCCTCTGGGTGTTACAGGTGAAAAGGGACCAGTATGATCCTACGTCTATCCTCTGGGTGTTACAGGTGAAAAGGAACCAGTATGATCCTACGTCTAGTCTCTGGGTGTTACAGGTGAAAGGGAACAGTTTGATCCTACGTCTATCCTCTGGGTGTTACAGGTGAAAGGGAACAGTTTGATCCTACGTCTATCCTCTGGGTGTTACAGGTGAAAAGGGACCAGTTTGATCCTCTGCCCATCCTTATAAGTTATAGCATAACCAGTGAAATGGGACAAATTTGAATTTCTGTCCATACTCACACATTACTTAGAGGATTACAGGTGAAAGGGGACCAGTTTGATCCTGTGTCCATCCTCTGGATGTTTTAAAGCAATGCCAGTCCTGAGCAGAAGTTCCAAGTAAGGAGGCCAGTAAGACTGGTCAGTGGTCAGGTAGGGGTCATGTGGACTGTCCAGCAGTTTGTTCATCAGTTGCTGAAACAGGAAACAGAATAATTAAGTAAGCTTTCATCAATGCCTGCAAACATAAAACCCTATAACACTAATTACTTTTAATAGGAGCCAAACATGGAGCTCTGTGGCGATATCCCAAAAGTCACTTCTAATGCATTGCAGATTGAGGGCTACCAGCCATTTTTATCGTCATTGTTTTTTAAATCGTTTTTATGGGTGAATGAAACAAAACTCATGTCCAGGTTCTCCTTGAGTATACTGGCTTAGAGAACATGACTGAGCTTGCCAGTGTCATGGAGACTGGTGGGGTTTGGGATTTTTTGCTGTTGCTTAATTAATGCAGTCAATTTGATTGAATGATTGAACTTTCAACAGTTTCTGAAAAAGGAAAGAGATCACCCTTACAGTGCTGACATCTGCCAGGAGGCAAGTGCTGTTTAAAGGGTAACAGAAACAAAAAATACTGTCACAATATTTGGAGACCTGGATTCAGTTGAATTTGTTATGGATCCTTTGTGGGGACTTTCGATGCACACTAAAATTGTAAGCTTAGCCCCTTCCCTCTTTCTCATGGGCACATTTATGAAAAAAAGAAATAAATAAATAAATTGAAAAAATTAAAAAAAAACAAGATATGTAGTCACTCTGTGCACACACTACTTTTAAGTTAATTTAGTGCTAAAGACACATAATGGCATCCGAGTTATGTAACATTCAAATTAAAGTGTAAGTAAGAGAGGACCAAGCATAAGTTAGTTAGAGAAAAATACCATGCACCCATAGAAAATTTAAGAATTTTTTTTTATTATTATTATTTTTTTTTTGGGGGGGGGGGGGGGAAGGGGATCGTACACTGTAAACTTTGAACTGAATTTCTACTTAATAAATCCAATTTAGAGCAGTTACTTTACCTCTACCATATCTTGCAAGCTGACCACACTGTCACCATTGAGGCTTTCAGAACTGGTGTAGGACTCGTTAGACCTCCGTCCTGTACCTGGCTGCTGGTGATTCTGCACACAAAATTAAAAATTGTTTTACAAGATAATTAAAAAAATAAAATTAATAAATAAATTAATAAATTATTTAAAATTAAAAATATACACTTTACACAAACCTTCACAATTATTTTCACTACTGTTACGTTCATTTGCCTATTTCAAAAACATTTTTCAAAATACAAGAAAAATTTAAAGAAAGATTAATTTATAAACTGGCTATTTCTTTGAGAAAAGAAATGGATGACAGAAGCACCTGTAGCCAATATTTTTTATTTATTGAGGTTCATGAAGACAGACGGAGGGATAGAACACAATACTTCAGTTCACACCTACCCTTCTCCACTCCTTCATTTGGTTGTACGTTGGTGGCGGGAAGAATTTTGCTATAAAGTCACGCTGAAAATACAACCTCAACAGTGACTTATCATGCATTTTTTCACAGGTGTTAAACTGATACCAAATTATCTACCAATGTTTTTGAAATACTGTACAATATATTTCCAGTAAAACATATACTCCAAGACAAAAGAATCTGATTCGGTTAAAATTCAACTGCATTGTCTAGATTAGATGCTCTTTTTTTAAGGATTCTAAAATATTATAAAAGAGAACTAATCTTACCATCTCCAACATAAGCTCTCTGTTTTTTTCAATGGCCCTTTTTCTTTTATGTTCCAATTCTTTCAAATAACTGATATAAAAAATTCCATATGACATTGTCAGTATATATATATATATATATATATATATATATATATATATATATATATATATATATATATATATTTTTTTTTTTTTTTATCAAGTGACTGGCCAGGGTAGACACAGGCAAGTACCACCAATGCTATGGTCAAAACCATGTTTCTTTGCAACATGTTTAATATATCAAAACTAAAGAATTAATTTGTTTTGTAACTATTAATTTAATATGTCATCTCTCAAACTACTAAAAGTGAACAAAATCATAATAATGAGCAATGTTACAATCAAAGCAAGGGCAAGTAAATGAACAATTTTCAAAACAATTTTACTGGCCTGGCTTCAATTAAACTGATATATCTGGTGTATGACCAGTGTTAAGTACATTGACTGGTTGAATGTGGACATTTTATCACCTTCTTTCGTTTCCAGGTGTCTCTTGTGCCATGATCTCTTCCACCTTTACCTCCAGGGCAGCTTTTATTTCTCTTTGTTCCTCCAATCGGGCTTCATCTCTGCACACAATTTTACAAAAATCATTAATATAAAATAATCTTGTTGTGCAAAAATGTTCATTAGCTTGGTAGTTGGATCATAAATGATATTATCAAACACAAGCAGAAATACTTTCATACTGTTAGCTTGTGGCAACCTGGGCGAAGGCCAGTGTCTAATGAAGTCTTATGAAGGCCTTCACCCAGGTTGGCCGCAAGCTAACAGTATGAAAGTATTTTGGCTTATGTTTGATAATTTTATTTATGAATAATCTTGTTTGATTTAAATGTATGGTGTTTTACATTAACCTAGCTTTAATTGCTACATTACTTCTTCAGCTGTTGAAATGTAAGGCCCCAAAAAAACTGCACAACAAAGACAGACCTCTCAATCTGTTTGAGCATCTCTGCCTTCTGTCCTGTCACCATGGCTAGGGTGTGTTCTAGCTGGGTGATAGAGGTTGTAAGCTCATCTTTAAGTAAGGTGTGAAGTACCACTGGGTCCTTAGGGAGAGCTAGAGGGAAAGTCACTAAAATTAATTCATTCATTATGATTTAAAAATTTTTACAACTTGAATTTTATACACAAATGCTAATAACTGAAATATAAAATACAATGAATAAAAAATAAAATACAATGCAAAATCAAATGTGACATGTATATGTCACTGGAACTAAACACAAAATCAGATTAAAAATAAGAGAATCTTTGACTCCCAAGAATATCATCTTAGAAAACACATATATAAGACATATATAATTATAAATTTTTTTTTGACTTTTTCCCAGGAAAGCCATTGCGTAAAGTCTGACCACAATCCACCTCAAATTACTTTCAAATTTAATATTTTTAAAAATGGTTACATAAGGTTGTATAACATACAATGGTGACTCCAGAATTTTGCGGTGAAGGAGGGGAAGGGGAGAAACCATGTATACAGCAGGGGCCGAGGGCAAATTAAGTATGTCTGGGGTACATGGATAAAAATGCTTGCTTTTTGTTAGTTTTGTCAGTTCATTTTTGTGGGAAAAGAGGACGACGTCACCACAGATGAGTGCTGGGCGAGGCAAGTGCCCCCCCCCCCCCAAAAAAAAAAAAAAATGCTGCTGACAATGGGTTAAAGGAAATGTGTTATTTGTTACCTTATCATAAGCCACTATATATATATACTTTCTGTGTAAATCTTACCCTCTGTCTCCTTATTCTTAAGCACCTCCACTTCAGCTTTTAACCTCTTCTCCTTTGCCTGGTAGATTTTTAACAGTGGATCATCTCTTACAAGCTCATCATGGGGTTTCTTGTGTGTCTGGATGTCTTCATATAACTGAACAAGATATGGTTATTAGGCATAACTCAAAATTTTAAGCAGTATGAGGGCTTGCAGTTTTATACTGGCCATCAGATTAGATTTTAGTTGGGGGGTGGTCACCTCATGCCTTGGTTTAAATCCCTCTTATCAAAATAGCACAGTCCAAGGCTGGGTCCATGGAGACATACATTTTGACAGCAACCCTTGTAAAAAACTATGAGATCACTTATAATGTTTTATTTGTTTGTTTGAGGTGCAGCTTACATTTTTCATTTTTTTACTACGGTAACACAAGTATAAGCTGGGATGAATTTTGGTAGTTAACATAACAAAGAAAAAATCAGGTAGATCCTAAGAGTATCAAGTATAAAATTCCTAGATTTACCTGTGTAATTTGTGTCCATTTTTCTTCACATTCGGCCTTCAGGGCGGCCACAGCAGCTTGCTTTTTGAGCTGAATGTCTGAACTTGACATTATAATATGACAAGGCCTAGAAGATTAGAAAAATTGAAAACTTTACACAACAGTTGACTTCAGATAAATACTAATAGTGCCTCTACAAGTGTCTAGTCTACAACTTTAGCTTACTAGTAACTGTAAGTGTAAAAGGGCCACGATCAACACAAATATCTGTTGCCTGACATTTATCATTTTTTTCACAGAAACAACTCAATTTTGCATTAATTCACAATTGAATGGATATCCCCCATAGAACTTTATGTCAGACTTACCTAAGCTGCGTAATCGCTTTACGATCTCATCAACAGCACGTACATTCGTTTCTTGGATGTTTACATCTGAACTCCGCGCCTAGCCGAGCAGTACGGCTGTTCTATCATGTGCTAAGCTTCCTACGTCATAAAATATTATTTTGACTGCTGTAACAACGTTGGTTTTGCAGTTGCGTTAATGAATAAACAGTGTACAAAAGAAGTTGATTTGTTAAGCGTTTATTGCTAATTCTTATAGAAAGATAGACTTAAAATGACGATATTTTAGACTTTATTTAGACTAGAGTAACAGATGTATCCCGAGGACATAACAACCCAAGCTATCAATGAAGCCATCTATTGTCCAATGAACAAGACTTTAACTGGGGCGATGGGATAATCAACCAATGAAAATCTTTCCCTCACTTGTGCATGGCATTTCTATTGACTGAAGATGGCGTCAGTGGAGGTGAGTGCGAGTTTTAAATGTAATTTTCTGAAAAAAATCTGCAAATGTGCAAATAATCGTTACCCTAAATATTCAGAATTTTGCAGACTTATAATATAGATACCGATGCATATCTGATCTTAATTTCAACAGAAGACATAAAAAATTAAAGAAAATTTCATTGAATATAACCTGTACGATATCAGCTGTTTCAATGTTTACGTAGCTACTGCCCATTGATTGAAAACTTCTAATGACTTTTTGAATCGTGTATTCAACCCAATTTAACTGATAAAATTGTTATTTTTTCTGGGTTCACCCAGCTAGTATGTAAGGATTCATATTTTTAAGTTGGAAGATCGTCGAAGTCCAGGTTTCTTTGCTTGTGCAATTTAAAGTAGTGTTACATTGAACATATACACACTACAGTACTTCATTATGCATGCACTGCCTGTACCGGTGGGCGGGACTGGTACATGTAACTTACTACTACTACTACTACTACTACTACATTATGAGCTTTCAGTTTTCCTCTCTGTTAACAAGTACATTCTGTCTCCTGTATGTGCTTAAACTTGTAGTGACTGGCAATTGACGAATTGACGTACATGTACAGTACGTATCTGGTATACTACACCGGTGCATTTTTTTAAAACACATTTACAAACGCCAACCATTTATTTATCAAAACTTAAGTCATTCACCTCAGCACTATACTAATAACCCTACTATTCTAAACAGCCCCAGAAGAGGCCCCACGTGAAAACTGAGCGGATGCAGGAATACTTAAGCAACAACTGTGATGTGCCTATAAGCCCCCAGCGACTCCTCAAGTGCCCCCATGATGGCTGTGATAAAGTTCTTACTAGCTCCCCGGGACTGAGGTATCATCTGAAGTCACATTACCAGGACAGACCTTACATGTGTGACAAGTGCAGGAAGACCTTTAAAAGGTGAGATGTTTGTGCTAGTATATTGTTTTGATGATCCCTTGGGAATTTATTTATTTATTTAGTATTTATCTGTTGATTTATTTATTATTGGATTTTCTTTTCTAAAGAGAGATATATATGTAAGATTTGATTAGTTTATTTTTAACTAATTTAAAAAACAATATAATTTTATTGTGCATTAGTTTATTATTATTATTATTATTATTATTATTATTATTATTATTATTTCAATTCAGGATGGCTTTAGCATTGTTTTTGGGTTTGCAGATCATGATTAAAATTTTTGCATTATGTGTAAAAATACTTTTTTTAAAATAAATTTCCCAAAAATTGAAAAATATCTATCAGTATGAGTGATTTTTGTTTTATGGGACATGCACTGCCTGTTTTGTCCTTTTTCAATTAATCCATTAATTCTTTTCAGCTCCAATGGCCTTAAATACCACAGAGAGAGAACATCCTGTGTAGAGACGTCTTCATTCCAGCCAGTGACTCTTAGCTGGGCAGACTCCAGTATCTCAGCTAATCTCTGTAGGAATATTACACCAACTTTAGAATGTGATGAAGGATCAGAAAGTCTTCCATGTAAGTCTATTGATGTATTTAGTTTTCATCTTGTTTTATTATTACTTTTTTGGTAAGAAAAATGGTGCAAACTAAGATGTCTCAGTCAGCTTGTTTGGTAAGGGTGTTTTGCCCATGGTTGGCTGTAGCCTTTATTTTGTTGGTGAATCTTAAAAAAAAAAAATTAAACAGCCATTATATATGTAACTACCACGGTAAATTGTCAATAAACAAGTGAAAGAAGAAATATATAGAAAAATATTTTCAAATTATTCACTGGCTTATGGTAAATGCTGAGTGTGATCACTTAACAATGTGATTTATAAATGATTTTGATCAATATGTTTAAGTCTCCAATTTATTCGTATTATTTTATTTTATTGTGGAAAATGACACCTATTTTTTCTTGATAAGCAAATCTCTCATATCGATTAATTAAACTCTGCTTCTTATTGTTACTTAGTTTAGTTCTTTTCTGATATATAGAGTTTATCATTTAAACAATGAAAAAATCTTGACCTGTTCACCCCACACACTAAACTAAAATTTTATCATGTTCGTAAGGACACATTTATTAGTGAAATAAATCATTAAAAATAAGAACATAAACTTTTTTCTGTATGTTTATCAAATAAATTAATTTCTTGTTACACACACACACTAAACTTAAATGTTGACATGTTAATAAGGATGCATTCATTAGTGAAATAAATCATAAAAATAAGGTTATGATTTTTTCTTTCTGCATGTTTATCAAATAAATTGATCTATTTTTACAGTAGTAATACTAAAGGAAACCGCTTTACTTTCTTTTCTTTTCTCTTTTTTTTCAAAATGTAAAGGAAAAGTAATACAATTGAACCAAACAAGGAAAAATGTTTATTAGTTTATAAAATATAGTTTTAAAAATGATTAATATGCAGCTGGTCTCATGTAGGTAACACAGTGAGCTGTGTGTGTGTTTGAACATGCAAATGAGATTAACTGTTTACTTAACTGTCAAACAAACAACAACAGTTCACCAATCATGTGCGTATGCTTCAGTCAGAGTAAACACTTGGGTATTTAAATGAACTCGCTATAACACTATAGGCTATAGAAATTATTGTTTTCCTAGCCTATTCAGTTGTATAGTGTATTGATATTTTATTAGTTCCCTGCAATACAGGGTCTCTTGCCACATCCTGCTGAAAAACTTAACGCAGGCAAATTTTTCCTTAAGTTTATAAAATTTGTTGTGCCTTTCATTTTCCTCCTTCAAAATTTTGTCTTGTTCTTTCAATATTGGCAATTGTATGGCCTAAAAAAACAAAAAAATTTGTTCGATAATTGGTGTGAGGTAAGGGACCTCGCTGTCAATCCAGGTATTTAAATAAGCAATGTTTGGCGCAGACATCTTGAACCCTAGCACGCAAGCTTGACAGTTGATTTTTTTCTGAAAAGTTACTAAGGCATCTAAAACAGGACTTGCTAGCAATGGAGATCTGAAACATGGGGAGGCATAAAGGTAACTAGGAGCTTTTTTTAGAGTGACTCTGTGAAGAAAATGTCATTTGGGATCAAAGAGAGCAATGAATGTGTAGTGTGATGAATGGTTCCCCATTGATAAGGCACCATTCAATCTAATGCCACTCAGATTTAATGTTGATTTATTATTTATCTAACCCATTTTACATCTCAGACTGATGCGTGTTTCAAGGGGTTTGCATTTTTAAATTTTTAAACTATTTTTAATTTGATGACTCAAGATTTTCCTTTGGGTGATATAACAACAAAGGAAATCGTACTATTGAATGAGGTGTTGCATTGTTCCAAGTTCTGTGCAAGGGGTTTCTGAAAGGTCGCTTGCTGCTAGTCTTTTTCAATTTCAATTCAATAGCAACCATTTACATGACTTAAGACTCCACTGCAAGGTGAAAGTGTGTTCCTTTATTCTTTCAGAATAAGCTTTACTTTGTGCATTGGTCTCAAAATTTTATAAATAAAACCTATTGAATGCTTTCAATTACTGAACCATGTTGTTGTATTAATTATTGATTTCAAGTGTGAAAAAAATTAAACATACACATTGAGTATTACACAGCACATTAAATTTCACAAGACTGTGTTCAGAAAAAAAAAAATTGATTACATGCCTTTGTATGACTGCTTGAAATTCATTCTTGTGTGGTTTGCACTTAATTATTCAAAATTTGTTTATTTATTCATATTTTTTTCCATTTTTGTTACATTAAAGCAAAAATTTTAATGAAAATGTTCAAAAGAAATGTGAAGTGTATTTAGGTGGCATTCAAATATAAATTATAGTAAGGTCAAGAAATCTTCTAGCATGGGAAAGGATTTAATTATGCATTTTGATTTTCATTGCATAAATATAATGGGACAAAGTTGTTTATGATTCACATGCAAATTTCATTTTAAAAATCATTTTTTGAATTATTATTTAATTTTTTTTATTTCATTACTGTGTGAGGTAAATGTTTTGATATTAATATTGATAAAAATCTTGCTGTATACAACATAATTGTTATATTATTTAAGCCAGGTAATTTGATGAATTTATATCAGTTAAAGTCCCCCAGTATTGTTGAAAGAAAGATGTAGAAAAATCTAAAAATTAAATTAAAATAATAATAATAATAATTGCCCATAAAGCTTTTAACCTGAACATAAAACTTCTTAGGATACAAAATCTAATCACGTAAAAACAGGATTTATAAGTAAATACTCAGCATATGACAATTATAAAACACTGACTTTTATTTTCTTTATTTTACACCCAAGTCTTTTCAACCTTTAAATTTAAATTCATGAATAGAATTTGCCATCAGTATTTTAATAAGATTACGAAATCTGTTTCATGCTATATAATATATAACAGCCTAATTATGTGTATACTTGAATATTCAATTTATGTTGTTATTTATTTTTGTATGTCATGTTAAACTTCTTTAACTGTTGAAAAAAACATTGATTGTGAATTTTAAAATTAGTTGCTAACTCTCTTCTTTGTATACAATATAAATTTATGTATTAAGATAATTGTATCATTTTACAGTTGATGATGATGAGGATGATGACATGTTAGAAGTAGTGACCACAACACGGTCAGCAAAACATACCCCACCGTCCCTACGCCTGGACAGTTCGGACAGCTCGCCCATAGATGTGGTGTCCACTACAGATGGGGAGGACAGTAATGCCAATCATGTGACTGTCCAGCCTGTGTCCACTTCCAACTGGCTGGAACAGCTGGCTGAGATAGCCACAGGACCAAAGAGTCCTTTAATACAGAAACAGTCCACTTCTGAGAGGTATTGGAAAGTAACAACCACTAGCTATAGACTATATTATTTTAGGGTTTTTCCTCTTCCAGCTATTAATAACTATTTGTTTTCAACAACATCTTCAAGATTTTTTAAATCAAGTTTCAGTCTCAAAAGCAGATTGATTTTACTCGTATTTACCTAATGAGATACAAATTGATTTATTTTGTAACTTTCAGGCAGCTATTACCCAGTGTTTATAAAATTGATGCTTTTTTGTTTGCATTTTCTGTAGAAGTCCCGCCAAAAGCTTCCTGGAGTGTTCTCTCCATTCATATGCCCGTCCCCCACGCACACGCTCTCCTTCTCCACTGCGTGGGAACACCAGAAGTTTGTCTTCCTCTGCTTCAGAAAGTCATTTCAAATATAACTGGTGAGTTTTTTTTTCTTTTGTGTAATGGTCGTATGGTTTGTTTGAGAGTTATCTTGTTGAAGGGATATTTGATTGGTCTCATTTGACAAAGTGTGAGTGTATTTAGAATTTGGTTTTATGAAGACTTAGGCTAAATATAGTTCATCTATACAGAGATTGTTAAAGTTTTATAAGTACCAAGTTTTGCTGTATTACAGATTGTCAAGTATATAACTAAACTGGTGATCATTTCTTAAAATGTAAATTACACTTAAGTAACAATAGTTTATAACATGGGGTACTTTTTTTTTCATTTTTTGTTTACAGTGTAAAGTTGGTGCTAAATAAAAGTACAATAAATAAATTTTAGAGACTTAGCATATTTAAAAGCAGGGAGTGATGAAATGAAATGATCAAGTGTTTTTCGAAGCAGGATTCAAATATCATGCCTAAGCCCTTATGGTTGACTTGGTTTTCCCAGTTTCATAGTAGTGTGTCAAGTAAATAGTGTACTATGAATATTTCAGTGATGAAAGTGAATCTCGTGTGAGTTCGTCGTCGCCATTTCCCTCGTCCCCGCTAGATGACAGTTATGGCAGCTCAGGTAGCTGGTCGCATTCCTGGCCCTCTGCAGTGTGGCAGTGCTTTATACAAGGTATGTTGGTTGG
This sequence comes from Lingula anatina, assembly GCF_051362555.1. Lineage (NCBI taxonomy): Eukaryota > Metazoa > Brachiopoda > Lingulata > Lingulida > Lingulidae > Lingula > Lingula anatina. The sequence continues at coordinate 21,521,327 of NC_141772.1, forward strand.
TTTATCTGTTGGTTTATCTTTTAATATGAAAATCCATGTCACTCTTCTGTATTTTGCATAATTTATGTTTCCTATCTATCTGTTAGTTTGTATAGATATATTCTTTCAAATTAGTAAATGGAATATCATTTTTAACATGTGTATGTGAATCTGATATATATGGTGCAGATCGAGTCACAAGCTGCATGACAGTGTACACTTTAAGTTATTTGCCAGTCACTCTAGTTATCTTGAAATTTCCCTATCAAATCTGAAGGTATAAGTTTGAACATAAGGAGACCTACCTGCATTGTTATCCATACTTACTACAGCCCAATGGTTCATCATCTATATAATATATTCTTACATTTTCTACTCCAGGAACAAGAATACGTTTCACAACGGGTAACAAAACAGAATGGCAGCTAGCGGAGGACCTGGCAAATACTTCGTATCTCACAGCTCAAGCTTCTCAAGGCAATCTTCCAAAAGACAGCAAGTACGTTGCCATCATTTTAATTTTAGTTTAATGATTTAAAAAATTAAGTAAAAACAGCCCCATTGTGGAATTTATTTATTTATTTATTTATTTATTTATTTATTTATTTAGCTATGCTCCCAATGGGCTGACACTTCTCCACATAGAAGAGTGCAAAGCCACAGAGCAGCGTCCTGTGCCATTTCTTCGCCTCAGGTTCTCCTCGGACATTCCCACACAGTCAGAAATCATTGCTGAGTGTGCCTTGGATCATCCCTTCTTTGTCAGGGAGAAAGGTAAGTCAAGAGAGTCATAGTATGTTATCAGTATTATTTTAGTTTCTTGATTGGTGTTGTAGAAAATGAGGCAATTGCTCAGTTACCCAAAAAGACATTCCGCTTAGCCTTAGCTGGTAAAAATGTTTGAACTTAATATTACACTAGCCCACTTTGAGTCTCTGATTATGGAAAAGGCAAGTAGCCTATAAAGTTTTTGGCACAGACTGTTATTGTCAGTTATTAACTGTAAGATACATGTATAAAGTTTTGTCTTCTCAGGTTGGTCCAGTTTCCACCCCAGTATGACAGTGGAGCACTATGGTATCCCCTGCAGTGAGCTGGAGGTAGGGGATATCACACTGCCTCCCTCACACCCAGAGGCTACATTTACTGTGGATGTCTTTGAGAGCTTCAAAAGGTGAGTTGTATGATTGTGTGAATATTGTGCAATCTTTGCCACGAGGAACTTCATTTTTATTTTGTGCAAATATTAATTTTCACATGTTTTCAGTTGAATATTTTTAATTGGTTCAGTTTAAAATTTCATGATGATCAAATCAAAGTGGCTTCATCTGCAGTCTAATGAAGACTTACAATTAAGATAAAAGCATATATTAATATGTGCAAGATGTTAATATCATGCTAAAAATTTGATTTTGCTGGAGATGTCAACCCTTCATTTAATCACCAACTGTTTTCAGGATTACAACCCATGAACCCATTTCTAGTTTTTGAGTTAGTCTCATGACGGAGACAGGGGCAGGTTCATTTCACTTATGACAATAAAAAATTGGAAATTTGGAAGTCAACATAAAGGCAATTTTCCCCCAATGGTTTGGATAGGGTTTGTCTTGATCATAATGGAAAATTTGCTGAGATTTTTTTCATTCCAATTGAATTCTAAAGATGTTTTTTTGTTTATTATTATTATTTTTTATGTTTACTTTTTTTTTCAGTTATGACTTCACTCCTATGGATTCCTCTGCAGTGTTTACTCTTAGTACAATGGCCAAGGTAGAATAAAATGATCCACTATAGCACAAACTCAGAATATATTGAATCCAATTTCTTTTTAAATTTTACATTAAAATATGTTATCTATCACACATAAGTATTATTTTTTGTAGAGTTAGTTATTGGTTTTGTGTGTGTTTGATTTACATTTTTGTCAAAAGCAAATCAAGGCTGACTTTTAGTATTTAAATTTAAAAAAATAAAGAAAGGTCCGTAGACTGATTTTAAAGATGTTGCAAATTTCATTTTGTTTAACTGTATACATATTTTCCTTTTTGGATTTACATGATTTTTATTTTATGTTAAATCTTAAAATCTTGTTCAGCTGTGACTTTAGTTTAAATTATGTAATGAATTCTATCCTTTAAATTATTTAAGTATTTAGGATGTCCTCAAGATACTTTATTAGAATGATTTCAAATATTATACATGTTATCTGCAGAAAAGTAAAGAAAGCGACAGCTGGAGTCCAAAGTCCAGTCCCACCACTTCCCCCAACCGGAAGCGCCTCTCCAAACCAGAGTCCCCCAGCAAGGCAAAGAGGCCCATGAACGCCTTCATGCTGTTTGCCAAGAAATACCGTGTAGAGTACACACAGATGTATCCTGGGAAGGATAACAGGTTGGTATAATTAGATAGAAGTAGAAAATTATTACAATGATAGATTTTGATGAGTTTAAAACATGATGAGTTTAAGTGATGAGTTTAAGTGGATAAAAGTTAAATGAAAATTTTGCTTAATAAAATAATTATTTATTCCCTGTTAAGTTATTGTAGCTGTAGTATAATTCTATCAGATCAGCATGGTGAAGCCAAACTGTTTTTATCTTTTTTCCCCATTAAAGCAGATTCTGAAATAAAAATGTGCAGTCTTGTTCACCACGAGGATTTAATGCTGAATATATAGTCATCATCATCATGTACAGTTGCATTTGAAAGCCAAATTTGGATAGTTTTTTTATTTTTTTATTATTTTTTTTTATTTTAAATAAAAATTATATAGTTTGCAGAGTATAACCTTCATTATTTCTGATTCTTCCAGAGCCATTAGCTGTCTTCTTGGAGAGAGATGGAAAAAGCTGAAAAGTGAGGAAAGGAAGGCTTTCTCCTTGGAAGCCAAGATGCTGGCAGACCAACACAAGAAGATCCATCCAGATTGCTGGAAGAGAAAGAGATCCACTTCTACTGGGGTATGCTGTTAAATACTTTTTAATTAGTTAATTAATTGGGCTTCTTTGTAAGTGTTGAATTTTTAAAACAATTTATTTCATAATTTTTGTCAGCACTGAGATATGGAATGTGGGGTTAAATTTTTTATTATAATTTTTATTCTTTTAAAAAATTTTATCATTATCTATATGTGTCCTCCTCATTCAGAATGGTTCAGTTCACCTCTTTATTCACCTTGTTTGACAATCCACAGTTTAACTGTGGCTGAAAAATATTTATATTTTATATTATATTTATTTTAAATTTCATACGTTTTATTTTAAAATTTCAGAGTCTTGAATGACACACTGATCAAAAAGAGGGCACTTGAAGAAAAGAAAACTAAAACAAACAACTGTTACAGTAAAGTTATTTTACACTGCCATTTATTCATCATTATCTGCCTAATTTTTGGCCTGTGGACTGACCTCCCTCCATTTTTTTTCTCTTCTTGTCTTGTGAATACTTTGTAGTATTCATTAGAATTCACTGCATTTAGAACATTCCAGTTTCAAATTGTTAATTATTGGAACTTTGAACGGATTAGACCCAGATTACCCCAGTCTTTGCAAGACGGCTTAATTTATTCTTTTAGGACTATTTATTCTTATTTATATTATGATAGTTACACCTTTTAGTTTTACAGTTCTTGTAGTAAGAGCACTTGAAATGAATATGTGGATTGTTTATTAGGTGCTGTATTAATTACTGGCATTATGCCAATTTCAACCCAGCTTTTTAATGGTGTTCTCACGTTATTAGTGATTATTAGTAATATAGCCATGAGCTAAAGGATATATATATATATATATATATATATATATATATGGTTTCAAGATACATTTGATAAGGCTGCTGAACTTATTAAAGAGTCCCCCTTATTATTAAGAAATACTTACTGTTATTTGATATTTTAAATGTATATATGATGGATATATATATTATTTGTATATGATTATATGAATGAAAACATTGGGTAAAGGTAATCTTCCAGTTAATAATAATATTGTGATGTCTGTTCAAATTATTAAGCATATTAATTTTTTTCCATACATTTCCTTTATTTCACTATTCATTGATAGTAAGTATATAGCAAATATACTGCTGCTTTTTGAGCTAATTAAAAGCATATTGTGATATAACAATTACTGCAACAGTTATACTCCAGGTGCCAAGATGATAAAAACGCAGTGATTGTTTAGTTTTGATACTAAGTTTTAATCTTAAATCATATATTAGAAATAAAAGAGAATAGTTTTTTAATTCAGTTATTAATCATGTGATTTTGAATTTCACAGTCTGTTAAAGGGCAGATTCATAACTTAATTTGTTTTCACAGTACATACACCATTAAGTTCAATATTTATTTCTGGATTAAAATGAAATTATTATGTATAATAACTTCATTTAATACTATGATATAATTATATCTCTAAAGTGGTGGCCTAGCACTGAATGGTTGCTTTGACAAGATATACTTTTGTTTCTACACCTAGTCCATGCTTTGGGGGTTCCTTAATTTAAACAGAAATAAAAGGCCAATTGCTATAACTGCTGTTAGTAGCAGTTTGAATATTTAAAAATATAATATCTAAATTTCTGCAGGATGTAATTCACTCAAGGGTAAAAGTTGAAATTTTACAAGTTAAAAGACGATTATGATCATTATTTTTACTACTGTTTAAATTATATATCATGATCTCAGCATGATGTAATTCAGTCAAGCCTCCCTGTGCTGCATGGTATGTTAGGAGTGGTCAAGAAGTGGTCAGTCTGATAGTGACCAGTACTGATCTCAGCACTCTCCTGTTTGTGCCAATTTGTACATTTATAGATATATTTCTAATTATTTAATGTACATACTATCAGTGCTATCAGAAATCTTTATAATATTATAATTGATATATTCGATACCAAGAATCTTACTAGTTATTTACCAAGTTTCCTTCAGTGCATGGAATTGCGAAGAGAAAAGTTAAGGATTTTTAGCTCCAGTTGAAAATGAAATGATGTGAAAAGACATTTACATTCCTGAACAGACACATCTTCCAAGTGTCAACTGGTACCAAATATATACTAAGTCTTATAGCTGGCTAAGGCAACATTTGCATGCTTTTTATCCTACAGGTTAATATTCGGTTGTCAATGAATATTCTTGATGATGGGTTATGGATACTGTGCAAACTCAACCTACCCTTTCTGGGCTGCAGTTGTAAGTGGTTCAATGTTGGACCATTGTTTTGATGCTGATTTCTTCCTCCTGTCAGTCAGTCTTTTAAGGTGCCTGGAGTAGCACAAGCTGTATACTGTGCTGCAGATGCTATGCCCATTTTTTTAATGTTTTTTCTTCTGTATAAATTCACATCTTATACTGTAATTTGTTTTTGGTGGAATGCAAGGAACAGATATTTTCAAAATTTAGTTAAGCAATTTGTTTATAGTGATATTTATGAAGGCACTTGTGGAGGAGTTAAGTTTTCAAATTATGCATTTTATTTATTATTATTATATTAGTTTTATGAAGTCTTTCCAGATTGATGCTGTTTATTAGTCATAATATTTGCACATTATTTTACGTCACTCTAGTTTCCCCCAACTAAATTGTATTAGAGATGCCTGATGTTTGCCCTTTTTTGTCTACAAATTGTCTTGGTGCACCGTTTTGTATGCTAATTTAAAGTTTGTTTCCCAAATTGAATGTACAATATATTATTTCTTTTATTTTTCATATTGAAAATATGATAAAATAAAGAAAATTTAAATCAAATGACCCTTTTTCGGATTTCGTCTTATTTTATGTTACTTTTATCTTGCTGGCCATGCAAACTTACCTAGGGAGAACTACAAATGCATGTTTTTATTTTTTGAAAATATTTAATTTTATTTTACAACAGCACTGACACATTACAAACAACTCATGGAAAATATTCAAGTTTAATGTGTAATATGTATATGCTGATCCTCGGCATTAAGTTGGTTCAACAGAGAAGTTTACAAATGTTTACATATAAAATACTATACAATTCTAAGCACAGTTTTTGTCGCCTGGGCACATAAATACCACCAATACATTAATTTAAAAGCTATAATATTAATACTTGCATATCACTGCTTACTAAGAACCTATCTTCTAAGGCAGACAGTGTATGTTATCATCTTCAACTAAATTGTTTATAATTAAAGCAAGCACTTATCACATTATTTATATTATTCTTGACAAATACTGAATAAAGCAGTCCGTTTTCACGCTGGCAAAAAAGTTCATCACAGTGAAGAAAAGAGGGATACAAAATACAGTCAATTATAATTTTAAAGCACCATAGTTTGTTATAATAATTACACATGAATAAGTAAAACTTAACATTCATCTAATCATAATATTGTTGTAAGTTACAAGATTAACAGCACCTATAGTAAATATCAAATGTTGAATACACTATAATACAAACTTGTGAAAATCAATTCAAAGGGATAAATCATTGCCTTTTTTTCTTTGAGGGTGACAGTCTTACATATCACAAACTTTTTTTCCTTAATAACCTGTACTTGAATTATATCAAAATTGTATCAAATGTATCAACATTATCAAAAGTATGTTGTTTTTTTTTCATTGATGTAATTACTAACCCTGCTCAAAAATTGCATTTTCTTCTGGTAAGCAAAATTGAAAGGAATGCATGTAACCATTATTTTGATTGGCTGATGCCGATTCCATGATGGTGGTTCACCTAAATAATTTACTACTGCCTGTGGTCTAAAATAGTGAAGTTTTCCTTGTTATAAAACAGGCACAATATTTTTTCTAACTTGACTACAACTGATTTATCTCGTGTCATAGCAGTAAGTCAAAGACTAAAATCAGGTTCTGAAAATGTGGCCCAATTTCTAGGATGAGGTTCTTCTGGGAAACAGAAACAATGTGCATACATGCATTTATGTATATTGTAAGTTTTAATAGTAATGCTGTCCATAATACCCAGTGAATAATCCCTAAAAAGCACCATTTGTGTTAGATTTAGTATAAAATAGGGTCCTATAATTTGGAAATAATGCTGGATAGCCTGCGACACCAAACAACTTAAGTTGAAACTCAGTCTTAGAAGAAACTACTGAGACCTTTAATTGACCAAGTCACATAAAATCTTTAAAGCTACTTACCTCTATTTTTCAGTATCTTAACCATGCCCGCTTTGAATAAGTGTACAGTACAATGTACATAGTTCATGCATACGTACATACAGTGATATTATTATACATACATGTCTTGTCAGCAACTTTTATATATTTATCCCCTATGGGTACACATGATACACAAACAGACTTCACAAACTGCAGAGTTTCAAACTTTTGTCCATAATCAGATGTGATTCTACTCGGATCAATTTCAGATTCGATAAGTGCCAACTTCTTCATTGTTTTATTTCCCCAGCATGCCCACGTGTCTTAACTCAAGCAGCATTTGATTTAAGTTCACCATGTCAATCACAAACGTAAAATCAGGGATGAGACTGCCATTTAGTGGAAAAGTTGGAAAATATTGCTTGGGGTCCAGGGGGTCGCCAAGGTCAATGATATTTTTGGCTCCCAAAAAAGTCGGAAATCTGCCAATAGACGAAAAACCTCAACCCCGAAAATGTTTTTTTTTAATCTTTTTCGCATACCCTTCTACAGTACCACAAAATCCATCATGAATGCAACACCCATCTGTGCCTTACATGGCAAACTTAAAAAGAGGTCAAAGACCTGTGTCAAGCTAGCTGATACTGTCTGAGGGAACAAACAACATCTCGTATGATCACTTTACATTTCTCTGCCACATCTTTAGAAAACAATAGTATGTTCAGTCTCTTGTGGAGATTTTGTGCCACAGTGCCATCTGAAAAATCAATAACATACAGATCTGTAAATTTGGTGAAGTTACACAAAGATTCAGATTAGCTAATATAGACAAAAATCAAACAAAGAAGAACTAGAAAAACACTTCAAGAGCACAGACCTCCGGCAAGGCAGCAAAGTATCCACCCAATGCCGTTTCACCCCTAAATTTTCATTCTATAATGATTTAGTTTTTTGATTATTGATTATTGATTGATTATTGATCAGGATCAAAATCAAAAACTAATCATCTGTTCCTTGGCCCACTTCTGACAATTCCTGAAAATTTCATCAAAATCGGTCCATAACTTTTTCTGTAATGTTGCTAACAGACAGACAGACAGTCAGACAAACTGACGGAACCAAAAACATAACCTCCTTGGTGGGGGTAATTATATAACATAAGTTACATAATCATTATTACTTCAAAAATTATATTTCAATTACTTATTTAAAAAAAAGCATAGCACACTGTAATTCTAAAACAATAAATACTTTAATATCAAACATAACTCACTTGTCTTTAAAGCTTCAGTGACAGGTCCATGGAGTAGATGTTGTAGACACAAACAAGCTGTCTCCAGATGTGGACTCAGCTGAACTGGCTCCAATAGTGTCTCCAGCTTCTCCAGCAGTTTCATGGCTGGTTTAACTCTTGATGTCCTGAAATTTTGATAAAGCATATAATTAGCATAATATTTGGGAATAAATTAACATATTATCAGCATATATTTTTTAAAAAGACTGCTTTTGCTGAAAACAGCATGCCCAAAACAGACTACTATTGCACCAATGGTAATTTTGTTTATTTATCATTACTATTTTTTTTTTTTTTTGCAAAACAAAATGAATTGGGAATATAATCAAAACATAAAGAATTTAAAATATAATCATAAAAAAATTATTTGCTTTTAACAAGCAATTCCCCAAAATGACCATCTCAACTTACTTGCTAGTAGCAGCCTCAATGATGTTCACCACAATGGCTGGGTCCACATCTTTCAGGATCTTCCCTTCCAAATACCTGGGGTCCTTTCCCCTTGTGATGCAGTCCAACAGGTAGGGTGACCCCTTGACCTCTGACAGGACCTCGCTCAGTGGCTTGTCCAGTAAACTTAGGGAGGAGATGGGCTTCTTCTCTTTCCATAGGGTGAAGATGTGGTTGAGGATCTGACGGAGGAGATATTGAACATTTTAATATCAAGTTTACAACTGAATTCGATCATCTTGCACTTTGATTTCAATATTTTTCATTGATAAATATTCAAAATGAAAGAAGATTAATGCATTGGATCCATTGTGTAATACAAATTTGATTCAAATTAGTACCCTACAGTTATTGAAAATAAATAAAATGAATTGAAAAATCAATGCACAAATATTATCACTAAATTAATTTTTTATACAAATTCATGATAGACAAATGTGATTTAGTCACTGTTAAATAGTATACTAACATGAAGTAATATTATTTTTGTAGGATGCTAATATGACATTCAGCAAGTTGTCATTTCTCTTGAAGATAAAACAATAAGCAAATAGGTAATCACTGTTAGCATACTTATGTAGGTGCAAGCTTTGTTTATAAAAATCATGAGGGAAAAAGATTAATCTGATACCTCTTGGTTTAAAAAAAATTATGAACAAATCAAAAGTGAACAGTCTGTTTCTATCATGCCACGTGATTTTGTTTCTCTACAGTATACAAGGTGAAACAAGATTTTTATACCAAAAGGTATCAGATCTTCTCTCTCTCATATTTTCTAATGGAGCTCAATTCGAAGTCTTGTTATAAAATCAATGTGAACTAAAGGAATAAACTGAAGATTTTAGCTGGAAAACACCAACCAATTTTCTTACCAGAGTTCTCAGCGCTAAAATCTGGCACATTTTCTCATGATCATTACTCAAAGTATCTTCTTTGGATTCTTCCAGTTCGTACAGCGGCTTCTGTTCTGTGACCTTCATGGTGACATTAACAAGTGGAATTATCTGGAATGTTCTGTCCACTTTCTCCACCACAGGTTTCTTCCCAATAACAGGTTTGCTTCGTTTAATCCTGGAATTTTTTACAGTTAAATCTGCCTTGTTTTTTTCTATGGGTTTCAATGGCTGAGTATTTTCAGGCTGTTGGTTTTCAGTTTCAGAAGGTTTTTCTTCTTGGGGGATGAGGTCACTGACATGGTGTGTATCTTCTATGGGTGTCGTGGCGTCATTTTTGGCTAAAAGGGTGTCCACGTGAGGCTCATGTATGCTCCCCCACATGCGTCTGCTGCTGGTCATGTTATCGTCCTCACTAACGCACTCACCAAGGTCACTAGTGTCAAAATCGGGGACAAGTTTCTGAACCCAGGAGGGAGCCTCTGGCGGGGTGACATCACTTCGCGGAAGTTCGATAGACTCAGTCATGGAGCTCGTTGATAAAAGAGTGTCAACATCTGGCATGTGAACGCTGCCCCACATTTTTCTCGATTTTGAATCCTGGTCCTCTAGGTCCCTAATTTCCTCGGCAGACTTAGAATGTTTCACCTGATTTTCGGGCTCTGTTTCGTGGATATGTATGTTTTTCTCAGAGGAGAACCGTCTGACCCACTGGTGCATTTGAAATTCTTTGAATTTGGCATATTGAACCACTTTTCCTCCCGGAGAAACGGCACTGACTGACATAACACCATATCGTTCCTTCTCAGGAGCATATTTGGTCTCCTCACTCATCTTCACCCCTCCAGATATAGATTCTTTAGTTTCTTTGTTTTCTTTGGCAGTATTCACAATGGCACTATTTGTATGTAGTTCTTTGTTTGCTAAAATCAGGGTGAAGTTTCCTTTACTGACACTTTCTCTGTGCTTGTCTTTATCAGTATTTTCATTTTTTCTGTGATGATCTGCATGTTCATCGTGTTTGGCCTCTAGAGTTTCAGCACCGATTGTGGCACTCGATACTATAGGTGCCTTAGAATTTCCTTCGTTACCCTTTTTCTTATCTTGCTCAGCATCTGTTTCATCACAGATAACAGCAGCTCCACTTGCAACCTCAGTTGTATGATTTACTTGCGGTAATGAAAGTCTAGGTGAACCACCATGTTTTTGAAGACTCTTTTTCACTCCCTCCCTTCTTCTAAGCTTTGTTTCCAAATTAGTTGACTTGATCCTTGGACTAACTGCAGTTGGTGCCTGCTTTCTATCTAGAGGTCTAGGCGATTTTGCCTGCTTTGCTGTCTGAAGATCAGATTCTGAGGGACTTTGCTCTGGTAATTTTGAATCCTTGTTTCCAGACTCCTGTTGGTCAGATTTTCTTAAAATTGATGGAGGCTGTGCTGGATATTGTTGTTCAGTTTTAGGCTGATCTTTTAGTCTTGGTTTTGGCCTTGGTGATACAGTCTCTCTTTGCTCTGATTCAGTGTTTTCTGATAGCCAAGCATTTCCTTGTGGCTGCCTAAGATCTGACAGTCCTTCCACATGTCCAGTGTTTTTACTCAGAGTCTGTAATTGTGTTGAGTTCGAAGATAAGTTCTCAAAATCTGACATTTTCACACTTTGATCAACAATGTTCTTTTCTTTAATATTCTCTGGTAACACAGCACATAGATCTGATATTGTGTCTGTTACATTCTGACTGACCACCTCTCCAGCATCCCCAACCTTGGTGGCTTGACCACTGTCCAGGCTGCCAACATGACCACTGTCTGCACTGCCAGCTTGAGCAATATCCAGTCTGTTAGTATGCAATTCAGCCACTGAAGCATTCTCATCTATGGTTTCATCTTCAGTGGCTTTGCAGTCTAATTTTATTTCTTCTCCGACAAAGTCACTAACAGGATTGGCAACCTTATCATTTCCTATATTTGCATCTTGAGAGCCATCAATTTCTGTAGTCAATTTCCCTTCCTTTACATCCACATTAGCTGTAAGGCAATCGTCACTGAGGTTTTCAGGACTTCTTGAGTCCTTGCAAGTAGCACTAGTATTATTACTTATTGTACATTCATCAATGACTTCTGTAGACTCTACAGTTTTTGCTACTCTATCAGTGTCAAAAGAATCCTTTGTCAGCAAAGATTTATTTTCATTGTCAATATTTTCCTCTGCTGTCAAGCTGGATATTTTTTGCGTTGATATATTGGCATTATCACTTTTGATTTCCTGAGATGGGTCAGATTTATCTAGATGGTTGCTATCATTGGGAACTTTCTTACAAGAGGCTGATGGGATATCTTGGGTTTGTGCTTTCGGTGTGTCCTGACTTGTGCTCGAGTCCAAATCAAGTGACACAATATCACCTGTTCCAAAAAGTAGAGATGCCACATCATCGTAAACATAGTCATTGGAAGACAAATGCTGAAAATCAGGTCTCTCACTTTCTGATGCCTTTTGGGGGGTTCCATTGCTAGAAGTAAAGTCCTGAGAAACAGAATTACCTGGCAATGTCACTGCATTGTCGTAAATGTCTGCAGCAGATTCCTGACCTGTAATTGCATTTTTCACATTCACTGTGTCCCCTGTAGTTTGAGTGTCATCACACAAAGTGGGTGTATCACCTTTGTTATCCGATGAACTCTGTACTGTCACCTTATCCCCTGTAATGATGACATCATCATAGTCTGCTGCTGTGTAACCTTGGTTACAACGTGAACTCTGACCTGTGGTGTCATCTGGACCATAGGTGTCACCACTCACACTCTTTTTGCTTATGTCACATGAAATATCTGCCTTGGAATGTGTGTCAGTTGGAATGTTTGGCTGTGACTGAGATAAGGTGGATAGCAGATTTCCATCGTGTTTCCCTGACGAAGAGAAACTATCAGATCCACTGATATCGCCATGGTAATGCAATTCATCAAAAGACGATTCTCCATCTGTGGTTGTTATTGATCCGCCAAATGTGTCGTCTGCAAATGAAACTTTCTTGTTCATTTGGTCCATGGAGGGAAATTTTTTCAAGATTCCCCTGGCAGGAGGCGACACTGGAGGTGGGGACATGTTGTCCACCTTTATGTCTGGTGAATTTTCACAAGCTCTGAAAATATAGCAAAAAAGACTTTAAATATGTGTTAATTGTTTTGCATCATTTCTAATACTGATCTCCTTTAAGAAGCCACAATTCCACACATATACACATTGAATTATTTTTTCAGAAATATAATTACATTTGAATATTGCACAGTTGGGCAGCTTATCCAATAAGCACACCAAGTTAAGGTCATGTGACCAACGTGTGACAAAAAAGACAGCATTCAGTTGCAACATGGTCTAAACATGTTACAAACAGGTTTTTATAGAATTTTAAAGAACCTACTGTGACTGATCTTCTTCACTTTCTGAGGCAGCAACAAAAAAGTTGAGCAGACGTTTCCCTTCAGTGACTATGCCAATGTCTTTGTGGTGATATTCCATCATGTGTTTCACCACTGGAATGGAGTACTGGGCAATATGTTCCAACACTGCTACATGCTTGTCAATCTCAGACTGGGTCAAGTGTCGCGTTTTCTCTGAAAAATTTAAAAAAAATGTAGCTAGGAGGTAAAATTTGCAGTCTTATCATGGAGTTTTGTTCTGCTTTTTGCCTGACACATATCAGCTGCAGAGAGAATCAGAATTTTCTGTAAAATGATTATATATTGTATTATTTAGGAAATTGACAACAAATACTTAATATACTTTAACAATCCTAAAACCTCACAAGTATACTGCGTTTTTTCTTTCTGTAATATGTAACTCAAAAACTTACTGTTTTTCATTAGTCCCTGAACCAAAGATGTTTGTGAAGCTGCTACATTCGCCACAGCCTGAGCTGCCATTTTGACTACTGCAGGCTTCTCTTTAAAATTGTGCATGGCACGAGTTAACAGATCAACACCGCTCTCTCGTACTGGAGCCTGAAAATTACCATTTATAAACAGTTACACGGAACGCTCACACCTGATCTTGTATACCACTTACTAAAACAATTTACTTTCACAAAGGCCAATGATAGACAGTTAGTATAATTATTATAAAAGAATACTGAATATTATACAAAAAATGGAAAAATGGAAAAATCATATGGATGAAAATTTGAAGAACAAATAAATAAAAGATTGCAACATCAGTCAAAATACACAAGAAAGTTATTATCTAAATAAAAGAAACACTTCACCACACACACCTTCTGGTTTGGCAGCGGTCTGTACTGTGCCAACATTGCCAGTATCCTACAGCAGTGGAGCTGAACCATCTCCACTGCACAGTGTGCTGCCATTGTCCCCATCACTGTCGCTGCAGCATGGCACTGGATGAAGATTTCACTGTTCTGAGGGATGCGACAAAGTATTGCCAGAATTCTCAGCCACATTACATTACTTTCAACAGGGTCCTATAAGTAAATATGAAGACATAAGACTCTACAGTTACTGTTACATAGTAAAGCCTAGGTCCCAACAACATTTTGGACGCACGGTTTTTAGGCTCCCTGCGTCCTGCTAGGAAGTAGCTAGATCGCAAGTAGCGGCTGTTGATCATGTCGAAAAGTTTTTATGTGCTGTTTGCATCCTCCAAAAGTCGCACGATGGACGTGCTCCTCACACACAAACTCCCACGTTTTCCCCATCTTTTGGCTGTAGACCACACGTAGCAGCCCGTACGTTCGGTTGGGACCTAGGCTTAACGGTTAGATATTTGGAATTAAGGACTACTGAAGAAGAGATGCAAGCTAACATCGAAGGTACAGTACCTCTATCCCACAACATGGTGGTAACTGGACACTCTGTTAAAAAGTATTCCAATTTGGACAGTGCAATGATTGCAATAAAGCCAGTCACTGTATACTTGTTGTTAATAAGTTATTTCACTTAGCAATCAAAATATTGAAAGTTTGGACTTTCATCCCAATACTGGTCAAATTAATTTCTATTATTCAAAGATACCAGCAAAATGTTTACATGACTTGTTTCAAAACTCTATATTACATTCATTACCAGTGAGTATTGGAGCAACTGCACCATTAGTTTTATCAAAGGAGCAAAGATGGCATGGCTCTCTCCACCCATTGCTTTCTCCTCCTGGCGATATTCAGTAATGAAGTCGCGAAATGCTGAGTCATCTTGGGTGGCTATTTCCTGTGTTGAAAAACAAATGAACAAATTAAAATAGAAAACATTTTGAAAGCAGTGGAGTTCACAAAATATACATTGTTCACTGTAAATATTTAGAGTTATAAAGCAGCTTTGAAAAATTTTCAATAAGACTCCTAAGGCTAGTAAATAAATCCGGTACAAAATATACATTTTAATTATACACTTTTAAATATACACTTCTAAAAAAGTGCTTGCAAATTCTCATCAAAACACAATTCCAAATTTTCAGCCAAACAAATCAACAAATTCTTTGGTAAAGAATAATGAAAATATTAAAACTCGAGATACAATTTGTCTAAAAAGCAGTGTCTTCTGTCTTACCGTCTTCTATAAATTAAAACCTAAAAACACCACAGTCTGTCTTTAATTTCATAGCACTATCTTCTTAAGGCTAGGGTCATTACTCAAAACTCATTCCACTTTTTACAATTATAATTTCTTTAATAGTTACTTGAAACATTTTGAAGATTGTGTCCACCTCCACTGCTCCAAGCTCAGAATCACAATACAACAGAAGCTGGCGGCTGGTGTAGGATGCTGATAAACTTGATACCTGAGGTATTTAGAAAAAGCAGTTTGAATATCCCTTATTGTCATGAAACTGATCTTTTATGTGGTTTGGAAACTTCCATACTAAATGTTAATAAGATGAGGAGGCCACGTGGCACAAGAATAAAACTGTCATCTTTTATGTCAGATTATGTTATTAATTTTTTCCCTTTAATAATAAAAACAAACTTTGTTATCATATAAATCAATCTATCAAAAAGGACACCACCTCCACTTTTGAATTAATACTTTACCCTATGCATAACACATACAGTTAGTATTTACATACCCCATTAGACATTTTCCATTTATCTTAGGGTAATATAGCTAAAGGGAATTTCAAGCTTTTGCCTGTAAGAAACTTACTCCTATCAGCCAGAGAGATTATCCCTGACACCAAATTCAAACTGCACCTTGAGACAAAGTTTTTCTCATCAGAGATCAGATTTTAAAAATCATTATAAAAAAATGCTAGATTGCATGATGAAAATGATGTTAGTCATCACAAAAAGCAAAAGTGTCATCATTTGACACACAGAAGTTCCACTTCACCTGTTCTGGTGTTTTTAACTGTGCAAACAGCTGGTCGTCTTCAGACAGGACACACCATTCTGATGACAGAGAGGACTCTTCTTCCAGTGAGTGCAACGGTAGTGACATCTGGGGGAGAGAAAGAAAGTAATCAAATATAATAGACAGTCATGGTGTGTATAAACATTCTGAATCAAATATTTGTACTATTATCAGTCTGTCGCATAAGTACTGGTTCGACACAAATACTACTGCAGAAATTGAAGCCAGGCTAGTAATTTTTTTTCATATCTTCACTCACCAAATACTATGTCTGCCCATGACTTAAGATTTCTAGACTTTGTTGCCCTGAGGGGCCACCTGATAAAGTTTTTGGCTCATTACTATTATCACAGGCTTGGGGAAAATGACCAAGCTGAATTTATTTAAAGTATATTAACATGTGTTTTGACAATTAAGCAAAAGATGAAGTAAAATAAACAGACTAACTGAAAACAGAGAGCAGGGTCTTACTGCAAAACTTACTGTCTTTTACTAAATCTACATTTTAATACCTCTGTCTTTAACTTCGAAGCACTGTCTTCTGCTTCTTCTTTTGGCCTTTGGTACTCAAATGTCCTCTTTGGCTTTGGGGGAGGCATCTTTGGAAGATTTTCATTTGGACTTCCTGGACTTTTCTTCTTCTTTTTGGGCTCTTTGGATCGATAGCGGTAGAAAAATGAACCACATTTTATAGTGTTACCTGAAATTGGAAAGAAAAACAAAGGTCAGTTTTTCAGTAAAATTACAGAAAATTTACAGAAGACAGACCACAGCACATACTCAACATACAATGCTCAGACTAGACCCAAGGGGAACATAACTTTTTGGGCTCTTTGGATCGATAGCGGTAGAAAAATGAACCACATTTTATAGTGTTACCTGAAATTGGAAAGAAAAACAAAGGTCAGTTTTTCAGTAAAATTACAGAAAATTTACAGAAGACAGACCACAGCACATACTCAACAGACAATGCTCAGACTAGACCCAAGGTCAGCTCATATATATTCCGTTTTTTTATGCAGCCAAATCAAGTTACTTTTCTATATATTTACAGTATTTTTATTTATATACTAACCTTACCAAGTGAGTACCCCTTCTTGTTTCAAATTTAAAAATTACATTCTAAAACGATGCAGCCTCTTCTATCTGTTTTAATATAAGTGTCTGCTAGTAAGCATTCACAATAGCAATAGCATTGGCCTACTTTCAAATCATGTGCCTCTTCTCACATATGAAATATATAGCCTGGCCCCCCCTTTATTTGTCAGTTATGTTCCCCTTGGCTATGTTGACCATGTGACAGACTGTCAGTCTTATAAATTACATCTTCAGCTAGCTAAACAGATGCACTTTCATTTTTAGATAGGTGGCACTTGACCTCAATACATTACACAGGTGCATTATAACTACTAAATGCAAATATTAGCAGATATTTTTGGTGAAACAGGTTTTCATTGTCTCTTGTGTAATGGTGATTAAGACGCAAAACATTTCTAAAGGGGTTTAAGGTGCTTTTTCTTCGATGAAGGGTTGAAACTTCCATCGACATCATCTAGACAGAAAAACAAGTTTATTTCTGTCTCTTTAGAAGTGATTTAATTTTATCGCAATTTTTGTTTGAGAAAATCAATATTCAAATGTCTTAGAAAATTTCTTCTCATTAAAAAAAAATTAAGGTTACAATTTGATAGGAAAGCTCATTTGGTGCCAGGAAAGCATTGTGGATCACAGGACATTGGTTTACTGTTATCTTTTTCAAGTTAGTCAAGCTTAGAATCTTAATATTATTTGACTTTGCATTGAATTTGTCATACTTTCAAAAGTTTCTTAATCTAAGAATCTGTACAAAAGTCACTTTTTACAATAATTGAAAACTTCAAGTGAAGCAATGAAATTAATGTCTAGTTTTAGTCAGTACAGTGCATGCTGATACACCCGTTGTTTTCTTTTTTTTTGGATTTCATTTTTTTTCATTTTCTTTCTTTTTTTTTGTATTAAAACAGCTTTCCATAATTATGTGTTGGACCACCCACCATTCTGAAGTTTGGTAGGCTGGACAAGTTCAAGGTCATCCAGCAGACAGGGCTCGTCTGCACTCCAGGGACACACCAACCACTCCCCTTTCTCCTTCTTCAGCCCAAACAGGACACCTTCTCCGGACTTCTCCACGAACACTCGGCTGTTGTCTCTGAACTCCACATGTTCACCAGACTGGACTGAAACAACAGGAAAGTAATTCCAGGTCATTAAAGACATTCAGTACAGTGGACTAAGGGGCCATTCCCACAGATATATGGATCGATCTATCTCACTGGGGAGTCTCACTAAATTGCTGTCAACTTGACCGACTTAAACGTACGTCACGTCTAGTAAAACTGTTAGGAGGTAATTATCTTTACCCCTAGCTGATTCGGTAGGCGTGACAGACATTTAAGCCTCTTAAGCTGATAGCAATTTAGTGTGAACCCCCAGTGAGATAGATCGATCCATATATCTGTGGGAATGGCCCCTTAGTCCAGATGGATTGATCTAAGTACTAGTATGGGAACCCAACCTAACAGATCCCCAGATCAAATATGGCTTGTTGCATAATCCCAGTGGGAAATCTATTCTGTGTCTCATCAGGAATTAAATGCAAGCTTTTTAGTGGGTCGCCATATTTGATCTGTGGATCTGTTAGTCTGTGCTCATAATCTTCCATTGCCCTACTAGTAATTATTTCACTTGTACAATATATGTATAATAATTATTATACAATTTTTTAAGATACTCACTGGTGTATAAATTATGTTAATTCCCATGTCATTTTGACATCCAATGTGCTGTAATGACACCAGGTGATATTAGTGTCACCTGAAGACCTTACTTCCACAACAACAACAAAAGTAAGGAAACTGAAAGCATTACATGTCATTTGATACTGTTCTGTCTAAAAGATTTACTACCTCTAGGGCTAGTCAATGCTGATTGAAAGGTAACACAACACCTGGGGCTTATTCCGGAAAAAAAGGAAAGTGAAACAATCTGGGACAGTGATACAGGCCCAGGACAGACAAAAAAAAATTGTATGTCATTTTGGTCACCTCCTTGGATTCCTATGTTAAGGTTACAAGTAGAGGAGAAAACTGTGCACTACCTCATAATATTATGAATAGTTCTGTACTTCAATGATATATAATATGAATTACTAGATTAAGGGGAAATTAATTAAAATGACCTTCTCAATTTTGGATCAGCTTAAGTACATGCAGCTTTTATATAAATACAAATTTTAATAAATAAATTATTTTAAAACATTCTATATACATGCTTAATGCATAGCAAATGGCTTTCTGTCAGTGATTCTGCTCATCTTCACATACTTTCAATATCATAAATAGTTATGAAAGGTCAGTACTAAGTTATAATGCCTTCTTTAATATAATATGCTTTATATTACTGTTTCAGAAACTATTACAAGGTCTTTTCCTTCCACAGAAAAACATAAATAATTCTCTTTTTAATTTACCTTTTTTTCTTGGCAGTTTTTTAAGAAACAACCTCTTAATGATAGATTTCTCCATGTTGATATGAAAAGCATCTGAAAACCACTTCAACTGAATCAGTTGGAAATTACTCATATCTGGGAAACAAAAATTGCAATCTCATAAAATATCTCAGTCTGTGACAAATTTCATGATCTCATGAGCTCCAACCACTTTGCAATTTTTGGAAGTAACCACATTTTATAGCATGAGACACATTGATCACAGCTTAACAGTGCATTTTCTTTTTTCTCTTCTTTTTTGCATTTTAAATTTAATTATTATCGTATCTTAATAATTTATACTGCTTGCTAACCTTTTTTAAAAGGGGTAACAGCTCTTCCTAAGATATTTAAAATGCCATAATAAATACATTGTAAACAACACACAGAAATATTATAAACCAAAATGAAAGCATTGCTATTTACCTGAGGAAAATGTTTTATGGCACTTTTCCTGTGAAAATGAAGAGTTGTTATCTCTTTAAGCAAAGACATCTACAAGATAGATCTACAAGATCATATAAAGCAAAGGGGCTGCAAATGCACAGTATGACTAAGTGTCATGGCAATGAAGACGAATGAAGTAATATACGTACATGAACTTCCTATATCACATCATAGAGGACTGACTCATACAACATCTGGGTCAGTTACTGTAAGGGATTTTGTATTACACAGAGTCATCTGCTTGTCTATAAGATACATCTGATTGTCTACCAGTTAGGCCACCATGAAATTAAGCACTTGCAAAAAATAAACCAAAAATGGACTTCTGCATGTGTGAGGTAGGTCAAATAATGGTAATAATTATATCTTTCCTGCCAGGAAACGACCTACTGCCGAGAACATTTTCATAAGTTGCATTGGCAAATATTTAATATTATTATTATTATGTGGGGGGGGGGGGGGGGGGTCTAGCAAATCTCTCTTATAAAAAAGTCTGTTCATACCAAGAGAGAGAGTGTATGATTTCATGGTGACTTAACTGGTAGACAAGAAGATGAATCTTACCTTACTGATGGCTCTGAGAGGACACACTTTTATGGAAAAACTGGTTGGCTTCACAAGAGTGTGCAAGTTGAAGAGATGAGAGATAACTAAAGACGATAATTTGAGATGGTGAATGTGGGAACTGGTCGTCATTTTACACTTTTTGAGCCCTTTAGTTTCATGCGTTAGCACAGCGTATGTGTTAAAAATCATCAATAGGAAACTCCCCGAGTTATAACACATACATTTCATCCCACATTTTCTACCAAACTTGCCATCGATTCTGACCCCCCTCTCCACCAAAATACTGTGAAATCTTGATTGATATTATGCTAAGTCTGAAGACTTTAGGCTATCTCGGATTATCCCCATTGGTGGTGACTGTGCAGTGCGAGCTCACAAGTTTCAGGTACAAAGCCAATTGTGACAGAATGGCATAGTTTGAAAACTGTACAGATATTGTGGGCGGTACCATGGGCACTACCTCTACCCAGCAAAAACCTCCCTCCCAGGCACTGAGAAACTAGACAGTATGCATGCAAGTCAATGGGAAATTGTCTTTGCCAAAATATGAGACAAAAGGAAAAACCACACATTTTTCTTTTATTGCCTGTAAAAGCTTGCCCGTGGTGGGGACTTGAAATAGAATGAATCTTCAATTTTCCCAGTTATATGAAGCAAATTTCTTGTCATAATTTGGGCAGATGTATTATGTAATGCTCGCCCCTATTTAGGTAGATCACAATCCGCTAGGGGCGCTACAGTCGTAACTGTCCACGGGCAGTGAAGTGTTAAACTGAAGTCGGCCTGCTGACAGTTTGCCTATGGAACCCCTTTTTTAAATCTCTCTTTTAGCGCTGCGTAAAAAAACTAATACAAGCCATTAACTAAATAAGTTGTAAATCAAAGAGTAAAATCCGGTCACATGATTTTCCCATGTTGCAGTCTTTGACAAGTTTCGGTTCTGCTTGTTTTAAGTTTTGCCTCTACAAAATGCTAAAAAATTTCAGGTAAGTGCTGGTATCATCTTTTTGAAATTTATATCCAGCAAAGTTTATGAAATTTGCTATATTATGTAGAAAAATCATGAAATTTGAAGGTTGCGAAGTATAGTTAATTTAATCCGCAATATTACATGATGTGAAAATTACCACAGGGAAATAGCTCTGCCCTGATTAGTCACAGGCTATGTGAGCCAGACAATAGGCTGAGCACACAAAGACACACAGGGTGCTCTGCTGCGCCTGAGTGATCATTGCTGGTCAGTGGGCACAGGTTTTGAGCTGAGAAGTGTGGACACTTTTGGTGGATTTTTGCAGTTAAAAAACTTCAATATCTTTGTTGCTTGTAGGAATATTTAAAAAATTCCAAATGATTTCATCCGGTTTTTGCATTACCTTTCAGATGATATAAGTATTTTAATTTTCTGATCAGTTTGAAAATTTTTCTGATATACCTACCCTATTTTTTTCCTTTCCTCAAATTCAAACGGCAGGCAACGTCAAAATTAAAAGTTAAAAGCCATAAGTAATCTATATCATTATGAGACTACGAGCAGTCCCTTTACACGGTCTTGTTCAAACATAACACCGACACCGGTTTGTTTGGTTTTCTTGTCAGATAAGAGGTGTCATGTTAATCACAAAACAGTGTCACTTCCAGAACGGATCCAGGATTGTTTATCCACTTGCTTACCTAGCCACTGTTCATCTTCCGCCTCCGCCAGAGACACTCCCTTCCCTGTCTTCAAGTCAAGGATACATTCCGCGTCTCTGAGCTGCTCAGAATCCATGATTCTAGCAGAAAAATGGATAAATATTTCGTTTCATTTTATCTCGACTCCTCTTCCTTTTCCATTTTACCGTTTCTGTACTTCAATGCAAAAGAGGTAAGGGGTTGAGCTCGACTGTGTTAGGAGATTTGTTTTGAAACTTCCCGGGAAAATTAGAGGAAGGCTGAGACAACGTGCAACGCAAATGCGATTTTCGTAAGGTTTTTCAGTTTATTATGCACTTGACATCCATGTTTGAATATATTTTAAGTGCATTCACATAAAGTCTTAATTCTAAACTAAAGCAAGCATATATAATTTAATTTTTGCATAAGTCAGTAAGTTAAGTAAAATACTGTAGGCTAATTAAAAATCCAGTGCTGCATCTCACTTCAGCGATGATTATACCAATCTTATTTATTTAAGGTGGATATTAAATCATTGCAATTATTTATCATTATTGTGGGGGGGGGGGGTTATATATTTTCTTTGAGGGAGTTTAATTTAACATGTTTAATTTAACAGTCTAATTTAACGTGTTTTTTAAACTACTATTGCATGTAGTTGACACTTCCAACTACCCCCAAGACACACTCAAACCTCCTGACATCCCTTTCCACATAGGCTTCAACATCAATTCTTTTCAAAAACACCAGCATTTTTTTTTTCTTTCTTACATGCATACTCCTGCAGTATTGAAAATTCTTCATGATTCTCTCATTCTTTTAAGTATCTCCTTCGGGGGATGGTGATGGGAAAACCAAACATCTTTCAACCTTTCCTGATGTACACTGTTAATGATATTTTAAAAAGATTTAAAAAAAAAAAAATTAATACATGTACTAGTAAATTTATTTGTAAAAAAAGACAAACATGAGTAGCTTGTTTGTGAACAATGCTGTTTTGTATGCAGTGATCTTTATTATTATTTTTATTGCTGTTGATTGGCTTTACTTTGTATAGGTAAAATTCTAAATAGTTGACAATGGAATAGGAATAACAGCTAGTATAGGTGGAAGTGACAACTAGTCATAACAATAACAATAAACATGAGGACGCATTGCTTTGGGTGTTTCTGGTCACATATTAGGTAAACAACAAAACAGTGACCCAGTCACCTTATACAATCCTCACATGCAGGCTAAGACTTTCTATGTGTGTTGTATTATATATGGTAAGAGAGGACACACTTTTATGTAACTTGACCTAGCTAGTAACCATGTTTGACACAGAGGGGCACTACTGTAGCAGTGGAACATGTACATGTACACAATACTATTAAGTCACTGAAGATAAAATATGGTGAGTTTTGTAGTGATTGTATTACAGCATCTTAATTTTTGCAATCAAAATTACTAACTAAAGTCTTTTATTTTAGTGACATACATTGCCTGTTACTGCCTGTTAAATTGTCTCCAGCACAATTGTAGACCTGCAAATCCCTTTTGCTGTGTTATGGTTGCATAAACAACATGTACCTGTAGTATATACAAAATCTTAAAAAATTAATTTACATTTAAATACTAGTATTTGTCAGTAATTAAGCATGTAAACGAGTCACTCTCTGCAGTAGTTATATGTACATGTAGCTGTGCCACAGGCGTGCCTGTTGTTGTCCTGCATTGGTATCTTTTACTTAAACTGATTATATGATAAAGGTTTCGCAGAGGTATATTCATGTATAACGGTTCTCCCTGCACTAAAATATAGGTTGCCAGTATAGCGTATACAATTAAATTGAAAAATGACAAGGACACTGCTTTCCCCTAAAATCATGCGGATTTTACCATTATATATATGCAGTATTAAACTGAGCAGGTGCCAGGTAATTTCCTCACTAATCAGTCTTCAGAAAAAAAAAAAAAAAAAAAAAAGATTCTAGAATAGATTACTGCTGCAGATAATATATATTATAGTATTTCAATTTGATGTCTGATAGTCCTGATATATGAGTGCATGAAGGAACATTTGCTAAAGTTAATTGGAATTTATATATACGTGTTTGTTCTTCGCTCATTTTAGTCTATTCATATCTTTGTTAAGTGAATTGTTTTAATTGATATTTTTATTTAACATTTCATACTGGATACTTACAGGAAAAAGGTAAGTAAAAGTTAATGTTGTCATCCCAGCATATTTTATCTCTTTCAAAAAATTATATCAGTTGAAAAATGAAAAATAAATCCGTGAAATGTCTAAATAAAATCAGTTTGATGGTGTCAGATATTTACTTTTTTCTTTTATTTTCTGTGAAAACAGAAGGGGATCATTTACTCTTGCCTGAAATAATTTGTCAGACATGTAGAAAATTTATGGATCAGAATTATTCATGAAGAAGAACAAACAGACACACTGCTATCTTTTTTTCCAATATATATATATATATATATATATATATATATATATATATATATATATATATATATATATATTGTAATATATTATTTCAACTTTCATAGTATTCTTTGCAAAGAACCTCTCACCAGAGTCAACCAACAGGAACCTTAGGAAGACACATCCAGTATGTCCGACATGTCTGACATAATGGAAAGAACGCCCAAACGCCCAAAGCGTATTATCACAGAAGTCACCGAATCCTGCAGCACCAACAGTACAGAGATAACCGAGACTTACAGGTCGCCTCGACCGCCAAGAGGAGATGGTGAATCAAGTAGCCGCTACTGGAGAGAAGGGTGGTCAGGGTTTGACCGCATGAGTCGGTGGCAGTATCCGGCCAGTGTGACCAGTAGCTCTGGGATTAACATGTCATCCTCCCCTGATGCCCAGCTGCTAGACTTAGACTATGACTTAGTGAGACAGCTTCAGACGCCAGATCAGGTGGGGTGGGGTGGGGGCGTTGATTATAGAGAGAGCCATTTTAGTAAGTTTTAACTTTTGAATCACTTTCATAATGGAGATGGAGGCTGGCAAATAAATTTTAATTATGTTGATAAAAATAGAAAATTCAGCATGCAAAAGTGGGAATGTTAAAAAAAAATTCAACAATTTTGGATACTATTCGGTTATACTTTGGTGAATAAGGCAGAATTGTTAATTTTTTTTTCTTTTGATATATTTGTTAGACTTTAATCCTTCAGATAATATTTCAAGGGCATTTTGCAGTTTGTTAATAAAACAATAATTATTAATACCAATATGTTGTAATTACAGATAGCCAGTATGGCTTCATCTTATGTCAACCAGCAGGTTCTCTTGCACAGTCACTGCCGCCTGACCACCCAGGAAATGGACCAGATTGTGAGAGTCATGCAGGTATATTAGGCCCCATTCAGATCGAGAAGAGCCGAGTGCTAGCTAGGCTGCGACCTAAATATGGCGGACCTACATGAAAGGAAGACCGCTTTATCCTGTAATGGTCCCTCTGCCTCTCACACGCCTCCCCACGCGTCGTCCCGGCAGGGACACAGTAGTTAAATCACGGCTCAATTCAACCGGTCGAGGGACGATGCGTTGGGAGCCGTGTGAGAGGCAGAGAGACCATTATAGGATTAAGCGGTCTTCCTTTCATTTAGGTCGCGACCTAGCTAGCACTCGGCTCTTCTCAATCTGAATGGGGCCTTATAATATATCTCACTGATGCGCTGAGATTCACAGGTTTTGGATAAACTGCATGAGGGTGATTTACAGTACTAAATTCTAGTAGTTGAATGGTGAGGTTTTATTATTTTGATAATAATTGCTGTTGCTGGGACAGGGATGTATATGATAATTTTTAATTAGCAATTTGCAAAATGATCCTTTTTTATTTTATTCAAAGTCTGATGAATTCATTCATTTTGAGTCATTTATGCATCCATTATTTCTTAATAGTTGATTTAGTTGTGCATGCATTAATGAATATATTATGAATTAAATGATTGTTATTAAGTAATTATATAAATTGATACTTCATATTAGGTATTTATTTATTTTTTATGTTTAAGTAAGCAGAAAATATGTGTGCAAATACCATTTTGGGGGGATATATGATGTGACTGAACTGTGTTTCTTTCAGTTATTCTTTCTGATAAACATCTGGTTGGATTTAGAGGCTATGATTTACATATATTATTAAGTACCCCCATGTATCTTTAAATTGGTCTTCATTTCAGGATGTGGCCATTCTTGACCGTGATATCCTGCTGAAGTTTATAGTAGAGTATAACAAGTGTCTAAATCAGTATGCCTCCACCACTGCCTTGCATGGCCCAGTGATTAAACTGCTCCTGGATGTGCTGTTGGTCTCTTTGGTATGACGTGTGTGTGTGTGTGTGTGTGTATGTGTATGTGTGTGTTAGTGTGTGTGTGTGTGATTAATTTTTTTTTCTGTGTGTGTGTATGTGTGTGTGTTTGTGTGTGTGATTAATTTTTTTCTGTGTGTGTGTGTGTGTGTGTGTGTGTGTGTGTGTGTGTGTTATAGAGGGTATAAATGATAAATGTATTCAGGACAAACAATCTTTATATTATCAGTATCAGTTTGGTGTCATTTAACATGTATTTCTGTTTCTCACATACCTTAATTTATTCCTTAAAATTCCATAAGTAATGAAATAATATGTTGAAATTGACTGGAAAATCCTTATCCTAGTATTGGAGTTTCGAGGTAAAACAATGCATTCTTAAAAGAAACTGTTGCTTACACTTTTATGTTTTCACTTTGTTTTAATCTTTATAATTTTTATCATTTATTTTTAGGACCCTGTGGAAAATGTAATTGTTTGTCTTCAACTGCTTAGCATATTTGGTCAATTTACTCAAAACCTGACTGTCATGATTGAGTGTCAAGTGGCGGCCACAGTTATGGGTGTCATGGCGGTCCACAGCCGTCACGCGCTGGTTCAGCATCATGGCTGCACCATATTGGCATACATTGCCACATATCAACAACTGCCAAATAAAAAGGTAATATTTTGTAATATTTGTTCTTCATGACAACAAAGAAAATAATGAGCTCATCAATTGTACTACGAAAGAGGCTTTAATAATTTCTTTAAATAAAAATAGAAAAAAGATTTTTTTTTATTTTGTGGGGGGGGGGTTCAATTCATGATTCACTGTATTTTGAAAATTAATAGTCTCTAATTGAAGGGCATTTTTAATACATCAAAGTTTGCAAATAGAAAGAGTTACCAATTATATTATACCTGCTAATTCAAGAAACTTAATTACATGTCTATGGATTATTTCCGACATAAATCACAGGAATGTCATTTTGTTCACTACAAGTGATACAATTGAATTAAACTAGCTCATGGTTTGGATTGATAGGTATTATTTGATCAGAGTCAGTTTTTTGTGAATTAGACCTAAGTCCTGTTTATTTCTGGTAAATTCCAGCCAGCTGTTGGGGAGAGTGGAGCAGAATTACTGTTACGAGCCATCAATGGACACAAGAGTAACCTGGATGTAGTGCGGCCAGCAATTAAAGCCCTGTCAAATGTCACCTCTAATTTGACATCGGTGACGACATCTTCACCCGCACAGGTGCTGGGCAAGGAAGGTACATGTAAGTGCATGTGTGTGTGTACAGTACGTATGTACGTGTCTCAGCTGATGTGTGTATGTGTGAGTGCATGTTTGTGCACGCGCATGTAAGTGTTTGCATGCTCATGCCGTACGTACTGTAAGTGTGTATGAGACCAGTCACCTCTTCCAATATATTCAGTATTTTTATTTAATTTAATTGACCTCAAAATTCAAACCATAAACTCTGTTGACAGAGTTTTCAATTAAATGAGTTTGTAAAGTGATTTTAGGCACATTTAGTCACAGTGAAATTTCATCACAAATCAATACATTGCAACTTTTTACATATTTTTATTCTACTCAAACTGTGAGTAAACCTTTTACGGCAAGTGCTATTTTTGCGTAAGTGTACATACATTTTTTAAGCAAAGCTTTGTGGTTTTTGCATGAGGAAATTTCCTGCTGGCAATTTCCAGTATCAGCAGGATAATTATGATGTGAACAGTGAGGAGGAAAGAACATTTTTTTTAAATACAGTTATGGCATTTAAAATGAAGAGTATTGTTGATCAATAAACAACATTCAGTAAAAGACCATTTGCAGGGTGAATGTCCTAGAATATAAAAGTCCAATTTCAATACATTTCAATTAATAATCATTTTTCTAATTTTAATATCAATTGTCAGGGCAAGAACACACAGCAGAATCGGAGGGTCTGGAATCCTGCAGTGGCCATCTTGTCATTGACTACATCCAGTCCTTCGTGCTTCCCGTGGTCGAGGAGATGATGCTCAGGCACTGCTATGACCCAGTAGTGCTAGGAGAGGGCAACAAGATGAGGACAGCTCTTAAGAGCAACAGGTATGCATTTAGTGTAGACAATACTTGATTTTCTTAGTAAGGAGAGTTTGCATACATATAATTATTTGTACAGGTATGTATTAGAATTTTATCATTATTAACTGCAGTATGCCATTTGATAGGTCAAAAATTTATCTTAAATTGTGGTAGTTGTGGCATGGAGAAGCTTCTGCATCAAACATCACCTTATAACCTGAATTATTATTATTATTATTATTATTATTATTTGTCTCTAGCATACCTTCTTAAGCTGTTTTTTACTTGGGTATTGGCTGAAATTGGTGTAAACTTTGCTTAACTTAAATGGTTATGAAAAATTATTATTAACATATAGATTTACTTGATGACATACTAAAAGATTTTGATATTATTTGATTTCATATTATTTTTCCTTTTAATTTTTTTTCCTTTCACAAGTTCCTCTAATTCAGAAGAAGATGGCAATTATGGTGGAGAGAGTGCTAATGATGACTCAAAGAAATGGACATTTTTCAAATGGAAATCGAAGTCGGATGTCAAATCATCACCCTCATCCAACAGCGGTCGTATCCGTATCAAACCGCCCGTGTCACCACCAAAAGGAACATCAACACCATCTAGTGCCCGTAAAGAACAGTCAGTAGGCATCAAAAAGCAAGAGCCAGATACTTGGCGAGATGATTTTGAACTTAGAGATCTCACCACAACGCCCCCTAGAGAAGGAAAGAAACCTAATCTTGCTCGTTTGAATTTACAGAACAAAGCCAGTGAGAATAATAATGCTTCTTTTCAAGAATGTGGACAGTCGAGTGTTTGTTTACAGCCAGGAACCTGTTATTTCAGCCCCACGGTCCAGTCTCCTCAATCATCAGTGTATACGGTCTCGTTCAAGGGAGTCCCTGATTTCACTGCTGCGGCCCCCTATGCAGTTTTGAATGAATCTGTCCTATCAGAGGATAGTCTGCCTCCCCCCAAGTTTAAGTTTAAAAAGAAGAAATCTGGCCCAGTTAGTGGTTGTATTAAGTGCTTGTCTTTTTTTCCACCAATCAGATGGTGTTTGTGTAGCTCAGTCGTACGTTAAACTTGTGATGTGGTCCATGTTTTGCTAAAAGCAGTTCTTCGTCTTGTTTGTGAGCAGTTATAAATAGAACATTGGAATGATGTGAGAACAATTTTTGTGTTCCATGGGCTATGTTAGTTTTCCAGATAACATAATTTCTGCGTATTTATTTATTTATTTATTTATTTAATGAGGGATTAATTGGTTGATTTTTCTGTTACCAGTATTTATGAAAGAATCAATTGTTCCCATTATTTATGGAACATTTGATTAATTTTTGATTATTTCTACAAAATTCGACTTTCAATTATCTACGCATTATGTTATTAGCTTATTTCTGTGCACAAGTAACTTATTTATGATTCAATGATATTTTATTTATCTGTAATAACATTGAATACTCAAAACTCGTACTTCAGTACTCAGAACTTTTACATATTGTCAAGAATCAGCAGGGAACCTGTTTCTTGTGACAATTTTGTCTCAGTCCAATGTTGAAAAAAGAAAAAAAAAAAAGATATCCGTTTTAGGGTACATCAATAAATAATATATCATATGCCATTTATAAAGATATTTCCTTGTAGGTTTACCATTATATAATTGGAACATTTCTTAGGAAAGCAAGAGCATTTTTCCTCTTAATTTATTTGTGTATTGTAACAGTGGAAAGTGTATAATTACATTCAAGATAACTATGAATTAAATCAAACACTGAATTATTTGATTACTATTTCGTTTAGTTTTTGTTGTTATTGTTCATTTTAATTTTGAAAGCCAGTGCCATACAAGCTAGGGTAAGTGTAACGTTAGTGGAGCAAAACTCTAAAGCGGTTGTTACCTGTAAAAATCAATGGGAACTCCAGCGTGCTTGACACCGGACCTTGTGTATTGCGTTAGGTGTTCCGCATCTCACTAACACAATCATCCTATCCTCCCTTCCCAATGGGAATCGTCCGAGAAAGCCCAGAGTGTAGCAATCTAGCGTAAAATTCAGCAGATTTCAAAAGGTATAGAGGATAGTGGGGTTCAAAAAATGCCAGACTAGCTAGGTGGTGCGGCAACGAATAAAAATGCTGGAAGTTATCCACGATATTTTGTTGGTGGTTTTCTCAATTTTGTAGAATCACACGCTTTTGCGCAACTTTTTTCACAACATTTTGCGTGTCATTTTTGTATTGCTATCTAGGGCGACAATCCCGGCCCACAGAAGTTCATCCTTATGCTAAGAGAGTACCCCAACCTCACCCACATTCTCTAACGTTTTCTCATCTCGTGTGGCGTCACGCAGTACAGCCAGCCTTCGTTTGGGGGTTCATTTCCAAAGACAGTATCAGTTAGGCCGATCAAGGACTTCTATTCAGTGGAGGTCCTTGGTCAGATCTACGTAGAACGGTAGTTTCATTGGGAAAGAACCCTTTGACTATCTCTGATTATCCCTAACCTGACGCCAGGTTATTTTTGAATGAGTTTCAAGAAAAACACAAGGAAGGGAGTTTGTTCCTACGTCTTCTCCTCTTCCCCTAAAGTGGAAAAAAGCTTTTGTCTTCGTGCATTTTATATCGATTATAACATGAAATTTGATATTGAATATTTATGATACGTTACTAAGTGATACGCCTAAGGCTATGAGCGTGTTATTTTATCATTTACATATTATCAAGTGTCGTAACCATACCGGTTGCCTGTTCTTACTCAGAACCCCAGATCCATAAATTGTATTAAGTTTTATGAACACAGCTGAGCACGGCAAATATGAACGAGCAAGTCAGATAAAAACGTCGATTTTGTTTCCTGGTAAATCGATGACTCCTCTTTCTTAAAATACTCTTCTTTATCCGAAGTTTTGGAGCTTGTCTAAGGATGAGTATAAAATATACGTATTTAATCTAACAAAGCACTGCCTGGTTGGGACTATGAAAAAGAAGTTGACTGGCTGTCCACACAGGTGAGCGGTTGGACCAAAACGATTTCTAAAGTTTCACATTCTGCTTATAATTATATAAATATACCCATGAACCAAATTAAAGCAAGACGAAGGATAAAAACGGATGAGCAGAGATCGTCACTTGTTTCCACAGCTGCGGTAACATTTGAGCTAACAATATTAAATTATGTCTTTATAGATAAAACAAGGTGACAGTTATGCCGAGCCATACTCACATAAGAAGTCTATTTGTTGACTATTTCATGTTTAAGTTCCCCACACTTTTTGTAGCGATTCATTACGCTCATTTATCGAAAAAAGAATTAAGGGAATCAGAAACAGAATACTAAACCGCACTTTGAGATCCAGGTAATAAGGGGAAATACGATCAGTTACATAATTTAAAGCAGACATGAGAATGTAGAAAACAATGCTGTTCCCTATAGTGTGAAAACATTTAGATATTGGCGGTCTGTCAGAAGTGTTTAATTTTTTTATTGGTTTCAAAGTGGAAAAAATAACCAATCCCAACTCGGTGTACATGTAAGTCTCTCTCTCTCTCTCTCTCTCTCTGTGTGTGTGTGTGTGTGTGTGTGTGTGTGTGTGTGTGTGTGTGTGTGTGGGCGGGGCATGGGTACCTTTTATAATTGAAAAAATATTAAGGCGAGCGGACTAAAGCAGATTATTGCATCTGAAACGTTAATTAAAAAATTGTAAAAATAACTTTAAGATATTTTGTTCACTTCGCCCACGGAACGGCTTAACGCCCACACGTTTCTGACCGCGTTCCGGGTCACCCACTTCGTAGCCCCTCAGTTCGTCCCCTCGCCGCCGGGGAGATTTGGCAGTGGAAGACGAATGAATGAATGAGTCATATGTACAGGTAAGATTATCTGGACGAGCTAGTGAGAAGCTGATATATCATACCACCACGCTTTCCGACACTACTTCCACCTTATATACTAGACCTAGCAAAGGACACGGTAGTGGATACACAGAGTTCAATTAAGGATGAGAGAGTTATTAAAGACACGGTGGGGTTTAGAGGAAGTATGGTTCGAATTTCCTGGTCTCCTGTTAGAAAGCCGCAGCCTGTGAACTTAGTGACACAGCAATTAGCACAATACAACCGGTAGGTTTTATTTTTGAGAAAGACATCGTAGTGGAAGCGCAGCTCTCTCTCTCTCTCTCTCTCTCTCTCACTCTCTCTCTCTCTCCCCCTTTTTTTTAATTATCGTTTCCAGGCACCTTAATGGCAAAATAATTGAATTACAGTTCGTGTTTTCGAAGCGCTCTAATTGTGTCTGATAACAATTCTACATACAAAATGACCCTCTGGAAATACAGTGCCTTGGAGGCTGTCGTTCTTTCTACGGGAAATGGGTGATCAATAGGTAAGTATTTCCTGAAGAGCGATAACACTACACGAAAGACGACCACTTCACCGGGAAGAGTGAACGGTCAATAGTGTATAATAAAGACGTTAAAGCCGCGTGTGTGCGGTTATCTGGAAAGCTGGCATAACGTGAACGCGTGGGAGCCAGGGAGGCAACGAGGATTATATGGACTTGCGTTAGAGCTGGGTATTGGAATAAACGCATCTGTAAGTACGTTGCGGGCACGTGTTTAGTATAAAATGAGACTCGACGTAGAAAATTTTTAGCGACGCAGAACGCTGAGTGAAAGAGAGATATATAAATGTAATTTCTTCGTCCTGAAAAACCAGTGATCTGTTTTTTCTTTACTTTATTATTACGCTGTGTGTCACTCTGTTTGTGTCAGAGCACTGTCAGTGGCTTTCCTCTGTCATCACACTCTTTGTCAACCTGAGTGTCAGAGAAAGGTCAGTTTATTCCTTTTGTCACATAAGCTGTCTGTCGGTGTATATAAAAAAGTAACGGTTGATGGGTGCATTATCCATCAATATTTGGTAAAAATATATTTACCTTAGCTCCTGGTAATTTTATAATTATTCAAAATAACGACGTTTCCGGACTTTTTTGGCCGAGTGTATGTATCAACATTGCACATGTATGCTCTGGACAAAGTGAGTGCACTGATACTGAGGGGCTGAACAACAACGTTTGTTTACAAAGACATGATTTCATTACTAAGGGAAACCCACAATTATGTAGCGACTGTGTTCCTTGAGTCATCAACTCTCACCCAATATTTCGGAGGGTGTTCTCTAAAATAATCCATATTTAACTCTTATGCTGGAGAGGGGAAGGGGGGGGGGGGCAGAAATAACTGTGAAACCCAGGGTACCGATCATCCACAGAGACATATTATCGTGACTTGGAGTGGCCAGTGAACCGGAACGGAACTAGATCCGGAGAACGACCGCGTATCAGCCGAGCTGCAACTTCTGTTTCTGCCTGATAATGACCATGGTGAATGAGTCTGGTGAGAAAAATACAAAGCTGCGTTCACTCTAAGGACATAGCGAATCAGTCTTAATGACAAAAGCTGAACAGTTGAATCCCGAGCTGGTGTCTACACAACGTAAAACTAAAAAAAAAATACTTTCGATTGGAAATCTCAGCGGAATAAAAATGTGCTGTGGTAACTGGTGCATAAAGTTATATTTTAAGGTCAGCCTTTTTTTTTTTTGGTAGGACAACAGACGGAATTCGGGTTCGGGCTATCCGAGTTTAGTGTGAGCACGGCTTAAAATTCTCTGGTGTAACGGAGGAATTTCTGACGTACTAGCCGCCGACCGAAGACGTCTGATTAGCGTCATAGTTTGACGCTGTGCAGACTGAACAAAGTGACATCTATAAAATACCAGAAATAGATAGCAACTAGCCTTTGCTGGTTTATAAATATTTCATTTTTGTTTCTGTAGAGTAATGTACAAGTTATTCGTTGTTTAGAAGGCGACAAAACTCGAACAAAATTCTTTCCAGTTTCAGAACATCGAGTGCAAAGTTGTTTACACTGATCAATGTTTCTGTTTCAGCCGACTCGTTCATTGTTCCTTGTGGTATCAACATTGAATTTGAACCGACCAACTTGACGGGAGCAAATCGGTTTACGCAAATCTATATTTCTTTGTTTCAGTTGAGGCGCCACAGGATTTAACGCCGATGAACTTCACGAAGAATTAACATGCAATAGGTATGCGCTACTTCTTATACCCAGGGCTGAAACACGACATAGGATTCTTAACCACACCGAACAAATAAAACTGCTAAGAAATTGCCACTAGCGTCCGTGGACCAATAAGTGGTGCCAGTGGGAGCAATACAGGTGACTACATAGAAACTGTAGCGTATGCCCACGCTGAACAGGGATCCCGGATTATGAGACCTATGTATACACGCATTCATCGAAACTGATTCACAATCACCAAAGCAGCCACAGCAGTCAGTACACACGTAGTGTATATATGTATATATATATATTGAGTATTCTGGGCCAAGGCTGGAGAGAGTGACGAGAGAGAATAAGGAATAGGGGAAGAGAGACTTCAAA
The DNA here is from genome assembly GCF_051362555.1 of Lingula anatina. Classification (NCBI taxonomy): domain Eukaryota; kingdom Metazoa; phylum Brachiopoda; class Lingulata; order Lingulida; family Lingulidae; genus Lingula; species Lingula anatina. The sequence continues at coordinate 21,556,448 of NC_141772.1, forward strand.
GTTTCGGCACATTAATTCATTAAATCAAGTTTTAACGAGGTCGTCAACCATTAAGAAAAGGATATTTAAAGACTCGGGGCTATGAAGGTTAATTGTTCTATATAAAGTTAATACCAGCGGCGTCTGACAAACAGTGCAAACACCGGGTGATTAATCAATAGACAAAAGGAAGGGCTTAAGGTTTGACTTAAACGGCGTTAAATATGGCGAAAAGTTTCCAGAGTAAAACTGGGCTAGTGACAGTAATGGTGTGGCTGTTTTCTGTGGATCTACTCCTCAAGGGTAGTGCCGGTGAACGCGGAGGGTGGAGGCGAAGGCACTGGCGGAGATCTACAACAACACCAGGTGAGTTTGCGCGCGCGCGTGTGTGTGTGTGTGTGTGTGTGTGTGTGTGTGTGTGTGAGAGAGAGAGAGAGAGAGAGAGAGAGAGGGAGAGAGAAAGAGAGAGAGACGATCAAACAGAAACTGTTCTGGCTATACCGAAGAAGGGGGAGGGGTCCAAAACAATATACTAATACACGCGCATACACACCTTTGGTGCACTCTAATCTCCCCCACACTTTAAATAATAGCCCATTATACCGCAATTTCAGTACAGAATGCTCCCTAAGAAACTATGAAAACTCCCGTAACAAAAAGCTCACTACAGCGAGCTGTTTAGATAACAGTCCCGACTCGTGGTCTCTAGTTCCATCTTTGTATTGGTCGGTGTCGTGTTTGTTTTCAAAGCGTGCAGCACGGTCAAGTTTGTAGTATTGCTGCCCTCTGATAACACTGCACCAAAGGGTGTGTTTTACACTCAGCGTGTTGTATCACTTGTTTACTGAGGATCTCTGTATTATAATTTCACTGATGTCTGTTTAAAGGCGTAGGCCTACTATGCGAATTAGACCTTTAAACAGGAGAAAAATCACGACCTACAAACAAAGTTTCGGGTTCCGAATTTCTGATTATTGCCGTCACAAGTTAAATCCACCGGTCTCTATATGCATTTCGGAAGTGACAAAGAAAAACAAAAGACATTTTTGATAGGACTTGCAAACGCAGGGATATTGTAGAGGGAGCAACTGTGTAAAATACTGTAAACTTGCCGAAATATTTACATCACATGGAACATATTTATTATTATAATAAAACTAACTAAAATGATACATATAAGATGATTAAGTGTATTCTCCATTGCAGTCTTATTGCGAATTGCTGCACGGTACCAATGACAAGTGAATGAATATGACTACTGTTATCACTACTACTACCTCTTAATAATAATAATAATAATAATAATAATAATAATACATGTAGTAATAATACATGTAGTAATAATAAATGTAGTAATAAAATTTCTTTATGTACGTACATTGCGCGCATTCCCGCTCCAGGGAACATATTTCTCTTTTTTATTGAGGATGAAAACACAGGTAGATAAAGCGCGCAGACTGCAGGTGTCAGGGAGAGGTCTTTAGGGTACGGTGTAGGTATGAGGTCCTTTTTTACTTGTATATCTTCCTTTAAACATTTCCAGTGCCAATCTGCACACAGACTCGAGAGTTCTGTTTGGAACTATATCTCAGTTATTAATTTCCAGTAGGCCTACTAATACAGGGGCGGATTTAGGCCGTCTTCTGGGTCTTCCGGAAGACGGTCAGATTTTCAAGTTTACATTGGCGGGTATCTAATTTTTTCTGTCGGAAGACGGTCAGAAACGGAGGATGAATCAACGAAGACAATTTGGAAGACTGTCATAAAATATCTCTGGATCCGCCCCTGTAATATACCCTATGGCTACAGCTTCGAAATCATCATTATTTTAAGTCATCATTATTTTAAGTCAAATGTCTACCTATATCTGTAAGCTGAATGGATGTACATGAGCACTTGTTTTAAATATGAATCTAAATAAACACCTTTAACCCTCAAGAGACCAAGCTATTTTACTGACTGAAATGACCAAGTGGGGTCATCTATGACCCCATTATGCTCTGTACAGGGATCCTTATTATAAAAGGCTGTTGAGGCTTTATCACACCCATACTACTCCCGGGATTTAAGACAAGTATTTTATAATGATCTAATGTAATAAGTTTTTGGTAATAATACTTTCATTGCATGAAATAACCAAGCACAGATTTTAAGAACAGCATTACGCCGGTATTTAGACAGTCATTGTCAGTTTCCACTTGCAGAAATATTTCTCTTTTTATTTGCCACACTAAATGAAAAAAATACATTACATAATTACTTTGAGTAAAAATATTTTGATTTATGTTGTATAGGATCATGCTAACTTCAATAAGCATAATTAGCTGACATGCTGAGTAGGGGATACCCTAATGCTGGTAGGAAGTCATACTACTCAGAACACATTCAACCAACCCACATGTATGTTACTACCGCAGCTGTGTATAAAACAAAATCCACACAAACAATTTGTTAATATATGTATAATATGATATCGACAGAATTATTTAGATTTCAGAAATACCCGAAAATTGTAACCGTCAAAATGAGAGACCCAGTTATGAGAACAAGTTCCAACAAAGCTACTGAAATTGGATTCAGCGATGCACTATTAGTAACACTTCAATCACAATCTTCACAAACCACTTATTTGTGCCTATGTTTTGGGCACACTGGCTGGTTGCATGAAGCACATGCATGTGACATTTTCCTGTCAGTGTTGCTTGGGCAAAACATTTGAATAAAATTTAAAAACTAATATGTAAAAACCAATGCTTCTCTTTGGGGTCATAAATGACCCCACAAGAGTTTTTGATGTATACGCCACACTAATTGGTTGATCACTACAAAAAACTGTGAAAGTGTGTAGGATTAGTAGACTGACAAACTCATGCAAGGAAAGAAAATTCGAATAAAAAATAAAGAGATGGCACATTAAATCATATGGCTGGGGTCGTAAATGACCCCACTCGGTCACTTGAGGGTTAAATATTTGAGCTTCACGCCACGAGTTAATGGAACCTCGCCTAAGGCCTTTCATGTATGAGTAATACATTAAGAATACTAACTGAACGATGCGTAAGTCTGAGTAAACGGGAGTCCTTTTGCAACATGTCCGGTTTTTTGTTGAAAAAACGCGCTTCGTCAATATTGTATTTCAGCACACTTGACAGGCGCTAATAGTGTTCATTACAAGCCAGTCTTCTTAATTTCGGCTAAACTGACACGCTTAAAAATCAACTAAAGATATTAACACACCTTGCTTCCCCTCCGCGCAAATTGAGTTCAGCGGAAAACCGGATGCCTTTATTTTTGAGGCAGAAAGTAGCAGCTGTGTTCACGCAGTCAATGTACATGTATATAAGCCCCCAAGATCCATGCTACATGTACAAATACCACAAGAACGCGCACACTCCAGCGCGTGCACACATTGTCAAGTAAATGTAACGTTGTGCTCTAAGATGAAATAAAGAAGTCTACTTCACTAAAACACGCGCGCACACACACACACACACAGAAAGAGAGGGAGAGAGAGACGCAAAGATAAACACACGCACATTCTTGTAGCGGCGAAGAATTTTAGATCCGATCTACTTTATTTTGCCTGTATAAATGCCCAAGGGATTCATCTTCGTATTCTGTCCATAAACAATTCAAAGTTTAAGGAGAGTGTTATAAAAAAGGGGTAAAAAAACGGACAGGTCAATGTTGATAGAAAATGACGTTTGTTGGACCCTTGAAAGGCCAAAGGCATGTTTGTTATAGGTAGACCTGTTCAGATGAAGTCCAAATTTATCGGTTGATGAAGACAATTAGATGAGTTAATTTTGCTGGGCAGTGATGGATGTAGAACGCTTGAAAGGTCAGTTTCTCGTCCATTTACCCCTTGGTTGATATAGGGCCTAATTGAATACTCAAAACAGTTGTGAGGCATTCCTTAACTTGTGCTTGATCCTCTTAACACATTTGAACAAAAAAAAGCGATGTAGGCCTATATCCATAGCCTATTGACCAATACATAGTAGTGTGTGTGTGTGTGTGTGTGTGTGTGTGTGTGCGCGCGCGCGCTTGCATGAGCACATATACATGTATGTGCGTTTTGTCGAGTTGAATGGGCTTGAATATTTGGACCTTGACCACGAATATAAAATAGGCTAAACCTTAAGTGAATTTCAGACCAAAACGGATTCAAAAACGTTACATTAAATGACACATATACTGATATTATTGCCTATCATAATGTTATTATATTCAGAACGTCAAGTTGACAGATAGAGTACTATTGTTTTCTGTTTGATGTTCTTCCAGCGAGGTGGCCATGCGGATACACGAGCAATGAATGCGAGGAGATCCTTCAGGTCCGCGCCGTGCCAGGCCAGTGTGGAGAATTCTTTATGTGCACGTGGAACGGATGGAAGAAAAAAATGTGTCCCCCTAACAAACATTTCAACGAATCTTTAACTTACTGCGTTCTCACTGACTCTGAACCTTGCGTACCTGTCGTCTGCCCAGAGGTGACGCAGACGACGGCCAGACAAATATCAAAGATCACTACAAGACCTCAGGTTGAGCAGACGACACGGGCGTCAACGTCGCGAAATGATCACAAAGAAACGATAACACGGTCACATTTGGAAGTAACTAGTCCCAAAAGCTCACCACCCTCTGTTCCCGTGGTAACTCAAAGGAAAAACGGAACAAAGGGAATAACAATAAGTGGTACGCGGTTGATACAAACAACAGCGAGCGCAGTTGTGCAAATATCAACTAAAGATAAACCCAAAGAAAAAATTCCTTCAACGCAGAAAACCACACCATCGGGTGATTCCACTCATAATACAAATGGTAAGGTTTTATTTCTTATCTTCTATGATCTATATACACTCTAATGTGAAAGAAAATAGAAAAGCAACAGAAAGATTCCCTTTATTATTAGATTTGTTTTGTTTGTCTTTTATGGCATAAGTTTGTCTGATTATTTCATCTCTGCTGCTGAAGGTTGAAATGATAAATCAACAGATTACAAAGTTGCACACTTTTTTATTTGTGAGCTGATATGCATCTTTTTGTTCGATTCAATTCCATACGCAGAGATTTCCCCTCTCAGTGGGCTTATTTCCTCTAAAGATATTCTTTTTTTTACTGTCAGTATATGCAACTCATTGTTGTCTGTCTCTCCAACAACATAAATATATATTAAAAATATTGTTTCAAGAGAGACTTGAGCTTAAGCGTATTTTCTATCTATAAGACATGGCGGGTTCCACCTCAACCTCAAGGGTCTTCGCCAAACTAGTGATACCGTTTATCTCTTTAATCTCGATTCCCATTTTACCATCAGTGCACAAAAGACAATAAATATATATATAAATACCAAACATGAATATAGATAAATGGCCATTACAGGTTCTACCATCCTTGAGAAGAGTACACCGGATGATCCGTTATACGTTGGGCAGTCGGGTGTGAATTCGGCAGTCATAGTAGGGACATGTATAGGGGTGTCCGCGGTGCTCGTTATAGTAGCAGTGGTGCTCTTCTTTCTGTGGAGGAGAAACCGCGGGAAAGGACACGGGTAAGGCTGTGTTGTTTAGACAAGTGGTAATCCTTTTTTTCCTGTGATAAAATACAAAGTGAGAGTGGTTTCCCTACTCCCTTCCGCACGCACGCACTGACTCGCTCGCGCAAAAGTGGGGAGATGAAACTAATGCAGGTTTTATGCTTACTGGTATTGTTATGATGTATGGGTGTGTATGTGTGTTAGCCCCTTCACCCTACTTACGCTCACGCGCTCACATGCACGTACGCAAACGCACACATAGATCTTAACATGAGAAAACCATGAGGCGTCTGAAAATATGAGATTTACTCGATTATCATCTTTACAAGGTTACAAGCATAGTACAGTTTTTATCGCCAGCCATTTGTTGGATTGCATACTGGAGCTGTAGATGAGGAGTTTGGCACTTTGTCTTTGTAAATAAAAACCGCCAGTTTGAATTATTGGCAATTTGGTGTATCTATTAAGGTGTGCTGCTTTCCGTAGTACGTCTTCAGAAACCAGCACATTAAGACCCAATCCTAGTATATATGGCTCATTGCAAATTCCAGACCTGCTTTAGGGACATTCAACTGTCAATTTACCCCACAATATCTAGCTTTTGTCTGACCTATTTTTGTAGTCCCGTTAAATTAAATTTACGATAAATGTAGCTCTGTAGCTAAGTCCTGATTTTACGGACATTCAAGTCAAAAGTTACCTCAAAATTTTTAGCTTTTGTTTGGTTTATTTTCATAGTTCTGTTATATTTAACGCATGGCAAACATTTCTCCGCCTTCGCGTGTCTATTTCCCTCCAGGACCTCTCCAATATTTACTAAACGTTTGTGATTATTTAAGTTTTCAACTATCTTCACTCCATGGGAGTAAAATTCAATTCCCCAACAATGGACATGTTTGTGAAAATATCATTGGGCGCAGCCAGGGTAAACATTTTGTAACTCCGATTTCTAAACGTGTACCCAACGTCCCCGTAATGCAACGTGTACACAAGGGAAAAAGAGGGAAAATACCTTATCAAAACACGCTGGAATTGAGGTCACCTACGCATACCTGCTGGGATTGTCTCTGTTAAAATTGAGGCAGTTTGTCCTAAAATATTGTTCCAAATGATTACAATGCAGTAAAATTATATATATTGCTGAACTTGCAGTCTCTTTCTGATGAAATGTGTTATAAAATGAGGGACATTTTCTGTGTTTTATGTGTTACAATTAGATTGACGTTTTAAGCACTGCTGAAGTACAATATTTACATGGGTCAGGTCCGCTCTTTATTCTATATCCAAGACCCTGAATGTTGTGAAACATTATACGTTATATTAACTTTCCATGTTCTTTGTCAAATTGCAACAGCCAAAGTAGAAAGTACATCTTTTCTAAAAATTCCATTGAACATAAGTTTTTGTTAAGTGGTTTTTAATCACTCGTGGTCATTTGTGTGTCTTACTGATAACGAACTAATGCACCCCAAACAAGACCACATAGGAAATAGCATTTAATTTTTGGTAATCTCACGCCGACGCCGGTGACCGGTTTAGTAGTGACTCATACAAGTTGCTGTTGAATGGCAGAAAGCTGCGTCACTTCAGGCTCAATATCAATTCCGTTTCTTATGTTGACTGGCAGTTATTGCTCGTTAAAATTAACGAACTGCAATTACTTTAAATCATGAGAGAGAGAGAGAGAGAGAGAGAGAGAGAGAGACTTAATGTTTGTATATTTGTAGTAATGTGTTTGGGTACGTGTGTGTGTGGTGTGTGTGTGTGTGTGTGTGTGTGTGTGTGTGTCAGAGAGAGAGAGAGAGAGAGAGAGAGTGAGAGAGCAGTTAAATACATAAGGAGAGGATGATAGCTACATGCATTCGCATTTTCTCCTATGCTGCATTTATCCCTTTTTAATGAGGATTAAACTGCGTTGAAATCTTATTACTGGTAACCGAGATATAGGCCCTATAAACTGTGTGATCTAAAGCTCGCGTTTCTTTATAGGGATTGGTAATTCGAATTTTAAATAACACAAGTTAAATTAAATTGCAATTTAAAAATTGGCAGAATGGCAGTTAAGGTCCTTATCCTTCCATTATCTTTGAATAACATATTTGTTCAACATGTGACTGTGGTTTGTCGAATGACATTTTATCACATATTTAAAATGCAATTGTTGCTAAATTACTCAGCGCCAAACGCAACTTCGAGACACCGCAAAGCCTGATGTCCTTGCCAATATGCTGTAAATACCGGATATTCTCTCTCTCTCTCTCTCTCTAATTATGATAAAAAGTACAATTCTGGTGCGAAACAGATGATGTGAATTTTGCAACATACTCCTTGTCTTTAATTGTTTTTTTAAAAATAAAATCACAAAATTGAAATTAAAACATTCTGTGCATTTTTGATGACAATTTATACAAAATACGGATAAAACCCCAGAAAACTAATATTTTTGCCATCGGGCCAAATATTGCTTTAATGTTTTTTCATATATTTTTTTTACTTTATAGAAACACGCCTTATTATCAGTCATTATCTACAAATTTCAGGTGCTTTGGGAACGGCGGGCGTTCTCGGAATTTCCGAGACGACAACTCTGAGATTTACAGTGAAGTCCTGGAAGACGAGGAACTGGTTAGTAGCGCATTGAACTGTGAAAAATCAGTTTTGTCATTTACTTTTGAACAAAATGCAAATCGGGATAAAGAATTAAAGAAAATAAAAAGACTGAACTTGTTATTCTACCAATGAGGCATGTCAATTCAGTCAAAGATCAAGGCACCTTTGATGTAGGTTCGACACGTCAGCCTATTAGATAGAAAAAACAGGTTTTATCTCTTTAGAAACTCGCACGTTATGTCATATTTTACACCGAAATTGTCAACCGTTTAAGTCGTGAGAAAGGCAATTGAAAAAGTATTTTACTTAGATATAGAATGCTAGGCAGTTAGTTGTGTACACAATATATGTTGTTACATGGGCCTATTACAAGTTTTCATTTACCTTTGCAGTATAAATTTGAATGTCGATCGATCGTTATTTTAAGACCAGTGATGCCTTAACAACAACAATGACAATAATAATAATAATCTCATCTAAATTTACCAGGGTAACCCAGCCGTTCGTCACCTCTGTCTATCCAACTCCAACGCCTTCACTCCAACGATGCCTAACAAGAACCCGCACAACGAGAACATGTTGACCATGAAAGACGGCATCATTACGACCCTCCCGCACAGCAAGCAAGTGGAGGACAAGGCAAACATGTATGAAAAATTACCACGGAATGCTAGCAGAGAAGATGCCCACAACGATTACCAAGCTCTTTTGCCAGACGAAAACAACAGTAATATGGAGCCGGACTTGAGACCGAGCCACGTTGTCGCTGATAATGCATCGTACGCAGTGGTATCGAAAAAGGCGGACAGAGAGAAAAAAGGAGGACAAAACGAAAGAGGAAGTGAAGGATTTCGCCCAACTAGTCTTGCTTCTAAAGCGTCTCGTAATTCGGAAACTTTGAGCATAGTGCCTCCAAGCAAATGTAGTACTTCCGTAAACTCTGACGGAAGTTATCTAGAACCCATAGCTAGTCCTACACCGCTGATAAGAGCGGACGATTCTAGAAGGCGCTCGGATTTAATGGCCGACGGTGGGGGGCGTTCCATGTTCACCAACCCTGAACAAGGAGAGAGCGAAGACTATGATTACCCTGAGTTTGACAGTGAAACAGAGGGAGAGGAACCGGAATACTTCATTCTAGAAAAGGAAGATGTTCCCCCAAAGTTCACGGGGTACGATCCACGACCTTCAAAAGCTGTCGGAAATGGCACCGGAGCTGGTGCGAAGCGGTCGTCTGCTAATTCTTCAGCAGGGCTGCCTCCACAAAACCAGACTACCAAACTGCTACAAAATGGAAGTATAGCTGACAGCAGTAGCACTGTTAGTTCCATAGGAACTTTCCATTCGGACAATAATCAAGATTTACTACAGAGCATCTTCAGCGTTCTGGGGTCGCAACCAGAGCCAGCAGTTGGCGCTTCAGGGCAAAGACTACTCGAAGGGGATGGAAGCCGACGTACAAGTGGAACAGCAGTTGAACCCTACGATGAACGCGAATATTATGAATTAGAAGATCCAGAGGAATGGAAGGGGGACTCATAGACATTGATAATTTTTTCTAATAGTTTAATGCATGCTGGCATCTTCAACGACGGTTAGAAAACAGAGCCTCACACACATCCTCTTAATTACACTGAATTACATGTATTATTATTTTTGCTAAAACTCTACAAACGAGAGGCATGAGTTTTTCTACCCCTGCCTCCATCCCCTCTACCCTGTGTTAAAATACCCTTCCATCTGATATTATATCCCAAAGAATGTTGGACGAGCAAGTGCGTACTAGTAGTAGAGTAGTGTATGGAATGCTGGCCTAATTTATGTTATACCTTGATATAATTTATCTCATTTTTTTGGCATAGCCACATGTCAGATGAAGATATCATCTGTAACTATGGTAAAGCGATTTTTTTGTGTAAAAGTTGGTGATTTAATCTCAGCCCAGGTGGAAGTGGGTAAGAATTTCAGGGTTTATTGTACTGCATCGTATGAAAATATACCTACGGTAAAAACTTTAAAATTTCGTCGGTTTTGAAAAATCCGTCAGACGACTATATTCCACCCACCTATATTCATTACTTACCTATTTTTCAAATAAGTTAACTGACCAAACTGAATAAACACAAAAAAATATTATACCCAGTTTATTGAGAAAAACTAAATGGAAGTCATATGTAGCAGACCAATGAGAACTTCTATTTTAGGGTAAAAAAATCTCAGTTGGTTTTTATACAGTTATCACAAACAGTGACTGTGCTTAAACAGTGTTTGACCATCTCTGTTTTTTCTTGAAGAATACAAAGAAATTTCACTGTTTCTGCATAAATATTAATTGTTATATCTATAAATACTACTTCTTGTGACATAAAGCCTGTTACACAGGCTTTAAAAATATTTCATATATTTATTTATTTATTTATTTCAAATGCTGTTTAATAGTCAACTTTACCATAAACTCCACATTGCAGTTATTATGGTATGGATTTACCAGCTGTTTTTGTTAAAATAATCAAGAATGCACCACATAGGCATAAATTATTATGAAAATCAGGACATATAAAATTATAAGTTAAGTTTCTTGCTGTGTCATGACTAGAATGTCAACATCCAAGTTACGCCTTTGTCACCTTTTGGTCACTGTAGTGCTAAAAAGTTTGGCCACTTCAGAATCCCTGACCAGTCCACAAGCTAGCTGTCCACTGAGGTCAGGCTGGTCAACAGCACCATGTTGTAAGAGAATTTTGATACACTCTGTATGTTGTGCTCCACTGGCTATATGTAATGCTGCAAGAGAAATACCACCATGATTTAACATACAAGTTACTATTACATATTGGGTCTTTTTCACATCGAGCTTTACAGTTTTCTGTAACGTATTGTCTAGTTTTTAAGACTGACAACTTTAAATCAATGACCTTGCCTTTGAAATGGTTTATGCCAATAAATGTTAAACAGATATGAGGTCCTCTGTATGTTGCACTAGACAATCATGTCACAATTTCAGTGTCCTTGTACATGTTCATTGTATTTTATGATATTTTATAAGCTGGAAACTTTGAAAAATGATTTGATGGTCTCTATATATTATGGTAAAGCATTAATTCATGAACTTGAGACTTAATAATATTATCCATACACCATGTCTGATTCATCATCATTGGATAATTGAACAAATTTTGTTCTCATACCACAGTGGCTTAGGCATGTCCTAGGTATCACATTCAGGTGACCAAGATTGTGATCAAGGTGAAATATGGTGGATCAGAATCTGAATGTAGACTAGTTTACAACTTATTACTTAGTTTCTAAGTCAAAAATTACTGTTATTAAATCATTATTTAGTGGTATAAGGTAAAATTATTCCTTCTCAGTCTTTGGACTTCATACAGCTAGCTAAATGTCTCAGTAAATTCTACAGACTTGCTGATGGGAATGAACACGGGGAACAAAAACCCACACTTCTCACTATCCAAAACTTGATTATGAATTGTAGATGTGAAATATCTGAATGGAACAGGTGCACTGTATGGTGTGTTTTTGCTGCAAGTTAAATCGCTTAAAACATTTATGATGAAGCACACGGTGTAAGGTAACTACAACGGTGCTTCAAAAAATTCTGACTGGGCTTTATTGTAAAAGTTATGAGATTATTAAGCAGAGGAATACTATGGATTGCTTTAGATAGCTAGGTTGAAAAATTACATTCCTAAAACCCAAAATAAAGAACTGAGTATTATGGTCAAGTTATGTATGCTATAGAACTTATATCATGCAAGACTATCAATATTTTAAACTTTTTTATAACAACGCATGACAGTTTTTAATTATCTCAAATATTTTAAGTTAAAAATGCATGTTGTTATATGCACAAGATTATTATGCACAGTGCCTAATCCTATGTCAATAATTTGCTTATATTCTCAAGGTGCCAAATAAATGTTTTTTTATTTAAAAGTACCTGTTATTTTTTTATGTTAGGTAATGAGATTGTGGCGATGCTCCTGATGATGATAAACATAGATGATGGCTATGTGTATAGACATACTGTGTCTTAGACCCCATTCCCAGAGATTAGATCGATCTACTTTAGATCGACCTAACTCCCTGAGGGTTCGCGCTAAATAGCTGTCAGCCGAGCGGGCACGCAAGTTAATTACCCCCTTACAGCTTGTAGTAGGCGGGACGGACATTTAAGCCGGATTATCTGACAGTAATCTAGTGAGACTCCCCGCAGGGATAGATCGATCTAAAAGCTCTGGGAATACGCCCTTACAGACAAACTTAATGGCATAGTCACTACCAAATTTCAATTATGTGCTTCTATTTCTCTAAATATTCAGAAAATGCGCCTAGCACAGGACTATATATCCAACTCTGCAGGAACTCGCGCTGACTGCAATCAGCTTACCTGAATGACGCACCTCCTCCTGGTATAGTAGAATACAGAAAAGCTGGTGATTATACGGATGCGTTGGAAACAAGAGGAGGCATATTATTCAGTTAAACTGATTGCATTTAGCAAGAATCCCAGAAGACTTGGATTAATCTACCTAGACTGATGGTGTCTTTGCTAATGGAGTTATAGCATCTGTCCATGAAAAAGAAAATTTTATCACTTTCACTGATGCAAACATCATTCAATTTTGCCACTGCTGGGAAGTCTTTGTCTTACACAGAATCCAGAAGTATGAAGAGTGTGAAAATTTCTCTCACCTGATCTGCCTCTGTTGTCCTTCTTGCTCAAGTCACAGCCATGCTGCAGTAGACACAGCATCATGGTTGACTGGCCCTCCTAAAATATGACACAAAATATATCTAGCTGCAGACATGAGTCTTGGTTAAAAAATCTCATTTATCTTGTCTTGGGACCAAACACTTCATCTTGATTAATATTAGAACCCACCAAAACTGAATTAAAAACAGACAGCAAATTACATTTTTCAATAAAAATGGACAGCAAAAAGAATGGAAAACCCAAATACCAAATTTGTGAATCTATGTGTTGGTGAAAACTAAGATCATCATGATTTTTCATGTGAACTTTTCTGCTTAAGTCTCATCTACTTTGTTTTTGTGAATCAGCCAGCTTTTAAATTAACTTTCTGGCTACTTCAGTTACAAACCAATATATCATTCAGTTGATATCTTGGTATTAATTTAATTACACAGGCAGTAACTTAAGAGAAATTACTTGACCTTTTCAATGGGGGGAAAATTATGAATTTTACAGATACTGTATTTTCTTTAAATCATATTAATTTCTTACAATTAGAACATTGCTAGTATTCAATATTTGAGTGGCAACAAAATTAAAATGTATGTTACTCTATAGTTCCATTCTGTTCATCAAAAGTACCAAAAATGCTTTATACAAAAGCACAATTTTGTGATTATAAAATTATGTATATATGAAAGTATGATAATTTTTGCCCAATGAAAAATTGAGAAATTACTGTATTCACTATTTGCTGTGGGTGCCATTCCATCCTAGCATGAACTCAGCCTAACCTTGGCAGCCAGGTGTAGAGCAGTGTTCCCAGTATGTGTAGAAGTGTTGATGTCTACCCCACATTTCTGTATTAAGTGCTCCACTGATTCCACACAGCCTGCCTCTGCAGCAAGGTGGAAGGCTTCTCTGCCCAGGATGTCCCGTTTTCTGACACTTGCCTGTAAAATGATTTAAACTGTAGAGCACCCAAGAGCACTGATAGGTGTCAAATTCTTTTTGAAATTATTGAAAAAAAAATATTACGAGCCCCAGATTCTGTTGATATTGTTATCATTTCTTTTCCTCCTCAACATCTATCCAGAAACCTGAATATAATCAAATTTCAAATCTAGACAAATGTTTAGAGACACCTAGGTCACTATTACCTCTTGTTGGTGCAGGTAATGACAAAAAACATAAAGAAGTCTACTAATTTAATAAAATGCATACAGCAGTTCTGACTGCAACATGCTGGGCCTATTGCTGTAACATTTCTGTAAAAAACCAGTGATGAGAATTAATCACCTGAACTCAACTGTTATCTCTGGACAGCTATCCTGAGGAAAGGAGACATTTTTATCACTGGATAGCAATATCAGAAATGAAAATTAGACCCCATTACCACAGATTTTAGATCGATCTACCCCTGTGGGGAGTCTCAGTAAATTACTGTCAGCTTAGCCAGCTTAAGCGTCTGTCCCGCCTACTAAAAGCTGTAAGGGGGTAATTAACTGCCGTGAGCACTCGGCTGACTGCAATTTAGCGTGAACCCCCAGGGAGTTAGGTCGATCTAGATGGATCTAAATCTATGGGAATGCACTCATATTCTCACTCTGAACATACCCCATGTGCTATCAGCATGTCCGCCACATGAAGGTGCCCCGCCCTGAGAGCGTCCATGAGGGGTGTGGTTCCACAGCTGTCCTGTTGGTCAACAGGAGTCAGACCTCTGTCCAGAAGGATGTCCACTGCTGACTGCTGACCATGAAGAGCTAGAGAACAATGGAGATTTAATAAACAGTAGTCAAAGTTCTGCCTATTAAAAATGGTTTCTACTGCAGGAAGATACAATGTAGCCTAGTATGTTATGGATTCAAAATGTTTCTTAATAAGGATATTCTGAAATTCTTGAAATGCATGTTTACATATGAGTTAGGGAGACCATTTTTGATACAATAACTGTAACAATTCCTGCTTCAATTAAAGCTAGAAATACAGCCAAAATGTTCCTCTGTTCTGTCACCAACAAAACTGAACAAGGCACATATAAAGTAACTTAGGGTCACAAAAGGAGTATGCTTACTGTTAGCATGGAAAATCATGTTTAAAGACAGTCTCAGTGGGTTAGATTAATGTATAGAAGCAGGTTCTATGTAAAGCTTTGATCAGATTTGTGTTTTGTGAGATTGTTTATTATTATATTAATAAGTCTGGGTCACAAAAGTCCTGTTAAGACAACTAGAATAAAGAATTAGAAAACGAAAACTATTTATCATGATTTCGGAGCACAGCCAGAAGTACTTCCGGCTCAAGGTCACGACCTCGATTTTCCCACGCTTACGACCAATCACAGCAGGCTTCAGTCAGAATGAGATAGACGTCACGACTACACAGCGAAACTTGTCAGACATGTAAGTGCCGCCTGTCCATCTTTTCGGTACATGTACCGATCAAAAATAGACAACGTAAAGCCCAAAACGCTCTTATACACGTAACCAACTTTGTATGAGCACAAATATTGTCATTTATTGTGAACAGGATAATATGATAATCAGACACACTTGAGACCTGTGAAGCGCATACTCACGTGTCGAGGAGTAGTTTCGCCATTGCCTCGTATGTGAGTCCTAACTCAGCTTTAAGTGTCCTCCACCGCCCCACCTCCCTCCCAACATACACAGTCTGAGTGCTTCTTCGTCTGTCTCTAATTTTCTTTCGTATCTTTCGAACTGGAGTGGCTATTTTCTTTCGTCCCTTTTTGTCGCTCTCCTCTTCAGACTTGACGCGCGTCTGAGCCATGTTTGCTGTTTTGGCGCCAAATAGTAACATCCGGGTCTCAGCCGTAGTACTTCATTCATAGTAAACCGCGAGACTTAGCGAGAAATTGCGCGTTCTGAAGCCGTACTGTGAGGTGGTAGCTGAGTATTTAAGACGAGTCGTCTTTTATTATTTAATGGAACTTAAAAACGGTATTAGGTAGGTTCATTTTCTCAACGGTTTTGGATAGGATATACCTTGGTCATTATGGGGAAATTGGTGAGATTTCCAGGAAAATTCATTTTCGTGCTGTTTTAAGGGTTTAACGCGCTGAGACTGTCTTTAATTTGCGTGCAATGATCATGATCAGATGTCTAGCATTTTTAAGTAAACCCAACTTACATGTAAATACACAGCAAAGTGTAATCTCAGTACACCATTATTTTCTGTTTTGTTAAAATTAGTTTCAATTTTTCATATTAACCAAACTTGAAATCCTTCAAATGTAACCAATACAAATTTGTCTCCAGCCCAGCAATAACTGTAAAATTATTATAAGACTAGTTAAGTGTCCGGAAGTGTTTATAAAATGAATTTAAAACAGAACTTTAATAACCTGCAGTATGTAAAGGTGTCCTTCCATTTTTGCTGACAGTATTAGACACCAGTTCATCACAGTCCAGTAGATAGTTCAGAACCCTGGCATATCCAACCCTGTATGGACATAAAATACACTGTTTAAGGAATAATTGTTACAGATATCTGTGTTTACTCTATTTTAATCATATTTCAATCTTTAATAATCACATTGTTTTCTTATCAAAATATTTTTCTTGATAAAAGGTGATGAATTTTTTTTTTAAATATGAGCTCTTATCTCTTGATTGCACACAATCATCTTGTAAAAAATGGTGGTTATTATTAAGAATGGGTAAATTATTAAGAATGGTTATACATGCTTTGAAATGGAAAACCTGCTCATAAAAACACACAAACACATACTGTACAAACTAATGTACACACAAACACACACACATTCATACGCACACATGCATGCATAACACACACACACACACACACATGCACGCACACACGCACCTCACAGCCAGGTGGAAGCAGTTCCAGCCATCTTTATTCTTCAAGCTAATATTGGCCCCCCTCTGTATCAGCTCCTGGATTACTTCAAGGTTAGTTTTAGTGCAGGCCAACATCAGTGGTGTCCTTCAGTACACATGAAATTAAAATATGTATAAATAATAATCAAAATCTACTTATGAATTTTTGTGCATCAACAGTTTAGTCAAAAGCAAATAAATAAATAAATAATAAATAAATAAAATAATAATTTTTATAATGTAGTAATAAACATAATAAACATGGATGTCTAGGTATATTCTGCTCATTTAATCAACGATAAAACATTACATTCTCATGGTCCCATACCAATCAGCTTTCTTCAAAGCATCTATTGCCGCTCCATTGTTTAACAAAACCGTCACACACTCCAACTGACCGAAATGTGACGCTTCATGCAGTGCCCGTTTTCCGTCGAAATTGCCCTGATTTATGTCAACCCTGGCCTCCAGGCAGTAATTCAATATGTCCACATGTCCGTGTCTTGCTGCCAACGTGAACAAAGTGTCCCCCGATTTCGCGTGGTGTGCCCTTAGCCATGAGAAATCATCACCAGGAAAGTTATGCTCGATGCAGCGTTTCACCGATTCCAGATGGCCGTGTTGCGCCTCTTTAAGAAGGGCGTCTGTGGCGTTTGGAGAGGGCATTATAGGCTTTTATCAGAAGTGCTGCACATATTTCACACAGTAGTATCCTGCATAAATACTGAGCAATTTATTCGCCCATTTAATGCGCTTTAACCAGGGGCCTAAATGTTCAGCACCCTCGACAACACGACTTCGTGATCTTTCGTAAAAGGAGGCGGGAACAGCTGCTCTCTGCAATCTCATCTGCGTCTGTCGCATCAAACGCAATGAAGTCAAATTGGTTACATAATTTGCCTATAAATTCCCTAACTTATTTTGAAGGAAGCAACATGGTCGTGGGGACAGGAACAATGGTGGTTCTAGGTTGAGCCAACTGCGAATATGTTCCCAGTGAACACAGAACGTTGTTGTGAAAAAAAAAAAAATGTGAGCCAACATCTAATTTTAATTATGCAGCCTTAGATCTACATTGAAATAGAAACGAGACAAAAGAGGGATGTTGCTTTCAAACGGTAGGTAAAAATCATTTACACTGTTGATGTTATTGTTTTCATCGCCTGTCCGTCGGTAGGGGGGCCTACATACATTTGTTACTACGTCGCACATTCTTTTTTGTTACATCTCAGTATCATACCCCGTACAAATTTTGAGTAGTGATGCAATACCTTTCAACCCCGCTGAGAATCGTCACTATCACATCGCGTACAAGGCAAGAGCGGTGTCGCGTCTGATACTGTGAAATGCGTACTGATACACACCTTGAAAACGGGTAGTGTGGTCTGATCTACCGGTGAATTCAGGATCATTCGGTGCCGAGTCTGGTAGTTGGGTAGCTTTGCTGTCTAGTTGTAATATAATCTCTACCTTCATTAACATCGCTGAAAGTATATAGAAAGAATAGACGGCAGGATTAACCAAGGAAAGGTAAGGGCGACTGGCGGAAGTTGCTCTTTTCCCTTCTTTTTCTTCCTCTTCTGTCTTTATTTTGCCAGTGTGATTATATATTATATTTGCACTAACTTGTTAAGGAGTATCATGCAACGCCTTCTTTCTGATTTCTTCAGCGTGCGTGAAGTAATCCAGCTGATGCAAAAATGCTCTCCGTGGGCAAACCTGCGGTTAAATCTTACTCCTTGTGCATGGCAAAAGCGCATAGGAAGAAAATTTTAAGTGGGTGTTTGTTGTAAGTGGATATAATCCAACTGAAACAATTATACTCTCCGTGGGCAAATCTGTGGTGAAATCTTACTCCTGGTAGCAAAAGTGCATAGGTAGCAAATTGTAAGTGGGTGTTACGGTTTTAAAAGTGTGCAGAAAGATATTTGTTATCCTCTTTACCGTGTCCTGCTGCTTGTGTTTATGACTGAGGTGAAGATAATGGGATCTCCCTTCCCTGTCTTCTACGCCTATTTGGTAATTGAAGATGAGCCGAAGTGCCCTTTTCACGTTTTCTCCAAAACTACAACGACCCGTTGACAACTGACAGGTGTTAGCAATACCTTAGGGCAGTGGGAAGATAGTGGCCTTAGTTTGAATTTGATTATAACTGTTAAAAGTATATTTTGAAGGCATTTTCTAGCCTTAAGTAATTTCCGTAAAGCTTTGGCATGTGTGAAAGTTATCATATATTGTCAATAGCACTACAATAATGATGGCCGAGTGGTAACGTTCTTGGCTGTTTATCTCAGCTTAGAGGATTCGGTTCACAGTCAGACCCTTTTCTTATTCTTTTTTTTTTATATTATTGTTATACTAATTTCTTATCATGGTTCAATGATTGATGTGACGGGTATCAGGTAGCAAACTGTATAGCAAATCTTTTGAAACCGACTTTCGTGATAGGGCCTGTGCCTTTTAGGGGATGAATATAATGTTTCCTTTCAGGGATTTTTGGATCAACACGACAGCTGTAGCACTAGTTTTGACAGCATGGGTTGAAAGCAATTAGTACAAACCTGTCCTAAGTTATCTGACTGTTCCGTTAATATATATATACGCGTTACTCTGCTATTTTAAAGTGATCTGAAAATGACTCTTGCCTCTTTTCATCGGGTTAGTTTGAGGAATATAATAATAATAATAATAATAATAATAATAATAATAATAATAATAATAATAGAAGAGGATCAAAAGTGTCAGTGATACCAGTTGTGATTGGGGCACTAGGAACAATCCCGAAGAACGCAGAAGCCTGTTTCGAGAAGTTGCCTAACATTGTTGGAAGGGCACAACTGTCAGTCATACTTGGAACGGCTCACATTTTGCGAAAAGTACGGTGTCTAAGCTGCAGGAAGCAGTTGACACACAGAAAAAAGACCCAGAAGAACATCTAAGAGATGGAGAGATTCACATAATAATAATAATAATAATAATAATAAAATTTAAAGACGTAAAAGTAAAAATAAATAAAATATTGCTCAGCTGATAAGAAAAAGCCGAATTCAAATCTTCGACTATAATTTGGATGACCAGGGGTTGTTTTGTGAAGTAGGAAAAATCTGTCAAATAGGCTTTATTCCAATAAAACAAATTGCATTCGAGATTAAAACTTCATCTTATACAGTAACTATGCTACAAGGTTTTCTTATAATGTCATTGCTGCCACGTCCACTTGTTCATAATGTTATTTAGTGCCGCAGGAGTCTTTCACCTTAAAACATTTACCCACTAGTTGCTTGAGATTTTCCGAGAATTCCCTGAGTGCTAGCTTGTAGATCACTTTGTTTCTTATCGCACTGCCCGTCTTCATTATCAGCTGCTTATCTCAAAGGGAAATAAATTGTCGGATAAAGCTGAATGCTTCCTTTGCGGTGTGTCAAGGACCCGATTGCTTGGCCTTAAAGAAATAAAGTCTATATGGAGCTTGAATGTTGAAGCTCTACACGTCTTTACTGCCTTTTAAAAAGACTTCTATCAGATAAAAAGCATGGCGGACAGTTATGTGTACAAATGTGGAACCTGTTTGTAATATTATGTTTTGAAATGTGTGTGTGTGTGTGTATACATATAGCCTTGTTAAAGGAATGTAACAATAGCATTCTTAAACAAAATAAAATAGTATTTTCGAATTAACT
This sequence comes from Lingula anatina, assembly GCF_051362555.1. Taxonomy (NCBI): domain Eukaryota; kingdom Metazoa; phylum Brachiopoda; class Lingulata; order Lingulida; family Lingulidae; genus Lingula; species Lingula anatina. The sequence goes on from NC_141772.1 coordinate 21,576,836, forward strand.
TTTAAACATACAACATTACTAAACCTCGTCTACCATTATATGGCAGGGCACCTGTTTTTTGACATTCAGATTAAAACTTGCCAAAAATGGTACAATCTTTCCAGGTTACCATTACGTTGAGCCAGTGAGGTCGTGAGCGATCCATGACTTTACAACGCCTACATTTGCGGCAGAAATTGCAAAAGAAGTGGTTAATAAGGCGTGAGTTTCAAAACAGGATGTCGGTAGTCGGTTCATGTGCCCCCTGACTTTTGCTGTTGTGTAACTTGTAATTCGTCGATGGTTTCATGAGACATAGGGCCTACTAGGCCTGCTGTTTGTCATTCAAAAACATTACCAGTTGTTCACCCTTTTTGTTAAAGGCATGAAACCTGGTCAACTTGATTTACAGATACGATCAAATCTAGATATTTAACACATCAATGGATCCCAGGTGACCTTTTATTACAATATGACCATCAAAATCAGATTTGACCAATCAATTTTATCATTTTTTTTGTTCAAGTTCCTGAAACTTGCCCAGATAACATAAGTGACTCGTGCAAATATTACCATATCTGGGTACGAAACCACCACCCACGGACCCCCCCCCCCCACCCCCCCTACGCGAGGCGACATTTTTCCAAGATGGCTCCCAGTGGTGAAGGGAAGAGACAATATTTGGGATTTCGAAGTGCGTCTATTCACGTACTGTAACTAGAATCTGTGTGCAAAGAGCTGTTTGAGAATTCGACCTAGAGATTTGAACTGCTTTGGATGCTGTTTTCGTGAGAGGTATTTTTGTTGCCTGCGGCTTAGTGCTCTTTGTAGGCATAAAACACTCAACACACTTCCAACGGTCTTCTGTAATATGAAAAATAAAGAAAATCCAAAACCACAAAGTCGAGTTTCGTGTTTTTTTATTAGACAAAAATCGCCCACAGGTAAACTAACATCCCGTTTGCTATTTCGAAGCGCCTGGTTAAGTCATCATTATTTTGATATTATGACATTCAAAATGCGTCATATGCCTACTCTGATGTATAATTTAAAAATACATTGACCAAGAACGGAGGGAAAAAGGCCTGAGGAAAAATTTAAGTAGGATGTGGTTTTCACCTGTTCGACTATCTTTACTGAAAACACATTGGCACTTTTTAAACTTCACGAACATTGTTTATATACCTTACGGTAAGACCAGCACATAAGGACAATGGAATTGGCCATTCATTTGAGGCTTCCCAAGCCAGTAATAGTGTTGTTTTTTTGTTAATATATGAACACACAGTATAGGATCTATTCATTCCAGCAGTCATTAGAAGCCACACAAAAAGGTCATTGGTAAAAGGTACTGTCCATGCAATTTACAGAACTATTGCTTAATTAAGGTTGGAATCTTTAGTTTTTCTCCTCTACAGAACCCTTCGGTCATTTTTTCTCTATAATAACTAGGAAGCCAAATATTCAACACATACTGCAAAAGGTAAAGATAAAACACCTGACATATTGGATTTGTTACACGGCTTGGTGTGTCACAAACTCAGTCGCTATAGTGTCTGAAAATCGAAGATGGTCCTCCGTAGTAATGAAAATTTACAAACTTGAAAAGTGGATTTAAAAAGTCTTTATATGGATGATACCATATAAATAAATTGTTTACTTGAGCTGGTCCATGACAAAAATCAAGGATGCTTTACTATATAACTGTTATAGAACACACCTGTTGTAAAATCTCTTCGTAATGAAAATGCTCGACCTTGTAAACTAATAATGAGGTTTCTCAGTAAGCAGTAACCCTTCCTAAAGGCCAGAGTCTAATCGATCGGGTCGTGCATCCGTTATTAAACTCGCCGCACGTCAACAGCTGCAACATGTGATATAATTCAGAAATAAGGAAGAATATACTTAATCAGGGTCGATATAGGTTGCTTTTGTGGCTCATAATTTGAATGTTTCATGTCATTGTTCAAGAAGCTGCAGGCTGGTTTATTCGCTCGTTGTAAAGCCGAATTATTGGCATCTCATTTCAGATGAATGTTTCATTTTGTGCACGCTAGTGTTAGTGTCTTAAAAAAAAACATTACACAATTATTAACCCATGTCCTGGTATGCCATTCGTAATTGAACAACCTTATGGATTGGAGACGAAAATCATCAGGATCGATCGACAAGTTTTATTTATGGTATTAAACAGAGAATCAGGGTTAGAGTCTGGGATAAGAATAATAATTTTTTATTTTGTCGACTTGAAATGTGAAACTAGTTTCACCAAACGAATTCACTTTCCTTGGATTAATAAGAGACTGCCAAATTCCTCTTGGTTACATATTTATCTGTATGTTAGTCTCTTCGCATATTGAATCTGCTTTAATTTTCAAGAACGCAATTTCCTTAGAACTGTTGCAGGATATCTATAATTTTTTTCCACCGCGAGAATATGTACCAAAATATTTCTGGTGACATTATTGAATTTATCGGGAATGAAAGAAAACTAATCTTGTCATGAGTGGTAATTGACAGATAACATTCTGGTCATCCGTGGTAATGAATAAGATCTTTTATATCATGCTCATAAGAAAGGTTCTTTGCATGGTGGCCCTAAGTTTGAATCATGACACTCAAATAACTTGAAGTGCGATCTAATCGTTTTGTTTACAAGATTGACATGTACCGGTAGGAAGCTTAATCTACCCGCGTGTTTTTACGTGTACTAAAAACCAAGTTAGGCCTTCCTGGAAAACCAAGCGGTGTCCAGACACATGTTATTATTATTATTATAATTATTATTTTGATTAACTGCTTACTTGCAGATATGATTTTCAGATCTTCAAGATATCATACTTGTCGTTGCGAGTTATTACACAAACGTGTATACTTACACGCAAACACACGCAAACAACCCCCCCCCCCCAACACACACACACACACACACAAAAGCTAAGCGCATTTGGAAATAAACCTGTCTCTTTAAGGCTGGGGAATTAAAGATCAACCATAGAAGTTACCCTCACCTTTACAAAAATTGATGCGATATTGCAGTGACCCAAGGTACATGTTTATCTTTAATCGTTCACTGAAATGAAGTATTGAGCCTGTTTTGTAGCCAGGCAAAAATGCACCTGTTTCAGATTAAAAGTCACTTGAATACTACAAATTTATTCTGGATTACAGTTGACCAACATACTGTAATAACCAGTCGTTTGGTTATACAGGTTCTTTGATTTCTGCCTGAGAGAGAGAGAGAGAGAGAGAGAGAGAGAGAGACTGAGAGATATACATGTAGAGACATATAGGAGAGACCTGAGTTGTACAGTCGATTGAATAAAATTAATCATGTAGCAGAAATTATACCTGCCTGTCTCAGTTGTCTTTTGGTGAAAGAGAAATCAAAGAACCTGTATAACCAACCGACTGGTTATTACAATACTGGTCTAAAAGTTAAGATTAACCGTCGTTCTTAATTTCCTTTGTGAAACCTGATCCAGTATAAATCGCCTTTGAAATTTGGCCACAACTTCCTAGAGTTATACAGCTCACAACCCAGCGACATTGCAGCCAAAGGCAGTAGTAACCAGTTTATATGCCCTGCTTTGCTTTAGCACTTACGAAACATAGGATGATATCTTCCAAGTTCTCCAAAAGTCTCAAACGGCTATATGTGTATTTGGAAGAACAACATTTTTTAAAACACGTAGAGAAACTTCAAAAAAAAAATAAAAAATTGTGTAAACCTAGATGAAAGTATATCGTGTACATTTGTAATTGATATATGTTCTAAACGATAAAGCCAATTGGCATTGTATCATCAGGGCGGCTAACGTGACGTTTTCTTTTTATCATTGAAAAGTGTGTGTGGGCGGTGGAGGAAGAAAAAACTGGTAGTCAGAACAGCAGTTTCAAACTGCTTGGCAATAACTATTGTTATAGAATTCTGATTCCATACGCAACCAGTTTTGGTTTGCAAATTGTCAGGTTACAAATCTCCAACAGACGTCCGTAGTTGACATTCAGTTGACATTCATTGTGTCTAAGTAATGCAGAATCTACACTATGTTGGTAAATGAGACACCGTTTTTCAGTCAAACGGGTAAAGCGACATTATAGCCCAAATATCGCTGCGTGATGAAAATTTATTTTTACGAATGCTATTGCTTTTACTCTAATGAAGTACCAAATCTCTTTTGAACACTCATGTTTATTTAATCTCCTGAATAATATCATTTGTATATTATTGTATGTTCAATGTGCCCCATGTTCCATAAATGTATACAAACTTGTTGTGCCTCTATAATTTATTTAGAATATAGAACATCGGATTGTCTGTCATTTGAATGAATCGTAATCTGGTAAAAAATACGTACGTTTCAGTTAGTTTCGTAGTAAATGCTTCCAACAGATTGTGGAAAAAACATTGCTCAAAATTTAAATGCAACAGTTAAAACACAACGCATAAGCTCATAATGACAGCCTCCCTGAACTAAATTCGTCTTTAAGAGGCCATTGCATTTTTTCACTCTTAACAGTTGTCGTCCGACATTAACTCCAACGATCCGACGTCCAAGTCGTTCGCGACTCCGAGAGTATCCAGATCGTTCGTGGCTGTTATCGCTCGCAATTTCTTTGATTGCGGGACCAGCAATTTTACACTTGCTCTAAATGACGATGAAACCAGTGCGTATGCTACGCAGTTTAAACTGTACCTGATCAGTGACATTATATGGAAGAGGCCAAAGAGATTATGCTCCTCGGGTGAAAGGCTGTAGCCAGAGTCTCCGTATATAAACTGTAGAACGATGATTTTTATCTGAATGACGTGTTGAGGCAAAGAGAGCACCAAGTATATGGAAATGATCACGAAAGGAATATTCAAATGGAATGTTATATCTTTCTCGACAGGTCTTTCCTGGTTATGATCGAAATTTTGGCCCGGCTCACTCTCCTGCATGCGAAGGGAAACCACTTCTGTATTAGAGTTAGCCTCATTTTGCCGTGCCTGTTTACGCTTTGAGTAAAATCTCCTGAAGCAAATATAGCAAATTAAAGCGCTTACCGCGAATAATATGACATCTGGTAAAATAACCACCGAAAACGTTTCAATCTTCTCCATAACGACCAGGGTGGAGAAATAGAGCCCAAACTGCGGTAAGCACATTCCTGACTCAACTCCCGACATCCATGTGAGATGAATGAAGGACATACTTGAAAATGTCCCCAGCCACGCAACAATTATCTTGCAGCGAATGGAACTAAAGTGTTTCTGTGCTGCCCCTGCTTGTGACACATACCCGAAGGAGAAAAACATCAGGATAAGCAACAGCCACGTTGAAAAGCACCTGCAAACGTACGATGCATACAAGACAATTTGACATAAGCCATTAATTAAAACAAAACCGCACTGCATGCGTTCGAGTCCTATCATGAACGCAAAAATCAAATAGCAGGCGTCTGTTATGGAAATCACCGACAGGAGATATGCTGCTGCTATGTTCTTATAAAACATTGGTCGGCGAAAAATCACTGCCGAGAAAATGCTGCAGAAAATCCCTGCGACCATAGCCAGTAGCTTGATAAGCAGATGAACATGCTGCAAACTTGCAGGATTTGTCCACGAGTTCTCAAAGGTACCGTTAAGTGACAAGTTTGAAGATAGGTTCATATTGGAAGATAGTGAGTCTCCCTTTGCGGACATACTGTATAACTTTCAACGTACAAGTGGTGTTTAATTGACGAGCAGGAGAATTTACCGCAACGATATACTGCTGCAACTTCTTAAAGGACACCTTAGGAACGCCCACCGATACTGTTTTTGTCCAATACCTCCACGAGAAGCACCGGGTGACAGTGATTGTACAGACTGTGATGAATATGATAAAAGCGTGACATATCGGTTACCGTGCGCCCCTCCCACCTATGCCACCAGAGCCAATACCAAGGCACGGGGTTTTGAGTGATGTCATCGATAGTACTGACCAAAGAACACTTGTATATTTGTAACTCGAAGGGGAGATAAAGAGATAATTTATTGTACATCCAAAGTATATTTTCGGCAGTATGACAGGAATGGTAGTCAGCTATTAACAGCTATTGGTCCGGACCCCATTTCTTTGTATAGGTGACGTTCGTCTCATATACGGACCCCAATACTCCGACTAACCCTTATCTGTGCTTATCATATGAGACCCCGGATTTCCATTCCTAGGACTACAATTCCTGTCACATGCAGGACTAATTCTGAATCTGCAATAACACAGGCGATATCTGCTATGTATTGGGGAATTGAAGTGAACGGCGTTGCTACGTGTATGCTACTCTTCACTAAGGGAACACTTAGAAAAGCAGGCATTTAAAATAAGCCTTTCTGTTCAATAATTAAAAACGTAAAACAATAATTGTTCGCTTTATTGAAATGTACATTGTGTTTGGACTTAACTATCAAAGATTATTATGCAAATGAGCATAAAAATTATCACAGGGGTCAGAAATTAAATTCACATCTCTACGAGTCTTCAGTATCGTGTGTCTGCCTCTGGCAAACTCAAATGCTTCATAACGCCTCTCCATCGAGTAGTTAATGTTTGGAGCTACAATGTACGTAGAATGCAATTCTAGTTTTGGATCTACAGGTGTGTGTGTGTGTGTGTGTGTGTGTGTGTGTTTTTTTTGGGGGGGGGGGGACTTCGCTGAAATCGTAGCGGGAATAGGCAGTTCAGTCCTTTATGTGGACGTTCCTATGTTATCTTACACCTTACACGATGGCCACTCTTACCCGATGAGGACGTGCTTTGTCAATCTTTAATATGGTTCTGTGACCTATCCTACGGATAAATGGCATTACCAGCTGTATCAAAATCAAATTCCTGAAGTAAAATCTGGTGAGATTATACCAATAATAATGTAAAAGGGAGCGAAAACACGAAAATGGTTAAAAACTGGTCAAGGTGATAGGGACGGTCAAGCAATGAATCATGAGTAAGAGAAAATTATATGAAGAGATTTCGATGTGGTGGGTCAATACCGGAAAGGATACCTTTAATAATAGTTCAGCTATTCTAGTATCCGCATTTTGTTTATGGTAGACACCCGATCTGCAGGTTATTGACTCGCTGCCGTTCATTCTTCACTGATGAAGTTATTAAGGTAGAGACAGTATTTATCCTAAGTCTGATGGTAATAAATCAAAACACACCTGCGACAGAAACATCGATTTCAACTTATATCAGACATCTTAAATCAGTTGGATTGCAGCCAGAGGAAGCATAATGATAGTTAAGCAATTCTTCGCTGAATGCAGGATATTTTGTCCTCTAGTAATAGAGAGGTGAAGAAAGCTGCTGCAACTTAAGCACGTTCCAATTAGCCCACTCACATAGGATAACAACTCCTTAATTTGGCGGGAAAAGTGTTATAAAGCGGATGTGGAAACGAAAATACGTGGTTTCTCGGTCCCATTCAAAAGAGCTTCAGAGAAATTGTTTTCGGGTCAAACTATCGTTTTCTTTAAACCAGGTTGTTTCCTATTTTGCCGAGTTTGATTTACAATATTCTATGTAAGTTTGGCAAACATTTTGTTTTCTAAACGAGCAACAGCTGAGCTTCCATTTTGTTGGTTATGTCACCATTTTCATGTGTGGAATACATTGGTCATGCGCACATGCACGGACGCAGTCACCAACTGCTATGGGGTGCACGTAACATTATGATTGCAACTGGTGAATAAAATCGTTTTGAGATATTTTCTCACACTACAAATACACACTGTATGGTTTTACTAGAAAAGTAAGATTTTGGATGGTTTATGTCCTTGTTTACCTTCATGACCTTGTGTTCGTTGCCTCTGCTTTGGAATTTTACACCGTGCATATCGCTTTTTAAAAGGCCAAAAATAGTAAAGATATACGCCATTTTTACATTTGTACAGCAATCCACTACTGAGCAAAACTAGAAAAAAATTCTTTCTTGTCCAAAATGGGTCCTGCGACATTTCCATCGTTGAAGGGTTGAAATTGCTCTAAAGTTATATTTTCAGACATCTGCATATCTACATTTTCTGTTCTTTCATAGAACTTAGAAAACGATTAACCCCCTAAAATAAACGTAGGCCCTACCTGACGTTTTTTTTCTCTGAATTGTTCTGGACATAATGCGGTTTAAATGACTGGTCCATCATTTAGAACTAAATCATGTAAAAAGAATACTATACGTTGGATCCAAGTAAAGGAATTAGTTGTGTAATGATTCGTGAATAAAAGGAAATTGCTTTTTTTCTTTTTGAAGAAAATTCAATTTGGCGGAAAATCCCAGATAGAATACTTTCAAGATTAGACAACGGGAAGTTTATGCTCGTCGCTCTTTTTCAAAGAACAGAGCATTTAAGAATTGAGATCATGCTTAGGTCAACAATCTGAAATAAGTTCTTTTTGTTACAAAAGCCAATACTACTTTTTAATTTCATTTGTGTTCTACTATATGTTGTCGCTTGCTCAAAGTAATGCGACCCTGCTCTTCGGGGCTGCAAATAAAAGGGAATGAATTTCGTATTAATTCAGTTTGTTGCTAAGAGGTCTCACTGTCAATAAACCGCAGATGGATCGCATTTAATGCGGTTACTTCGAGCAGAAATAAAATCATTAATTGGTAGTTTGACAAATGTTCAGGATCTAGGTAGTGATTATTATCCGGTTAACTTAGCTTTCGAAATGCTATTCTTCACAACACTACATCTGAAACATGTTTCTTATAGGCGGCAACATCCTTCAAAGGAACAACTTAAACCACCCACGGCTACGTGCCACGAGATTCTAGGGAGAGAAGGCCAAGAGACATGAAACCAATGGAAACGAAAACATAAGAAATAGATGTAGAGTATATACCGTATAGCTAGTGCTCCAAAGACCACGGCTTGTTCTCGTACATGAAATAATAGAAAATGGATTAATCAGCAACGGTATTGAGTTGGTTTAGACCAAAGCCAACCTAACAAAACCAATAAAAATTTCACAAGGAAACTGTCAGTAGTTTGATAATATTGGTAGAGAAATGCTATTTCTATTTCAATCACATTTCCGTCTATGGAAAGCGGAAACATGGCTTATTTCTTGTGGGTATTTTTAGATTTGTACTGTTGTTTTAAGTGCAGTATACAATTTGATGAAGATGTTGGAGACTTGCAGACGAAACAAGATTTCTTAAATAGGAACAACTTTGAATTCGATTTGGTTCAAAATCTAACAATCTGATTCAAACAATTTTATCATGTCCCGAATGACTTGGACTAATTCGTATCAAGCTTATTGATATGCATATGATGACTGTCGTTGATGTGTTTGTCTAAAAACGGGTTAATTTTCTCTTACTGCAATGAACAGATATGATTGTTTGTTATAGTCAAGATTTAGTCTCTGAGGAAGTACATGTATATCTTATTTCTGTCACGAATAAACACTAGTCTAGGTCAGTAAACGTCCAAGTCTTGTTAAAGCCTACTAGTAGATTACATTTCCGTCCGGTACTCGTGTTTTGTCCCTTTATCCCTTTTCCTGAGGTGACTGTGCGGACACAGACGTTGGTCATGCAAAATTTTACCGATTCACGGCGTCGATAGCCTCTGTGGTTTTGTCAAGCTAAAGCCATTGAGAAATCTTAGAATTGTAAGCCCGTAGGCCGTAGCAATATCGAAGATGGCATGCACCGTTCACGTACGGGCAGTGTTGGGTTGACTTGCAGGGATCTTGATAATGACTGAACCCTCCTTCTTTTGATGGTTTAAGGATGTATAGCAATAGAAAAGGTGTTTAAACCTTTCAATAATTCACTTGCAGGATTTGAGATTGCGCTTTTCCTTATTCTTTCCACACTATAAAATACATCGTAGGGGACTGAGCCGACAACGATCTTCAAGGAGGCTGTGATGACAGCCTGCGGCAACTGTACTGAGACTGAAACTGTCACTTTTCACTTTTCAACCGAAAACCCGATTTTTTTTCTCATGCGACCTCAAGGTGATGTCGGAGAAATGGTACCGCACCAACACGGAAAATTATACACGATTTCATCGTATGGCGCCCATGGCAAATGTAATTTGAAGCGTGTACTTAACATGTCTCATTTTATATTTTAAAGTATTTTGCTTTAAAACAGAGCCTTCCTTAATTACCTTACGTAAATGCCTTCTATAATGGGATCTCTGACAGTCCTCCAGAAACCACAGCATAGTTATCCGATTACAAAGAAAACCCTAGACTGTCGTCTGGTAATTAGTTTGACTCTAAGGACATTAAGATGTCTTTGCCCCTGGATGTTCCATTACAACACCGACCCCAGGGAGGAAAAATCTAATTACATTTACATAGGTACTTTGCAGATACAGCCAGGAAGGGGTGCTAAAATACCTGTGTTTCAGTGCCCAAATCAACGTTTAAAACATTTAAATTGTGTATTAACATAGTAAAGTCTATTGAGCATATTTTTGGTTTTATACTTTGTATAAATTTTATTGTTGGCATCGTTATCTTTTGGCAAGGAGAATCAGAGCAGTGCAGCTGTATTTTGTGCCATTGCAATGAAGATGTGACAAAGATGACCTTTAGAACTGCAGAAAGAAAGTAATTTGAGCAGATTGCTAATGAAATTAAGGTCAAAGTTATACAATGAGAATTAGACATTTGTGTACTAAATGTAATTTTCCTGAAAATTCCGTCATTTTTAAAAATGTTATCTCCAGGGACGTACGCAAATTCCAAAGCCGACGAAAAATTACGGCAAGTAAACCGGTTTTGAGTTCTAGGTTTCAAGGTTTTTAGTCTTTCCTGTTATGGCGATAGTGGCTGGTGACGTTAGAGTGGAAATTTAGAAATTGTAACCAGGTTTATAGATTGGAATTTTCTCAGCTGTTTAAGAAATGGTGACATTTACCGGTACCTTGTTTAAATTTCCAGAATAATCTTTGCTAGTAGAAAGGTCTTATGTACACTGTATTCCTTAATGGAATTTCGTTCAGTTTATGTTACTTAATCCATAGAATGCGGCAATGTTTTTTTCTTGCTTTACGTCAGTGAAAAGTCAATTGTTGTGAATGGAAATAGTATCGTTATTCTTCATTAAGGGTTATCAGATCATTTATGAGCCGTGGCCATATTTTACATGTGCCAATTAGAAACGTTTGGCTGATCCATGTTATCATTAATGTATTTTTGATTAATCCTCAAGGATTTTCTGTAGCAAAAAGTAGAACAGAGCTTAGGAAAGTCAAATACCTTATCGTTGCATGCATATATGGGTTCCGTATTTTAACGTGTCTTGAAAAAAAAAAAAAAAAAAAAAAAAAAAAAAAAAAAAAAAAAAACAGCCCTTAGACGCCACCGCAGTTTATTGAATAATCGGTTGGAGAAATATCGCCCATGATGTACATGTCAAAGGGACTTTTGCAGTGACATTTTCATGGGGATTTTTCCGAAAAAGCGAAGAAGAGTTGTTGGAACACTTGTAATATGATCGAGATATGGGGTTATGTGGGATTGATGCATGCTTGATTATACATGTACATCACCTCCGGTCAGCCTTAGAGGACAATTCTAAAGACTGTGGCATAAGAGAAAGATTCCTTTTAACTGGTCCTGAGCAAGGTGAGCGAAGAAATAATTTTTTCAGAAACTTTTTTTGATTTCTGTATGATATTTTCAGTTTGCATGCCAAAGCGATATTTTGCAACCAACTCTGTATGCTCCCTCCCCCCCCCCCAACCCCCCGCTGTATTTCTGTGCATCTCTGACCCACGCGGTTGCAGCAGCTCCCAGTGAAACGTGTGAGGCTGCACGGATTGCTATACTGGAGAGATATTCTTATGTTATTAAAGCCATGAATGAAACTGTTCAAATCTGAAATATTTTACTTGCTGGGAGTATTGCAACTGTATTTTTCAACACTACAAGTTAATTGGATTTTCAGTGATGGTTTGTAACTGTACTGATGTATACAAAGACGTGAAACTCCAAACACACACATAAGTTGCACACTGATTCGCACTGCACCACGAGAAACACGAACTTTTTCATTTGAAGTATCAACGAGTAGCTTTCACGGAACATACATGTATAATAAAGCTAACTATATAAACCACTGGTCATATGATCCTATTGGGAGCAGAAACATGAAATGTAATGTAGTACGTCTATAAAGTTGCACCAATTATTCTTTGGTTGTGCCGTCCACCACCTACTAGTTTGTGATGCGTTCTCAGGATAATACTGAAGCATGCCCCCAGAGGACCGAACTATGAAAGATGCTGGAGTAAATAGCTGGGTAGCTTTGTTCCGGTGTAACGAAACTGAGGGTCCGTGTAACAGAAAGTCCGCCTTCCGTTAAGTTATAATGGTTAGGGTTAGTCTGACCTAAGTGGGTCAAAACCCAGGTTGAGGCTTGCCTGTACAAATGAATGGGAAGCGGACTCTCTGTCATGGGGAACTCTCTGTCACGTTACACCGGATCTCGAGGTAGATTTCACTGATGCTGGATTAATTATTGCTGAGATTCCTTTCTGTTTGTTGCTTTCTGATCCTGGTACCGTGATGCTGTCACTGGTGTGGGTTAAGAGTTTATGTAGTCTTTCGGATCAGGAAGAATGGTTTTTAATTAGAGGTAGCTAATGCACACTAACTCCACGGGGACTCTCGCTGAATGCAATCAGATTAACAGAATAACATGTCTACTTTATTTTCCAACGTACTCGTATAATAACCAGCTTCTCTGTATTCTGCTCAACGCAAAGAGGAGGCATGTTAATTGGTTGCCTTCAGGGAGAGTCCCCATGGAGTAAGTGCATATTATAGGTAGGTCGACAATACTCATTCTGAAAAGCCTCTTTAATCCTGGTGGCTATCTGCCGTCTCGTATCCAATCTGCGGTTAATTGCCTCCTTGTACTACTCATGTTTGTCTTCATAAAAGACGCCATATTTCGTACCTGGGAAGGACGCGTGATTCTGAAATCACTGTTATCAGATTCAGATAATTAATGAAAAATTAAAAGCAAAAAGCTATACACATTACATCAGCAGATTTATTTTTTCCAAATTCCACTTCACTAGTATCTCTGCTGACGAAATTTATGGTTTAGTAGCAACTTTTTTAGGTAAAATGTTATTTTCATTTTCCGTGTTTACTATTTTACAACAGCTATTGTCAGTGGATTAAAACAAATATTTTTAGCAATGAAAATTAAGAAGAATTATCTCATTTTTTCTTTGTAGATGTCGTTAAGATTTTAACTTCAAAAATGTGGCGTTATTACATGTATTTTTGCATTGCTTGACACCAATTGCTTTACTCTCCGCCTCAAAGATATTGGTATCGCTGTCTGATTTTAAGTCTTCACGATGTCTACATAGGCCATTGTAAACTCAAAAATGAAGTCATCGGGATTGCACATGATACATTCCTCAAACTGGGAGTATAACTGATCCATTATGACTTTTCGTTCTTCTTCCGATCTGTGCTCGGAGAGACCAGAGTAGAATATAGCATTACTCCAAGCTTGGACCGAATTAACGTACCTTTTTATCGAGCGAGTTCCTGGATTAAAAATGGTTAGCTATATTACATTATATACATGTAGTCTTCAATCATGTAATCTTGTGTACAAATTACGGATGTTCGTCTTACGATGTGCATTACAAGAACAGTAGAATTTTTGCCTAAAAGTAGTAATTCAGAGAAACTTGGGGACACTTATCATTGGGCTTTTACACGATTTTTTTAGTTCGTAGAATAGTTTTATTATTTCGTGCCTTTACTTGTATACATGAACATCACAGAGTATATTTTCAGAAACTTTATTGAGAAAGAGAAACAATATGCCACTTGTACAACGCAGAAACCATACGCATATATTATTAAAACTTACCTGTAACTTTCTCTTTTCCTACCATTGCAGCTGGGTTGATTGGAACATCTTTCATTTTGATTGAAATAAGTTTTAAACCTTCTTTTAAAACCTTGGAGTCCTTGCTTACAAACGGTGCTTTTAATTCAACTTCTGATCGTCGATAATATGCAGCGTTTGTATTTTTAAATTCCTCCTACGAAAATAATGAATCTGTTAGAATTTAAGTTATATTGCATTGAATATTAAATACAGTATATCACCTATGCTAGACGAGCATGCACAAACTTCAATTCTTGTTCAGTCAATCTGATCATCTACATTTTCTTTTCTATACTTTCTTTTATTTTTTGCACTTATCGCCATTCATGATGTTTTTTTCAGTTAACATATAAATATAATATAAAAATTAAAAAAAAAGATATTTCATCACTATCGTTACCAAATACATGTATGCATCAGTAGAGCTCTGAAACAAGAATATGATTTTGCACAGTTTATTATTATTATTGTTATTTTAATTTTTGTTAACAGTGAAATTACCTTTGTTATCACACCTTGCTCGACATTTGACCACCAAATGTCTCTTAAAACTCGTAAGTAGGCAGGGGTGCCCCCACTGCTGGGTCTTCTAAATTCATTCGCGTCCTTTAACCCCATTAATCCAATGATCAGATGAGCACCTAAAACACCAATAAGATTATTTAAACTTAGACCCCATTTCCAGAGATTAGATCGATCTACTTTAGATCGACCTAACTCCCTGGGGGTTCACGCTAATTAGCAGTCAGCCGAGCGGACACCAAAGTTAATTACCCCCTTACAGCTTGTAGTAGGCGGGACGGACATTTAAGCCGGCTTATCTGACAATAATCTAGTTAGACTCCCCGCTGGGATAGATCGATCTAAAAGCTCTGGGAATACAGCCTTAGACGCCATTCTCATTTCTAGATCGATCTAGCAGGACCGACCCATTTCCGAGACGATTTTCGCTAAATGGCATTCAGCTTAAGCGGTTAAGATGCCTGACACCCCTACGGAAGCTGCTAAACGATAGTTTTAAAATTATGCCTAACAACTTCATTAGGCGTGCCAGACATCAGAGACGCTTAAGCTGAATGCAGTGTAACAAGAAACCCCTCGGAGATATGTCGATCCTTCTTGATCTGGCATGGGAACGGGGTCTTAATTCTTTAACCTAAATCGTTTATCATATATATCATGAATAACATTTATTGAGACGCATGTCGTTTGATATATGCTGTAAACTGTTTATTTTCCTAATGCTAACATATTGACTCGACCAACTTGAGCATAATAAATTTGTTTTTGTTACGCTAATTGTGCATATATTTCTATATTTCGTGCATTTTGGTGTTTGTAAAATACACTTATTTGTACTTTCTGCTCACGTTGGGATCTATCTATCTATCTATCTATCTATCTATCTTAACCAGTAAAATTACTGATGCATCATTATCATACGGGATGTTTAAAATACCTAATACCTGTTTTCATTTCCCTTGCCCTGTTTATCAGAATCGTTTCCCAGTCTTCGGCAGCTTGTTTTTGATATGCATGGCGCTCCTTGTCGCTCACATCTGCCTCTTCTTGGCAGAAAATAGCTCGCTCAAGGGTACAGGGGCTAGAATATATAATGCATTGTGATAATAAGGGGAGTTCACACGTATTGATCTGTGCTTTTAAATGTGTACTGCTTTTGTAGGCATTTTCGCATTGTGGGCCACCCATTGAGCTACTTTAAGTTGCGAAATCCCCGAGAGTCACTGTCGGTTTTGAACTAATTGACATCACTTATGATTATGCGTAATAATCGTCAAAACATTTAACTTTGATGCAGTTATTTTAAGAAATACCAGTTAAATTGTTGTCAAATATGAGATTAGATGTTTTTTTAATGAACAGGTAATGAGACATTACACATTAATCAGTATGTCCGAGTACGAATTAATGTTGCTGTAAGCTGATGTGATTGGTATATCTGTACACCTGACGAGGTGTATATATTACGTCGTATCAATCCAAAGAACGTTCTGTAAAGGAATATGGGGATCAGAATCAGATATATCTCATTATGAACACGAAGAATAAATAAAAAAGTATTAAGACACCGTTTGCTAAGCCAGTGCATTGCGTTTGACGACACAGCAAGATCCACGTAATTTGTTGGTGTGCAGGAACCAAAGAATGAAGAACCGCTTGCGAAGATATGCACGTTTTGAAATGCCACGGGACTGGAGTCAAGGTTTATCGATTCTCCTAATAATTAAAAATATCACGTTAGAAAAAAAATAACAGCCTCTGTGGTTGACAATGTATATAATGACACCAACACGTATATAATGACACCAACACATAAATAATAACACCAACACATATACCAACTTATATGTGAGAATACTGTAAAAAAACATTTTGCCGACTTTGCAATAACAGTAGGCCCTATTCACAAATGACCGTCATATGAGAGCTGGTGCGACGCGACCTCTCGACCACGGAGGTTTTTAGATCGTATACCTTGCGTTACACGGAATAGGGAATTGAAGTCGTTCCATGGTTGATCCTCATATATGATCAGGAGCGGTTTTTCAAATCCATGTTTTCTTCGTAGTGCTCCTTGAAAGTAAAATGCTTTTTTATTTTAAAAAGACAGTGGCCCCGAAAGACTAGGCAAAATTTTTTTATGTAAATGACAGAATATTATTAACTTTTATTATCTATTATCTGATATGTGAAAATTACTGATTTACTTACAATAAAATGCTTGGTATCCAAATTAAACAAAAGGAACTTTTTATCTAAGTGAGACATGCAAATTTAAACTGTTGTGCTGAAAAAAATCGCCATTCTCTCCTCTCTTAAGATGAAGACGATATATAATACAGTTTTGAGATTAGAAATCCTTCTTTGACTCAAGAGTAAACCCCCACTTATTCTTTTCCGATTGAGAGCTGTATATCAAGACGAGGACCCGGTCCCAACACACACACACAAAGATAGGGCTTTTGATAAAGATCTTTCATTCGTACCTTTAATCTCGATCATAAACTTAAAAGATATGTCCCTCCATCTCCGGCACCATAATCACAGATGACAAAGGGGTTCTTGTTATTCAGCACCGATGCTTCATCTGAAAAAGTATGATTACCTTACGTAGTAAGTTGCTTTCTTTAATTTTGTTTATTATGCCTTTGTAGTTAGAACATAGCAAGGTACTCCAGTGTGATTTTAAAAAGTAAAGAAATGCACATATATATACGTGCAATGGTCTCTCCGCCTCTCACACGCCTCCCCATGCGTCGTCCCTGCAGGGTCACAGTAATTAAATCTCGGCTTAATTCAACCGGTCGAGGGGCGATGCGTGGGGAGCCGTGTGAGAGGCGGAGAGACCATTAAAGGATAAAGCGGTCTTCCTTTCATGTAGGTCCGCCATATTTAGTTCGCGGCCTAGCTATCACTTTGCTCTTCTCGCTCTGAGTGTTTCCTATGATAAATGTTCCGTTTTTTAAACCCAGACTCATGTCTGCAATTCTGTATTTTTTATTTCAGCAATTTTAATTTCTAAATAAAATAATTTAATGAAAATAAAATACCTATAGCCCGCAGCGCCATGGTTAACTCATCATTATACAATGATTCGGAATAAGAACCATTTTCGCTCCAAAAGCGAGATCCGTCATATCGGTCTGGAACACGGTAGATCGGGCGTTCAAACTGGTTGACTCTGGTCTCTGTAAGTATAAAAATCTACATGTGTCTCTGTGTTTTGCTCGATAAAGGCAAAGCGTCTTTTTTTCTAAATAATGTTGCATTTAAGTAATGTTTAAGAGTGACTGAAATATAAAGCTCATCAACAAACTGTCTTCATTTTTGGACAGGCCATGCGTCAAAGTACTTTATATCGTGCGGCTCTAATGATTCCACACAGATGCCACAAAATGGTGGAGAACATTGTGGGATCACTGTAAACAATCCTTATCCTTTTGCGGGTCAGTGCATGTATGTCACGTCCTGCCTACTTCACACGCATCGGGTAACAAACGGACCTACTTCTGGGATTTCATTCATTAAATGTCATTTCCGTTTTGTCTTTAATTGTGCCACTTGTTGACGTTATGTTAACTATTGGCAATTTTTCTTTGCCCACAGAATGTTTTTTTTTTTTTTTTTTTTTTTTTTTTTTTTTTTTTTTACTTTTGTAGTACACCCTCTGAATTCTACCACAAAGTTGCCACTCTGTGATGTGATGGATTTTCAACTATGTCATGGACCGCTTTTTATGTATTCACCGAGGACAAGCCATTGCTCATGTCCGACTACCACTCCATAATTTGACCCTTAATGGTTCTTATGGCAATTATTTCTATCAGCCTTTACTTGTATTCGGACGTATCATACCTACATGCTTACTTTCCTATGCACATCATGGGGCTGTTATCGCCCTATGTACGGTGATGCAATGCTTCAGCGTATTCTTTTCAAAATTAAGGGTTTGGGGTGGGGCACATGTACGATTTCCCTTTGTATGTTTGACAAATAAAGCACTGCTACCACATATAGCCCCATATACAGGATAGCATGGGAAGTTCATTATTTAAGCCTCGGTCACAACCGGCCGTACGGACTCTTAGGGGCCGTTTGCGTCCAAATTTTGCGCAGAATCTCACGTCCCATGCAAGTCCTTCTTACACAATTTCGAGTTCGCAGACAGCCCGTAAGCACGTACGGAGGATGTTGGACATGTCCAAAAGATTCTACGAATAGCCTGCGAACAGCGAGGCCGCAAGCGTAACTTGCTCCCCTCGCATGGAGTTAGCAAGAGAGACGCGCGTTGTGCAAGACGCAATGAAGGAGCAAGTGCCCTTTGCGTGTTGAGTAAGGCGCACGCCCTCACAACTAACGAACGAAGTCGAGAGCACACCGGGAATGCGTCGCACGTGCGTCACCCCCTCGCATGGTGTATAAAAGGCGTGCTTACGACGCACGCTCGTGTCTTTTCCATGAACGTCGACTGTGTGACGTGTACAACAATTTTCAAAATTTTCAAATTTTTGCTAAATTTAGTTTCTAACATGCCTCCAAAAGGCAAGAGAAAGAAGCTTACATAGTAGAAAAAAGGGAGGAGGAAGAAGAAAGAAGAGGAGAACAGGAAGCAAAACTGACGTACGCCATCAGTGCGTTACCACAAACGTGTGAGGCAAGTGTGAAGCAAAACTGACGCAAAAGGGCATTACTTTCGCCGTGCGTTGCATTCCCTTCGTAAGTGGTGAGTGTGTGCCACGTACACAGGAAGCAAGACAAACTCAAGACATGAGTACAATTTCCACGGCCATCACTCCTTGCAATTAGCATCCCTGCTTGAAAGGACATCTCATGTGGCCCTTGTGACTCGCAAGGCAGACTTTCCTCTACCTCTACGACCTCCACGGCCTCCGCAACACCCGAAAATCGCAGGGAAATTCGTGCGTCCGGTTGTGACCGAGGCTTTAGTGCATGACACACCCACGTCAGCAATTGTTTTGCACCATATGACTAAAATAAAATTGAATAAATAAATACATTGAATTGAATGACTACGGTGATTATTAGACGACACTGTAAGCTTAAAGGAAAATATTATGTACACTAGCTCAAATAATTGCTTTAGCTTTGTATAAAAAACATTGTAGGTGATTAGAAATTTCTTCATTACATTTTACATGTACATGTACACAAATATTGAAGTATAATGCGGTTGTTAATAAAGCAATAGGCAGCTCAGGCCTGTAGCCAGCAATTTTAAAAAGGGGATTCTTTTTTTGGAAAAAGTAGACCTTTTACCATAAAGCCTTTATGTCTCCAAAAAAACTTTACTTAGAGGCGATATTTTCCCAGCAAAAAGTGGGATTCTCTTGAACCCCCGAACCCCCACCCCCTGGTACGGACCTGAATACTTATCTAAAAGGTTTTTTGTCCATTTCACAAGCAATAAAACAAAAATATGTATACATGTTTTATACATTATCCTGCAATTTTACATTTAGATAAAATGCTGCATGTAAAAAATTTACAATCGAGTTTTTGTCACACTATAGCACTCTCATTAAAAGGATTCAAGCGAGATATATATGTACTCAGCAGCTATAATTCTTATGTACATAAATACTACCGTCATTTGCCGCTATGGAAGATGCATCCATGTTGGTCTTTTGCTGTATGTGCTTCGTTCAAATAACTTGAAATATATGTCAATGTGTCCAAGTTCTAGTTAAAAAGGTGAACCTTTTATAGTTGCTGGTAATTGTCTTTTCAGAACGGATGCAACACAAATGTATTGTTCATTTAACAATGATATATCCATTTATATGCAGGTCATTTGTAAAGAAATGAGCATTTGACGCACGAAATTTACCTTAATGGACGCTGTGTGTCCCATTCCCCCTTAGATGTCGTGCACATCCCGTAACCCTTATAAGCGAAATTACACGGTAGATAATATCTTAAGTTAATTATGAAAGGCAATATTTTAATTAGATTTGAAATATAAATATTGGAAGGACTGGTGGTGAGTACAATGAATAGAGACCTAAGGCTGTAGAAGTACAGCTGGTTGTAAATACACGGCTCTTGTAGTTTTCTAGATCAGCGAACCGATTACTGAACCTTTTAAAGACACTCGAATTTCTAGTAGTATATTGCTAAACTGATTTATTTCATCTTTGATATGTTCTTGGTTTCTATCCATGTTGGAGGGCGCCCAGTAAAAAAAGGGGGAGGGGGCAAGTCAAACTGATACAGGTGCAAATATCACGCAAATATGTGCGCCCCTTACCTGACACAAAACGTGAACACTGATCTGGTATAGGACAAAGTTATTGCACTCAACCAACCAATGTGTGGCTGGCGGCGGTATGGCGTATTCTTAGTTATCAAAAATTAGCATTTGAGACAAATTTAAAAAAAATTAGCATAGACTGTAAGGAACGTTGTGGCGCCCCTTAACATGCCCCGCTCACATTATGATGTCGCCCGTCTCTCGTGACCCTTGTCTCGTACAGCTAGATAATATCTTAAGTTAATGTTTAAAGATAATATTTTAATTAGATATGTAATATAGTGATGGGTATGAATAGGACTGGTGGTGATTGCAATAAAGACAGAACTTTTCCTTGGTAAAACCTTCGTCACTGAATATGAAAACTGTGCATACTACCAAGGCATATATGGAAACATGTAATAATAATAATAATAATATTTATTTCTTAAAAACCTCGCTACAGAATTTGGTCTGTAGTGGTGCTGCAGCACTTTGGACAGATTGCAGTATGCGTGATTACACACAATAGATTTATCACTTTCTTTCACCAAGGTTTTAGAAAAAATATAATTCTTCTGTTTACTTCAAATGGACGTATATATTGAGAATATCTGATTATACTAGTAGATAAAGTAAATAAATACTAGTTTATGCTAGTATAGCAAGTCGTAATTAAATACTAGTTAAAGGTTTGAACTGACAGGAAAATGGTTTCATAGTAGATAGATAGTAGGTAGATAGTGGCAGCTCAGTTTGACAGCTAAACACGCTGGCCCTCTCCTCCTGTGGCTTTTATGTCGTCACCGTAGCTCATTAACTCCCAGGCCTAACGAAAATGATTCTTTTTAGAAGCTTGATATTTACAAAATGAATTTCTAGTTAGTGTATTTTGATTAAGAAATAATTATTTGGGCATGTTTTCTGAAGGTTATGCTCCGTTCAAAACATTTTCTGATGGTCTGGCTGAAATCCTTTAAGACTTTGAGCTCCTTGTCGGACCCACATATACATGTTTCACGCTGTCTAACTGTTTTTGAAATTGAAGTCTCGTATACAAGTTTTATGTTGTTTTTTTTAATATATTTCTAATATTATTTTCCGACACAACTGAGGATAGTTATAGAAGGGGCCTCATGCGATTTGGTCAAATGGGACAGAAATGATGAAATAAAAAAATAGAATATATCGAAGCACTTTAAAGTTTCTAGTTCTCGCCCAGGTCGCCCTTACAACGCTCATTGGTCTCATAGGAAGCAGAAAGACGTTGAGAGCACGCCACTGACCTCCACTGGTCGCCGCTGATGGTACAAGGAAGACGACGATGAAGTTCAGTGGTTAGTCTGGCGTCGTCTATATCGCCTGGAATTCAATTGGACGTTGTAGGTTACACAGGGAACGGACATGTGAAGACAGATAAGTGGCGGGCACGTGAACAGTCGATCGTATATGTTACGTAGTTTTAGAGGAAAGGTCAAGATCGGTCGTTCCAAAGAAGACCATTGTCACATTAACACAGACACAATTAGGTTCTTCAATATTCTCCATAGGGTAAATTAAGTGCAGAAAGTCTACTCGGGCAATTCTCATAATTCGTATGCTACCTGCCAATTAAACCAATATGTTTTAAATGCCTTGTATTACACCAGATCATAGATATCGGGTCATGTGGGATTCGATGGTGCCTGCATATATAGTTGCATCAATTCAGGTCAGCTTTATAGGACAATTAAAATCTTTAGATTCATATGTTACAGTCTTTTTTTTCTGAGAGAGGTGAGTGAAAAATGAATCATATTTAAAAACTTTTGTTGATTTTTTATATTTATAGTTTGCATGCCAAGGACATATTTTGTTGTGAGCAACCAGTTTTTTATGCTCCCTTAGCCCCTCTGATGCATTTCAGTACGTGTTTGAACCGCAGGGTGACAGCTCCAAGTGAAGTGTGTGAGGCTCCATACTGGCAAGATATTTTTTTTATTTTTGGGGCGATGAAACAAACTGTTTAAATCTGAGAAATTTTGGTGGCGTATTGCAACTACATGTATTCATGAAATTCTTTATTGATAACTCTTAACTAAGAAAATGATATTGATTATTATTATGAGTAAAATATTTAATGATTAGTTTATTTTAATTTCTCTATGATAATTTTAAAACTAAATAAATGAGATTGATTATTTATGCTCAGTAAAAGAAATTGTTGAATTTTTTATTTACAAAAAATTTTTCCGGAAATTATGTAATTAAAATGATTTTTCATGCTAAGAATATGAAATAAAAAAGTTATCAAACTCAGTCGTAATTTTTCTTTTTCATAACAATATGTATTTGTTAATGGCATGTACATGAACATGATGAACTTGTATTTTCCCTATGCACATACATCATACACTCCCAAGTCTTGAATAAAGATTTCATACAATTAACCGGTTTAACAATATTGAAATGGTGAACTAAGCGTATAAGTAATATAAACAGTAGCCATATACGCCACCAGATAAAATAGACTTGTGTGTTAAATCAACAATGATAATCGCTAAAATAAAGATACTTGTTAATGTAAACAAACATGTGTCGCGTTGGACTCGTTTTAAGGCATACGGGTCGTCAAATCCTTATTTTATTTATTGTTATTATTTTAAGGAAAAGAAAAAAAAACATGCATCATCAAACCCGGGCTTGTGTACAACTTCGTTTAAAAGTCTAAATACAACTGAAACATTTGTTTCCATGCAAAGACAAATATATGATGTACCTCCAATATTGATTGGAAAATACTTTAACCGATATTTCCCACACACTCTCTTGTTGAGGAATAGTGGCCAAAGTTACGATGTTGCCAAGGTCAAATTTTGCCGCTCTACGATTTTGAGGAACATGCACACATGAAAAAATTCCAGTAGAAAATAAAATATGTATAAAGTCTACATTCTTCAAAATTATGTTATCTAATAAGACATATTAGATATGTATTTATCAAAAGAATATAGTCATTTAACTGACGTGTAATATGAAAAAAGTGGGAACACAAATCGCAAGAAACATGGCATTTAATATGCGATTATGTTAGTGGCCATTTCATTTAATCCAATACTTAACGTCTGCTGATCGTCATTGTGATTGATATAAAAAACCATATTCGATATAAGCGTCAAATAAAGAATCTTCCTGAACAAATTGTAGAAAAGGAAGTGAAAATGCCACTATGTTTGCTAATTTATACTGGCAATATCCCTTAAGGTTTGGTATGGCTGTTCTGGATCGCCTGTTCTTTGGCAACAGCAAACGCCATTTCCTCCACTGGATACGTTGCGACTTAGTTTTGGGCAACAGCAAACGCCATTCCCTTCACCCAAGGTCGCACGCGCCAACAAATGGACGAAGGTCAGCAGTCGATGGCACAGCATGGCCAGGAACTGTACGATAAGCAGGAAGCAGAAGATGAACAGAAACACTAGACCTGTAATAAGATATGTCATTGAATAAATTAATGTGTACATGTAATTTTCAGTCAAGAATAAGATCATGGGTTACTAAAATAAATGTATAATATGCAAGGATGTAATTTGGGTAAATCAATTTCCTAGGAAAAATAGAAAAATAAAAGAGAACAATATCTAATATGTAGTCGTTACGATGAAAATATCGTGCATTTTGTAATCATACGACACTTAACAACCCAGTAGTATGTAGGCCCACATTTGATATAAAATGGAAAATATAGGAACCTCATATTACCTAATGGATTATTCCCAAAAAGTTGGAGGTCGGGTTTTTCTGGGTCTGTACCCAAGTTACCAAGGGTGAGGAATATTGTGAGCCACAACGTGTTTACTACCGCAAACCACATCAGTGCCGTCTTGCGGAGATCTAACAGCTCATCTAGTAAATAATCAAAATGTTTGCCATGGGAGCGACACTGTTATGTTCTACATGGTTTATAAAATTTAATCATTTAATTCGTTTAAATAGGTAGTAATTAGATATTAGGTTAAATTAAGGATTAAGAAAAAATATTTACTCATGGGACCATTTACTTTTAAGTGCGTCCTCCTTTTCCTTGAATACTGCGGAAGGTTTCAAGCGCTTATCAATAAGATTTTTCCAAAATTCTTTCTCTCTTCTCACTTCTGGGGTGAGTGTATAAGACTTGCATCTTTTCAATTTTTCTCGGACCTTCATCAAGCTTGCTTCATCTACAAAAGCAGAAGAAGTGGAATCTATATAATCCAGTCACTACCTAGGTTCCTTTTGAGTTTCGATTGTATGCAATAATAATTACCTGGTGACGTGCTGATAAGAATGAATAATTCACTGATGAATATGATTTAGATGCAATATTACACTAGAGAACATCCATCGTAAACACACACACACAAACACACACACACACACACACACGCATATACTCAATGTACACATTATATCTATTTAGGATTGCCATGTGTGAAGAAAAGTTTCATGTTTCATGAACACAATAACATAAATTAGTTAGTAGAACATTAAAAATTCCACCAAGAGATATATGACCGTAATTTAATCTGTGTATAAATACAATAGATGATGGAGTCATAATTGAGACAGTCACCCATGTGGTCTTACCAAGAGTAGCCGGTCGAAGCTGCTGGATGGACTTGTACAGGCGCTTCAAGTGACCTGGTATGAGACAAAATGGCGTCAAGTTATAATGCAAAAACAGAAAAACATGCACTTACTAAATTATACGTTTTGTACTGCATTTAAAAGACAACATGAAAACTTACGCACACAAGCACGTCAATTACCGTGAACTGAGAAAAATGGCTTGGGGGGGGGGGGGGGGGGGGAGGGGAGGGGGGGGCTGTTGTAGGTCTACAATTTATGCAATTAGGCTATATGCATTGCTTATGGAAATCATCCAGTAGCTGACTGACGGAAAAATTAGAGACTGCTCGTCGACTGGGAGAAAGGAAAATGCTGACACTGTTCCCTGTCCTGCATTTTTTTTTAAATCTTGAATCGGGGAGATGAACATGCCTACACACAAACATTGGTTAAGAACGCAGGTAAAATCTGTACCGTAAACGTTTCATTTTACTGGCCATTCGGACCACCAATTTTCTAAAATCTTTTGGTTTGCATTACAAATCAGTGGTCCAAACAAACATGTCAATCAGAACTTAATTTTCAACCTATTACACATTAACATAGTTTTCTTAAAAAACTTTATTTTGTCAATCTTTCTGAAAAACTTCACTATTGGAGACAAACTCATAAATATCTATGGAAAACTGTGGATTAAAGTGATAATAACTCTTTGTTTTGGCCAAAAAATGAATTTTCCTGGAGTGAACAACAATTTTCTCATACTTACCAATGGTTAATGAATCCATTACATTCAAAGTTAGTCCCTGGTTTTTTTTCTAAATGTTTGGTTTTTTGTTAAAATCTCTTAAGAGATTTTAACATAGTATAGCCATCAATGGAGCTTACATCGTCTAAAGACAAGCTCAGATATCAGAATAATAGCTATAACTGCTGTTTTTGTGGTAAAACAGAATATATTATATTTCTATGAGTTATTCACAATGTTTTTATTATGAAATATAGATCTCATATGAAGAGTTATTATGCCTTTAAGGTTATTTTCATCGAAAAAAATATACTAGTCATGTTGGACCACTAAAATTACACATTCTGAAAACCTGGTCTGCACGGAATTTTACTGACCACAGGCGTCGGACCAATGACTGTAGTAGCACACTGTTCAGGTATTACAATAATATCTACCTGGTTTGTGAATTCCATATTTAATCCTCAGTTGATCTTTGTCTGTAGTGGTCATCAAGTCATCAAAGTTGTCTAGTAGTGCTTTCCTGTATCTTACAAGGCCAATGGAGGTAATCCACCTTTCCTGAAGTGTAAATCCATTATTTCAAAGGCGTGCTTACATCAATAAGGAAATTAGACAATGGATTAAATGTATCCTGTATGTTATTCCTATTCTCCTCGATAAAAAAGCAGATTTATCCACAGCACATATTTACAATAAAGTTTAATACACCCTCACCTTTGCTGCAGTGTCTGTTGGTACCTGTGGATCTATTTGAAAGGCGGGAAGTTTTTGTACCTCAGCGTGTACCAGGTTAACGTGGTCCCTGCTGATTATACCGACTTGGCGAATTTCCTGAAAAAGATAAAAGAAAAAAGTTTGTCGAGGACCATGTGTGGGCTAGGAATCTACATTTTTATGCTATCTATTGATAACAACAAATCAGTCTGACATAAGATCATTGTAGCTTGTATTTGTATTTAATTGACTTGAGATGGACTGTAGGCCTACCACATATTCTTCATGTAATGTTAGCATTGTTTAATTCCTGGGGCGATCGTAAATCATCTGCAGTTCTATCATATGACATTTAAAAATATACCTCTTTGCTCATCCCAGCAATAAAAGTGGTGTCGTCATAGCCAAGTTTTTTAAAATTGTCCTCACAAGCCTATAAAACAAGTTTGAAATAATGATAATAAAATTAAAATAAAACACTCAAAGCACTTCTAAGCAAAAGGCGTCTTTTATAATAATTTTTAAAAAATCAGCTTTTCATCACTTTTAAAAAATGAATTTAAATTATTAGGTAAAATCTTGTTGGAGCTTATAAGAGGTATTGTTTTTTGTGTTATTGTTAAAAATAACTTCAATATAATGCACAAATACAAGTGCCAAAATACAAACTTGACATTTATAATATGAAATTTTACTTTCAGAGTTATACCCAGGTTGAAATGCTTTTATTTAACGCTCAGATCTCACACAAAATATGTAATTGGAAAAGTGTGTAGGCAGGCGTGTCGCTACCAATTAACTGACTACACCATGGCTGTAGCACTGCTGCATTGCACAACTCTGGATAGAACACTGAAAATACGTGGTTTTCTTTATTGATTTTACCTGCACCGCCAAAGTAGATTTTACAGACATCCTGATTAGGCTTACGACGAAGCGTGTGCCGCGTCAAAAGTGACTAGGGTCAATAACAGCACCAGTATTTGGAGCAGATAACCCATTGGTGCCAAGACACCAATGATAGTTATCGAGAACAACCTGGACCACATAAAATACAGGAATAATCTGGGAACCACTTGACTACCATTTGACAGGGGTACCTTAGGAACAATTTTAGGGCACACTGTGAAAATGCCGGTTCAAACAGAGCACTTTTAATCGCAGATAGCTTACATAACCAAGTAAATGAGCAGCTACCCTGGTCTTCAAGATCGCCAGATTTAAAATACGTAGACAATATGTTGTTAGGTAATTACTCGCCGAATCAACAACCTACTTATCATACAACAAAACGCAACCAAATTGAACAGTTTTTGAGCGATATCTGGGATGTCTAAAAATCATTTCCAAGGATTGCCTTGCCGCTTGAGAGGCCTAGTAGCAGCCATGTGAGGTCAGACACACACCCGACCGTTACTATGACTAGACACTGACATGAGGTTCTTTGTGGGGCGTGTAACAGTTTTACAGATGACAATTTGGATAATATGGATATCCCAAAATATCACTTTTAATGGTTGTCGTATGACTTGGAATCAGCAATGAATGCTTCCATGGCGATTTCAATTTAAGTTACTAAAACAGCTTTTAAGCCTCAATTTCATTTATCAGTCAGAAAAATGGAATAATTTAATTAAAAAATTCGGAAAAGTATTCCATATTTAATGTCAAGCCTGTATTTATGTGTCGATATATTCAGGATGTGGTTACTCAGCAGCTGACCATCAGGGTTCAACGATACCTTGATTTCGTTCTGAAGAAACCTTGCAGACAACCAATTTTTCACTGAAATGGCGTCATGGCATCTATCTTCTCTGGCGCCTTCTTGTTCCTCTTCTACAGAGCCTAAAATTATAACACGCCATAATCCAACAGACTGCACTGATGAATACCCATAAAATTTGTTTTAAACCGATTCGTACTTTGTGGTTGATTTGACGTACGGCACACAGCTTGAAAAACCTCACGAATGGGATTTTGATTGTGTTGACCATACTTACACCTTAATGCCTAATACCATGCAGCCATCCTTTTCTGATGACCTGAATCATCGAAATGAGCCTTACTAGTATATTTCGTTCTTTACTCTTAACTCAATTGACTTATCCCACTCCACCTGAGTAAAATATTCCTAATTAATTACACGTCTAGTTTTAATGCTATACGAAGAGGCGTTCGTATGCCTTGTGCCACATAAAGCTCCTTTATTGGTATCACTGACCAGTAAAAACCAGTACTGCGAGGGCTCATTATAAAATAACATTCACTGTTAATGTGTTTACTATTTTTGGTTTACTCACCGCCTGCCGATGTATCATTTGCTTCGTCTGGTAGATTCGTGATCATCTCTACGTTGCCAAATTCGGGTGTATTTTTCTGAGCTGGGCAACTACAAAAATGTATCAAGTGGAACTTAATCACAACAAACAAATTGAGTCGAGGGGTGATATAATAAACCACGGGTACTAACTTAAGGAGCCTAAGTCTCCGATTCGTTATTGATATATTTTAAACACTGAATCTGAAGTCATTAAGATCATTGGCACTGGTTGGCATGGCTTTAGACAATAAGCTATTAGGCAGTTGTAAATAAAGTGCATCAGGTTACAGTTGTAGTTTCTTACATCTTATTTTCAAAGTACTAAAAAAACAGTGATTAACTGCAACGAGAAAAAACCTAAATCAATAACAAATTATTGAAATGTTCCAAACGTTATCAGCAACTCTCACAAAATTGGAACGGAATATTATTTGTTTAGTTTTTTAAGACATACCACGTCCCTTGTACTCGGTCCCATATTTCCTGAAGAGCGCTTTTCTCTTGACCAGATGTCTTTGCTTCCCTAGTCCCTGCAGCAACACGACAATATTAATAATTTTGATGAATCTCAAAATTATAAATCTTTACGCAAAGGTGTGTATTTGTTAAAATGAAATTCGGAAAGATAAGTTAAACAAATATTTACCATATCTAACTGGAAGTTACCGCACAACAGTCAAACAAGAAAATCTGTTGAGGTACATTGTATATGGTACCTGTACTAACCCCAGCTCTGATCCGTTATGTTACATATACTGTAGATACACTGTATATGGTACCTGTACATACCCCAGCTCTGATCCGTAATGTTACATATACTGTAGATAGTGAGGAAGAGAAAGCCAGCCGGTAGAAAGAACAGGTATGTGATACCTTAAAAATGCAAACGTATTAATTTAGGGTGAAACATGTAACTAATATAGTTGTCGCCACTAGATCAGCAAACACAATTGTTAACAGCACCGATACAGAGCAGGTGCCGTTGTCCTTTATTTGAATCAGTATTATTTTACAAAAATTAGAGATGAAAACACAGACACTAAAATATCAATAAGCACAATGTTTTTTTTTTTACATCACTTACGTATCCAATACTTTGTAAAAGGAGAAGAATAAACACAAGGGTTAAAAGGTGAAAAGGGAATGAGGATAATATCATTATAATATGTGAGCATATGAAGGGCACAGGGAGAAAATATCGTCTTGTTTTGTTCGTTTCGTTTTTTTTTTGTTCTTCCCTTACTCTTTTATTTTGTAGTTGGCAGGGGGTTAAAAAAGTATACCTCCAGAGTTAATTTTAAGCAAGTGAAGTGCGTTGCATTGACCCTTAGACCTGCTGTTGTAAGTTTTGTGGTACCCTTACCATGGAAAAGACACGTGAACTCCGTCGGATGCAATAATGCTGTTATCACAAACATCCCAGCTACTGCACAGACGTAAAGCGAACTAACCGGAACCGGCAATTCAGTCACACCTGAAAAATTATGTAAAACTTCTACCCGTGACTTTCAGCCAAAATAGGGCCTGCTGCAAATTTTGCAGCAAATTTTCTGCAATATTGCTTCAAATTGCAATTCCTTCTTGGAAATTTGCAGCACATCTGCTGCAATGTTATTGCATATTTCTCTAACAAACTCCCGCAAACTCGCTGCCGCTTACTTTTCATTTTGCTAAGGGAGATTAATGTATGTACTGTATAGTCATTGCATTGATCAATATGAAAAAAATGTATAATTAATTAAAAAAAAACATCACACAATTTAGTTAATTTGGATCTGTTGTTTGATCACTGTTCATTGATTATATGTAACTACTTACTTATTTGAGAGGAAATATATGTTAGGTTAAAGGTACTGAAGTCCTGCACCACCTGCCGTATGGTACCAATGAACGTCACCGCCATTACGATAGCAAAAATTGCACTGGCACCTATTGCTACCTGGTGATGCAAAAACACATTTGGTATGGATGTCCAATATGGTGGTTCTGACAGCATGCAGAAGGTTCAAACATGTAAGTTTCCCTTTCTCCCCCCCCCCCGCCCGCCCCCTGTCGAAAACAGTATGCAAAAGCGTATTTGGTTTATTATAATTTAACTTGACTGTACGTGTGCCGGAGTAACAGGATTGGTAGTCCTAGGAATGGAGGTCAGGGCTCCGTATCTCGAAAGGTTCGCTATGTTGCGCACGTGCGCAAGTGTCTCGATTCCATAACCGATTCTATTTCGAGATACGGGGCCATGGAATGGAGACACTTTAGCACGTGCGCAACATAGCGAACCTTTCGAGATACGGATCCCAGGACTCGAAAATGATCAGTGCAGGTTAGTCGCAGTTTTGGGGTTAGTACCTGTATACGGGGTAAGTATAATGGGGAACGGACTCTGGTTCCTAGCGGGCCACCATTTCTGTCAAACCAGTCAGGCTAGGGTCTGTACAATTTGTGTTTAATTATAAAATACGGGTACGAGTAAGCGTACATGTACGAACTTGGTTGCCTTGGTAAAACGTATCACTCACATTAATCTGTGTTTCATTTGAGGTGTACATGCAAATACTGAGGAACAAGAGAGCAACGACCACCAACACCAAGGATATGGCGATGTCGTTTATTCCAAATGCGTACTCCAAACCGCCTGCAAGTAAAAAAGGAAAGTGTCGTCTTATAGGTCTATTTGAATTGGATAAAAATAATAGTTGGATATAGTTTGTTGTGATACTGTAAGTAAATTTAAAAATATTCCCGAGGGGGTGGAAACGGTTGGAAGAGAGAGAAAGAAAAGACCGAAAGAGAGAGAGAGAAAGTGAAATCTCTGCGTGTGCTGATATATATATATATATATATATATATATATATATATATACCAGATATAACCAAAATAACGGTGGCTGGACCAATCAACGACGAAACCAGTAGAAAAAACTGGTATATCATGAAAGGGTACGTGATCCTTTCACTTGACGTCACCAAATCCTCGGCAGATTTCAGGAGAAGCCACATGTTTGCCATCGTGGATACGATCCAGCGTCTACGCTGTTTGAAGAATTCACCAAACGTCTCCGGACAGAACGTTTTGTCCTCTGCCACTGCACAATACTCTATCCCGCTTCGGTTCTTAACCTGAAACAAAAAACATAGTATATAAACATTAAGCTGTTAAACATTGTAAAATGATTCACTGGGGAGGGAAATGATCCCACACCCCGCAGCAGAAAGCATTGCATATAATAGTCCAAAAATGGTCCGCTTACCAAAAGAGTACACAGCCATCTGTCTTCCCCCATGTCTTTGTACAAGAACTCGAAGCCAGTCTTGGCGTCACTGGCGTACTCCGCCATTGTGCGTTTAAGAACGGACGTGCGATACATGGTGAAGCAACCAGGAGCGCACAGCACACTGCCAAGTACATGGTTGGCGACCTGAAACATTGGTCTTATCCGTATTTAATCAAGATTATTTAATACGTTACATTTTGGCGACGTAACCCAACATGTAAATGCATGTCCAACGTATAAAGGTGAGGTAAGAAAGAAAGTGATAAATCATGTCACATTTTAATTCCCTCAACACAAAAGTAGACTTCAAACTTTCACGGGAAAATATA
This sequence comes from Lingula anatina, assembly GCF_051362555.1. NCBI lineage: Eukaryota > Metazoa > Brachiopoda > Lingulata > Lingulida > Lingulidae > Lingula > Lingula anatina. Next base: position 21,609,480 of record NC_141772.1, read on the forward strand.
TATTTCGCAAAAACTTAGTAATTTAGTCTATCGGTCTTATAGCATTTCGTTTTTAATCTGATGTGAAATACTCTTTCCGTTTTATACGAATTTGGTTATTTATTAAGTATTGAATAAATTAGCTTCAATTATTTCTATATATTTTCTGAAATGTAATTCGTATTACAATCTGTAAAATTAACTGTAAAAATAACAATATCGAGATGGGGATAAGTATTATTCATATGATACTAGTAAGTGTATTTCACAGACCAATTTTCAGTTAGCCTACGCTACAATGATTTTGACATTATCAGATTGAACTCTCTTTTATATGTACTTTTTGCAGCCAATGGCCGATGGCATAGTCGAACACCTGGTAGGACACTATAGGTTGGACTTTGGACCCCAAAGGATGAGTGCGGCCACAGACGGCGCTGACACTATGGTCGTCGTCTCGCAGAAACACGTCAAACAACGCCTCCACGGAATCCAAGGTAAACTTGACATCTGCGTCTGTGGCAAGGATGAAGGTCTTTTTTAGACCTAAACGAATGAATGAAAATACAGGTAATATGCAGGCGTGCTATTAAATATAGACATGATCGATATAATGTATTAATTCATAAAAAAAGTTTTATCATTTTTCTCTGTCGCCGTATCACCGCAAGATATGACAAAATATCCTCTAAACCTGCTTGAATGATCCAGAGAAGCAGACAAACTGAATCCCACAGAAGCATATCAGTACAGAGGGATGACAAAAGTATTGCACCATCTTTTTTGTTGGCTTTGCAGTGGTGAATTTGAGCCAATTTCTATCATTGTGAAGTAACGGAAGCTCACAGATGAAAAAAGGAAAGAACATGTATCTCTCAGGGGTATAAATGTATCCCAGATAGCCGCAAGATATGGTGTGTCTGGCCAGAATGCGGGATATGCAGAAGGCTGGAGGGCACTGGTGATCAAAGGGTAGGATATTTTGAACCGTGCAGCAAATTAATATTACAATGGCCGCGCAATTTTCAGTTTTATAAAGACATAAGAAATGTTCAAAGAAGGCTACATGCTGCAGGAATTCACAGCAGGGTTGAAAAAAAGAAACCCCTTATCAGCGTGGTAAACAGACGGAGTAGATTTACATGGGCTGCAAGAACCAGTGCAATGCCTGAACTGGCGCTATTTTGTATTTTCTGGCGAATCTATCTTCATCTTGTGAGGGGACAAATGATAACAGGGATCATCATCTACTACTCGTATGCCAGATCGAGTTTGCATTGCCTCACTAGACATAATGAAAATCTGACTCCCTCCCATGAAAATTTGACTCCCCCTCCACAAAGCTTCATAAATATTATTTTATTTGAGTATATGACTGTGATCTTGTAGTATGTAAAATGGAGGATACATTGGCACTTTTTTACAGGTGAATATATTCATGAAAAAATAAGAAAATAAAAAATGTGCACTTAACCGCCCATTGTCTCCCCTATGAAAAAGCTATTTATTTGATATTGGATGATCATTTCTACATCTTTCCTTTAAATTTACTTTATGAAGATTATATTGGACATATTTGAAATTTTGACGGTAAAATTTAGGGTGAACCCCCCCCCCCAAAAAAAAAAAAAAAAATGAAAAATAAGAAAATTAAAAATGTGCATTTTATCACCCAAAAACTCCCCTTTGAAAAAGCTATCTATTAAATATTTGATAATCATTTCAACACCTTTCCTTTTAGGATACTTTATGAAAAATATATTGGAAATATTAAAAAGTTTGATGATAAAATACTGAGTGAAAGAATGAAAAAGAAATCATGAAAATCCTCATTTTTATACCCATGAGATTTGGGCTCCCATGAAGAAAAGGACCTATTTTATATTCAGTCACCATACCATTGCTTTCCACATAGTTTGCACAGAGATGTACATTTTATTATTTGAAGGTTTGGTGGTGAAATTTGTGGTGAATATTTTTAAAACAAGTATTCATCTTACTACCTGTAGGTCTTGCACTTCCATGTCAAAACGCTACATTTTTAACTCAAGAAATTGGCTCCATCGCCTTTTTACTGAATTCTTCTTATATAGCATACCCAGTAATTTACCATTCAAACTTTCAAATATTTCCAATATATTCTTCATAAAGGATCCTTAAAGAAAAGATGTCAGAATGATCATCAAATATCAAATAGTTTTTCATAGGGGAGTCATTGGGTGTTAGAATACAAATCCTTAATTTTTCTTACTTTTCATGCTTTTTTTAAATTTATTTTTTTCACCCAATTTTTTAACCATGAAACTTTCAAGTACTTTCAATATATTCCTCATAAAGTATCCTCAAAGAAAATATGTTAGAATGATCAACAAATATCAAATAAATAGCTTTTTCATAGGGGAGTCACTGGGTGTAAGAATACATAGGCTTTGTATTCTTAATTTTTCTTATTTTTTAATGTGTTTTTTCCGCCCAATTTTTTACCATCAAACTTTCAAGTACTTATAATATAATCTTCATAAAGTAACCTAAAAGGAAAGATGTTGAAATGATCATCAAGTGTCAAATAAATAGCTTTTTCATAGGGGAGTCCTTGGGTGGTAAAATACAAATCTTTAATTTTTTTATTTTTTCATGAAAATTTTCACCTGCAAACTAACAAAAAGTGCCAATGTGTCATCCATTATGCATACTACAAGATCATGGTCATTTACTCAAATTAAATGAGATTTATGAACGTTTTTTTTCGGGAGTCAAAATTTCATAGGGGGAGCCAGATTTTCATTATGAAAATCTGAGTGGGGAGTCACATTTTAGGGGAGTCAGATTTTCATGGTACACCGGCGTTACATCAACAGGGTGGACTGGCCTGCCCGATTACCAGATGTAATTCCAAATAAAAATTTGTGGAATAAGATTGGAAACCAAGTGACATAGAAACACCCCTTGCACAGAAATGTTCTAATTCGAAGTATCTTTAGAGCCTCGCCCAACACAGCCCAAGAAGATAGCTGTACCTTTAGCTGTCTATATCCAGATGGCTGATGGCCATACTGAGATCACATGCCTATCCTACAGAAGATAAATACTGACAAAAAGCAGGTGTAAGGGCAAAGCATTGGACTGTAAACCTGTTTTTAAAGATACTAACTTGACATTGCCATTCAATATTTACCACCGGAAAAATCTAACAAACAGCTGTTGTTTACTTCAAGAAACATAGTACAATACTTTTGTCACCCATCTGTACAATTGATAGTTTTAAATGGTAGGCTATTTGCCAAAACAAATTATACTGTATCTGCCGGTAGAAAAAATATATAAGATATACGTATTATGGTCTGTTATACATACCCGTCCACGTATTGAATAGGGTTTGTAAAACGTGTGATATATATATATTAGTCGAGGAGACTTACGATCTTCCCATGCATCATGCATCGCTTTATCACTTTCATCGCGTGGCTTGTTACTCAATAAATCAACGATATACGACAGGTACATGATCTGACTCCAACGTTTCTTGTTTTTCACCTGCAACAACAACCATTTGGGTTTTATTTGTAAAAGAAGGAACTCGTTCAGCGCAGAGTGATGGTATTATTAAATTCTCAAATATGAAGGACGGATAGACCAGGGGCGGCTATAGGCTGTCTTCTGGGTCTTCCAGAAGTCGGTCAGATTTTTCAAGTTTACATTGATGGCCATCTAGTTTTTTCTGTCGGAAGCCGGTCAAAATGGAGAATGGTTTGACAAAGGTAATTTGGAAGACTGTCAGAAAATAACTCTGGATCCACCCCTGTAAACGACAGCTTCAATTAGATATAGTTGTACCAAGCGGAGGAGAAAATTAGTCAATCATTTTAGTTGACTTACAAATATAGTGTTGTTGAAATAAATTGATCGTTGAGTATACAACATTATACTTAATCACAAGAAAGGGGGTTTCACCTTCTGGTTGTCCTTCAAGTGTAACACAACGCTCATTGAATATTGTCCAGAGTGGGGATCAAAAAATCCCCACACAAGTTGAAGTCCATAGGGAGTATCGTGCCTCTCGAAGCCAATGTTCCTTTCAGGATTACTTTCGAATTCTACCCCTGGAAAAAAATGTAAACCCATTTCCCCTTAGAAATAAGTGTTAATGAATCAATTAAATCCTGGCGAGAGGTAGTGGTAAGTTGCGGCATTGTGAAATGAAACATCGTGACGCATTTCTGGATAAAGTGCACGGTCTTTGTGATGTACTCATGATGGGTTGTGTTAGGAGTTAAGTCACAGTCATACTTATAACGACCTGTCTTTGTTTTCAGTTGTCGTAGCACAGTGTGTATATGATAATGAGCGCATTCAGGACAACTTGATCAGCGGACTCACGGATCCCCGGACTTTCTACGGCCGAACCACTAAAAAGGAAGCCCTGGACTAACTGATCCGCCGACTAAATATTGCCGACCCACCTAAAAGGAAGCTACCTAATCCCCTGATGGCCTCCCCGCCTTCACACGTTCCTTCGCTGTAGGGGCCTAGCAATTTAACCTTAAAACCAAGATTTTATCCGTTTAATGGGGCGTGTGGAGGCGAAAAGACAATCAGGGTATTAGGTTGCTTCCTTTTAAATGGGGTCGGCCATATTTAGTCGGCGGATCAGTTAGTCCAGGGACGGTCTGTTCTCAATGTCCGCATTCACAACCAAAATTGATCCGCGGACTAACAGATCCTCGGATCAAATATGGCCAACTCATTTAAAAGCATTCCACGTATTCCTGCGGGGTATCTATTCAATGTCCATTAGGAGAGAATGTGGCTAGCTTTCGAGTGGGCCGAGCGAATCCGAGGATTAAATTGTTCTGAATGCACCGAATGCGACCAATGATTACAGTTTATATTGACAGCTAAAATGTACAATAGTTAAATGTTAGGTGCTATGATCATAAAGGATAGTTACCAATGGACTTAGAAACTGACACGTTTTCAGCGTGCGTAACCTCCTGAACGTAAAACCGCTTGTTATTGATATAAACCTTAATGCATAGAATCGAATGTCAGAGCTACAAGACGCTTCTGAGGGGCTTACCGAAGACACTTCTCATCAATGACAAAAGATGCAGGGCATTTGCATTTAGGTGTTTGGACTTCTTCCTTTTGGTGTCGAACGCCCCGTCCAGCCATATGTGTGAATGATATCTTGGAGAGTTCTCATCCCTATTGTCTACCACATTCTTGATGGATGTCAGTAGCTGTCGCATCTCCTCTTCGGACTACATATAAATATACGTGCAGTTAGAAACCAGAGCTAACACGAAAAGCATTAAACACATCTAGCTACTGGTAAATTGTAAGTTAACAATAAATATCCCTTTGGATATTGTGCAAGCTTTAGGAAGCTGAGATTTTTTTTACTAGTAAATCATGTACAGGGGCCGGTTTCACGAAGCAGTAGTTAGTTAGCGATCGGTGGTTAGCCTCTCGCTAGTTATGAGTGCCGTTTCACGAAGCTATCGCTAGTTCTCTCTCTCGTTATTGTTACCATGGGTATTTAACGACCGGTCAGACCAGTTGCTAAATCTAGAGTTTAATCGTACGCATGCGTAATGAGTAAAATAGAAAGGTTGCTTAGACCACGACGTAGACCACGACCATCAGAGGCAGAATCTATAAGAATATACTTACGATGATGCAATTTACGAGAGGTTACGTCTGGCTGTGACAAAAAGAGCGGCAAAAAAGGTGGTGGAGATCCTTTTCGACGACCTCAAGGCAGACGTTCTTATGCATTTGCAGCCGCCAAACATTGGAGAGTTATTAGTGACACTTTTACGCAAGAGTTTCACTTCCGGTAGACTGTTTCGAGAGTGCGGTCAGTATAACGAGAGAACTAACGACCGAACTTTACGACTGAACATAGCGATGAGTTAACGACTGCTTCGTGAAACACCCCTCGAAAATCGCTAAAATCTTTCTCGTTAGCGAGATAGTTCAGTAGTTAGTTATTCTAACTAACGACTGTTTCGTGAAACGGGCCCCAGTTTCCTAAAGAAAGATGACTTTTTTACCATTTACACTGCAGCCAAAATTGATTCTTATTACCAACCCTCTCGTCTCCAAGGAGCATTTTTGTTAAAACGAGGTATTTGCAACGTTTTTAAAGAAAAGGCATTTAGAATGATTAAGACATTTAGTTAAGGAATGCTAATTTTCATTTAACGTGTGACAAGTAAAGTTATCAATGTGTCATTTACAAACATTTTAGGAAAACGGTCATTTTATCAATAATTTACTGGTCATTTAATTACAGAAAAGTGGATTTGATTTAAGTAAAAAAAATATTGAACTCGGTAATTTTTCATCGTGAAATATAGCAATTATAAAAGTAATGATTATGATTTTATACCTAACAAAGACCGTTCATTTATCTTCCTGCTTTCGAGTTCAAATTCCTTATTGCACTGCAATTGGCATTCACCTGTCTGTTTCTAACCGGTTAGAAAATGCAGTAGTATCGAAGTAGCAAAGAAGCATTAACGCAGTAGTGGTGTGGAGCATATTTGCAGTAGAAATGCAGTATAGCCTACATCAATTCTACTCCAAAAAGTAGAAAGGTTTGTACAGAGAAAAGCATTAATGCAGTAGATTAGCAGCATGATAGAAGCATGTTTCAAATATGCTAATTAGTTCCCAAATCGAAGCAGATTTGAGGCATGTTTGCAGTATGATTGCAGTAGTCTGCTGCGCAGGAGTATGTACTGCGTTTTCGTGCGGGTAAGAAAAAAAAAGAAATTACCAGGCAAACACATTTTTGCTACAAATACATATCATGTCAGCCCTAAATTTTGTTTTGATATTATGTGTAGCAGGCCAGTTCCCAGTCTAGGCCAGTTACCTATTGAACTAGGTCATGTCTCATTTGGGGTCTGGTCTAAGTCAGACTGTAATGGACTCTCTGCATTGTTAGAACCATAATAAGCCAAAGGTTGAGTTGCTTGTTTGTGTGGCATCAATAAACTGTAGGTATCATAGGTCAAGGTGTATCATATTTAACTTCAGGTCTGGCAAATAAGATTTAGTCGTATTCATTTTATGTAGTTTGAAAAAATCTGATTATGATACTTAAAAAAAATTAATTCATAAGTATGTAAAGAAAAGGCATTTAGAATGATTAAGACATATAGATAAGGAATGTTAATTTCATTAAAGATGTGACAAGGAAAGTTATCCATGTTTCATTTAAATTCAGGAAAACGTCCATTTTCTCATGAGTATACTGGTCATAAGGGAAGTGTGGTGATTTATATTTAAATGTCTATGCAATAGTCTTTAAAATGCATCATTATTCGATGTTTCTTTAAACTAAATATCATTTGCCAGACCTCTTATATGGTATACCCTGATTTATAACACCTGCAATTTAATTACATGCCACGCAAACAAATTGGCAGCTCACCTTCAAATTTCTTGGCCAATTAACATGCTCATATTGGTTTTTAAAATGAAAACACCCAATTGGGATCTGGCCTAGAACAGATCCTTATTGGGATCTGGCATCGTCCACTTAGTAACTGGACTGGATTTGGATCTGGCCTGTGACACATGCAAATGGACACGATGAAGTCATACCTCATTATACATTGTAGTACAAATATAGATCTGGCATTCCTTTCTCTGTAGGAACACAGGTTTGTAATGTGGGTCATTTTTTCCCGTTCTTCTATTCAGCCATAACCATTGCTCAGTAAGAATCCCATTGTAGGTAGGGAGCCAGAACAACTGCCAAAAACAAATAATAATAATAATAATAATAATAATAATAATAATAATAAAGACGAGAGAATTGACCATCAGTGAAAAACTATATATTTGGAACAGGAATTTAAGACCTAGTTTGGGAGCTCTTATATAACACTTAGGCAAAATGAGGAATCAATGTTTGGGTCTTGTCTCACCAAGTGCAAAACGAAAAAAGTTGATGACATATTTAAGTCAGGGATTTTGCATACCCGAGTTTCCTTTGAAATCTTTGGTGCATCGTTCATTGCTAGCCACACTCCGACTGAGATAAAGTTCGCAGCGAAGAGACAGACTAGGACAAGTGCATTCACTGTCGAAGATTCAGTCCTAAGTTGATCGCACTGGTAATCAGGTAGTAACACGTTGCATACTGGATAAAATCCAACGACAAATGCCGACAGAGGGGTCGCCAACGCCATGGGAACAAATGCCATAGAAATGTGCCTCTTTCTTAAAACAAACCTAATGTCCAGTGCGGTTGCCAACCATGTTAAGACATACGCGCTGAAACTGGTCAGAACATTTGTCATGAAGTACCAAAAGAGACGGTGTTCTCTTAGCCCAATGACCCAAGCATAACCCTGATTTTCGTAGACAGCTCTGATGAAATCATCATCATGGGAGTAATATAACCCAAACAAATACAAAGTCAGCGGCGTCAAAACTATCTTCTCCATGTTTGTTAAAAGTCCAGCCTTCCACCGTGGAGAATTGGCCATGCTGCGAGACTTGTTGGCTGATCTAGAAGCTGTTGATTGATATTTCAAAATTCCAGGGAACCAGGCCAGAGAAAAACAGGCAACAGACGCCGCAATTGACCATGACAGAGTTCCCAGCTGACCAAAAGAAGTACTAGACTTTTCCATAATTGCATACACCGTTATTACCACAAGCCCAACGATGTTCAAAACGAAGGCTACAATTGCCAAAATGGTAGCAACATTTTCCTCGGGACAGCGACTTCTACTGTTACTGTCGGGGTTTGGGGATCTGTTTCGTCTCGTCATCATGTTGTCAAGAATATTCCAGGCGTTGTAAGCTGTGAAAGCGAACGTTCCCATCAGCACGCTTGTGATCCCTGTCGCATGAGTATACACAGTGGTGACAAGAATCCAGAGTCCACCAACTTCTAAAACACTTGACACAAACCCCTGAAATGAGAAATGGCGCATTTGGAGATTTTCGGAAAGAAAATTTGTTTCAGTTGCACGAAGGCAAGAATAATACAATGTAAAAATTGATATATACTTAAGAAAAAAAATCTATCTGTTTCGCAAGATTTGTTCCAGTTTGGCGAAGGCATGCACTTGTAAGGTGACATGTTGTGTGTGAAGGCAAGTGTTTGAACTCCCAAGACGAAACTACATGTACGTTGGGTTTATTGATTATCCTGACATTTCGTCTCCCTAATACAAAGAACGCTTTATATCAGAGTAATAATATACTTTGGCCTTTTTCGTCCAAATTCTGCCCATGGAATACAGCACATGTGCTGATTTATGTCCCGATTTGTTGAAAAAATTCGATGCACATCAAACCGGCCGATTTGGTACACATGCTAAGGTTATCACTGAACTCAGCGTATTTTCGTCTTAAGCCTCGGTCACAACCTGCCGTACGGGCTCTTACGGGCTGTTTGCGTCCACATTTTGCGCAGAATCTCACGTCCCACGCAAGTCCATCTTACGCAATTTCGAGTTCGAGGACAGCCCGTAAGCACGTACGGAGGATGTTGGACATGTCCAAAAGATTCTACGAATAGCCTGCAAACATCGAGGCTGCAAGCGTAACTTGCTACCCTCGCACGGAGTTAGCAAGAGAGACGCGCGTTGTGCAAGACGCACGTCGCAAACACGAGCAAGTGTCCAAGTGTTGAGTAAGGCGCACGCCCTCACAACTAACGAACAGATTCGAGAGCACACCGGGAATGCGTCGCACGTGCGTCACCACCTCGCATGGTGTATAAAAGGCGTGCTCACGACGTACGCTCGTGTCTTTACAATGAACGTCGACTGTGTAACGTGTACAACAATTTTCAAAATTTTCAAATTTGTGCTCAATTTAGTTTCTATTATGCCTCCAAAAGGCAAGAGAAAGAAGCATACATAGTAGAAAAAAGGGAGGAGGAAAAAGAAAGAAGGGGAGAACAGGAAGCAAAACTGATGCATGCCGTGAGTACATTACCACAAACGTGTGAGGTAAGTGTGAAGCAAAACTGACACAAAAGGGCACTGCTTTCGCCGTGCGTTGCATTCCTTCGTAAGTGGTGAATGTGTGCCACGTACACAGGAAGCAACACAAAATCAAGAAATTCGTGCGTCCGGTTGTGACTGAGGCTTAGGTGTTCAACCCCGTGGAGTGTTCTATAGATGAAAGTAAAGCAAACGACTGCGTGTCAATAGTGCGCGCAGACTTTTGACATTTAAAAGTTGTATGCAGTCCCCGACTACAATTACACAAAATCCACATTGAAAAAAATCTACAGGTAGGTTACCCCTTGGTACATTTGCCTTGCAATACTCATACGTTGCCCGTATATATGCCCGAATGCCCCTTCTCGTGCGGCGTCCGTGAGAAGCCACGTTGTGGCTATAACAAAGCGCACCTCTGTTGCCTGTTCAATTTTTTTAAAGCCTCGGTCACAACCGGACGTACGAATTTTAGGAGGCTGTGGAGTTCTTAGAGGTAGAGGAAAGGCGCAAGTCTGCCTTGAGAGTCGCAGGGTCCACGTGAGAAGCAGGGACGCTAATTGCAAGGTGAGATGTACTAATTCTTGGGTTTGTCTTGCAACCTGTTTGTCTTGCTATTGACCATTATTGACCATTGTTTTCTGTTCTCTTAGCTTATTTCCCTTGCCTTTTGGAGGCATATTAAAGGTGGATTGATCAAATTTCGAAATTTTTGAAATGTTGTACACAAGGCACAAGCGACGTTATTTGTAGCGACATGAGCGTGCATCGTGAGCACGCCTTTTATACTCCTGGCGTGGGGGCGTCGTACTCAACACGCAAAGGACACTTGTTCATTTATTGTTTACGACGTGCGTCTTAAACCACGCACGACTCACTTGCATACTTCTCGCGAACTCCTTGCGAGTGGAGCAAGTTAGTTTGCGGCCTCGCTGTTGGCAGATTATTCGTAGAATCTTTTGAACATGTCCAACATCCTCTGTACGTGCTTACGGGCTGTCTGCGAACTCCAAATTTCGCAAGAAGAACTTGCGCGGCAAGTGAGATTATGCGCAAAAGTTGGACGCAAACAGGCCGTAAGAGCCCGCACGGCCGGTTGTGACCGAGGCTTAAGCTGGCCATTTTGACATATTTTTCCAACGTACGCCCGTAGGCTGTAGCGATACGCTGTAGCGTATACGCCATGGTACAATTCCCATGCTCGATTACGGGAGTTTTTGGATGGACCTGCGGCGATCGCGCTGCAGCTCGTGATTGTCTTGCTATACGGGGTTGTTTTACTTTTCGATGAACAGCCATTGCCGCTCGCCGCCCGTATCACCGGTGTCCGTATCATATTTGCAGCTAAATGTAAAACAGTCCCGAAAGTTAAAACATATCTATTTCTCTGCCACCTATCCGATAACCTATCCGGAGATAAAAAATAAATATCACAGGGCTCATATATCTCATTTAGATGCATAGGACGATAATTAAGTCTACATGACTAAGCCAAGGTCACTAGGGCGATGTTCATATAATTTCCGTATACTTTCCGTATGTCCGGTTTCCTTCTTATGGTATTCGTGGCCTTTTCGGTTTTGGAAACCTTCGTATACATGTATATTTGAATAGTAAACAACAACCTGTAGCAATATCGTACCGGCACATTCAACATTTGACCTTACCTATAACACAGGGTACCCGGGTATTGCGCAATATTTAACACCTATCTTAATAAAAAATTAGTATGAGCCAACTACCTCCTTGTTCAGGTTGAATTAAATCATATTTCCACCTTGAGCTTAAATAGACCCAAAAGTTGATCCAAAAGTTTCGACCAAATTCTACAGATAAAATTAACTTGTGAAACCACACCATTGGCATTAATGTATCATTTTCATCAAAGCACTGCATGATCTTTGGGCGCTATGCTTGTCTGGTGGCAAACATCTCTTCGTATTAATTCTGCAGGTATCCTTTCAGTAAGTGTGGAAATCGAACACTTAAAATTTCGTCAGTATGAATAACAAAACAAAACAGATCAGTCCCTTTAAACAAACACTTTCAATTATATACTTTACCGTGCTATACAAGCACGTCTCCAGACAATTTTGTCTTTTTTGCTTTGTACAGTTTCAATCAAATTCTGCTCGCAAACAAAAAAACTGAAGATGCATATTTTACTTACCACGGTGCAAGATAAGAGAGTAGGCCATGGTTTAAAGCCGAAGTCCATGTTGTTCTCTTCGGAATAACACCGGCAGCACAGCCAGCCCGCCATGGTGAACAGCACCCCAGACGACCAGAGACACCACAGAAATGTCACCACATAAGGAACTAAAAATATCAGCAGAAGCATCAACATAGACAGACGTCCGTCCGCATCAAGGTGGGTCTGAAATTGCTTCTCAGTGCCGTTGCCTTCTGTCAAATCTTGTGAAATTACTAAAACGGAAATTTTGCTGGCGACCAAGCAAAAAAGTAACGAGAGGTAAACGAAGACTGCAACCACCGCCTTAACCACTCCGTAGCAAAAAGAAGTTGACCCTTTTTTGATCTCTCCACGCTGACCATGTTCTTCTATGACGGTTAGGGGTGGGACACCTAGTTGAGCAGTACCTTCCTGCGCTGTCGCCATTTCCATTTAAAATAATCACAAAACTTCACGCGGCCAGTGTGCTACGAGTTGTCTGTTATAGACACACAAAACAAGGGAAGATGAAGGCCGGCTTGATAATGCTGTTTATTTTGAATAATCAGCATTGCGACCGAGTGTAAGCGTCTCGATTCCATAACTCGCCCCTACGCGTTTCAATAAATAAATAAATAAACAGGCAATTATGTTAAGCGCTCAATGCGAAATACGCTCGATGCTTAACGGGGATGTCAACACTAATCTCAACAATTATCTTTTAGCACAAGTCCTTTAGATTAAAAATACTTGTTCCTTTTATTTAAGGCGGGGAGCTTTAATGACGTCAAGATGAGGTCAGCACTTGTATTTTTTTCAAGTATTTCTATATGTAAATGATGTGGGGTATGTTCACTACACTTCACACACTCACACTTGTTGGGGACAGTGACCTACCGGTATATGCTTAGTACAGTATAACGGGTAAGCCACACAACCCTGGGGGGCACTTGAAGGGTACATCACTGACGTTTTATTATCTTTTATATACCAGTGGCAATTGTAATTTTCATAAAGTACTGCGATTTATTATCTTTCATAAACAAGTAGCAATTTTTCATAAAGGACTGCGATTTATTATCTTTTAGGGCGTATTCCCAGAGATTTTAGATCGATCTATCCCCGTGGGGAGTCTCACTAGATTACTGCCAGATAATCCGGTTTAAATGTCCGTCCCGCATACCACAAGCTGTAAGGGGGTAATTAACTTTCGTGCCCGCTCGGCTGACAGCTATTTAGCGTGAACCCCCAGGGAGTTAGGTCGATCTAGTTGGGATCGATCTAATCTCCGTGAATGGGGTCTTAGATATTAACACAGACAGCAGACAGACAGGGGACAAATGGCAAATGTCACTCTTAAAACTTGAAATTGTTCATTGTATTAACAAACGTCATATATGCCAGTATATGTACTTTGGGCTAATTTTACGAAAAAAATATCTCAGAATGGGTGTCTTGCTTTCAAAGAAAGTCTCAATGTAGGTGCTATTTCAAAATGTTATTTACGTGTCCTTATACACGTACTATACATGTATACCCCGTTAATGACTGGTCGCATATAATTACATGTACCAACAAAATATGAAAGTATTTTTTCTTCCGCTTTTTATGCGTATTTATTTGTTTGAAAATACATATTTTATTCCATTGAGCAATGGGTGTGACTATTTTATACTTGTGTGGCCATATGTGTGTATAATTAATATTTGAAGGTTACAGGTTTATGCTTAACTACTTTTTAAAAGATGACTTGTTTTTCCTTCACAGAAGGAATAGTGCTCAATATCATTTATAAAAATTATTCTGTTGTAATTGATATAATGGTATGATAAACTTAACAATGAATCAAGGTAAAGGGAACTGTTTTACAAGAGGGAGGTGAATGACAATAGCGAAACAATAATTAATCTTGATATTTCACTTGCAGACACACCGGACACACTGGGGTCTTTCGTACATAAAAACCAACAAAATAACAAAATGAAGTCAATTATTGTTTTCTATTAAAGATTAGGCCTACAATGGAAAACAACCACAGAAATGTGGATTCAGTTGTTAGATGTTTTACAGGGTGTTTTTATTTGGGGAGGGGGTATTACTACCGGGTATATGGTGGAAGAAGGAAGCGAATAACGAAATGCCGTTTGGTTGGGGCAGATGATCACTCTGCAGTGTATATGTAAAGATACACACACTGGAAAATGGAAGTGTCACCCCCTGAATCAGAGTAATCAAAGTTATTAACCTGACGAGGCGGAATATAAGCAATGTCAGAATATCGATTCGGGTGAATTAATTAATCAGAACCGTTTCTTTTGTGAAATTTGATGTTATTAAAATGATACCAGGAGCAAATCATTCTACAGTCCTTTATCTCCCCCAAAGTATTGATTCAGTAGGGGTGACACTTCTAGTCAATGTTTTTTTTCCTCTTGAGACTTCTTGTGCAAACAATATTAAACGTCAGTCAGGTTACAGAGATAAATGAACCAGTTTCAACCAGATATGGAAACCTCAATGTCACTGTGGAAAGATACCAGTTTAACTGATTATTTCACAGCCTTCAATTTCACTGGCAAAGCACATATAAGCATTATGATTTTAATTCTTATTTCTTGAAAATTGGTACATTCACAATTATTGTTTTCTGGTCCGAGAGAGAGCGATGGAGAGCAAATTAACTATCAATTGGCACTTCAAAAAAAATTAACACCGAGCCATGTGCATTTAGATCATCATTTTAACGTGTAAAAATTGCCTTTATTGTCCCCATCATAGTATCTTTTTAGTTATTATGCTGGACTTCTTCTACGTGACAACTTTAAACCTAAATAGTTTTGTCTGGTCTTTTTCTATTGAATAAGCATAAAATAAGCTAGAACTATGATACCACTCTAAGCATTTGAGATAGCATTTATCTTTAAATTGAATGAAATGCCAAATTTTTTATACTAAGGGACCTAACTGATTTTACCCGCAGAAATAGGCACAGCGCCCAACCTCCCCTTAGTCGACGGCTCCCACGCTACCTGCTGCTATCTATGCAGTTGTGCACACACATAGTTTAATACAGGTTATCTAAAGTTCTTCGAAATTGTCACCCGATCAAAGCAGCAAAATAATGTTATGTTGTAAACAACCAGGATGGGGCCAAAGTCCGGACTGTACTAGCACAGAACATGTGATATCAGTGACAAACTGTGACAGCTGATAGTCTAGATTCTTGCAGGGTGGGGGGGGGGGGAAGAATAAATATGTTAATCCCCTTTTCTGTAATTTTATCCAGCATATCTCTGTCAGCTTCTGCCTGAGACCCACATTATGCCACAATCAATGCAAACAAGACAAAACCTCCTATTTCACAAATTTTAATAGCTTGAAGCGAATTTATTTTGTGTGCAACCTCTCCCCGCCAACCAAACACGAAGTTAATTACGATATGAGTTGTCGTACAATTTAGAGTCCATTCAATGTTTTAACGTCAATCACCTTAGAGTTCAAACGCGCATAATAAGATTTTACGAAGCAGAAATGTGCATATTAACGGGGACTAAGGGAATTGAAATACCCCACAAGCCCGTTCGTCGTGACGTAGACTCGGCTGAGGCAAATTGGGTTCTGAGATGAACCTCTGTTGAAATCGGAATCGGACCTTATCCTATTGGGTATTATCCTGCAAAATCAAATGTTCTTCGTTTTTAATATCCGTTTGTCTACGTATTCCCGAACTTCTCCTGGATAGCATATACCATGTGGCATCCAGCAACGATGCAAATTTCAATACCGATGTAATGCTATATATTTAAACAGTTCAGCACAAATTGAAGTATGCAGTATCCTTTACCGACGTAACCATGTCACCTTTACGCTATACACAGTTACTAATAAGAGATAAAATTTAAGTGTTGGATAAGAAGAAATATGTATGAACACAAATCACAAGGAATAGCCATACAGTGTTCATTAATCAGCGGTAATGTTAATTAACGGCCTCTACGTTTTATCAAATATTTCACGTCTGCTGATCGTCATTGTGATTTGTATAAAAAAACATATTCGATATATACGTCAAATGAAGTATCTTCCTGAACAAATTGTAGTAAAGGAAGGAAAAATACCACTATGTTTGCTAATTTATACTTGGAAAGTCAATTAAGTTTAGGTTGGATTCTGGATCGCTTGCTCTTTGGCAACAGCAAGCGCCATTGCCTCCACAGGATATGTTGCATCTTAGTTCTGGGCAATAGCTAGCGCCATTCCCTTCACCCAAGGTCGCACGCGCCAACATATGGACGAGGGTCAGCAGTCGATGGCACAGCATGGCCAGGAACTGTACGATAAGCAGGAAGCAGAAGATGAACAGAAACACGAGACCTGTAATTAGATGTGTCATTGAATAAATTAATATTTTCATGTAATTTTCAGTCAAGAATAAGTTAATGGGTTAAATAAATAAAAATGTATAATATGCAAGCATGCAATTCCGGTAAATAATTTTTTTAGGAAAATAGAAAAATGAATGAGAACAATATCTAATATGTAGTCGCTACGATGAAAATATCGTGCATTTTGTAATCATACGAACGCTAAACTACCCAGTAGTATATAGGCCCACATTTGATATAAACAGGAAATAAATAGGAACCTCATATTACCTAGTGGATTATTCCCAAAAAGTTGGAGGTCTGTACCCAAGTTACCAAGGGCCAGGAATATTGTGAGCCACAACGTGTTTACTACCGCAAACCACATCAGCGCCGTCTTGCGGAGGTCTATCAGCTCATCTAAATAATCAAAATGTTTGCTATGAGAGCGACATTATTATGTTCTACATGGTTAATAAAATTTAATTATTAAATCCGTTTAAATAGGTAGTTTGAGATTAAATTAAAGATGAAAACTATTGGACAGGTTTGAGAGGAGATTTACTCGTGGGACCATTTACTTTTTATTGCGTCCTCCTTTGCCTTGAACACGGCTGTCGGCTTCAGGCGAGCAGCTATAAGTTTCTCCCAAAATTGTTTCTCTCTTCTCCCTTGTGGCGTGAGTGGAGACGACTCGCAGTTTTTCAATTCGTCTTCGACCTCCATCAAGTTTGCTTCATCTACAAAAGCACAAAAAGTGGAATCTATATAATCCAGTCACTACCTAGGTTCCTTTTGAGTTTCGACTGTATGCAATAATAATTACCTGGTGACCTGCTGCTTAATTAGAATGAATAATTCACTGATGAATATGACTTTGATGCAATATTACACTTGAGAACATACATCGTATAAAATATATACTCAATGTACACATTATATCTATTCTAGGATTACAATGTGTGAAGAAACGTTTCATGTTTCAGTAGGACATTAAAAATTCCTCCAAGAGAAATATGACCGTAATTTATATAATCTGTGTATATATATAATAGATGATGGAGTAATAACTGACACAGACACCCACGTGGTCTTACCAGGAGTAGGCGGTCGAAGCTGCTGGATGGACATGTACAGCCGCTTCAAGTGACCTGGTATGAGACAAAATGACATCAAGTTATAATGCAAAAACAAAAGAACATGCACTTATACGTTTTGTACTGCATTTAATGGACAATATGAAAACTCACGCACACAATCACGTCAATTACCGTGGAAGAGGAAAATGGCTTTGGGAGGGGGGGGGGGGGAGGTTGCTGTTGTAGGTCTACAATTGATTCAGGCTATATGCATTGTTAATGGAAATCATCCAGAGCGAGACTGACTGGAAAATAAGACACTGCTCGTGGGTTGGGAGAAAGAAAAATGCTGACACTGTTCCATGTACTCTGGCATATTTAAAAATATTGAATCGGGGAGATGAACATGCCTACACACAAACATTGGTTAAGAACACAGGTCAAATCTGTACCTTGTACGTTTCATTTAACTGGCCATTCGGACCACCAATTTTGTAAAATCTGTTGGTCTGCATTATGAATTACTGGTCCAAAAAAACATGTTAATTAGAACTTAATTTCCACCCTATTACATATTAATAGTAGTTATCATAAAAAACCTTCATTGTGTCACTCTTTCTGAAAAACTTTCACCCATGGAGACACACTCATAAATATCTATGGAAAATTGAGGAGTTTTTGGTTTTTTTATCAAAAAATATACTAGTCATGTTGGACCACTAAAGTTACACATTCTGAAAAACCTTCTGGTTACTGGCCCCAGGCGTCGGACCAATGACTGTAGTAGCACACTGTTCAGGTATTACAATAACATCTACCTGGTTTGTGAATTCCAAATTTAATCCTCAGTTGATCTATGTCTGTGGTGGTCATCAAGTCATCAAAGTTGTCTAGTAGTGATTTCCTGTATCTTACGAGGCCTATGGAGTTAATCCACCTTTCCTGAAGTGTTAATCCATAATTTCAAAGACGTGCTTATACATTAATAAGGAAATTAGACAGTGGATTAAATGTATCCTATATGTTATTCCTATTCTCCTCGATAAAAAGCAGGTTTATCCTCGAAATATTGCATTGTCAGTGCATGTGATTTTACCATTGCTAATCAAATAAGCAGATCCTAAACAATTAATTTAGACCACCATGTTGTCAAGTAGGAAATCGATTCCTAGGGATTTTTGTTTACTATTTATCGTTTGAGTAGGCTTTGTTGTATATTAATCCATAAAAAAACATGGCTTTGGAATATTTCAATAGCGAAACCTTCAATGTTTACCTAACAGAAACCAAATCTTCCCAACGTGCGAAAAAAACATGTTTAACGGTTACCTACTAGTATGGTGTCTTGCTTCAAAGGAAAGGCCTCAGCCCTGACTGAATGTATCGATGAAATCCATCAACACATATTTTCAATAAAGTTTATTACACCCTCACCTTTTCTACCGTGTTTTCGGGTACCTGTGGGTCTATCTGAAAGGCAGGAAGTCTTTGTACCTCAGCGTGTACCAGGTTAACGTGATCCACGTTGATTATGCCGACTTGGCGAATTTCCTGAAAAAAATAAAATAATTTTTTTCGAGGACCATGTGTGGGCTAGGAATCTACGTGTATATGCTATCTATTAATAACAACAAGTCAATCTCATATAAGAGCTTTGTAGCTTGTATTTGAATGATTTGAGATGGACTGTACCATATGTACTTCATGGAATGTTAGTATTGTTTAATCCCTTTGGCGATCGTGACGCACGGGGACACATGTGGCATTAAAAGAGAATATACCTCTTTGCTCATCCCGGCAATAAAAGTGGTGTCGTCATAACCTAGCTTTTTAAAATTGTCCTCACAAGCCTATAAAAAAGTTTGAAACAATGGTATTAAAAATAAGATAAAACACCCGAAACACTTCACAGCAAAAGGCGTCTTTTATAATTATTTTTAAAAAATCCACTTTTCATTACTTTTAAAAAAAGTATCTAAATTATCAGGTAAAATTTTGTTGAAGATTATAAGAGTTATTGTTTTTTTGTGTAATTGTTGACACTATCACCAATATAGTTCACAAATATAAGTGCCAATATACAAACTTGACATTTAAAATGGAATATTTTACTTTCGGACTTATACCCAGGTTGAAATGCGTTTTTTTTAAAATTAAAATTTTAAAATGCTCAGATCTCACACAAAATATGTAATTGGAAAAGTGTGTAGTCAAGTGTGTCGCTACATCATGGCTGTATCACTGCTGCATTGCGCAACTCTGGATAGAACACTGAAACTACGTTCTTTATTTAGGTCGGATTTCACCTGTACCGCTAAACAAGTCAAAGTAGAATTTACAGACATCCTGAAGAGGCCTACGACGAAGTCTTAAGTGACTGTAGGGTCATTTACAGCATCCGCATTTGGAGTGGATAACCCATTGGTGCCAAAACAGCTATGATTTTTGAAGGGTGGGGGTCCACAGATGCGAAGCCGACCCCCCTCACCCCCATTCCCCTCCACTTGGTGTGGGGTTTGGGGCCTGCTGAAGGGCACCGAAAATTTTGGCATTTTAGATGGCAAACGGTGCCATTTGGTACGGTTTAGAACTATGATTCTGCTAGTCAAAATTCTAATTTCAGGAGGGAACCAAAAATCGAAGGAGGAGGGTGGTCAGGACCCCCCTGAAGCCCCTCTAAATCCGCCACTGATGGTTATCGAGAACAACCTGAACCAAATCAAATACAGGAATAATCTGTGAACCACTTGACTCCCATTTGATAGGGAGCAAGTGAAAATGCCAGTTCAAACAGAGCACTTTTAATCGCAGATAACTTACAGAACCAAGTAAATGAGCAACTACCTTGGCCATGGAGACCGCCAAATTTGAACTACAGGTATATAGGCAGTATGTGATTAGGTCATAACTCGCCGAATCAACAGCCTACTTATCCTACAACAAAACTGAATCAAATTGGACAGTTTTTGAGCGATACCTGGGATGTTATGTCAGATTGAAATCTAAAAACCTATTCCAAGGAATGCCTTGCCGCTTGAGAGCCCTTGTAGACGCCGGATGAGGTCAGACGCACACGCGACCGTTACTATGACTATATACACTGACATGAGAGTCCTTTGTGGGACTTGTAACAGTTTTACAGATGAAAATTTGGAAAATATGGATATCTAAAAATATGGCTTTAAATGGTTGTCGTATGACTTGGAATCAGCAATGAATGCTTCCATGGCGATTTCAATTAATCTTATTAAAACAGCCTTATTTTAATTTATCAGTCAGAAAAATATAATAATTTAATTTAAAAAATCTGAAAAGTATTCCATATTAAATGTCAAGCCAGTATTTATGTGTCGATATATTCAGGATGTGATTACTCCGCAGCTGACCATCAGGGTTCAACGATACCTTGATTTCGTCCTGATAAAACCTTGCAAACAACCAATCTTTCACTGAAATGGTGTCTTGGCATCTGTCTTCTCTGGCGCCTTCCTGTTCCTCTTCCACAAAGCCTAAAATTATAACACACTATAACCAAATAGACTGCAATGATGAATACCCATTAAAATGTCTTAAACCGATTCGTACTTTGTGGTTGGTTTGACTTTTTGTAAGGCACGCAGCTTGAAAAACCTCACGCATGGGGTTTTGATTGTGTTGACCATTCTTACACCTTAATGCCTATAATACCTTGCAGCATCCTTATCTGATGACTTGAATCATCGAAATGAGCCTTACTAGTATATTTCGTTCTTTACTCTTAACTCAATTGACTAAACCAATTGAACCTGAGTAAAATATTCCTAACTACACGTCTAGTTTTAATGCTATACGAAGAGGCGTTCGTATGCCTTGCGCCACATAAACCGACTTTATTGGTATCACTAATCAGTACAAACCTGTACTGCGTGGGCTCATCATATAATAACATTCACTGTTAATGTGTTTACTATTTTTGGTTTACTCACTGCCTGCCGATGTATCATTTGCTTCGGCTAGTAGACCAGTGATCATCTCTACGTTGCCAAATTCGGGTGTATTTTTCTGAGCTGGGCAACTACAAAAATGTATCAAGTGGAACTTAATCACAACAAACAAATTGAGTCGAGGGGTGATATAATAAACCACGGGTACTAACCTTAGGAGCCTTAGTCTCCGATTCGTAATTGATTTATTTTATATACTGAATGTGAAGTCATTAAGACCATTGGCCCTGGTTGACATAGCTTTAGATAATAAGCTATTAGGCAGTTGTTAAGTAAATGTATAAGTTTACAGTTGTAGTTTCTTACATCTTATTTTCAAAGTACTTAAAAACAGTGATTAACTACAACGAGAAAAAAAATCAATAAGAAATTATTGAAATGTTCCAAACGTTATCAGCAACGAGAAAGGCTATGCTATTCTGATGCACTCTCACAAAATTAGGAGGGTATATTTTTTGTTTGTTTTTTTTTTAACATACGCCATCCCTTGTATTCGGTTCCATATTTCCCGGAGAGCGCTTTTTTCTTGTCCAGATGTCTTTGCTTCCCTAGTCCCAGCGGAAACTCCAGATGTCTTTGCTTCCCTAGTCCCTGCAGAAACACGACAACATTAATACTTTTGATGAAACTCAAAATTATGAAATTTACGCAAAGGTGCATATTTGTTTATATGAAATCTGGAAAGATAAGTTAAACAAACATTTAACATATCTAAATGGACGTTACCGAACAACAGTCAAACAAGAAAATATGTTGAGATACATTGTATATGGTTCCTGTACATACCCCAGCTCTGATCCGTAATGTTACATATACTGTAGATAGTGAGGAAGAGAAAGCCAGCCGGCAGAAATAACAGATATGTGATACCTTAAAACGAATGTAAACATGTATTAAGTTAGAGTGAAACATGTAACTTAAACAGTTGTTGCCAACAGATCAGCAAACACAATTGTTAACAGCACCAATACAGAGCAGGTGCCGTATAAGCTGCAAATGCATAGTTGTCCTTTATTTGAATCAGAGCCACCAAATATGTCAATATGCGCATTGTGTTTTTATACTGACGTATCCGATACTTTGTAAATGGAAGGGAATATATAAGCACAAGGAACTAAAGGTGAAAAGTACGTATAACGAGGATAATTTCATTATAATATATGTGCGTATGAGGGCACCGAGATGAAAATATCGTATTCCCAGCAGGCATAGTTGCGTTGGATCAACGTTGAAAACAGGTTGATACATTGAATTGCGGTTGATCTACCAAAATTCAACGTAAAATCAACGTTGATCCAGCCACGTCGAAACACCGCCATAATGTGACGTTGACTCAACGTTGTATTTTGGTCATTGTCACAACATTGCAGACATGTATTATATTTTAAAATATTAATTGTTGAAAACATGATACTTTCTTTATCAATACTGTAACTAACTTTATCAAAATAATCAAAAAGTGTTAAAAGTAAAAGTGACAGTTTTTTTGTGTCTTTAGTGAACTAGTGAATTTTCTTAACTTGTTATTCAGAAATACATTCAAATAAACCGAATTCCTTGCAAGGTCAGCTAACACTAGGATGAATAAGGTGCTGTAAATGTGATAGAGTGAATTAATAAAGTTAACAGTTCTTGGTAACCTGTTATACATAGACAGGTTGAGGTGACTGTGACTTTGTTATATATATATATATATATATATATATATATATATATATATATATATATATATATATATATATATATATATATATATATCCTTACCATGGAAAAGGCAGGTGAACTCCGTTGGATGCAATAATGCCGTTATGACAAACATCCCAGCTACTGCACATATGTACACCGAACTAACTGGGACCGGCAATTCAGTCACACCTGAAAAATTATGTAAAACTTTTACCCGTGTCCTTTAGCAAAAAAAAAAAAAAAAAAAAGGCTTGCTTCAAATTTTGAAGGTTAGCAGCAATAAAATTTCTCTGGCAAACTTGTGCAAACTCGTTGCCACTAACTTTTCTTTTTGCTGAGGGATATGTTAAAATAATATACTTACGTGCAGAGTCATTGCAATAATGAACAATGTTCAATATGCAACAATTGTTTAAGAAAAAAAATAACCATCGTGCTATTTGTTGAATTTGGATCTGTTGTTTGATCACTGTTCATTGATTATTTGTAACTACTTACTTATTTGAGAGGAAACAGTTGCAACCGGTAGGTTAAAGGTACTGAAGTCCTGCACCAACTGCCGTATGGTACCAAGAAACGTCACCGCCATTACGATAGCAAATATTGCACTGGCACCTATTGCTACCTAGTGATGCAAAAAAAAAAAAAAAAAAAAAAAAAAACCAAAAAAAAAAAAAAAAAACACATTTTGTGGTTCTGACAGCTCGCACGAGGTTCAACATATATTTTTTCCTTTCTCCCCCCACTGGTCGAAACAGTATGTAACTGAGTATCTGGTATATTAAAATTTAACTTGACGGAATGTGTGCCGGTGTGACAGGAATGGTAGTCCTAGGAATGGAAGTAAAGGCTTCCATATATGATAAGTACAGCTTAGGGTTAGTCGGAGTATTAGGATTAGTATATGGGACGAATGTCACCTCTACAAAGTAATGGGGCAGGGAGTATACGGTTCCTAGCGGACCACAATTCCTGTCACACCGGTATTAGTGTCTATACAATCTGAGTTTAATTATGTGAAATACTAGTAGCTTGTGCATGTAGGCGTACATGTACGAACTGGGTTGCTTAGGTAAAACGTATCACTTAGACCCCATTCCCATAGATTTTAGATCGATCTATCCCTGTGGAGAGTCTCACTAGATTACTGTCACCTTAGCCGGCCTAAGCGTCTGTCCCGTCTACTAAAAGCTGTAAGGGGGTAATTAACTATGGTGCGCACTCGGCTGACTCCAATTTAGCGTGAACGCTCAGGGAGTTAGTTCGATCTAAATCTAAATATCTGGATCGATCTAAATCTCTGGGCATGCACCCTTACATTAATCTGTCTTTCATTTGAGGCGGACATGCAAATACTGAGGTACATAAAAGCAAGGAACACCAACACAATGGATGTGATGATGTCGTTTATTCCAAACGCGTACTCCAAACCACCTGAAAATAAAAAAGGAATATGTCGTCTTATATACAGGTCTTCTCAATTGGATAAAATAATAATTGGATGTAGTTTGTTGTGAGACTGTAAGTAAAATTACGAACTTCCTGAACGGTGGAAACAGGGGTGGAAAGAGAGAGAAAGAGAGATAGAGGAGAGAGAGAAATAAACATCTACTCGCGTGCGTATATATATATATATATATATATATATATATATATATATATATATATATATATATATATATATAACCTCCCCCTTACCAGATATAACCAAAATAACAGTGCCTGGACCAATTAACGACGACACCAGTAGAAAAAACTGGTATGCTATGAAAGGGTACGTGATCCTTTCACTTGACGTCACTAAATTCTCGGCAGATTGCACCAGAAGCCACATGTTGGCCATCGTGGATACGATCCAGCGTCTACGCTGTTTGAAGAATTCATCAAAAGTCTCCGGACAGAACGTTTTGTCCTCTGCCACTGCGCAATACTCTATCCCGCTTCGGTTCTTAACCTGAAATAAAACGTAATATATATATACAACATTGGTCAAAAAGGTTGTCCCATCCTAAGTATTATGTGCTTTTATTTATAAATGATCACATCTCAGGTGAAGATTGTTATAAATAATGATTTTCATTCCAGGTACCATAACTAACATGATTATTAATACAGAAAATACAAACTATCGGTGAAGATATCAATATTTAATACCATTTATTCACATTTATTACATGTACCCCCTCAATTCCGACGTTTCGCTGTGATTTTCACAGGGGCAAAAAAAATATCCATTAAATTGAAATGACATCACCGAATGTCACCAAATTTACACACATTTAGCATTAGGGTGTGTTCAAAGGTCATGTGTCTAAAAGCGTTTGTGTTTACCTCGTACTGTTATTACTTCCTGTAGGTGACGCAGAGTGCCTTCAACAAGGGTAACAATTCTGTTTTATGGGATATTGTACCATTCTTCCGAAAGAGCTTAGAGGAGTTGGTCCAGATTATTAGGAGTTTAGTTCTCCTTTCCATTGCACACTTTAATTCATGTCACAGATGTTTACTAGGGTTAATAACATGGCTCAAAGATGGTTGCACTATCCTCTGAAATTTGGGTTTCTGCAACAAATCACTCAACAGACGAGAGTTGTGAACACGTGCATTTCCATAATGATGCCTGCAGTATCCCTGAAGTAATCTTTTGCAAATGAAGTGAGATATTTGTTAAGAACGTTTCAGTGAATTGCCCTAATAACGTTCTTTTCCGGAAATAACAATGCACTAAAACCATGGGCTTGGAATTCGCTCCAAAGGTTATCTGACCTGACACCTCAGGCGATATTATTCTGCACAAACCTTCCAAAAGCATTCTGCAACATGTCTACGGGCCCTAATTTGACCATCGAACGCACACAAGAAATACCTTGATTCTTCAGCAAACCCAACTTGTTCCTAGTGATGGTTGACCAAGTTCTGGTAGTTCTGGGGTCACTGAACCTAACATTCTCAACTGATACCTCATTCCATCTGCAAGAGGGGACTTCGGGGATGATCCAGGCTTCACCAACACAGCACACTTGCACACAGTTCTCATGTGGTGAGTGATTTATTGCAGAAACCTAACCAATGTTCTGAAACTGGAGAAACCATCTTTGAATCCTGATAATAAACCTACTGAGAACCCGTGGCGTGAATTGGAGTGTGCAATCTAGAGGAGAACCAAACCCCAACTAGTCCGGATCAATTCCGCCAAGTTTTTTAGGAAACATGGGGTAAAATCCCACAAAACAGAATTGTTACCATTGTTGAAGGCGGTGACGCAGTCTACAGGATATAACTACAGCGCGCGGTAGTCACACACGCTAATATAGACACGTGACCTTTAACGAGCACACCCTAATACTAAATGTGTGTTAATTTGGTGACTTTTGGTGGTGTCTTTTCAATTTAATGGGCATTTCTTTACCTCCATGGAAATGACAGTGGAACATCGGATTTGAGGGGGTACATGTAATAAATATGAATGAATGGTATTAAATATGGATATCTCAACCGCTATTTAGTATTTTCTGTACCAATAATCTTGTCAGTTATGGTATCTATAATGAAAAACACCATTCATAGCAATTAAATCCTGTAATGTGATCATTTATAACTAAAAGCACATAAACAGGGGGTGGGACAACTTTTTGACCAATGTTGTACATGTACATTCAGCTGTTTAACAGTGTAATGTGAGTCACTGGGGAGGGATATGATCCCACACCCCCGCAGCAGAAAGCATTGCATATTATCAGCCCAAAAATGACCCGCTTACCAAAAGAGTACACAGCCATCTGTCTTCCCCCATGTCTTTGTACAAGAACTCAAAGCCAGTCTTGGTGTCACTGGCGTACTCCGCCATTGTGCGTTTAAGAACGGACGTGCGGTACATGGTGAAGCACCCAGGAGCGCACAACACACTGCCAAGTACATGGTTGGCGACCTGAAACATTGGTCTTATCCGTATTCAATCATGATTATTTGATACGTTGCATTTTGGCGACGTAAGCCAACATAAATGCATGGCCAACGTATATAAATGAGGTAAGAAAGAAAGTGGTAAATCATGTCACATTTTAATTCCCTCAACTCAAAAGTAGACTTAAAACTTTCACGGGAAAAAAGATATATTTCAAAAACCTTTAAAACAGAAATTTAGTCAATTGGTCTCGTATCATTTCGTTTTTCACCTGATGTGAAATGCCGTTTCCGTTTTATATGAATTTGGTTATTCATTAAGTATTGAATAAATGAGCTTTAATCATTTCTATATTTTTCTGGAATGTAATTTGTAATGCAAACTGTAAAAATTAAGCTTTAAAATAATAATATGGAGATAATGATAAGTATTATTCATATGATACCAATTAATGTATTTCACAGAACAATTTTCAGTTAGCCAACGCTACAATAATTTTGACATTATCAGATTGAACCTTCTTATATGTACTTTTTGCAGCCAATGGCCGATGGCATAGTCGAACACCTGGTAGGACACTAAAGGTTGGATTTTGGACCCCGAAGGATGCGTGCGGCCGCAGACGGCGCTGACGCTGTGGTCGTCGTCTCGCAGAAACACGTCAAACAACGCCTCCACGGAATTCAAGGTAAACTTGACATCTGCGTCTGTCGCAAGGATGAAGGTCTTTTTTAGACCTAAACGAATGAATGAAAATGCAAGTAATATGTAGGCATGCTATTTTAAAAATATAGACATGATCAATAGGAGGTAGTAATTCATTAAACACTTTTATCATTTTTCTTCTGTCGCCGTATGACCGCATGATATGACAAAAACCCCCTCTAAACCTGCTAGAATGTTACATAGAAGAAGACAAACTGAATCCGACAGAAGCATATCAGTACAGAGGGATGACAAAAATATGGAACCATCTGTGTGATGAATAGCGTGATATGTGACATTGGGGGCCCGTTAGTAAGAAAAGAGCGAATGGTGTTTTTTTTTTTATTATTATATTTTGCTGGCAACGCCAGTGGTGAATTTCAGCCAATTTGTATCATGGTGAAGTTAAGGGAGCTCATAGATGAAAAAAGGAAAAAGAATTGTATATTTGAGGGGTATAAATTTCTCCCAGATAGCCGCAAGATAGGGTGTTTCTGGCCAGACTGAGGGGTATGCAGAACGCTGGTGGGCATAAGTGATGGTCATAGGTCATCATGAAATGGCCTCCAGAAGAAGACTAGTGCCAGAGACGCCAGGGGTCGTTTTATACTGTGAAGGGATAGAATATTTTGAACCGTGCAGCGAATTTATATGACCGCGCAATTTGCAGGTTGAGGTAGGCAAAAGGAGTGTTCTAAGTAGGCTACATGCTACAGGAATTCACAGCAGGGTTGCCAAAAAGAAACCACTTATCAGCTTTGTAAACAGACGAAGCAGATATACGTGGGCTGCAAGAACCAGTGCAATGACCGTTGCCCTGAACTGGCGCCATTTTGTATTTTCTGGCGAATCTATCTTCATCTTGAACAACGTTGGAGGACAAATGATAATGTGGAACACCGTCATCTACTCGTATGACAGATTGCAGTTTGCATTTGCTCACTATAGACAGTCCATTCCAATAATGGTTTAGGGGTGCATTGGTTTCTACGGAATTGATGGACTGGTGTAGATAAATTGAAACCTAAACCATGCACGTAGCATTATAATTCTGGACCATCGATATAAAACATCGCTGGGGACAGAAATCACTCATCTATTTATCAAAATTGCAATCCTACAGCCCACAAGACCAAGGGTGTTAGAGCGTTGCTTAAACGGCATGACATCAACAGGGTGGACTGGCCTGCCTGATCACCATGTGCAATTCCCAATAAAAATATGTGGAATGAGATTGGAAATCAAGTGTCAAAGAAGCATCCCTTGAACAGAAATGCTCTAATCCGAAGTATCTTTAGAGCCTGGCCCAACACATCCCCCAGAAGACAGTAGTACCTTTAGCAGTCTATATCCAAAAGGCTGATGGCCATACTGAGATCATATGCCTATCCTACAAAAGATAAATGCTGACATAAATACAGCAGCAGGCGTATTGTAAGGGCAAAGCAAGGGACTGTAAACCTGTTTTAAAGACACTAACTTGACATTGCCATTTTCAATAAATGTATCACTGGAAAACAAACAGCTGTTGTTTAGCTTCAAGAAAAACGGTGCAATACTTTTGTCACACGTCCGTAGAACTGGTATTTTTAAATGGTAGGCTATTTGCAAAACAAATTATGCCGTGACTGCTAGTAGAAAAATTATAAGATATACGTATTATGGTCTGTTATACCCGTCCACATATTGAATGAGGTTTGTGAAACGTTTAGTATTTATATCAGTCAAGGAGACTTACGATCTTCCCATTCATGCATCCCTTCATCACTTTCATCGCGTGGCTTCTTACTCAAAAAATCAACGATATACGACAGGTACATGATCTGACTCCAACGTTTCTTGTTTTTCACCTAGAAGTATATATAGTGATGCACCTTGAAAGATCTACATTATAGTTGTTAAATAGTTGTTTTTCACCTGCAACAACAACCATTTGGGTTTTATTTGTAAAAGAAGGAACTCGTTCAGCGCAGAGTAATAGTGCTAGTAATTCGTAAATATGAAGGACGGTTAAAACAGGGGCGGTCAGATTTTTCAAGTTTTCATTGATGGCCATCTAATTTTTTTCTGTCGGAAACCTATATATGGATAATTGATTGATTGATTGATAAAGATAATTTGGAAAACTGTAAGAAAATAACTCTGGATCCACCCCTGTAAACGACAGTCTCAATTAGATATACTAGTACCAAGGGCAGAAGAGTAATAAGTCAATCATTTTAGTTGACTTACAAATATAGTTATGTTAGAATAAATTAATCGTTAAATATACAACATTATACTTAATCGCAAGAAAAGGGGTTTCACCTTCTGGTTGTCCTTTAAGTGTAACACGACGCTCATTGAATATTGACCAGGTTTGGTGCTAAAAAATCCCCACACAAGTTGAAGTCCATAGGGAGTGTCATACCTCTCGAAGCCAATTTTCCTTGCACGATTACTTTTGAATTCTACTCCTGGAAAAAATGTAAACCCATTATACACAAATGTTAGTGAATCAGTTGAAATATGATTCGGAGGTAATCCCGGCGAGAGGTAGTGCTAAGTTGCGTCATTGTGCAATAAAACATCGTGGCACATTTCTGGATGACCATCAGGGGATTAGGTAGCTTGCTTTTAAATGGGGTCGACCATATTTAGTAGGCAGATCAGTTAGTCCAGGGACGGTCTGTTCTCAATGGCTGCATTCACAACCAAAGATGACTCGCGGACTATCAGACCTCGGATCAAATATGGCCGATCCATTTAAAAGCCGGGAAATCTCAAATTAGGAGATTTTGTGGCTAGTTTTCGAGTGGGTCGATTGTTCTGAATGCACCAAATACGACTAATGATTACAGTTTATATTGATAGCTGAAATGTACTAAAGTTAAATGTTAGATGCTATGATCATAAAGGATATATTCCAATGGACTTAGAAGTTGACACGTTTTCAGCGTGCGTAACCTCCTGAAAGTAAAACAGTTTGTTATTGATATAAACATAAATGCATAGAATCGAATGTCAGAGCTATAAGACGCTACTGAGGCGCTTACCGAAGACACTTCTCATCAATGACAAAAGACGCTGGGCATTTGCATTTAGGTGTTTCGACTTCTTCCTTTTGGTATCAAACGCCCCGTCCAGCCATATGTGTGATTGGTAACTTGGAGAGTTCTCATCTCTATGGTCTAACACATTCTTGATGGACATCAGTAGCTGTCGCATCTCCTCTTCGGACTACATATTAATATGCGTACAGTTAGAAACTAGAGCTAACACGAACAACATTAAACACATCTAGCTTCTGGTAAATTGTAATTTAACACTAAATATCTCTTTGGATGTTGTACAGGCTTTAGGAAGCTTTTATTGTTTTACTAATAAAAAATGTTCCGTTTTCTAAAGAAGGATGACCTTTTTACCATACCTTCTGCAGCAAAAATTGATTCTTATTACCAACCCTATCGTCTTTTTTAGCTGTTCTATAAAAAATTCCCTTCAAGGTGCCTGATTACCAAATATATGTGCTTGTACAATTCAAACTTTGTACATTTTTTGTACATTTCATATATTCTTAGGGAAGTGTGGAAATTTCCTAAAAACTGTACAATATATTTATGGGCAGACTTTTCCTAAAATCTGTAGGTTTAAGAAAACATTTAAGAAAATATGTTTTTCTCAATCCAAATGCTTTTTCTTTAAGTATTTAGGCGATAGTCTTTAAAATGCATCATCATCAGATTTTTTTTGCAAGCTAAATATCATTTGCCATACCTCTAATATGGTACACCCTGATTTCTAACACCTGCACTTAAATTACACATGTCACGCAAACAAATTGGCAGCTCACCTACAAATTACTTGGCCAATTAACATGCTCATATTGGTTTTTACAATGAAAACACCCAATTGGGATCTGGCCTAGAACAGATCCTAATTCGGATCTGGCATAGTCCAATTAGTAACTGGACTGGATTTGGATCTGGCCTGTGACACATGCAAATGAACACGATGCAGTCATACCTCATTATACATTGTAGTACAAATATAGATCTGGCATTCCTTTCTCTGTAGGAACACAGGTTTGTAATGTGGGTCATTTTTTTCCGTTCTTCTGTTCAGCCATAACCATTGCTCGATAAGAATCCCATTGTAGGTAGGAAGCCAGAACAACTGCCGAAAACAAATAATAATAATAATAATAATAATAATAATAATAAACCGAGAGAATTGACCATCAATAAAAAACTTTATCTTTGGAATGGGAATTTGGAACCTAGGTTTGGAGCTCTTATAAAACACTTAGGCGAAATGAGAAATTGATGTTTGGCTACTGTCACACCAAGTGCAGAACGAAAAACGTTGTTGACTTATTTAAGTCGGAGATTTTGCATACCCGAGTTTCCTTTGAAATCTTTGGTGCCTCGTTCATTGCCACCCACACTCCTATTGAGATAAAGTTCGCAACGAAGAGACAGACTAGGATAACCACATTCACTGTCGAAGATTCAGTCCTAAGTTGATCGCACTGGTAATCACGTAGTAACGCGTTGCACACTGGGTAAAATCCAACGACAAATGCCGACAGAGGGGTGGCCAACACCATGGGAACAAACGCCATCGAAATGTGCCTCTTTCTTAAAATAAACCCAATGTCCAGTGCGGTTGCCAACCATGTTAAGACATACGCGCTGAAACTGGTCAAAACATTTGTGATGAAGTACCAAAAGAGACGGTGTTCTCTTAGTCCGGTTACCCAAGCCCAACCCTGATTTTCGTAGACAGCTCTGATGAAAGCATCATCATGGGAGTAATATAATCCGAACAAATACAAAATGATCGGCGTCAAAACTATCTTCTCCATACTTGTTAGGAGTCCTGCCTTCCACCGTTTAGGATTAGCTATGCTGTCAGACTTGCTGCTTGATCTAGAAGCTGTTGATTGATATTTCAAAATTCCAGGGAACCAGGCCAGAGAAAAACATACAACAGACGCTATAATTGACCATGACAGACGTCCGACCTGACCAAAAGGAGTATTAGAATTTGCCATAACTGCATACACCGTTATTACCACAAGCCCAACGATGTTCAAAACGAAGGCTACAGTTGCCAAAATGGAAGCAACAATTTCCTTTGGACAGCGACTTCTACTGTTACTGTCGGGGTTTGTGGATCTGCTACGTCTCGTGATCATGTTGTCAACAATATTCCAGGCGTTGTAAGCCGTGAAAGCGAATGTTCCCATCAGCACGCTTGTGATCCCTGTCGCGTGAGTATACACAGTGGTGACAAGAATCCAGAGTCCACCAACTTCTAGAACACTTGACACAAACCCCTGTAATAAGAAATGGCGCATTTGGAGATTTTTGGAAAGAAATTTAATTTTGTTTCAGTTGCTCGAAGGCATGAGTAATATAATGTAAAAATTGATACATACTAAAGAAAAAATCCTGCCCTGCTTTCGACTTTGTCCGTTAGTTATGAGGGCTCAACACGCAAGGGGCACTTGCTCCTTCATTGCTTGCGTCGTGCGTCTTAGACCACGCACGTCTCACCTTCGAACTTTTCCCAAACTTCTAGCGAGTGAAGCAAGTTACGTTTGCAGCCTCGCTGTTCGCAGATTAAATCTAGGTTACCACTTGATACGTTTGCCTTGCGATACTAATGCGGTCCCCGAAAAATTGCCCGAATGCCCGTTCTCGTGCGGAGTCCGTGAGGAGGCAAGTTGTGGCTGCCGGTATAACAAAGCGAACCTCCGTTGCCTGTTCAATTTTCTTAAGTTGGCCATTTTGAAATATTTTCAAAAAAATTAAGGGCCGTAAGCTACAGCGATATCTATACGCCATTGTTCAATTCCCGCACGCGATTACGGGAGGTTTTGGATGGACCTGCGGCGATCGCGCTGCAGCGCGTGATAGTCTAGCGATACCCGGTTGATTATAACTTTTCGTTGCACAGCCATTGCCTCTTTCTGCCCGTATCACCGGTGCCCGTGGAATATTTACAGCTAAATATAAAACAATGTCAAAAGTTCAAACATATCCATTTATATGCCATCTACCTCATATGAGGAGAGAAAAATAAATATCACAGGGCTCATATATTTCATTTAGATGCATTAGAAGATTTTTAAATCTTAAAAGACGTTAAGCCTACTGGATATAATTTTCGAATATTTTCCGAATGTCCCTTTTCACACGGACTCACGGCATCTGCACCCTTTTTGATTTTGGAAACCTTCGAATATTTTTGAATAGTGAACAAGTAGCCGTAACAATATCGTACCAGCACATTCAACATTTGACCTTAACGATAATACAGGGTACCAGGGTGACGCGCAATTTTTAACACCTACCTTGTTAAACAATGGTAATTTATAAATGGTTTATCATCAGTGATACACTTCATGTGAGTACTTGAAAGGATTTATTGAAACGTATATATCAAAGTCTTTGACTGAGCACAATGTAAATCGAAAAATGTAGGTCGAGTATACCCTGTAGATTGTTTACGAGGAATCTGATAAATTTTATCTTTAAAAAGAGATAACAACTCTTCTTATGAAATCCATTGCAAACAACAGGACAAAGAAATGCAATAATTTTTTTAACCACCATAACAGCGGCATTGTAATTATTCTGGAATATGTGTGT
This sequence comes from Lingula anatina, assembly GCF_051362555.1. Taxonomy (NCBI): domain Eukaryota; kingdom Metazoa; phylum Brachiopoda; class Lingulata; order Lingulida; family Lingulidae; genus Lingula; species Lingula anatina. Next base: position 21,643,968 of record NC_141772.1, read on the forward strand.
GCGCGTGCGCCATCTGATCACGTGACCTCCAAAGACGGCTTTTCAAAATAAATAAAAACGGACCAACGTTTAATGTCTTAACGGAGTCATTAACTATTAGTTATTATGAGAGGATTGTCATGTACCCCAGGAAAATAATATTTTGCCAATACCACGTATTTCAGAAGAAGGTGTCTGAGGCATGAGAATGAACCATCTACCTCCTTGTTCAAAACAAAACAAAACAAAACAAAACAAAACAAAACATTTCAGTCCCAAACACTAAACAACATAGTTTAGTTCCCTCCAAAGAAACACCTCTTATTATATAGGGGAGACCGGGGCTAGTTGGACCCCGGGGTAAGCTCCCTCCCCTCCCCCCCCCCCCGTCAATTGATAAAAAAGTAACTACCCTGTACGAGGTTAAAAAAAATGGCCACATACTCTTGTACAGTGACCGAAGCCTACAATGCTAAGGAAGTGTCGGGCGTTAAAAAGTTTTACTTAAGCGGTAAGTCGAAGTAAACGATTTTTGCACCTAAAAGTAATTTTGTTTAAGAGATCTATTTTCATAGGCTTTTGATCAAATATAATACATCAAACTGAAGGTCATTGTTTCAAGTTTCACAGAGATGTATCATCGTTGCTTATTCTAGCACCATAAATGGCTGCCTTCCTTTAAAATAAAAATGTGTACCCAGGGCTAGTTGGCCCCTTTAACTCGGAGCAAGTTGGCCCCTCGAGCATATTACCCAAAAACCTTTGCGCACAACAGAGCTAGAGACAATTGTTGAAACAACCTCAATGGTTTAAAACCGAATTTGTTACATTCTTTTAAAACGAAAATTTATTATTCGTTTTTATTCATTAAAAACCTGCTTTATACCATATTTAATTTATTCTGAATTCAAACATAACATATTTTATTGATAGATATTTTGGTTCTTGCTACACATAGCCCCCCCCCCCCCCCCCAAACAGTGACGTACAGTGATTTTGTTACTCTAACTCATTCCTAGTTGGCTCTACAAGGCCAAAGTGTCTAACTGGGCCAACTACCCCCGGTCTTCCCTACATTACCGTTGCTATACATGTAATAAGCGCGTCTCTTTCATCTTTTTTTTTGCTTTGCATAGTTTCAATTGAATTCTGCTCGCAAACAATAAAACTGGAGATGCATCTTTTACTTACCACGGTGCAAGATAATAGAGAAGGCCATGGCTTATAGCTGAAACCCAGATTGTTCTCTTTGGAAGAACACCGACAGCACAGCCAGCCCGCCATTGTGAACAGCACGCCAGACGACCAGAGACACCACAGAAATGTCACCACATAAGGAACTAAAAATATCAGCAAAAGCATCAACATAGAGAGACGTCCGTCCGCATCAAGGTGGGTCTGAAATTGCTTCTCAATGCCGTTGCCTTCTGTCAAATCTTGTGAAATCACTAATACGGAAATTTTGCTGGCGACCAAGCAAAAAAGTAACGCGAGGTAAACGATGACCGCAACCACCGCCTTAACCACTCCGTAGCAAAAAGAAGTTGACCGTTTATTGATTTCTTCACACTGGCCATATTTTTCTGTGACGGTTAGGGTTGGGACATGTTCTAGCTCAACATCGCCTTCCTGCATTGTCGCCATTTCCATGTGGAATACAAAACTCCACGCGCGTCTGGCCAGTGTACTACGAGTTGTCGTTTATAGATATACAAAACAAAGGAAGATAAAGCCTGGCTTGATAATGCTGATTATTTTGAATACACGTAGGAGCAAAGTTCTTCCTTAATATCACTAGAACGCATCAAGTACATTCGACTGAATCTCTGTCGGAGGTAACTTATTACTTTTGTAGCGGATCTTTCCTTGCTCTCTCGACGCTGGCCGTATTTTTCTGAGTTACGGTTGGGGTTGGGACACCTTCCAACTGAGTCGTCATTTCGAATTGGAAAAATCACTAAGTCCCACATTCACCTGGGTCCCATAACTCGAAAGCATCGCCTTTGCGACCGAGCGCAAGCGTCTCAATCCCATGACTCGCCCATGCTCGTCCCATATTGGGGGGGGGGGGGGGGGTATGGAATCGAGACTCTTGCGCTCGTTCGCAATGCGCGATGCTTTCGAGTTATGGGACCCAGGTGAATGTGGGACTTAGTGATCTTTCCTAGTTACGGATCTTTCCTAGTTACGGGGATCTCGAAAACGTGCTGTGACGAAGTTATTGGATTTATGTTACTGAATACGCGAGGTAAGAACTAAACAATTTCCATATTCCTTCATATTCTTTATTTTTACTTCCTAACTACATTATCTACATTTTCTTCTTCCCCCTTCAACCTTCTACATTGCTCTCCCTACAACCACCTACATCCGTCCCTCCCGTTTACATTACATTCTGCGCTCAAGTACGACGAGGTCATGTCAATCAACCCAAGTTACTCCCCGCTCCGTATTCACTCGTGGTTGTCAATTACTAACATTACAGTGCTACGAGATGTCCTTTTAATTATATTGTAAAACAAAGGAAGATAAACCCAGGCTTGATAATGCTGATTATTTTGAATATACGTAGGTGTAACACTCTCCTTTGATATTACTTACAGTACAAACGCATCTAGTGCATTCGATTGCGCCTGCTTTTGTGGAGCCGCGTTTCCCATCCGAACTTCTTTTGCTACTTAGACATCTTTGCAATCACCACACATTTTAAAACCTTCTGTATATATTTTCAACATGAGCAGACGAACGTTGAACAAAGAAAACTTACCATCGAATTTTATTAGTACGGGTAACTTCCCTTATGATCTGATAAAGACAAGTTGGTACCAACCCTGAACAACATTTTCTAAATTGACTTTGAGCCCACGGAGGAAAGAAAAGCTGTTTGTGTTAGTGCAGGAATTAAATGGCACGTTGAAAAGATAAAATGTAAGCGTTTCAAGGCCTAACGCACCATATGCCTAACAGGGATATTAGCTCTAACCTTAATCAATTATCTTTTAGTGGATGTTCTTTAGATTTAATGGAAACTTGCTCCTTTGAAGTAAGGGGGGGGGCTTCATGACGGCAAGATAAGGCCAGCACTTGTATTCTTTCTTAATTCTTTCCAGTATTAGATAAAGTCAACACATGAAAGTATTTTAGATGAATGAAAATTAAATCCAATAAATCAATAGCAACGAAAAAGGCCTAACTCTATGCTCTCCTTTTAATTTGGTTGTAAAATTCTGGCCTCTGTAAATTCTCGTGACATTGCTATCACGGATCCGGAAATTTTGCTGGCGACAAAAAGTACCACCAGATGAACAATGACCGTAACCACCGCCTTAACTGCTCCGTAGCAAAGAGAAGCCGACCCTGGAATGATGATAAAACATTAAGCCCATCTGACAAGCGTACTACCAGTTGTCTTTCATAGATATACAAAACAAAGGAAGATAGACCCGGCTTGATAATGCTGATTATTTTGAATATACGTGGGTGCAAAATTCTTTAATATTGCTTACAAAAGCATCAAGTACATTCGATTACGCCTCTGTGTGTAATTAAGCCCCACAACCCTGGGGGCACTTGTAGGGTACATCACGGAAGCTTTCTTATCTTTTATATACCAGTATCAATTGTAATTTTCATAAAGTACTGCGATTTATTATCTTTTAGATATTAACACAGACAGCAGAAAGACAGGGGACAAATGATCTCAGTATCAGCATACTCCAGAGTGATAAATACTATCGGTAATGTCGAGAGTTCATCTAGTTGTAGACTTCACAAATATAATTTCCAGACGTTGTAATTAATTTGATTAGAGTCGATTGCTTGTGCACTCGACTAGTTTATGACCTTACCTGTAATTATGTAACATAAGTGGACGTGTGCAATTTGAATAATTAAAATTAGTATGTACCGCCTAATAATGCAGCACAGAATCCACCACTGATAAGAAATATTGTATAAAAGACGTTCAGAATTAATATCGGGGAGTTAAGAAGGAAGAAGACTCGAACTTTGACCGCTCGACACAGCCATGGGAGACGGCTTAGAAGTTGGAGGCTTCACGTAGAACATGTAGTTAGAGATGGTCAACTAATAAACCATTAAACTGGTCATTATGTGGACTTGGGTTTTCTTTGAGCGACCTTACGTACATGTAAATCTGACACAAACTGTGGAATCTTGGGATCGCGTTATCCACTAAGTTAGCCTAAAACGTAATGTCCTATTTCGAGCCCACGCTTGAATTAAGCGTTCAAAATTATATAAGTTTAAGGACATTCATCTCATATGTATATGTAAAGGTACATAACATAGTGTCACTCTTAATACCTCGAAATTGTCCATTGTACGTATTAGCAAAAAGTTATGTATGCCAGTACATGTACTTCGAGCTAATTCTACGAAAAAAGATATCTTAAAAAGGGTATCATGTTCTCAAACCAGTGCACAATGTAAATACTGCCATAAGAGCTATTTCATGTTATTTTCATATACTTATATTCACACAGGTACCCTGTTAATTATATAATTAAACATGTATGAACATGTATTTTCAAAGGTGTATAAAAGGATAACAACTGTTCATGTTGGCGAAAAAAATTGATTTCTTTGGGAATAATCCAATTTTTTTTTATACTTGTCAATGGTTAATGACATCATTTAAATATTCTAAATGTTCCCATTTTTTCCAAAAAGTTTGGTTTAAATTTTTAAAAATATTTTTTAGGAATTTCTTTTAAGATATTATTACAGAGGATAGCCATATATGGAGCCCCACATATATAAATTTGGTGGTTGAGGTCGGGGGCGGGGGGGGGGGGGGTGATGCGGATGCCACTCACATTCATGATTGCGGCTGATGAGTTTTTTGGGGAATCTTACAGTTCAGCCACTCCGGAGAGATATTCGCTGTATGAGGGGTGGGCCCATCTTGCCGTTAGCACTGGGGCTCCCACCTATCTTTATTTGCACCTTAACCACTGCTCATAAACCCTGATCCATGCCAGAATTTGTTCAGAACCAAATACAAATGTGAATGCTCTCTGCATTCCCCAGACCTCAACCCCCAGATTTTTATCATAGGGGGTATTTGAAAGATCGAGTGTACAGGCACGATCCCCATACCATCCCAGAGTTATTTTTCGTTCATATTAATTGAATAGTAAACCCTCTTTTTAGATATCTGTTTTTCTGTCTGTGTTTTGTATGTCAAATCAAGGAATTATTTGTTAAATTTACAATGCTTTATTAGAACGATACACAATTCCACACCAAATACTACATATTTCTACTGTTAATGGAATACAGTAATGGAGAAACTGGTTAAAATATTATTTATGTGCCCAAAAGTCATTTTAATCAATTAAAAAAAGTGATTACATTTAATAGGTTTTTACAATGACCTTCAACAGGGGTAAATCTACATACAGTTTAAGATATGTCCGCGTCACGGCGCTGCGAGGAAGTAGACTATAGAGTGACGTTAGCAGCGTCAAAGCACGTGAAGCCATTCAGGTCGATTCAGTTTCGGGTGCAATTACTTCAACTCCAGTCTTACAACAAATATTTTCACACCAAAGAAAAAACTCTGCACATTGATATTATCCATAAAGAAACAAAACAAACACGACAATTCTTTGTTTACAGTAAAGGTTATAAGGAAACAACTGATATAGTTTTTCACACATGACGGACCTACAGGTATAAGCTTATCTGTGCGTGGTTCCTTCCGACTTATACGAGAAGGTAACCTAAGGTATAAAGGTTTGGCAGCTGGTAAAGTTCTTCACACCTGTGGAGGAGTCCACAAAATACAAAAAAAATTATTGGGTTACCAGCAGCTCACAATGTTTTTTACACCTGTGCAACTTTTACTAGGACTTCCGTGTCACACGTGATCAATGCAGTAGTATGTCGAGAACAAATTTAAGCCAGTAACATGTTAATGTCCAAGCTTTTGCAAATACACATAATAATTCGACAACATACATCTGTTTATTGACTGTTTTTGAGCTCTATAGATTCCTCTTTCTTTCGGCGGCCGCACCATGTGCACTTCCTCAAGGTACAACTTTGGTTGGCAGTGCTCTGGTATTAACTGTCGAATTTTCGTACTCTAAAAAGGATAATATACTCGGACGATCATAATCAGGCCTACCCAACTACCAGACTCGGCATCTAAGGATCCTGAATTAACCGGTATATCGGACCACACTACCCGTTTTCAAGGTGTGTGTGTCAAATCGCATTTCGGAGTATCAGCCAGAACACCGACAGGATGAGCCCTGACATGCTCGACTGTCACCTTGATTGGATAGTAAACGATTGTCGTAAAATCGCTATATGATTTTAAAACCGGGTGCATAATTTTGAAAGCCACCTAGATGAACCTTAGACTGCCACATTAATCTAATACAATGCAAAAAAGCCCTATCAAAAGTGGTTAAAACATTCAAACCGAATGTCGTTAAGTCCCCATATATCCCCATAGAGACAATAAAATAGAGTACTCTAAAGTAAGAGTACAGTTTAAGGTTGTTCAGCCGAGCGTGGATGAGCCCGCAGTCGTCCCGCACGAAAATGCAGTAGTATCGAAGTAGCAAAGAAGCATAAACGCAGTAGTGGTGTGGAGCATATTTGCAGTAGAAATGCAGTATAGCCTGCTGCAATTCTACTTCAAAATTTATACATAGGGTTGTACAGAGGAGGAGCATTAATGCAGTAGATTAGCAGCATGATAGAAGCATGTTTCAAATATGCTAATTAGCTCCCAAATCGAAGCAGATTTGAAGCATGTTTGCAGTATGATTGCAGTAGTCTACTGCGCTGGAGTATCTACTTCGTTTTCTTGCGGGGTGCTACAAAATTTGTTCTGGGGTATGATACTCCGAAATGCGATCTGACACACACCTTGAAAACGGGTAGCGTGGTCCGATATACCGGTTAATTCAGGATCCTTAGGTGCCGAGTCTGGTAGTTGGGTAGGCCTGATAATCTCTGCAGGTCTCTGTAGGTCACACAAGCAACATTCAAGCTCGATGTAATCGCTTACAGCTTCTAGCATGTTTCAACAATTCGCTTGGATTTTTTAACTTCAATGTTAAATTCGATATATGCAACAGATAAAGTAACTTCCTAAACAAACTACAGTTTGTAGAGGAAACCTGTCACCATGTTCCCTAATTTATAGTTTCAGGCATTAATCTGTCGTCGGATTGTGGGTCGCCTGCTCTTTGGAAACAGCAAGCAGTACATGAAATTGTGTTTTGGACGGATTCAGGATCACTTTGGCAAGGGCAGAATTTCTTGGATTTTAATCTTTGGCAACAGCCATCGACATTCCCTCCGCACAAGGGCACACGCGACAACAAATGAATGGAGGTCAGCAGACGATGACATAGCATGGTTAGGAACTGCACGATAAGGAGGAAGCAGAAGATGAACAGAAACACTAGACCTGTAATAAGATATGTCATTGAATAAATACATATGTAATGAATAAATTAATGGGTTAAGCAAATAAATAGAAAAATTTGGTTAAATAATTTTACTTGGAAAATAGAAGGCTGAACGACCGCATTAAAATGAAAACACAACTATCTCTGACATATATCCGTGACAATCAAATGGCGTGTAAAAAATAATCATACGGACGCTTCACTTGTCCTGCATTAAAAAAATTAAATTATAGGGACCTCATATTACCTAGTGGATTATTCCCAAAAAGTTGGAGGTCGGGTTTTTCTGGGTCTGTAACCAAGTTGCTAAAAGTCAGGAATACTGTGAGCCACAACGTGTTTGCTACTGCAAACCACATCAGTGCCGTCTTGCGGAGATCTTTCAGCTCATCTAAAATAACCACAAATGATTGCAATAGGAGTGATACATTTATGTTTTACAGGAATCATGAAATTTAATTAGTTTACATTGGTGGCATCCTTTAAATTAAAGATGGAAACTATTGGATGCGTTTGAGAATGAAAATTATTGGATTTGAGAAGGGTTTGGGTTTGAGAAGAGATTGGGATCATTTACTTTTCAGTGCGTCCTCCTTTTCCTTGAAAACGGCTGCCGGTTTCAGGCGAGCAGCTATAAGTTTCTCCCAAAATTGTTTCTCTCGTATAACGTCTGGCGGCTCTGGGGCAAACTTGCAACTTTTCAATTCACTTCTTACCTCCATCAAGCGTTTTTCTTCTTAAAAAGTAGAAAAAGTGAAATCTTTATATCGCAATCACTATCTAAGTGATTTTGAGTTTCGCTTGTTTGTAACAATAAGGCTTAATTTTACAAGAAATAATTCACTAAGGTATGTCAGCGTTGAAGTTTTGAGCAATGTAGCATATAAGAACATACATCATGTAAAATATATATACTCAGTGTTTGCATATTGGATGTATTTTCGATTAACACCGTATGAAGAAATATTTTGTTTCATGATCACACTTACATGCATGCATATATTTGCATTAGTTTTAATGACCATATAGTAGCACATGATAACTGTCATTGAGATCAATGTGACCGTTATAAGGTCTGTGTATAAATGCGATAGATGATGGATTCATAATTGACACAGACACCCACATGGTCTTACCAGGAGTAGGAGGCCGAAGCTGCTGGATGGACTTGTACAGGCGCTTCAAGTGACCTGGTTTGGGACAAAATGTAGTCGTATATTATAATGCATCCAAACTTATACGGGGTATAGGGGAGAGCGGGGTTGGTTGGAACAGTTTTCACCTTTTTTGCGATATCTCAGCAGTCAAAGCTTTGGGGACAAAAATAAAAAATCTGATAGGGGAAAATTATATGCCGCACTCATCTATGAAATAAAACATCAAGTAGGTCTTTTTATTTTAGAGTAATAAATGCTCAAAGTTGCCTCCTAAAACGTTCCATCTCACCCCACCCGCGGGGTAAGTTGGAACAGGCAGTGGGGTGAGTTGGAACAAGAGGGCGAGTTGGAACGCTTGCATATAAATTCAAAGTATAATTCATTTTAAGAGTAGGTTTATCTATATTAATTTCCCAACAAGTGCGTGTTACTTTGTATTCGTATCTCCATAGTTTGTAAGCATTTTTTACGTTTACAATTCGCTTTCAAATAGTCTTTTCGATGTATAAACCATATCCAGGTACACGTCATTTCATAATGATAACAAAAGTGGTGTAGTTTAAGAGAAAAGAAATTGAACTCACATAACTCAACCTATCAACAACAGTATGTTAGACCTACAAATGAAAACTGTATCTCTTTCAACTCAACAACTCAGAATCAAAATCGCAGTTCTGACATACTCAGTATGTACACTTGGTCAACCTTAGTACAGTCTTCATGTGACCACTTTAGACAAACAATGCATTTAACCCATTTCTCTTTTGGTCGGCTGTTAATGAACGGCTCCCCACAAACCAGAGATGGCCACTCTTCTTCTGACTCAGAATCGTTGGTCATCTTTAATTTCCTTTTTCTTGATTTTCTCTATCGACTAGAAATCTTTAACTGTTTTTTATTTTTGTTGCGCTTGTCCTTTTTAATTTTGTTGGGCTTGGCCTTTTCTTTTTCGAGCAGCTCATTTTCAGGTGTGTCAGTTAGTACTGCACTGCATCGTTTTCTTCTTTTAACATTTGGACTGCGACGGTGAGCCTTTGGAACCGGTCTAATTATTGCTGGACTTGAGCTGTTTTGGGCTTTTCTTAAGTGCGCTTTAGACCCCATTTCCAGAGATTAGATCGATCTACTTTAGATCGACCTAACTCCCTGGGGGTTCACGCTAAATAGCTGTCAGCCGAGCGGACACCAAAGTTAATTACCCCCTTACAGCTTGTAGTAGGCGGGACGGACATTTAAGCCGGATTATCTGACAGTAATCTAGTGACAGTAATCTAGATCGATCTAAAAGCCTTAGTGTGCTGTAGCACCTCTTCCGGTGAGGGCAACTGAGATTTCAACTGAATCTATGCCTAAGTTACGAGGTGAATGTTTGTCTTTTCTGGCGGATTTTGTGCCCTCGTTCACTAGACATTAACAGCAACCCCCAACCCATTACACAAAGCATCTAAAACAATATCGGCAGAATTGGTGTTGTATAGTTTATCCATAACATAGGCTCTCAGCTAGAATATTTTCATTTTGCCGCGAAAAGCAGAGTAATAATCGACATTTCCTTCCACATATAAAAGCAATTTATCGCAAAAAGCAACAGTGGGCATGCAGACAATTTTCGACCAAACAGCTAGCAACTGCATTTAACAAGCAGTGACCATCCCCCCTTGTATCTTCTACACGCATGTACATTCCGGCATCTTGGAGATGTTCTATCAGCTAGATTTCGTCTCCAGTTGGAGTTGTACTGGGTTACTACGTTACTACTCTCTTCAAAGTTGAAATTAAAACATTTGGAGAGGTTTAAAAAATGAAAAACACCGTGCGGGGTGGGTTGGAACACCCCTGACAGTGTTCCAACTGGCCCCATGTCAAATGTTCCGACCAGCCCCCATGACGTCATGGCCTACTTATGACACTGTATTTCTTTAACACGTGGGAAGTGATTAAAAAAAACAACAGCTTTTTGAACATCAAGGTGGTCCTAAACGCTTTGCACAATTTCAGTGATATAATCCTTATACTTTAGTTTACAGCACGATGAATGTCAAAAATATGAAAACTTACTTCGAGTAGCGAAAATAAGTTTTTTTCGCATAAAACTTTTAATGCATTTTCGAAACTTCCACAAGTTTACCAGATGAATGACCATGCCACGTGACATTTTTATGCTGAAGGAGCACATGATCGGTCTTGTGATTTAAGAAATAAAGCCAATGTTCCAACTTACCCGCGTTCCAACCCACCCCGCTCTCCCCTATAGGGCCTATACTAACCAAATTACACGCCGTCCACTGTCTTTAACTGTAATTCATAGATACTGTGAATTTGTAGCAAAAACATCATATTTCACAGACCGGCAAGACTGAGATACCGCGTAAATGGCTTGGGGGTCGGGTGGCAATCGACATTCCTTGGCTGACTCCGCAAGCTCCATACAAACCTCGGATGTGATAGGTGTAGGACTATGCATCAAATCGATACATTTCTCCGCCGGAACTGCCTTTTCTCTCAACCAGGGCCTATACGCCAGAGGAACAAGTTCCCAAAAATCGAATTTTTGGGCAGTATCATAAAGACTACTCAGATAAAATGAAATTGCATACTGTCTCCGAGCTATCCAAACCTGATCCTAAACTGCGACTAGTCTTCCCATGGGCATGGGACTGAAAGTAGTTCCTTGCCAACATTCAAAGCGTGCTATGGATGCGTCGAGTGCGGAGACATCCGGGTAGTTCCGAGTGGGTCGGGTGGGGGTCATCTGTTGTGGGGCTACAGATCATGCAAGCAGGTTAACGTTGTTAGCAACGCTTGTGAAACACATCCAGAGGCTAACTGACGGAAAAGTAATTGAGTGTTGGCGGACTTGGATATAATAAATGTTATATTTCACCGGTACTCAGATCCCTGCCCTCCTATTTTTTTTATTCAAACAAATAAAAAGGGGGGGGGGGGGGGGGAGGGGGTGCAGCAACAGACAAACATTATCGGTCAAGCAGCATACAGGTACTTAATACAATTACATCTACCTGGTTTGTGAATTCCATATTTAATCCTCAGCTGATCTTTTTCCGTGGTTGTCGACAGGTCATCGAAATGGTCTAGTAATGCTTTCCTGTATCTTACGAGGCCTATGGACTCAATCCAGCTACCCTGAAGTTTTAATCTATAATTTTAAAGGCGTGCATATATCAATGACAAAATCAAGCTTTGTTATTTTTGATAAATGGTTTAAATATATGTGTAAGTTTCCTTTTTCGGGAAGACTTAAATATATTTTATCCAGAGGTTTAAAAGCTAATGACTCATTTACAAATGTACTGAGTACAATACTGGTGTATCAATGGTACGTACTGTTATGGAATGCCAAAGGGGAAATAATTGCAGGACATGTTTATCACAGCTCAGAACCAATAAATAGTATTCAGAAAAATATGATTTCAATGCCAAAAATAACATCTATAAACGTATCAGGAAGTATTTCATACTTCAGAAATGATTTCCTCTTCAGAAATATCCTAGATCATAGATTAGAAACATTTATCATTCATAAGAACTGAAGTTCATGTTCCACAAAAAAAAAAAAAAAAAAAAAAAAAAAAAAATCACATATCAGAATATTTTAAAACATACCATGAGCACGTGCAATCTACATTGCTATTACAAATAGTGCTGGTGTGGAAGGTTAAGTAACAAACCTAGGATGTGTGTAATGGAGCTTTTTATTTTACTTTTTATGCAAAACAGATGTAAAAGGAGGTACATGTATTTACACAACAATTCCGTTGTACAATATGTACTTTCATGCCCATTAGGAGTGGGGCTGGTCAAGCCCACCCTATGTGTAGAGGGTCTCTATATAGCATGGGTCTCTATAAAGTAGGGGCCACCACAATGTGCGTCTGCGATTATCACAATTAATATAACTTTGAATATCTGAAGAACAATTTACATTTTATCTTTCTTAATCCTATAAGAAATAAGAATAGAAAAAATATATACTAACTGTATTTAGACTCCATTTGGCACCCATATTTTCCTTTTTAGCATGAATTACATGAAAATGAATTTTCTTTGCAACTGAAATTTTTTTACTAATTCTAACCCCTGCTTCCCTTTCAAAGATCTACGTATTTTGGAGTTGTTCTTTTTGTACAAAAGATACACTTTGGCCACTTATTGCTTTTCTTTTTTTAAACTGGCACCTTCTGTACCCAATTACAAAATTGGTTGTCATCTTACTACAACTATAAAAAGGCAGCAATGTATTTCAGAACTCCCTTAAAACACACAATTTCATAAATATTTGACAAGGTCATTTTGACATTAATTTTTGATATTTCAAAATAAAAAAGTTACAGTGAATCATCAAAGTATAATACCTTAATATTAATTTGGTATCATTTTTTTTCATTCACTGACAATTTATTTTTCATGTACAAAGGTGGGCATTTTTACCCTCTTATCAGCACCAATCCTTTCAGCTAAGCAAACACTGTGAATTTGCCTTGATACAGTGACGGTCCCATCTCTGGTATTTTTCACCTGCATCACGATCTGTAGAGTTGCTTATAAAATAAGCAATGGAGAAAACACAGCCATAGTCTATATGGAATTTTCACTCTAAATGCAATTCTTGTTTTCCGCGAGAAAGAATTTCCCCTAAACTCGAATTATTGCCCGATCAGCCCCAGCACATCACTCACAGCACAGCACATCATCTCAGCAATCTTTTCTGTCATTTCTAGTGAAAAGCTGTTTCTAAATGAATCGTGATTTATTTGTCCTGACACAAATTCAAAATTTAACCTTATTACTTCCTCACCTTTTCTTTAGGGGTTGTTGGTACCTGTGGATCTATCTGAAAGGGGGGAAGTTTTTGCACCTCTGCGTGTACCAAATTGACGTGGGCCCAATTGATTATACCGACTTGGCGAATTTCCTGAAAAAAAAAGAAAGAAAAAAGAAAGGACCATGTTTGGGCTAGGTATCTACATTTATATGATATATGTTTATAACAACAAATTCTTTTAAAATAAGACCATTGTGTTTTTTATTCTACTGATTTGAGCTGGACTGTACTACATGTACTTGAAATTGAAGCCTTTTTAATTTATATGACGGCCGCGACGCTCGTACAGTTGCAAAAACGCTGGGACTCGTTATTTGACATTAAAAGAAAAATACCTCTTTGCTCATCTCGGCAATAAAGGTGGTGTCGTCATAGCCTAGCTTTTTAAAATTGTCCTCACAAGCCTATAAAAGAAATTTGAATAATAGAATGTAACATTAAAAAAAAAACACTTAAAACATATGGCCGCTTTTATAATAAAAAAATAGCTTTTTAGCGCTTAAAATGAATCTAAATTATCATAAAATTTTGTTGAAATTTCTTAGAAAAATCGTTTTTTTTTGTGCAATTGTTAACAATATCATCAATCTAGTTCATAAAATGTACAGATAAATTCAAGTATCAATATATTCATGGTGAGATTATTTCTGGAGCTGAACATCACAGTTTCACGGTACCTTGATTTCGTTCTGATAAAACCTTGCAAACAACCAGTCTTTCACTGGAATGGCCTCTTCACAAGTATCGTCACCTGTGGCTTCTGTTACGCCCTCCTGTGTTTCTTCCAGAATCACAGAGTATAAAAGTATTACACATCATGATTCAATTTCTTCTCAGTGATATATTCCCCATAAACAAGACACGACTCATATATTAATGCTTTAATTGCGAAGAGGCGCTTACATGTCGTATACCACATCGATCGCTTCTGCTGGTATCACTGACTAGTAATAACCTGTATTGCGATGGGTCATCAATTGACAACATTCACTGCAAAGTGTGTTCACTGAAATGGTTTACTCACCTCCTGTCGCTGTATCATTTGCCTCGTCTGGTAAATCCGTGATCACCTCAACGTGACCGATCTCAGATGTAAATTTCTGGGTTGGGCAACTACAAAAAAATGGATAGAAATAACATCGGGCATCAGGACAATTCCCCCCGGACCCCCCCCCCCCCCCCCCCCCCCCCCCCCCCGGACAGCCCCCCCCCTCCCAGGACAATCCTCCCGGACGATTCGCCCCAGAAGAAAATATATTTATATACAAATATAAAGTAAAGAGTATAAAGTTTAAATCTTTTCATCCATTTTCTGAATATTTCATAGTGTGATGATGCAACTCGAGGATAGATAATATTAATTTCATTAAACAAATTATTTTCATGGAGTACAGTACATAACATTTTCGAGATAAAAGTACAGAACATTTTATCAAAAATCTGATCAAAGTATATCTCCAGGTAAAGGAGGGGTAAACAGATGATCTCACTCATCCAGGTAACCTTTGATGAATTAACTGTTACTTTTAATTGCTTTATTACTCCCCCCTTGGTTGAGTAATTCTTGAATCAAGGTGCATCTCTAGGTAGAGGTGGGGTAAACAGATTTTCTCGCTTATCCAGGTATCCCTTTGATTATTTGTCACTTTTATTAATATTCATAAAAATATTCACAAAATATTTGTTTACCTGTTATCTGTTTACCCCACCTTTACCGGAAGGATAGGTGGTTATACTGTACTTTGATTAGATATTTAATAAGTCCTATACTTGCACTCAATGAAAAAGGAATTTGTTATAAAATAATTTGTTTCATGATGAAGTTGTATTATCACACTAAAAATATGAATAAAATGGATGAAATGTTTTAAACTTTACACTTCCTACTTTAATTGTCTGGGGGAATAGTCCGGGGGGGGGGGGGGGGGGGTTGTCCGGGGAGGAACTGTCATAGGATCATAACATCGATGTATTGTAGGCTTTGAAAACTTAGCTAATAGATTTTACATTTGATTTTCAAAATGCTTCATATACTGTATTTAATTTTTAAAAAAACGAGAAAATTCCTGATGCGTACTCACATTTATGGGTTCGGAAATTGTTTATTTTAACGTTTTCTTACATACCATGTCCCTTGTATTCGGCCCCATAGTTTTTGAAGAGCACTTTTATTCTGTTCACAGGTCTTCGCTTCCCTTGTTCCTGAAGCGATATGACAACAATTCCTACGATGCAGGAAAGGGCATTTCAAAATTGTAAAAAAAAAACTTTCTTAAAGATCCACATGTATGAAGTCTAGTGAGATAAGATAAACGCATTTAACACAATTATTTTACTGGATGTTAGGCCACACTTTTTTATTTTTATGGATGACATCCTCTGGGGACCCCAAAATCGGTGCGAGCGGGCGAAAAAAAAAAAAAAAAAAAACAGTCCAAAAAAAAAAAAAAAAAAACTGCTTAAGAAAAGTTATGTTTTCAGTACACAGCTGGAAACACTAATTTACCACAGAAACACGTATCAAACTAACAATATGTCTTTATCCATGCTCTCAAAATATTAAAGCATTGTGAATAGGGCCTACTTCGTAGAAAGGTAAAAAGTCATGAACATATATGCTGCATATTACCAAATCTATTTAAGGTTATTTCATGCATTCTGTTGGTATAGCAATCAATAAAACAAATATCAAATAAACAGCGTGTCTTTATTTGTACTCTCAGAAAATTAAAGCATTGTAAACACTTCACAGAATTGTTAAAAAAATGAAGCAAAGATAGGCCTATGCTTCCTACAGTACTACAAAATCTAAAAAAGGTCATTTTGGTCGATGCCATTTTGTCTACTTCGACTCACACGTAGCAGCCAACTATCGGGTGGCCTGTCCGGCCTTCAGTCCACCAAATACCATGACGCTCTTGTCGACCCTTTTTTCGCTACAAAAAAAAACCTGGCATGTGCTGCTTTGGACAGAATGTCACTGAAATTTTCCGGGCGATGATCGCTGGCCGCGGCCAGCCTTTCGTATAATTGTAAAAGGGTGATATCTCCATGTCCAATATCAATGGCAAACCAATCCAAAACGACGGCCCCCGTTCTCTTTATGACTTTAATTGTCGTGTATTTTGAAATTTATGCCAGAGATGAATTTGACGGCAAAGCGGCCATATTTCCATGTGGTGATAATACACATGCGCAGAAAGCTCATTTTCCGCATTTGGAACTATTCGGATGTCTCCGCAGTCGACAATGACAGTATGGAGCTTGCGGAATTAGCCGAGGATTGCCGATTGCATTTTCCGGCAAATTCAATAACGACGTTTGCGACAACCGACCTCCTTAGGGGGAGGGGGGGGGATTTTTTTTTTTTTTTTTTTTTTTTGAGAACGGACGAAAATCGGTGCGCGCGCAGGATGTCATCCATAAAAATAAAAAAGTGTGGCCTTACACAATAAATAAATTAATAAATGAATAAATAGGGTATGTCCGATCGTCAGGGGGTGTTTATTCAAAATGATATTTCAACCGGTTGCAAGGGCGTAACGTCTCTTGCGTCGCATGCCGTAGTAGTTACGTCACTTGTAATTTGTGACGGCACGTGGTTCTAATTTCTGTTCTTTTGTTCAAAGTATCTGTGGCGTTAGCATCATTAACAGCTTTTCGTCTAAACAAAGGTTACAAAATTGTTGGTTCCTACTTTGTGTTGCA
Organism: Lingula anatina; assembly: GCF_051362555.1. Taxonomy (NCBI): domain Eukaryota; kingdom Metazoa; phylum Brachiopoda; class Lingulata; order Lingulida; family Lingulidae; genus Lingula; species Lingula anatina. The sequence continues at coordinate 21,661,109 of NC_141772.1, forward strand.
CATTTTGTGATGCCCCACCTTATGTAATACTGAACGTTATAATAGTTCATATATATATATATCGATGCTCATAAGTTAAGCTACACTTTTTTATTTCTCAAATTTCACAGCAACCAAGCTTTCATTGGTGCAAAATTTGTATACTAGCTAGATGTTTTTCTTTTTCTTTTTCTTACTTTGAACGACTGTACCGTGATATTTGAGTACTTATACATTACTGCTGGACAGGTAGAATACATTAGGGGTACCACTTGCGAAAAACTCAGTTTGGGCAGCCATGCGGAGCTTCCAAGTTGACTACAGGTAGTTTCATGGGCACTATTTGTTATATCGCCTGTGTAATGGTTAGAAGAAGACTCAACGAGGTAATCAGATGGCAAATTATACGAAGCCATCGTGTTGGGGTGTTTAAACATTAAAATGACAGTGGCGGATTGAAAGGGGGGTCAGGGGGGTCCTGCAACCCCCCCCCCTTCAATTTCTGGTCCCCTCTTGAAATTACTGTAGAATTTTGACCAGCTGAATCAAAGTTCTAAACCGTACCAAATGGCACCGTTCAGCCTCTAAAATAACCACAATTTTCGGGCCTTTCATCGGGCCCCGAACCCCAAGTACAGTCTTCTTTTATTACCTTGTGTACATGTACAGTGTGTATATGGTACTTGTACTTACCCCAGCTCTGATCCGTAATGTTACATATACTGTAGATAGTGAGGAAGAGATAGCCGGCTGGTAGAAAGAACAAATATGTGATACCTTAAAAGAGAATGCATACCTGTATTAATGTATAAGTTAGAGTGAAGAATGTAAATGAAAGAATTATCGCGCACACACCTGCTAACAAAACTGCTAACAGCAGTTAACAGCACCGATACAGAGTAGGTGCCGTATGCGCTAAAAGCAAATGTATATATAGTTTAATTTGGTGGTGGGGAGGAGGTACAAAGAAGAAGGGCTTTCAAAAAGAAAATAAAAAATAAAAAAAAGAAATAAGTCTGGTTCTTTGACTTACTTTACAGAGTCAATTTTTATTTTGGCACGATGTTTTGTTCCTTTTCTGTTTCATGAACGACCTTAAATGCCGTTTACCTTACTTTTATGTACAGACACAGATATTTGTATATCTATGGGGGGGGGGGGGGGGGGGGTGTCCAGTCATGGGTCATTGACCCGTTAGGCAAACCCTTTTGGGTACAATCTTATTTTTGCATTATTTAAAGTTATGTCGTACTATTAGATGTAAGTTGTTTCATTATGCTCTTTTAAAGTTCTTGTATATAATCTTGTACTCAATAAAGTCATTCAAATAAAATAAAATCAAATATCTATTAAAGCCATCGGCGCCGTCGCCGTGCACTTTCAGTGAAAACAAGATTAGCAGAAACATTTTTACCCTTTGTCTTCAAACTGATGAATATTTATAAAATACAGGTACAATTTAAAAATTAGCGTGATCAGGCCATTTTTCGAAAGGTATGCTTTTTATTTCACTACGATTTTCTCTTGTTTAAATTTTGTCATTTTCAAGGTGTGACTTTAAAATTCCACTGGCCTGAAAACCTTTGCTAGTCTCATTTTTAAACATCCATGTTATCTGCAGTGCATAATTAAAGATTGGTGGTAATTATACTGTTAAACATTATGTAACATTGCATCAAAATTGAAAAGAACTTTATTATGGGCACTGCTACAACAGAGACCATTTAAGAAAAATCATGTCACTTACTATTCTTGTACGTACAGGAAAAAAAAAAAAAAAAAACAGGAGTCAAATATAGCTCCATTTTTAAAACCAGTCTGATTGCTATAATTTTCAGGAAGCTATACATTTTTACTGAAATGTTAATTTTTAAAATATTGGCATTTTCAAGGTGTGACTTTGAAATTCCATGGACTGCAAGACATTTACTAGTTACATTGTCTGACTTAATTACAAGATATGAACATTTCTTTAAAATCGATGGTCATCATGCTGCGAACCACCGTGTAATATTGCATCAAAATTAAGGAAAAAAAAACAATTTTTGGCACTGCCATCATTATGACCATTTAAAGAACACTATGTTACATTTAATTCTCAAACTTCCAGAAAAGATTAATAGAGCTGAAATGCAACTTGAGTGCAACCTTGGAAAACCAGTCTGATTGCATTCTCTCCTGGAAGCAATGCAGTTCTTAACGAAAATTTTCTTTTTCACATACTACAATTTTTAGTGTGGGACTTCAAACAAAGCTCCCACTGGCATGAAGCCGAATGGTTAGCAAATTTTCTAAATATCTATGTTACCTGCATATTCTATCAGTCATTTTGTACATTGCATCAAAATTGACAAAAAAAAAAATAAATAAAAAATAAAAATAAAAAAAAAAATCTGCACTGCCATCACAGATGTTATGAAAAGAAAACTGTGTTACTTATTATTGTGTAACTTACAAGAATGATTCTTAATATAGACTTACAGTTCTTGATTGGATTTTCTTAAATTTATGTAATTTATTTGTAAGTTTTTCATTTTTCTCGTTCTGGCATTTTCAAAGTGTGAACTTGGCATGCAACATTATGTTCTGCTGTTTGACTGCACATTTGGCAGCTTTGCTGCTTTGTTTTTCTTAGCAGTTAGTGGAACTACATGTACATGTAGGCCTACATACTAGTATAGCCTGGAGGGAGCTGCCTTATGTCTAACTTAGTCTACAAAGCTCAAACAAAACTCTGCTTTAATATATTTTGTTATAATGTCTTTGAATGTTACTAAAGTTAAACTTTTAAATAAAAAAATAGTGAAACATCGCTCAGTCGGTTGCGGTGTTTGTTTATACTTTTTGACCGCTAGATGTCCGATGGTAACGTTCCAATACAAGCCTATATTTGAACTTTACTTTGATCTTGAAGTTAAATTAAACTTAAGTTCAAAAGGGGTTTTTTTTCTTTTTTCTTTTTTAATTCAACTGTGCATAAACTTTGCAGCCGAAAAAGTCACGAAACGCAGTCTTTTATGAAATGTTAGGGACTTTCCACCCCCTTTTGTTGAAGAGCGCATTAGCAACAGTAAACCCACCAAGCTAGGACTTAAGATTCTTTGTGAAACACTCTAAGTCGGCAATAGCGTCGTCGACCTTCCTGTAGCAAAGTCAAAGAGCAACGCTAAGTCAACTACAGATTTAAGATTATTTGTAAAACAAGGCCAGTGGTGATTGTAAACAAGTGTTAGCTGCTTTGGCCTTTGGACCCGCTGTTCTTATTCTTGTGGCACCCTTACCATGAAAAAGACACGTGATCTCCGTCGGATGCAATAATGCCGTTAAAATAAACATCCCAGCTATTGCGCAGATGTATATGGAGCTAACCGGAACCGGAAGTTCAGTCACATCTGAAAAAATATGCCAAACCCCTATTCACAAGATATTACAATACAAGTAGAGTCAGTTTAAAAACGAACACCGCTCAAGTGAAAATTGTTATTAGTGAAAAAAACAAACATAATATTATTAGGTTTATATATATTTGCATTTGTTGTTTGATGAATTTTCCTCCATTATTTGTTACTACCCACTAGAGGCCACATGTACTTACTTGCTTGAGAGGAATTAGATGCAGGCGGTAGGTTAAAGGTACTGAATTCCTCAACCAACTGCCGAATGGTACCGATGAACGCCGCCGCCATTACTAGAGCAAATATTGAACTGGCTCCTATTGCTACCTATATGTAATGATGCAAAAATGCATTTAATTGGAAGCTCAAATGGCGGATCTGGTTAAGGGGACAGTGAGCAAAAGCTTCACACTTTTATCCCTCAACCCCCAAAACGGTTTATTAAATAATTGTCCGTGTACCAGGGCATTTGACTTATTATGATTTAGCTTATTGGTGTGTGTATTTAAATTGTGTTTAATTATAAAATAGCCTGTACGAGTACATGTCTGTACGAACTTGGTCTTCAATATTAAACGCATCACTCACATTTATCTGCGTGTCGTTTGAGGTGTACATGCAAATAAAGAGGAACAAGATAGCAACGACCACCAACACCACGGATATGGTGATGTCGCTTATTCCAAACGCGTACTCCAAACCACCTACGAATAAAAAGATGTAGTTTTATATATCTATTTCACATGGAGTAAAATAAAATTAGAAGTAAAACTTTCTGAGGGACGGAAACAGTCTCTTACGGTAGTCCAACCAAATATGCACCAGTTTAATATTGTCCCCACCCTATCATCTATGTGTACGCACACACGCAAGCGTGCACGTACACATTCACTCACACACAGCTACCTTTTCTCTCCTTTCTTCCCAGTTGCTTACTGTATATACATTTCCCTTGCAAAACGTGTCAACCCTAACGCAATGCGTAGAGATGTACAGAAAATCAGGGCAAGAACTAATGCTCTTTATTCAGCTTCCAAAAAAATTTTTTTCACAAAATACTAATTGATTAAACAACCAATGAACAAACTAGTCATAAACATGGCGATCATGGCCCCCAAAGATATTGTCGACATCATTCCTTTCCCTTCCAGTACTAATCCAGTACTAATAATACGCATTAACATTCTTTCTTAATTTTCTGGGTTTGGTTTCCTTTGATCGACCCTACGCAGGTTATTTTGACCATGGACCTGTTTGGTTATGATATTATTTATCCCTCTGAATGGTTCCCATGCAATAACCCAACCTTCTGTAAATTCGGTGCATCAAAACTCGCTCATATGTCAACCGCTTGGTAAAAAATTGTATCCCTCTCAGTTAGAAGCCGCATATTTAAAATAACTGGTCTTGGGCTATTTCAATGGTTACGATAGGTAGGTCAATGTTCTTTCACTCACATCCCAAATTTACACGATAACAGGTTGCCTAATTGTTATGTAATAGTAAAATTAAAACTGTGGGTACCCTTGTATCAATGTACATAAATGCGGCTCGGGTGACACATATTGCTAGGAGAGAATTCACTGTATATTCATAATTTCTCATTACCCTTACCAGATAAAACCAGGATGACAGTGGCTGGACCAATCAACGAGGACACCAGTATTAAGAACTGGTATACCATAAATAGGTACGTGATCCTTCCACTTGACGTCACCAAATCCCTGATGGATTGCAGCAGTAGCCACATGTTGGCTGTCGTTGATACAATCCAGCGTCTGCGCTGTTTGAAGAATTCATCAAACGTCTCCGGACAGAACGTTTTGTCCTCTGCTACTGCGCAATACTCTAGCCTGCTTTGATTCTTAATCTGGGGAGAATACAAGCTTACTCAAGAAGTTATAATTAAACCTTGCAGGCCTAATCTTCGTCCCGGGTGGGGAATTGAGACTGAGGTTCGTGTAACTGAGACTCTGACCTCCACGATAATAATAATAATAATAATAATAATAATAAATATATATATATATATATATATATATATATATATATATATAACGAATAATGTTTTACAATCTCGCCTGACTTTAATAGGTAAAAATCTAGGACGGGGCTTAGCCGTACAAATCAGACCCTGTGTCACACTGATTCACAGTGTTCAGGTACAGCATAAATCAAATCAGTCAACTGAAAGTACATTCTGCCTGCCATAAAATCCAGGCCTAGGATTTTATGTAATGTATATACAAGTAGGCCTAAAGGGCAATGGTAAAAAAAATGATAAAACAATGATTGCAAACTAACGGTGTTCCTATATTATGTATCCCTACATTATGCAACGGCAGAAAACAATAAATATGATGATCATAATCTAATCCAAAACTTGTCACACATACCATCAGAGTACACAGCCATCTGTCTTCCCCCATGTCTTTGTACAAGAACTCAAAGCCAGTCTTGGCGTCACTGGCGTACTCAGCTATTGTGTCTTTCAGGACTGATGTCCGATACATGCTGAAGCATCCAGGGGCACACAGCACACTGCCAAGTACATGGTTGGCGACCTAAGATATTGATTTTATCGTTTTTTAATTTTGAGTAACAAAATACGTTACCCATTAATGATATATAAGCAGAAATAAACAATTTAAAATGGCAAATTATGTTATCCTGCAAGAATAAACAGGTATATCTTTGATATTAGCAACCTTCTGTAGATGAGTCATTAAAATTATTTTGGCATTTGCGGTAACATTATGACCACGAGGTCGAGTCACTCGATCAGAACTGACTAGATTATGATTGAAACAACTACATGGCCTTATTTATTCCCTCAACTCAAAACAGACATTCAAATTTTACAGGAAGCAAAATGTATATAAAAAACTATTTAAACGTAGTGTTTTAGTCAATTGTTTTTAACTTTTCTTTCAGCCAGTCTTAAGCCTAGATTATATTTGCCATGGACGACGTGCGATGAAATCCTTTGCGGTTTTCCGTACGAATTCTTCACAAGGGGCCACGGGCTATATACTTTTTTCACACGTACATTTCAAATGTAACCTAGGCTTTGCATTATGTTATTTCCTTTTAACTCTTATGGACATTTTGCTTCCGTTTTATTTCGATTAGGTAATCTATGAGTAGTATGTAATAAAGTTAATGGTTTTTATAATATAAAGATGGGTTATTTGTATTATAAACTCATCATTTTACAGTGGCGTTGATATGTATCATTCATCAATCAATACACGATCTTTGATCAGTACCCAAGGGCAAAGATGCACAGTTGTCAACTAAATCAGATTGAACATAAGCAACTTTATACTTTTTGCAGCCAGTGGCCAATGGCATAGTCGAACACCTGGTAGGACACTATAGGTTGGATTTTGGACCCCAAAGGATGCGTGCGGCCACAGACGGCGCTGACACTGTGGTCGCCGTCTCTCAAAAACACGTCAAACAACGCCTCCACAGAATCCATGGTAAATTTGACATCTGCGTCTGTGGCGAGGATGAATGTCTTTTTAAGACCTAAACAAAAAATAAAATTATACCCTAAACTTGTTATCTGATATAAATATGATAAAAAGAAAGTAATGTTATTTTCTTTGCATTTTTTTTCTGTCATCGTATCACCGCGTCTTTTGATACAATAATCTCGTCTAAATCAGCTTGAAGGTATCCCACTGCAACTGGCTCTATTTCGTTCCCAAAATGAGAGGAAGACAGAGTTAATTCTACAGGAAAATATTTATAGGTCATCAGCAATTTTTAAAAAGGTATTTGCAAAAAAAAAAAAAAAAAGTCCCGCCAGACTTACGCTCTTCCCAGCCACTGTAACTCATTTCTTCAATTGAAGCACTTCCATCGAGTGGCTTTTCTCGCAAAAAATCAATGATATATGACAGGTACATGATTTGACTCCAGCGTTTCTTGTTTTTCACCTGTAACATCAAGCATTTCAACTTCCTGGGTACATTTTGGACACAGTTTAGCGTAGAGTGACAGTAGCATAAATTTTCACATATGAAGGGAAGTTTCACACCAGTTTCAAATACTTATATATACCAAGAAAAGAAGAGAAAAATATACATCATTTAGATTGACACATAAAAAGAATAGTGTAAGAAATAAAATAATCGTAAGGTATACAACAAAATACTTCAATTTTAAAGAAGAGAGGTTTCACCTTCCGATTGTCTTTTAACCCCATAGGATCCAGTTAATGCTGACCCATAAAGCTCTGCTGTGCCCAATTAATTCTGTGAGCTAGCCTTGAAAAGCCGGGTCACCTCAGTAAATTGGTCATAATTTATTTGTTTGCCTTTATTACCCATACAAAGTATACATTTTTAAAAAGCCAATATTTCAAGCTAAATGAAAATAGAATTACATTTAAATTTAACATGCAGTATCAAAAGTTATAGCCGGTTAAAAACTACATTTTTATTTGGTAATGGGTAAAATAAAACAAAGTTGATTTATCTTATGCACATCAATTTTTTATTTCTACATACATTTGCCTGAAAATTCACAGGGATGATGTCAATTATAGTAACTTTCAATCCAGGAAATTTCAGCAATTTATCTCTATCAATTTTCAAGTTATGATCGTTTTGCTATCAGGTATACCAGCTTTTCAGCTCACCTGAACATCGTGGCCAGAGCTGAATAGAAGTCAAATTTTTACACCATCTATGACAAAAACATCTTTAAAACTTATATCATGAATAAAGGAATATCATCCCCATTATCTATATCACTGTCACTCGAAAACACCTTATCAGTGTCGTAGTTTTCAATCATTTCAATAACAGTATTCATTCGCAGGCCCCTTCCGTAGTGAGAAGTCGCCATTTTGATTTTACTTTCACCAGCTAGGTCTAGAAAATCGCCGATTTCTCGCTCATATATATTTCTATCGTCCTTTATATCATAAATAAATGAATATCAACGCCACTGTCTATGTTACTGTCACACGAAAACTTCTCTTCAAAGTCCGGATTTTCAATCATTTCAATAACAGTATCCCTTCGCAGGTCCCTACCGTAGCGAGGAGCCGCCATCTTGATTTTACTTTCTCCAACTAAGTCTTGAAAATCGCCGTTTTCTCGCTCATATATATTTCTATCGCCTTTAAAAATGGTGGCAATGAGAGACAAGAAACATGCCCGGATGTTAAACTATATATCATTTCATGACTCACGATACAAAAGAGTACAGAAGACGATCTTTCCAAGATACGCACATATGCGGTTCTGGGCGTTTGGGGTAAGCGATAATTGAACCGCACATATGCGGCGACGGGCTCTATGGGGTTAAGTGTAACACAACACTCATTGAATATTGATTATCTTCGGTACCACAAAATTCCCACACAAGTTGAAGTCCATAGGGAGTGTTATGCTTCTCGAAGCCAATTTCCCTTGCCTGATTACTTTTGAAATCTACTCCTGGGAAAAATGTTAACCGTGTCCCGTTAGACAAACTTAAGACTGTAAGTGAATGGTTTAGAATATATATATATGCACTGGTTCATTTTAATTAATTTATTTGGAAATTTATTCGACGAGATTATCCTTGGGCGAGGGGCTGTCGAGATGTATCGTGTTATGAAATATCTAGTCACTTCTCTGCCCCATGTAAGAATAAAAATCTTGATCATGGTATGTGTAATATGATCACGATGGGTTGTGCCAGATTCCTATGTCAGAGCTAGAAGACGCTACTGAAACGCTTACCGAAAACGCTTCTCATCAATGCCAAAAGACGCTGGGCATTTACATTTAGATGTTTGGACTTCTTCCTCTTGGTATCGAACGCCCCGTCCAGCCATATGTGTGACTGGTAACTTGGGGAGTTCTCATCTCTTTTGTCTACCACATCTTTGATGGACGTCAGCAGCTGTCGCATCTCCTCTTCGGACTACATATACATAAGAAACTACAGCTAACGCGTAAAATATTGAATACATCTACATGTATCTACTGGTAAATTGTAAGTTAACACTAAATATCTCTTTGGATATTGTGCTAGCTTTGGGATGTTAACTAGTTTGGCATAGTTGGTTTCTTTAGAAAGGATTTCCTTTCTTTGCCATCCCACTGGCCAAAATACTGTAGATTCTTATTACTTACCCTATCGTCTCCGAGAAGGTTCTTTTTTGTTATTTAAAACGTGAAAACTATGCAACACTTTTTAAGGTATAGTGTGTACGTTGACCTTCATATAGCAATAATAAAAATGATAATTTTTAATTCATACCTAACAAAGACCATTGATTCATCTACTCACTTTTGAGTTCTAAATTCCTTATTTTACCGAAATTGACATTTACCTGTCTGTTTCTAACCCCCATTACGAAATTTAATGCCTTTAATTTTGTTTTTTTATATGTAAATGTACACGATGCAGTCGTACCTCATTATACATTGTAGTACAAATATAGATCTGGCATTCCTTTCTCTGTAAGAACATGCGTCTGTGATTTGGGTCATTTTTTTCCGTTCTTCTGTTCAACCATAACCATTGCTCGATAAGTACCCCATTGTAGGTAGGAAGCCAGAACAACTGCCAAATAACAAAAATAAGACAGAAAAAGAAAGAAATTGACTATTATGATCAAATACATTTTGAAACGGGAATTTGAAAAATAGGTTGGGAACTCTTATAAAACACTTAAGCAAAATGAGAAATTAATATTTGATTACGGTCTCACCAAATGCGAAACATAAAAGGTCGTTGACATATTTAAGTCAGGGATTTTGCATACCCGAGTTTCCTTTGAAATCTTTGGTGTCTCGTTCATTGCCAGCCACACTCCCACTGAGATAAAGTTCGCAATCAAGAGACCTAGTAAGACAGACAAATTCAGTACCGAGGATTCAGTCCCAAGATGATCGCACTGGTAACCAGGTAGTAACGCGTTGCATACTGGGTAAAATCCAACCACAAATACCGACAGAGGGGTCGCCAACACCATGGGAACAAACGCCAACGAAATGTATCTCTTCCTTAATTTAAACCCAATGTCCATGACAGTTGCCAACCATATTAAGACATACGCGATGAAACTGGTCAAAACATTTGTGATGAAGTACCAAAAGAGACGGTGTTCTCTTAGCCCAGTGACCCAAGCCCAACCCTGATTTTCGTAGACAGCTCTGATGAAAGCATCATCATGGGAGTAATATAACCCGAACAAATACAAAGTGAGCGGGGTCAACAATATCTTTTCCATGCTTGTTAAAAGTCCTGCCTTCCAGCGTGTAGGGTTAGCCATGTTAACAGCCTCATTGGTTGATCTAGAAGTTGTTGATTGGAATTTCAAAATTCCAGGACACCAGGCCAGAGAAAAACACGCCACAGACACTGCAATTGTCCATGACAGATTTCCAAGCTGTCCAAACAAATTATTAGACTTATAGAGGTATGCAAGTAATGTTATTACCAAAAGCCCAACAATGTTCAATACGACAGCTGTAAACTCAAAGCAAGCTACCGCTCTATTGGGAAAGGGCCATCTATCCCTACATCTACAATAATATGATATAATGCAAAAAACATTCCAGGCGTTGTAGACGGCAAAAGCAAAAGTTCCCATTAGCACGCTTGTGATTCCAAATGCGTGAGTATACACAACGGTGACAAGAAACCAGAGTCCACCAACTTCTAGAGCACTTGACAGAAACCCCTGAAATGAAAAATGGCGCATATGGAAATATTTTGTAAAGAAATGTTTTTTTTAGTTAAGCGAGGACAAGTTATATAATATAAATGCCACAGACCAAGTCCCAATCTAGTCCACTTCCCAACTGGCCCAGACCACATCCCAATTAGGACGCGGTCCCAGCTGGGTCTTTGCATTGTTAGCTGCATATTGAGCATGTTAATTGGCCAAGTAATTTACAGGTGAGCTACCATGTGTGATTGAATAGGGGATGTCATATATATCAAGACATATATAATGATACTTACAGGTGTGGCAAATGAAATACACAGTCGAAGACCCGGTTGGAATGTGGTCTGTGCCAGTTAGGAACTGGACTAGACTGGGATCTGGCCTGTGACATAAACATTGATAAATACTTAAGAAAACATCCGTTCCGTAAGTTGGTTAAGGGCTAACAATGTCAGGTGGAAGAGCAACCAGCATACTTTTTCCCACGTACGGGGCCTGTCAGCCGAACTGTGTACGTACTTACATGAAATATACCGTGGGGCCATAATTATTTGTATCTGTATATGTATTCCGTGTATCAACAAAAGATTACACTGTAATTCAAAAGTTAAAAAATACAATAGACGAGTGTGATAATTAAAGCCTAGGTTACATTTGCCAAGGGCGCCGTGCGATGAAATTGTATACGATTTTCTGCACAATTATTTCTTTGACACCGTAAGGGGCTAGAGAATACGCCGAGTATGTCTACATTGCATACGGTCACTGTCCTATTCCTCCCACATGGCCTTGAGGTCAGGTCGTGAAAGATCGGTTTGTCCGTTGAAAAGCGATCATATATGGAGCCCTTTCAGCCACTGTGCAGTTGACATACAGTGTCCGTGCGGAATTATTGTTCGATACGTTGTCGATGCAGCCCCAATGCGTATTTGACCACTAGCGTCGAAATATCAAGGAGATGCACGTCTTTAAGCTTTTAACTTTTATTGCGCTTCATTAAACCATCGAAACACAAATAAGGAAAGAAAGGTAAAACAATCGCATTAGGAATAACATGAGGGTAAACGCGCGCATACGGTGCAAATGGTCCACGAGAACCCATAACCCGTTTACATTTGATATGCGATGCCCGTACGCTGCTCGTAAACTGACCGTAAAGTTAATTCTGACAGTTCCGTATCGCAGGATCACCTTGCGTTATTACTCGTCCACCGGACATTGCCCGTACAATGCCCGTACAATACCTGTGCAGTACGGTAGCATGTACCTGAAGTCAGCTCTTGCAAATGGAACGAGATATCAGGTTGCGAAAATTTCAGTAAAGCCTCGGTCACAACCGGTCGTACGCAATTCCTTCTTACGCAATTTCGAGTTCGTAGACAGCCCGTAAGCACGTACGAAGGATGTTGGACATGTCCAAAAGATTCTACGAATAGCCTGCGATCAGCGAGACCGCAAGCGTAACTTGCTCCTCTCGCACGGGGTTAGCAAGAGAGACGCACGTTGTCCAAGACGCACGTCGCAAGCAATGAAGGAAGAAGTGCCCTTTGCGTTTTGAGTAAGGCGCACGCCCTCACAATTAACGAACAAAATCGAGAGCACACAGGGAATGCGTCGCAGGTGCGTCACCCCCACGCCTGGTGTATAAGAGGCGTGCTCACGACGCACGCTCGTGTCTTTGCAATGAACGTCGACTGTGTAACGTGTACAACGATTTTCAAAAATTTCAAATTTTTGCTCAGTTTAGTTTCTAAATTGCCTCCAAAAGGCAAGAGAAAGAAGCTTACATAGTAGAAAAAGGGAGGAGGAAGAAGAAAGAAGAGGAGAACAGGAAGCAAAATTCACGTACGCCGTCAGTGCGTCACTACAAACGTGTGAGGCAAGTGTGGAGCAAAATTGACGCAAAAGAGCGCACTACTTTCGCCCTGCGTTGCATTCCCTTCGTAAGTGGTGAGTGTGTGCCACGCACACAAGAAGCAAGACAAACTCAAGTAATGAGCACAATTTCCACGGCAATCGCTCCTTGCAATTAACGACCCTGCTTGAAAGGACGTCTCATGTGGCAAGCGATTTGTTGCAGAAACACAATGTTCTGATGATGGGACAACCATCTTTTAGCCCTTATACAGACTTGACATTTAATATGGAATATTTCAGTTTCGAAGGTATGCCTAGGTAAAAATGCATTCTTTTTTCAAAAACTCCGATCTCATATAAGATATGTGAATGGAGAAGTGTGTAGCCAGGTGTGTCGCTTCCAATAAACTGAATACCAGGTTTGTTGCGCTGCTGCATTATGTAATATGCAGTGATTTAATTGGGTAGTGCTCCTTTGGGCAGGTCATAGCTTGGCTTTGGCAAAGCATGGTTCTGTCAAAAAAGTATCCATATGTCGGCAACTACTGCATAGAAGAATTTGAAATTTTGCATGCAAGTGGTCGGTTTTGCAAGGTGTAAAATGAGCTATGCCGTGCTCTGCATATTTGTTAATCTGTGGCAGAATGGCGCGAAAAAGACAGACATTGCCAGACAGATAATTGCGCCAAACGAAAGGGTCCGCACAGTTTTATAGAGTAATACCCAGTTTGATGTACCTACACAGAAGCCACAACCAATGTATTGAAATCTTACCACCAGGGTACAGGACCCACTGTCTGTCGGGATATGCTATTGCAACTAAACAAAACCACCCAGTCCGTTCAGAATGAGGGGCAAATTGCCACCAAAACGCATTTTTCAAGGTACATTAGCGAACACCAAGCTTGTTTTAGCTGGTTAGAATACCGGTCGACCTGAGGGGAACCCACCGTAAACAGCAAAACGTCGTTGTATGTTTCTCTAATGAATTGGGGACCCTAATCGTTTCTGAGTTGAACACTGAAACCTCGTGACTTTCTTTATTGAGGTCAGCTTTCACCTGTACCGCTCAACCAGTCAAAACAGAGTTTACAGACATCCAGAAGAGGCCAACGACTAAGCGTGTGCCGCGTCTAAAGTGACTAAGGTCATTAACAGCGTCAGTAATTGGAGTGGATACCACATTGGTGCCAAAACACCAATGATGGTCATCCACGAAAACCTGGACCAGATCAAATAAAGGAATAATCTGAGAACCACTTGACTATCATTTGATAGGGGGCACCTTAGGAACAATTTTAGGTTGCACGGTGAAATTCCCGGTACACACATGGCACTTTTAACAGCAGATTACTTACAGAACCAAGGGAATGAGCAGCTATCTTGGTAATCAAAATCGCCATATTTAAACCACATAGACAATATGTGGGTAGGCCATTACTGGCCGAATCAATGGCCTACATGTCCTACAACAAAACTGGACCAAATTGGACAGATTTTGACCGATGCCTGGAATTTTATTCCAGATTGAACCCTAAAAACCTAACCCAATGAATGCCTTGCCACTTGAGAGTGCTGGTAGCAAACAGAAAAGGTCAAGTGTAACAGCTACCGTTACTGTGACTTGACACTGACATGGGGGTTCTTTGTGAGGCGTGTAACTCTTTTACAGAAAATAATTTGGAAAATATTGAGATCCAAAATATCGCTTTTAATTGTTGTCGTATGACATAGAATAGGCAACGTGTTTTTGTTTGCTTCTCTGGCGAATTCCATTAATGATCTGATGTCACAATGACATCAAAGAGATAATTAAAAGTTATTAAAACACGATTTAAATCCTTATTTTCATTTATCAGTCAGCAAAATAGGAAAAAACTGATGAAAAATGATTTGGAAAAAAATATTCCATATTAAATGTCAAGTCTGTATTAACGCGCTGAGCACATGTGGCATGTGTACAATTGAAATGCAGAGGAGAACCTACCCGCCTAATAATTTGGACCAACCTCTTTAGGCTTTTTAGGAGAAGTGCGTAATATCCCACAAAATAGAATTGTTATCTTTGTTGAAAGCTTGTCGCGCCGCCTACAGGGGATAATTGCAGCACGCGATAGGCACACTCGTTATTAAACACGTACATTTAACGAACATACCCTAATGCTATTTCTGTGTAAATTTTGATATTTGGTGGTGTCTTTTCAATTTTGCGGGCATTTCTTTACCTCTGTGGAAATTACAGTGAAACATTGGATTTGAGAGGGTACATGCTATTGAATTGAATAAAATAAAATGGATGAATGAAATATGGCTATTTTCACCACTATTTTGTATTTTCTTAAACATTAATCATATAAGATCTGAAATCTGGAATAAAAAGCACTGTTTTTAAAAGACACTGTTCTTAAAAGACTAAAAAGCACTGTTTTGAAAAGACAATTTACACCTGTGAAGTGATCCTCTGTAAATAAAGGCACATGGAATTAGGGGTGGGACAACCTTTTTGGCCAATGTAAATTGGTTACTTGGGATCTCATAACTGAACTTTCGTTGTGAGGCATTTAATTTGTCAACAAGGAACTGTTTTGCAAATATATTATCCCTAAAACTGTCCTGAACTAAACTAGAGTAAAACGATTTGCTTTGCCCCAAGATAAATAAGTAGTATATCAATGAAAGGGAGCATAATATTTGTATTGTAACATGAAATATATGGCTGATATTTTAAAGCCCATGGAGGTGTATGATGCATGAGTATAAGCCATTCAACACCTTGAAATTCCATTTGAATGTTTATCTTGAATTTAATTAGACTGGTATGTTGATCCACAAGTTAAGACCAAATTTGAACTAAATTAAACTTGAGAAACCGAGCTCATGCTGGCTTAATGCATTGTATCTTACCACGACTATAGAACATCCACCAGGCCATGGTTTAAAGCCGGTATCCGAGTTTTTTTCTTCAAAATGAGGCACTAAACACCGACAACACAGCCAGCTTGTCATTGTGAACAGCACCCCAGACGCCCAGAGACACCGCAGAAATGTCACAACATAAGGAACTAAAAATATCAGCAAAAGCATCAACATAGAGAGACGTCCGTCCGCATCAAGGTGCGTCTGAAATTGCCTCTCAGTGCCGTTACCTTCGGTCAAATCCTGTGAAATTACTATCACGGAAATTTTGCTGGCGACCATGCAAAAAAGTAACGCAAGACAAACGATGGTCGTGACCACCCATTTGGCCACTTCGTACCAAAGAGAAGCTGACCCTTTCTTGATCTCTCTACGCTGACCATAGTCTTCTGTAACGGTCAACTGTGGGAGCGGTTTTATTTCGCCATAGCTTTCCTGCGGAGTCGCCATTTTTATTGGTAATGATCACAAAATCCAACACGCGTCTGTCCAAGGTGCTAAGCGTTGCACTTTTAATGTCAATATAAAAAGGCTATTATTCCCCGGCTTGATAATGCTATTTTTTTAAATATATTTAGCTGAAAAGTTCAATCTTACGGACTCAACAAGTATTTTGATCTGAACCTCCGTCAAAAGTAACTCGTTACTTTTGTGGAGCTGCTTTTCCCAGAAGAACGCCCTTTGCTACGGCGTGCTTTTGTTATTTCGAAGCATATCGAAACCCCTTACAAAAGAGCCTTGAGTCATTGGAATGTCAACCATTGATTTTTTTTTTTTATCTTTCGGTACTCCAGTGAATAGCACTCTTTATTTACGTTCAACCGACGGAGAAAAGGAGATTCTGTTTGTATAAGGGCAGGTTACTGTATATTCAAAAACGAGTTTAAATAAAACACATAATGCTGACCTAAAAACTTCCAAGGCTCAATTTATGTGCATGGATTACCTCAATATATTGGTGCGGTCCTTTATAATCAGCTATGTCAGATGTCTTATAAAATGTAAAATTGTTTAATTTAAAGAGTTATAAGCTTAAGAAAATCAAATGTATGTCTGGTAGCAGAAAAGGAAAATCAAAATCTCCATGTTACAATGTATATTAAAACATATATTTTCTTAATTTCTTTGTATTTCTGTTTGGAAATTTATCGTTATTATTTTACATTAGTTATCCATGTCTGATACCTCACCAGTTTGATTGGGAATGATCACGAAACCCAACACGCGTCTGCCGAACGTGCTACGAGTTGCCCTTTCAATGTCAGTATTAAAAGGTGAATAAACCCCGGCTTGGCAAAACTAATTATATCATATGTACAAAGTTTGCAGACGCATCAAATACATTCGATTGAACATTCTTAGAAAGTAACGTTAGACTTTTAAAAAGCAGTTTTTTTCCAACCGAGTGCCTTTTGCTACTACGTCGCTTTTGTAACAACAACGAATAATGAAACCTTTATTTTTTTTACATGAGGACGTTGAGCCATTGGAATTCCTGCCATTGTATTATTATTATTATTATTATTGATTTTTCGGTACCCTAGCATTGCAAGAAAAACACCTTTATTCACCTTTCATTTATTTACAAAAAAAAAAAAATGTTATCGAAAGGTGAGCCCGCATCTTTGATCATATTTTCGTGACGAAATGTTCACCTTTCATTCCTTCCTTAAAGATAACAACTCATTTTATAATTTTATAATTTGAGTTTGAGCGAAGGAGCATTTTGCACTGCGTTTGCTGGGGTTTATGTATAGATTGCAATTGTAGTCTTGAATACAACAGGTAAAACACCTTAAATTGTTACCTCGCGGGTCCTTTTTCCCAGTGACTCAACACAAAAGAATCCGCGCGATTTGCGACTGCTTACCCTTACCGCCCTGACGGTTGCAAAGAAGGGGCTAAAAAGATCTGCTTCATAAAAGATATTTTTCAATCTGAAAGTGGTGCACCATGATTTAGTGATACATGAAAGAAATATAAAGATTTAGTGGGGCAATTTAAGAAACTTGTCAAGCTCGACTAATATATAAAGAGTCGGTAAACACGTGTAGAGACGTTATTAGATACCGGGGGCCTGTAACAATATGCTTTCGTCAGAATACAAGTGTTTATTTTAAAGTCAGGTTAGTCATACGAATTAAGTTTATTCAAGAAAGGTTTGTCGCTTATTGATATGCTATTAAATGAGGTACCACGCACGTTTTTATGTTCTGTATTGCAAGGCCATGCTGTGCAGTAAGAACAAATGCAAATGCAGTGTATGTATCTTATATGGCAAGTTACGTCATACGATACTTGTAAATATTTAGTTAAAGCAAATAATTATCAAAATATTATTAAATAAGACCTTTATTTAAGTATATTTGCTAATGTTATTACCTCCGCCAAAGAGGTAAATTATGTTTTCACCCCTGTTTGTCTGTCTGTCATCAACATAACTCAAAAAGTTATCGACCAATTTTGGATGAAATTTTCAGGGTAGGTCAGAAGTAGGCCAAGAAACAGATGATTAGTTTTTGGTGGTGTTTCGGATCAATAATCAATCAATAATCAAAAATCAATCATCGACATTATCCAAAAATTATTGACCGATTTTGATGAAATTTTCAGGGTAGGTCAGAAGTGGACCAAGGAACAGTTTTTGGTGGGATCCGGATCAATAATCAATCAATATTCAATAATAATAAAACAATCTGTCTTATACAATACATCCCAAGCAAAAGAGCGTCACACCTGCAGCATTTATGTACATTACTATATGGGTACATGTACCCATAGATTTTATCTAACCATATATTTCATAATAACTACCAGTAGGCAACCCGTAAATCGGGGATGTGAGTAGTAGAACATTGACATACCTAGCGTGGAAGTACCCCAACACCAATTAAGTTTTATATGAGGCTCCTCATTGATGGGCAAGTTTGCCTGGGCAGGCCGACCAAAGGAAACCACACCCAGAGAAGAGAATGTTTCCACGCCTTTTTCGTAGAAAAAATTTCCTGTCGTTTAGGAACGTGACTGCAACATTACACAAGAATAGGGAAAACCCATGTTTCTGAGTTTACCGTAAGAAGATGACTGCATAGCCACCGTTATTTTTGCAGCAATTAGGAGACCAATGACCACCGCTAGGAACCATCTAACGTCGAGTCAGCTGGTATACAACAACTCTGGCATCGACACCAGTCAACAACTGGGCAATTATACTGTTCTCAAATGAAAGCAGGTCCAGCATTGTAAGTAGTGATGGGCCCGTAAGGGTTTAGAGAACAGCTGGTAAGAAGAATTTTTCCAATTCTCTGCCTGTGACACACCACACACAATTATGGTATGGGGTGTACTGGTTACTTTGGGTGCAGGCGAGCTGATATTTGTCAACGGGAACCCTAACGCAGAGTAATGCATCTAAAGAAAGGAACCTTAGGAATTTACCACGACGAGTATATCATCGGGCGCCATGATCACCCAGATATGTTTCAGCATGAAAGTGCTACTCCACGTACAGCTAATGCAACAATAGACAGGTCATTTGCGCACCAGATCCAGACCCCGCAATGGCCATCTTAATCCCTAGATCAGAACCTCAATAAGAATATGTGGGATACCCTCGGAATGGATAACTGAAGGATAACCCTCCAAACAAGAATTATCTCATTTTTTTGCATCGTATGTCGAAAGTCATCACTCTACAAAACTTACAAAACTTTTTGACTCCACGCACAGACGAATCAGGTGCATCTTCCAATGCGGAAATAATGTACAAAATACTCAAATTTAGCTTTTTTTTCTTTTACTATGGTTATAGTTTATTCATTGGTCGTACAATCTGTAAAATTTTGTGAGAAAAATCCTTGTAGAAGTTGCAACTGAGTAAAACACATTGGTTTATGACACGATTTTCTGTATCACTTTACGCATTGCATTAGGGGTGACACTTTTTTGCTGGGAAGAATACTTTATATGCTTATACTTGGGACAGTCACCTATGTAAAGTAGACCATAACGGCAGATGATAGTGACCTATGATCCAGACTAAAACGGGTACAATGTAGGTCTCACTCCAACATGGATGCCGTTTGTTTTGATGACGAAACCTACAAACCCTCAATAGCATCATGCTTTATGTTTTATTTTGGCTATATAATCATGCTATCAGACGGAGCGCCACTTGAAGGGGATGTCACTGACATGTTGTATAATGTTTTATATATGGCAATTGTAATTTTCATGAAGTGCAGCGATTTATTATTAGATATTCACACAAACATCAAAAAGACATGGAGCAGATGTTCTCAGTATTCAGCATTTACTCCAGAGTGGTCGATACTATCAGTAAAGGACCAAAGTTCATCTATTGTCAATTTTAATGCTTCAAAACTGTATTAAAAAAGCTGCTTGCATGAGTGCAGGTACGTGTACATGTACTTTGTACTAATTGTACGAAAAAGATACCTATATTAAAAAAAAAACAAAAAAAAAAAAAAAAACAAAACAAAAAAGGGTGTCATGTTCTCGAATAAAGGCAAAATGTAAGTGCTTCCCATAAGTGCAATTTCAAAATTAAATAGACATGCCCTTGTTCACGTACGCACCATGTTCATGATTGCTGTCAAATAATTACACGAGTCTTCCCGTACGAAAACGAAGTAGATACTCCAGCGCAGTAGACTACTGCAATCATACTGCAAACATGCCTCAAAGCTGCTTCGATGTGGGAGCTAATTAGCATATTTGAAACATGCTTCTATCATGCTGCTAATCTACTGCATTAATGCTCCTCCTCTGTACAACCCTATGTAATTTTTGAAGTAGAATTGCAGTAGGCTATACTGCATTTCTACTGCAAATATGCTCCACACCACTACTGGGTTAATGCTTCTTTGCTACTTCGATACTACTGCATTTTCTTGCGGGTTCAAGGGCGAATTAACTTCCGGTTTCAAAGAAGGATAAAGGGCAATCGTAACACTAGTATTTAAACACGACCCCATATAACAAATAGGTTCATTTCGTAGACATGCGATGTTATTTGACTTTGCTCACAAAAATACATTATTTATAGCTAGTGTCCCTACCATGTCTTCGTACACAGCATTAAGGTCACGTCAGTAAGGCACATAACAGTGCAATTACCTTATTAAACGAAAGTTCTCTTACATGTAATGTCCATTAACACATGGTAAACAGCCTGTTTATATAGTTGACTCTGCATTAAAGTGCGGACCGGGTCACTGGTTGCTTGAATGCATGCCTAGGATTATTTCATACGGTCTATATGGGTTAATTGTCACTATACAGTTATATGGGCGAAGAAACCCGTTAAGTTTCTTTTTTAATTATACAGGTACACATGCACATGAACTGAATATAGTGCTCAGCCATGTTAAAATTCGGCTGTCATCACATGTACAACTAATAAATATACCGTAACATGTTAGTAAAAAAGTGTTTGGTTTTGTAAATGAATTGTTCTGTATAACCATATATTCATCTAAATGTCATTGTGCAGAGTACAAAATTGAAAACTTGCACAGCTGTCACATTTCACAATCACACTGCTATGCACAAAGGATGAGGTTTTGTATATTTAATGACAGATCAGAGGGAGGCAAATTTCTCAAGAATCTCTCTATGGTTAAGACTGTATTAGTTTCTGGACATATTTACACTGCAAGTGTCACGTACGCAAAACAAAAGGTGCAAATACCAATTTGACGCCATTTACGAGAACATGCATCCTGTTATACACGTACTGTTAGTGGGAGCAAAAATGTGCACATTCTCTCAAAACAGTGCGCAAATGTCGTATGAGGTTGCTTTTACATGTATATGGTGTAATTACTCTCTGAGCACAGGGTGCACTAGTAACCTGTAACAAAAATTTTCCATGGCTCACAGTCTAATTATATATACTATTTTAGGAGCCTCTAAATCAGAGGGAAGTGTGTTACATATTTCCAATATCCCTTTGAAGATTAAGATTATAACACAGCGTAATTCTGGGGCTTACTAAATTCCTGTTCAAACATTTAATTTCCTGTAAAAAGAAAGGCAAACCAGGCCATTTTGAATTAAGGCGGCAGTCAAATTTCATAAACTTCAGATATACTTCCGATATTTCGTCAAGTAGTCTAAGCTTATTGTTATCGGATAATTTTGAAATGGGACAATGTATCAGTGACTCGCCGATTTTGTTCTGGAAATACCCGAGCTTTTGACATGTGCTATCTTAAGAGAGTAAGAAAAATTTAAAAAATGGAAAGATTTTTTTTCTAGCTTGTTTAAGTTAATCTTTATAGATGCGGTTTTTAATTTTTAAAGATCAACACGGTGATTGTGATGAATCTTCAAAGAGTGAGATTGGTTTGAAAATATAAACGGCGGATGGAGGTCATCAGATAATATCTTGGGAACTGCCTCGGATAAATGCACACACACACACACACACACACACACACACACATAAAAAGAGAGATGGGAGCGGGGTGAGTACACACGGAATAATAATGATCCAGCATACGGATTCAGGCGAGATACTGTACATTTTATACCAACTCTTTATGTATTTTTATTGAATGCTTGTAAATACATGTATATAATAAGCGTGTTTCACGTGCTTATAAACGTGCTGCACGTATCGGGTTTGCGACCTCTTGGAGATTGAATTCTCACAAATATGTAACAAAAAAGCTACGATATTTGCAGTTTGTTATAACTGATGTAAGAATCTGATGTTGACCAGCTTGTCCTGACCCCAAAAGTGGGCAAAATTTCGTTTTTCGAATGCTCGCAAGGCCGATGAAATCGGGGCGGAAGTCGTGAGATTGGTTTGAAAATATAAACGGGGCGGAAGTCGTTTCACAATTGGGTTCGTTGGTCTGCCTACTTTTTAAGCCATCGTGACGTCATATTCGCGTGTTGTTTTCAACTTCAATTTCACAACAGTAGTTGTTTATCTCACAACAGCCTGACCAATTTAATTGGCCAAAACAAGTAACCTGATAATCTTAAATGTGTTTAGTTGCCGAAGTGCACAAAACACATATTTTATATTAATATTTTCAAGTGAAACCTAAATGTTTCTTTAAGGTTGCAGACAGAGATATTGCATTTTGACATAGGAGTTTCATTCGAATGTTAGTTTACTATACTGACGTTTAAATGCACGGGCGAATTGATTTAAGTAAAACAGTTAGCAGTTCAACGTGCGTACTTAATAAAGTAGACTTTACCATTTGGAAGAGGGCCGCTTTAGTTGAAAAGGCGACTTCTTGAGTTGCGCTTCGGCGTTCAACAGGTATTTGACAAAAAACCATTCCAAACCCCGTTTTTTTACCCTGCCTAATTAACCTTAAGCCAGCGAGTTTATACAATAAAAGCACAATAATGCATAATCTCTGTTGACGTATCTGCCGTGGAGTGGATTCCTGTAATATAAACATCCCATGGCTCGCTAATAAAGCCATCCGCTGTTGACTTTATCGCTGATCATTGCGAGAGGTAGCTCTCTATCTCGCCTTAAACAGTGTAGGCGTTGCAAAAATAAAGATGCGAAACGTTGTAAAGATAACAAACACGAAGACGCTAAGCTCAGAGTACATGTAGCAAGGTTGTTCCATGCTTTCACAGTGCGAGGGAGTTATCATTTAGTATGAGTAAGCCGATCGAGTGAAAACATCGCCTCCGCATTGGTAAAGAAAGGTTTCCAATGAGGCAGTTCGCCTCGTAGAGATGTACAACGTTTTTTCTCAAAATATCAAACATCAGGAAATACACTGAAAGGACACTAGCTTGGTATAGGAGGAACCTCACTGCACTACGACAGTATACTGGTATATGCTTACATACACTTTTTATTTGAGGAACTGCCATATGGGTTGACATACATGAAGGTTACAGCGTGCACTGGCTCAGAATTGCGACGAATATAAATTTAAGGGTCAAAAATAGATGTAGGTACATGTACTTATATTAACTAAGCAATAGATACGCCAGGAGTCCGTTGTGAGGCATCTGCTCCATTCGCACCTAGTAATGTAATGTGACCGGGGCAAAATACGCTTTCTAGGATTTTGGGGTATTTTTCGGTGAAAATCAAGTACTTTCTCGCTGTATGAATGCAAATAATACACTGCCACCCAGTGACGCTGACACTCGAGGTGTCCCAGCTTATATCTCTTGTTGTGACAGTGTATCAATTATTTCAAACATGCACATATGCGAAACACGTTGCTGAGTGACACATATGTCTCGTCGATGTGTCGTGTATCTGACTAACGTATATGCACCACGGGGGATGTCGGGAATGAACAATCCGCACGTGGAGTAACTCGCTTTGCATACACGTGCTAGAACGCACCTCCCACCATTTTGTCAACAATAATGGACGTCATATTCCCCAGCTGGTTGTGAAAACTTCTCAGCGCATAATTGGTATTTCACATTGTAGTATCGATCAGGATGATGACCTTATTAAGTTTACCGATGTTTGAACTGGGGCACGTGGTTGACGTATCAACAGTGGGTATTCTCAGACCATCCCTTAGGGCGAGGCGCGGCTCTGGTGTCTAAGTCAGCTTCCGACTCTCACTACCAATCGGATCGGAATCAGAAGCAAATTCTTGTCATGACGGTAAGTGAACAATAATGTCAAAATGCATACTGATATTTGATAGGACTCGTAGTGGTATATATATATTTTTATTATCATTGACTGGATTCTCGTTTTGAGTAGTAGGCCTGGGAATTTTTGTTAACAAAGGGCATTTTAATGAGATGTGAAATGATTCCAGAAGCTCCAAGATCTACCCAGAATTAAAAACTGCTACGGCAGCTAGGTCTGCATGTCTTTATGTTCTGCTGGCATAAATATTTATATTCATTTTTGAAATTATATAATTAAATATGTGGGACATGGGTTAATAACTTTCTACAGTAACAGTAATAGTTATAAAACCATTCATATGAAACAGTTTTAGACCAGGATTCGAGGGGAAAAATCAACTCCGTTGCTCTCGAATGACAACTTCCATTTGGAGGCCGATATGTAGTGTGTTTAGTTCTTAGTACAAGACTGTAATCTAGCAACTTTTAACGATACCAAGCTTTGGTGGCCCAACAACACAGGAAATAGTAAATGCATGTACAGATAATTATAAATACAGTTACATAGCCATAATACTTCCAATTGGTTATACTGAGTGAAAAATGTACGTACCGAAATGCTAGTAAAATTGGATTTATCTAGTAGGAATTTACATAGTTTGTGCTTTATTGGTTTTACCAGGAATATATATATTCCCGCTGGGACGGTACCATTTCTGGGAAACGCACGCATCAATATTCCCTGTGGAGGTACTTTGTTTACCCAGCAGGTGGTAAATATGAGGGGGCGTGCTCTGTCATTTCACTGGTGACATTAAAAAATAAACATGTTTTGTATTCAATATTTTAGATCTTCCGCGTCTATCCTGGTGCTTGTGATTAGCCACTGCAATTGATATTATCGTTTGCGTGAAATGCATTTTATGTAATGAAACCGAAGTAATCAACTAATGGCGATACACGTACGTGTTCACCACTAATAGACCATCACAGGGCCTGTCTTTTTCATCTAATTCAGTATCAATATCGTAGATTTTCTTGTTGTTATTTTTTTTCTCTGACTTATCGATTCCTACGTTTATTCATTCTTTTATCCATCCATTTATTTGTTCATCGTGAATTCATCTGTGCGTAAAAATCTGTTTTAACATCCGGCAATAATCTTTAGTCATCTTCAAATAAAATAACGTATTTCAATATATATGGTTACAATTAAAACGCTCTGTGTTCACTTACTATCACATACTGTAGGTATTGTACCTGTATTAGCGATATGAGGTACATTTAAAAAAAACCTGTATTACATTTTCACTTTGACAATCAATAATCTTCTTCAGTCGGATGAAATGAAGAAAACCTGACGCCCTTGAGGACAAGCTCTGTGCTGTGTGCTTTGTAAAAGTCACTAATGCAGAAGCTGGTGCTTTAAAGCTAAGAAAATGTGGACACCCCAAGGGCAACATGCATAAAGTTAAAAACATGTCTGCATTCAGCGGTAGCATGCAATATCGATCCTTTGTTTATGGTTCCCTTTGTTTGGTATTGTAGTTTGTCTGTCTGTTGGCAATTTTATGCAAAAAAAAAGTTATGGGTGGATTTCAATGAATTTTTAGGAACTATCGAGTGGGGTAAAGGAACAAGGGATAAATGTTTTAGTGGCAACACGGATTACCATTAATACCTGTAATATGCATATCAGTAAAATGCGGTATTAAACAGGATTTGTTTGTGTATATCACCTACACCCTATATCTAAGATTTAATTAACAATTAATTAATAATGATGAGAACTGTCTCGCCTTCACGGAAGGTTGCACTCTATGAGTGCTTTTCTAGTTTGATTTTAATTGAATGGTTTAGTTATAAATGACTGGCCAGTCCGTTTACTATATCTAATTACAACACTGCTTACCGTTTGTACTGAAAAAAAGAAAGACCACAGAGTAAACAAAGTCAATCTTCAGTCGATTAATTTCCATGTGCACGTACAGATTTGAAGTGAACGTGCGTGCAAGTACCCAGTAAGGAACATGAGAATTGCTAGTACGTAAATACGGTGATTACATTTGGCAACTAGAAGTGAACAGGATAATTTGTTTGTGCTTAGAATTACAGTACGTAGGTAGATAGTAAGAGGGCAACATTGAGCTCATTAAGTACGCGCATATAGTACGTTTATGCCATCTCATGTTCCCAAGGGAAAACTGCAGGAAATGGCACGTTTTTAAGATACGTGAAGCGCATGTGTGAATCATGATCTGTCAAATGAAATACAAATTATGCTACTCCTGCATGTCAGAATCAGCCAATTATCTTGCAGAGTCCGGTAGCAACCAATTCCCGATTTTGTTGAGAGAAAAATACATGTAGATCTGACGTCAGATTTTCAATTTTCTGTTTTTTTATATATCGAGAGAGTGCTCGATCATTACGGTTGTAAATGCGACAGTGAAAATGCCAATTAGTTAACATTTGTCTACAAAAAAGTCTGACTTTATATGTCGCTAAATACCAGTAGCTTACAATTGAAATTAATGAGTTCCCATGTGTGTGACAAGTTTATTTCTCACATACTGAGTTATACAATAGTTTAGGGAACATGCAATGGTGCATTGTATATATTGTATACATCTATATGCACATCTTAACATGCACAAGTCAACATTATTCAATATCCTGATACATTTGAACATTTTATTGGGTTCATTATTATCTTCGTAGAAAAAACTGTTCATGTGACTCAATTACACTTGGTTATATATGCTATTCATGTATGTATGCTGTTCACAGGATATATGCTTGATTTTCTACATTCTTCGATATAACATAATTCAACCGTCTGTCCCCTGATGTAACCCTTGTTTGACAATGTTTTTAGAGCTCTTTCGTGATAACGGTAGTACATGTATACCCCAGAAAGACGTGTTTTTCAATACCACTGCGTTAATTATCTTTGTCACCTTGAACGATTCTTATGAGTTTAAAGTAACCCGATTAACCCTCCACGGTGATCAGCTTATGGTGTCAAATCGTGTAAACCGGTTCCGTCTAAACCGACAGCTCAATCGTATTACTTTTATCCCGTTGCGTAACAAACAAATAACAAAGACACTTTTGTAACACAAACAGTTTTTTTAAGACGACCACAATCAGAGTTATTTTTGCTCACATAATGATGGTGTCTCCAAAAGATTTGTCTGTTGGGAATGGGGCTAAGCGGACGGTTTCAAAATATAACTTACACCAGAAAATTGATCTAAGATTTTAGGACAACAAAGCTGGTATACTCTTGTAAATCATACATATAATAAGGCACTCATATGAAGTAATCATTGAGCTGAAACATTAGCATTATCTTGCTTGTATACAATAGGTTTAATGCATTTCATGTCATTGGACTACCCCAAATCTATGCATTAGATTGTGGACTGCAATTTTTTAAAGAAAACATTTCAAAAGAAACTTAGCCGGCACGAAAATGCAGTAGTATCGAAATAGCAAAAAAGCATTAACGCAGTAGTGATGTGGAGCATATTTGCAGTAGAAATGCAGCATAGCCTACTGCAATTCTACTCCAAAAAGTACATAGGTTTGTACAGAGAGGAGCATTAATGCAGTAGATTAGCAGCATGATAGAAGCATTTTTCAAATATGCTAATTAGCTCCCAAATCGAAGCAGATTTGAAACATGTTTGCAGTATGATTGCAGTAGTCTACTGCGGTTTGCAGTATGATTGCAGTATTCTACTGCGCTGGAGTATCTACTGCGTTTTCTTGCGGGAGTTGCTATGTTTCGAAAAGGTTAAAAACATGTTTGTTGGCCCCTATGTTGGGCCAAAATTGACGTAAGTTTTGGCCAAAAAGTTAAGACCAGTTATCGGGATGAAGTTCATTTTTGAAACGGACCGAGGTGTTGTTGTTTCCTCTATCTGAGACGTGTCGTTAGAGTAGAGGGACGGCAGTTTACTGAACAGACAGAAAATGGGTGGACAAGCGCACTGACTGCGTGCAAATGAGACTGGTGTAACGAAACTGAGGCTCCGTGTAACAGAATAGCCGCCCACCATTTAGTTATCATAGTTAGGGTTATAGCCTGACCTAAGTGGGTCAAAATTTAGGGCGAGGCTTACCTGTGCAAATATATGGGAAGTGGACTCTCGTCAAGACTCTATGCCACGTTACACCGGCTCTCTCTCTCTCTCTCTCTCTCTCTCTCTCTCTCTCTCTCTTTTTTCCATTTTATTTATCTATTTATTTATTTTTTATGCAATGTTCCAGCTGTCGAATTGCCCTCTTAGAACAATTCATCCCACATTCTGGTAAGGAAGATCGTTGTTTATGGGACACCTTTGGGAGTTCTTTTAATTTTAGTGTGGATGTACTGGTAGTAATTGTAATAATTTCAATACAGGAGTATCGCTAAATTAGTACTCAATTAGTTATTCTGTATACATAAAATGTGATGGATGACAAATGTAAGGTACGTTATGAATAACGACTCTTGGGCATTAATTAATTAATGTACTTTATTACAACCTTGTAACCCTTAAAACGATCGACGTACAATGTCCTGATTCAAAGTCTTGCCTACGCGCTGCATTTTGGACACATTGTGGTACAATTATATAAAAGTTCGATTATGTATTCATACTTTATTACATACGGCGCGGAGACAGGTGCACAGCGGTCGATCGTTATTTCATTGCATAAAATAAAGCTATACTTAAACAATTATCGACCTAAGGATTCCTGTTCAGCTGAAATAAAAACGAAATGTTTCATGGCATTAGAAATACTAAAACTGTATTTCGTTGCACCTGCGCAGCTCATAGCGATAACGAAATGGAATTAATAGTTGTTTAAACAAACAGTATTTTAATTGATATGCAACATGTTGCTATATCTTAGGCCACATTCAGAACAGTGGACTAACTAGACCGAGAGTCAATATGGCCGACCCACTTGAATACTCTCCCACGGGGAATCTATGCAGTGTCTATTAGGGGATTAGAAGGCAAACTTTTAGGGGGTCGCCATGTTTGGCCCTTGGACTAGTTAGTCCACTATTCTGAATGTGGCCTTAGTCGGTCTTTATTCTTAACAACGGGAGGTACAGTTGTCTGTCTGTAACACACCAGTTAGATATTAAGTAGCTTGGATAAAACGCTGTTACAAAATTAAAAAAAAAAAAAAAACTCAGTTCTCTGGCTAAGAATGTGTGCATATGCCCATGTAGCGTGTGTGTGAGAGAGAGAGAGAGAGAGAGAGAGGGAGAGAGAAAGAGAGAGAGAGAGTGAAACTTGGGCCTGGACAATACAGTTACGTTCCTACAGAAATATTTAATCACCCGATTGGATTCGCCTCGAACTAAAAGTAGGCCTTAGATTACTTAAGAAATAACAAAGTGAAGGGCAAATTGAGGCTTATAGAGATGACGAATCACATTCACTTTTCACCTGCTCGCAGGAAAATTGCGAGGAAATTAACACATTTTGTCGTGCAATCGTCAGCCAGGAATATTGAAAATCATAGCATGATTGAATAATGCCATATTGACATCGGCCTATATATAGATATATTTTAAGAGGCAGTGATTATAAACTGCATATTAAGAAGACACACCTTGCGCTTTAATTTCAATATCTAAGTTACAGTGTGTATCTATCTTGTTCTTTTACATTCTTGAATCGCACGGTGCGTGAGTTAATCAAAGAGTAGGTTTTCCTTATACGCATAATGGGAACCCTTTTTTTAGAACAAACCAGAAGACAGAGACAAAAATGGTATTCTCCAAGCTTTAAACGATCACGCACATGTGATGTTGATACCTCTTCTGCCTTTACGAATGCAAAACTAATTTCTTGACTTTTACTTTGCCATGGGCATCTCCCACATTATAAGACACTTAACAGTGAATTCTTTGTTTTTCGATAGCAACTAATACCGTAAACAGAAGATTATTACCAAATGCTCTCCTTTCGATAAAAACATTTTGTTTACGTGCAATATGTTGTGAAAATGGTGACACCTTTGATGATTTGAAGAGTAAGGTATGAAAGAGAAAAGAGTAAAGTAATGAACGATTATAACGACATATCTTTTGTAAGTTTTGGCGTTTTTGTTCTGTTATACATGCGGTTCTAATTCAAAGTTTACGCATGGCGGGAAAGACAATGGATGCTCTAGATCTAGTGCGTCGGCTGTACCGTCAGCCACGTGATAAGTCAGTCCATTTATACATTCCCATACTTTAACAAAAATAGAACCGAATGTACATGAAATAATGAAATAAATAAATACATATACTAGTACTAAATATAAATAACCTTGTTCAGTAAGTGTACATCCTATCTTAAAAAGAATTAAAACGAAATAAGAAAACAGCTGTTGTTCAGTCATCCGAGATAAAAGATGTCCCTTTATCAGTGTTAATAAAAATATATATCATAAATATATATTTTAAAGGCAGGTGATGTATAATAATAAAATAAAGTCTCCAAATCGTTCAATAAATAAATTGAATAATAATAATAATAACAAAAGCAAATAAGATATTTTGACAGTCCAATTTTTAAAGATAAAATAAAAAGCATTGGGCATTGGTCTAGTTGGTGCGAAAATGTTAAATTGACCCCAGGTAAGCATTATCCTCAAAATTTCCCACGATGTGGGTTCGACTTCCACCCAAATTACAAATGAATTAAAAATAAAATAAAAAATTAAGAAACGACCTTCAAATAACACATTTTGAAAAACAAAACAAAAAAGGACGTCAGTCGATCCTATCTACATACAGCAGTCTCTCGTTAACCATCTTATCAATACCGTTTCTCGATCCCTAAGGTTCTTTTCATTAGATACCTGGCTGAAGTGCAATGACTTTTTCTGTAGTGGAAATGCAAATTATTGAACGTAACTGTGGATTTTACAGTTTGCCCTTTATCTTCAATGACTCTATAAGGCTTAAAGGAAGATTGATAATGGTTTCTGTTGATTTTTTGTCTGCCTATAACCATCAGTTCCATTAAAAAGTGCCTTTGTGTACATTGAAATAAAATACCGTTCGATACAATTATCCTCTACGTAC
This sequence comes from Lingula anatina, assembly GCF_051362555.1. Taxonomy (NCBI): domain Eukaryota; kingdom Metazoa; phylum Brachiopoda; class Lingulata; order Lingulida; family Lingulidae; genus Lingula; species Lingula anatina. The sequence goes on from NC_141772.1 coordinate 21,692,637, forward strand.
AATAACTTAAAGCTTTGGCTCCGTGATTTTTAATTCTCTCTTTTTATTAGCACAAGTACCGATAGAGTTATTTGTTTCTTTATTGTTTTGTTTAAGACACCCCAAGAATAAGCCAAGGTTAAACCAATTCCCGTGTGACGACATCCATGAAAATGACACGCTTGCACGTATCTTGTCGGTCTCAAGAGCCTCTCTTTCTCTTTACCTTTGACAGCCTTCGTCAGAAAAGAAAACACTTATGTAAACAAAAATGCCTTGAGCTCCATTTCCAGGTTGATTAAGTTTGACAGAATGTGTGTGTGTGTATGAAAGAAACTCAAACAACGACGGCCATAGCACCGAATGTCGCAACTTTTAGGATATGTTGTAGAAAATTCAACCATGTAGAAAAAGTAGTAAAACACGACATGGAACTTATAAGGGATGGATAGAGGATGAGCTGAAGTATTTTATGTCACCACACATATCTCATTACCACTGATGGAAAGTATCGTTACCTATGTGCCATAATTGCAACAGATGTGGCAGTTATTTTTTTCGATAGCACGAGAAAAATAAATTGATACTCTTCCTGTCTACATTTCGTCTACTTAAAGGCTTCATTGAAGACGTATGACAATAAGCAGATGAAATGTTGGTTGTTATAAAGTAATAATAAGCTTTCGACGGAATCACGTCTACAATTCTTAAATAAAGTGACAAAATGGATCTAATTTACTCAAGTATCTATTGTTTACACGAGGTGGCAACGGTAGACTTTAATGAAAAAACGTTACAAAAACAATAAATACTATTTAATATATAATACGTTCAGTGAGTTTCCCCATATTGCCATGACGACGGTACTGTAGCCAATGAGCTTTTGAAGTATCGAAGGAGTTGGGACCTGGCCGAACGAACGCTAAAATGCTGTGGACATTCACATGGCTTCTCCTTGCCTGAGAATTTGATTGCTTTCAACTTGTCGTATCCGTGTAGTACATTGCATCCTGTGTCATTTGAACGCTGAAATGGAAACCAGGCATAGCCTACAAGCATGTAAGTCGCTGTATATTGAGTACTATAGGCCTAAATGAATATAAAATGTAGCCTGCAGGTAGATACTGTATGTATTAAAAGAAGTCGAGAGTTCTATAGTGTCGTCGTCCATGGAGTAAGATTTTTCTTAAGCGTGGGGAACATTTTTATATCTATTTTTATTAACTAATTAAATCATTTTTGGCCAAGCGATCAAAGTTTATCAATTATGAAATGGTAGATGAAGAAAGTTTTACTATGAGTTGTCGTTCGCTTGTTATATCATTATTTTTCCTTTTTTTGGGGGGGGGGAGGCAGGGGGTAGATGTCAGGGGCACCTTCGTACGTGCGGTGACCCTGGTTTCTTCACTGTTGCAGAGTGCTCCCCGTAGGTTAAAGGCGAGCGATGCTAGTACGGAAAAGCGCACTATCACATGACGTTGTTAATCCATACATAACTAGCCTCCTCAACTTTCCAAAGTCAAAATATTAACGACGTGACCTTTCCTGTCTTTTGTGGTGCCCCATTCTCCCTTTTCCTCTCCCCTTGCCTCAAATGTAGGTCTAGATAATGCGCAAAACAGATGAAACCAAACATTTTCATTCGTGCGCCCTACGAATACATTTTCGTGCAGAATACATTCTTGCAATTGTTGTTTTGCATTTGCCGCTCTTCACTCTCCACCAAAATTCTTTATGTACCGGTGAAACAAACTTAAATCAGATGATTGTGCTTTTGGTGTACAATGTACCATATACTGTAGTAATATCGGTATACTTGTATATTCAAAAATGCGAAAACACACGGACGCATTATATTACACAGATAAAAACCCAAGCCGGATTATGAGATGATTAGGAGTTTCATAAAAAGCATATCTATAGGTATACTAGTAGGCAGCTCATTCGCCTAACCCGTCAGGCACTTATTTCCGTATTGATATTGCGAGCATTTGTGGTATTGATTTTATTTGTCTTAGCTGCCATATGATTATATCAATTATCTTTGTTTTCAATCTCTTTGCCAGATTTGCACTACATTTGTGACCATTAAAGGCATCCTTGAACGGCTGGTGTGTTTATACTCAGTGCGTTGACTCCATCTACGGCAACCACAAACACAATAGTCTGTCGACAGGAGAAGGCAGGTGGCAGGCAGCACGTGCCCTTGCCTTAATTTTTGAGTACCCCCTTCGACCCCTTTCCTCATCTTCACCCCATTACCCCATCAAACCGAGCGAAACGAGGCAAAACCCTTTTCATCCCTGTCCCCAGTATGTTATAGTTAAATTACTGTCGACTGCAATTTCACATTTTCTTCCATTCTCTCCCTAAATGCCATGTCATTTTGCCCCCTCCTCCACTGTCTGTTAACAAAATCCTGGATACGCTAGTGAAATAACACAGGTAGTTATGCCATTTTCGTACAGAGTGGAGAACCTTGGATTCTATCTTTGACTAGTTCTCCGCTTACAAATGTACTTTACAGTGTCATGGTACTTTTCCGCTACTTTCTTCTATGTAAAATGTTTGTATCGTGTAATGTGCAGCATCACCTGTATTATATTGTATTGTACGTACTCTGGCTATCTACATATATTTCATGTTTACTTAATGTATAGTGAATGTCTTGTGTGTGTGTGTGTGTGTGTGTGTGTGTGTGTGTGTGTGTATGTTTGCATATGTATTTTTGTTTGTCTTTTTGTTAAAAAAAAAAAAAAAAAAAAAAAAAAAAAAAAAAAAAAAAAACAGGTAGACCTACATACACGTACATGTATGTTTAGAAACAATGGTTTCAGTATGCCGTTCCGAAGGGTTAGGTGGTATACTAGTACTTGTTCAACCGTTTATTCACCCACAGAGCAACGGTCGAACGTTTCATCTATATCTGATTTCTTTCTCTAAGTTGTGTATTACTAATGAAAAGTGACCATTCAATAACTTTTCCCTTCCGTGACGTAAACCGGGCCCCGTCACTACATTTCCGTGGCATTCATTCTTAGCAAAATGCTTAGAAATAAATTATTACGCACGTCCCGTTAACAATAAAGAAAAACAAAATCCTTTTCTTAATGAAAGGCGTGGGGTGAATGATAATTTGATATAAAAATAGATCAGAGATGATCAAAAGCAATTTTATTGAAACATTGTGCATTCATTGAACTAATTAATTGAATATTAATTAGACAAAAATATCGAATATATCCTTCCGGCAGTAGCGCAGGCTTAAGCTTATCATCCGCTTACTGAGTCACCCAAAGTTCATCAAATGAAGATATAAAAGATATAGACATAGCCTTGCTGCAACCGATAGCTGACATTTTCATCCTCTTATCGCCACTACCAGTAGCAGCGCCTGAATAGAAGAACACATGTTGCTAGAGACAGCTAAATATTGGATTGGAAAATCATTCGGGAACGTGCCCATGGATTCCGAAACAATTGAAGATTTGAATGATACACTAAATGACAAAGGTATGGTTCTTAAGAGTGGAGGGTCTACCATTTAACTCCTGTTTACCTGTCGCTGGATTAAGTAGCATTGGTTCGCGTATGGTTAAGTGTATACATGAATTCTTGTACATTTTTTTAGATTGTAAAATTAATCGAATCGATGCATGAGTGAAAACATTGTCGTCGATTTTTTTAGACGAGTCAACGTGTTAGTTTGTGACTGAATTTAGCCCTGTTCTTGAATGTCCACTTACATGCAAAATTAGCACGTGGTTGACGGAACATTGCGGTATTACAGGGATTATAGTGCTAGGACTGGAAGTCCGCGGTACCTTATTAAAAATTTAGTACATGTTAGGGTTAGAGGGAGTAACACCGGTCACGCCGGTCCCAGATCCTGTCCATTCTGTATAAAATAGACGTGTGATGTATTATGGACGTTATGGAGGGGCACAAAGCCACCATTTGTAGAGGATCACTTAAATAAGCAAGTGCCTTCTACCAGGGCCGCAGAATTATTATGCTTATGTAGCCCAAAATTCTCTGTTCACAAACACAACGAAGCTTGGTTTTTGCTCAAAATTCAATTAGAAATAAATGGCCAAGTGACTGAAAAGTGTCATTTATAAAAATGACGAAATGCAATATGATACGAATTTACAAGAGAAGGATATATGCCAACATCAAATTAAATGATCACACGCACATCCCCCATACACTGGAGCAAAAAATTGGCAAATAGCAAAACAGTGGCCTTTGTTGCATTTTTCTCCAGCGCGGCAGAGCATCGTGTCATAAATTAGCCAGAGACATATTTGTGAATATCTAGTGAAAAATCAATCTGTGACCTTTTAAAAGGGTAGGAAGTCAGAAGATATCATGCCGCTGTATCATGTTCAGAATTTTTTCCGAAGATTCACGCATTGCAATGATTCATTTAATCAACTTTTAAAAGCTGCCACTCATGTATACACGAACAACATGTTGAAAAGTATAGCCCGCAGTCAAGTGTGCCCCAAGCGTGACTTTCAGCAAAATAATTAACCATAAGTGCTCCCTGGAACCTTTCAAGCTTTTTATGTGGGATTTAAATAGTTTATAAGCATCCAATTGGTAAGCATGGCACTCGTGTGTCATATCCATTGGAATTGCCGGTAACAAGGGTTCACATTAAGCTACTTTGGTCAACTACGGGCAAAGAGCCTTTGGTGATATATATGTATGGTAGAAAGCAATCACGATATGAGACCTACAGCCATGCTTTCTGTGATAATAGCCTGCAGAGATCAAATTAAAGTACCTTAACCTTTTAACAACGACCCTCCATACGCGTATCCATCAAGGTGCATCCTGAGTTAATTAGTCGGCAATGATAGGGAGAAAGCACGATTCTTGGAATATAATATGATATAGTTTAGGATTTGTGCTCTATTGTCTAATAGAAGTTGACTGCCGATGGCACAGATTGAGTTTCTGTACAGCTGATACGGCAATTATCCATCATGCTTAAATGGTTAGGTTTTCAACCTAACACATGTTGTCATGTTTTGGCAATTTCAACAATTCATTTTGATATTTAAAGGTACACTCCATGGATTTTTCTTGGGAAATAAGGAATTATTTCGTACTCACGAATAATTTTTCTATCCCACTCTGCACTTGAATTCGAGCTTTGATAAAATTTATGAAGGTTGATTTTAGCTTAAAATGAATGGCCACCATTTTTGCATAAGCTCTAATGGATATATCAAGATATATACCTCCCAGAAAAAATATTTAAGGGGTTAAACAATTTAAGTGTATGTATAGTTTTACATGTATAAAAAGCCGTGGATGACAAAATAAGAATTTTGAGGAATTTCAATTCTTTTAATAATAAAAAATTAATTATAATTGCAGTGTTGATGTCAATATTGCAAACACACTTGGTGCATGAAAAAAATAAGCCACTATTATTTTTAATCATTCGCCTGAATATGACAGATGATAATAACATTCAGTAGAAGATAAAAAAATCGAACTATTACAACACGAGTCAATGAACTGTTAGGTTTGAAAGGTTATTTGAAACTTCCTAATAGATTTAAGCAACCCTACGTTTTAAAGCATAAAGATGTCAGGCAAAGAAGTCTTGAAGTGACATGTTTCGGAAATGACTACCGAGCGTCTTAATGAAGGGCTAAAAGGTTTCCCTGGCTCGATGCACTAATGATTTGTGCGGTATATTAGCTGCCCTAAAGCGCTCGACCAAACAAAGCGTAATCGCGTTGTCACATCGTGTGAAATAAGGTAATCGGCACATGATTTTGAATCTGCATTGAACGCTCTCTTCCTTCAACCATCTATCTTGCTATATACCTGTCTCTCCGTCCTTCTATCGGGCCATTTGCTTAGTCATCTAAGCAACCCACCAAATTACGAACTATAACTCTATCTATCTGTCTGTCTGTCTGTCTATCTATCTGTCTGTCTGTCTAGTAGCAAGCAAATGTTCAGTGGTCTAATGGTAAACAATTTATCCACCGATTATCTCTGGAAGAGCGACTTCCGCTGACAAATGCAGGGTTTAGCGGGGGAGGGGGGGGGCGCATGGCTGAAATGTTTGCCACTTTTCTTTTCTTTTTACCAAAGTGATGAGTGGTTTCCTCTGCAAATTGCAAGACCATTGCAAAACTAATTTGCTGCATGTTTCACACCTCCTAAACTTTGACAGCATAAAGTGACGTCTGTCTTCTCCGGCACTTGTCTTCTTCAGGCGGCAACTTCCTGTTGACTTCATGGACATCACCAGTGTATAGGGCTGACCATGCAAGCACGTCATGTCTGATGGTTTTCTAGGGAATATCTATACCCTCCTCCCTCAGAGAAACAATTTCTTTTTTCCTTGATTTGTGAGCTCTCATGCCTTCGCCATGTTAGAAACTTGACAGCCAGAAGGGCGTTGTACCTTCGATGGAACCCTTTATAGTACACATGGATGAAATATTACCACTGGTTAGATGAGGAATAAACTGCGAATCACTTTTTACGAATTGGCTCCCATGTCATGTAGCGCACTATTCATGGAGATGGTGCAATTCTTTTGCCATCCTATGTATGTATGTATGTCCCGTAGCCAGTTAGCCTTCCGATTGACTCATGACCACATTTCATTTGGAATTGAATGTAAGGTATATATAGAGTACCCCCATTATAGATATCGAGTAATAGTAAACAACCGCAGTCAATGAAAGGTCAAGGACACACCTCGTGACACCTGCATATCAAACAGTCCCGGAACGAAAACAAACATTGGCGTATTGCTATTATAGATGGGAATCTGCATTTAGATAAATCGATTGCCTGTCTAATAAGAACCCAATAAAAATTGACATTTGTTTCATCTTTACTATAACGTGTGGCGATGTCAAATGGAATTGCACTTTGTTGTCTTGCTTTCTTTCATCTAATTTCGATGTTGGTGTGGGTCTACTTAATAAGCCCAATAATGCGTTTTGATAGCACTATAGTAGCAAAAAGAAAAAAAAATGACCAGGTTTTCGATCCCAAAACGTTATTAATTTTTTACCAATTTGTCTACAACGAATATATGACAGATGCAAAATGTATCGGTACCAGTGTTGTATTGTGAAAGAAGTCATTATATTCATTTATCAGAAACTGACACTAATGTCACAAATATGACTAATACGTAAGCGGGGTGTTTTCAAGCTCTGTAAACTCTGCGACAATAGTGCCATTGAGTTGCAATTCACTTTTATTACATTCTCATCTGCTCCAGACTTTGCCTTACTAAGGCTTAAACCTCCCTGTGCAGACGGACACACTGTAATGTGGACTGTTAGTTTTGATGAGCGTTGGTATTATGCCTGTTTTATTATAATTGGTGCTGTATAAAACCATACATCGTATGTGCGTTACTTTGACTTTATCTTTTCTCTATAATAATAATTATAATAATGATAATAATAAATTTGAATTTTATTTTACCATCTAAATTGTATATCGAGAACTCGTGATCAGATACTCCCTATGCCAACGTTGAAAGAAGGATGACCTTTATCGAATAATATGTCTGAGTGAATTCTTGTGCAAGTCTTTCACGGGGTTCCTGAAGCGTATGTCCAGACCCTGTGGCATATAACAAAGTCACCTTGGGTCACGAGCGTGCAAATAGACTTTCACTAAAGTCACGTTTCCACGTTCCACGTTCGAAATGATGTAGAAAATTTCAGTTGAGGAGCAATACTGAAAAAAGCGCGGCGACTACCAATACGTTTACTCCATCAAATGATTCTTAATGGGATGGCGGGGGGAAGGGGGGGGGGTTAAAACTGTGCCAGTACGTGACAAAAATTCGACTTATTACAAATGATCCTGTGTCATGTGTACTTTGACTGCATGAATTGCTGGCATTGTGATAAAGAAAAATATCATAATTTTATGAGCTGCAGCTCAGATTTCAGAATAAATATATTATATTTATTTATCTTTATAAAACGTCTTCCTCCACGGCTTTCGGACTAAGTGCTTACAAACCTTAAAAATTAACTAAAACATGTCTCCCTTACACGATGATACATTTATTTGAGAATGTAGAAGCGTCTTTCAAACCAGGTCGCATGGAAAGCCATTTCATAAGCATACCTGCATTAGCTTATTACAAAAATACCGCAAGTCAAGCACATTTTCTAGGCACTTTTCCTGTTATTACAATATATATATATATATATATATATATATATATATATATATATATATATATATATATATATATATATATATATATATATATATATTTGTTATGTCGTCTAATAAGGCAATTGTCAAGGTGCCTTCTGCTTCTTGGAAAGTTTATGCAATGAAAAGTAGCCCACACACTTCCCTTTCTGTCGCACTCATACATGTCGCCTTACGGCAAGTTGGTCTGAAGGTCGCGCGCATTGTCGTTTGTAGCTAATATCTGTTTGGTTGGGTACATTTGTGCACAGGATCGTAGTTTCAAACAGATTTGACATTTGTCTCAACCCGTAATGATGGTAGCATCTTTGAATGAGAACAGGATCCCATGAGAACAGGACCCCCTCCCCTTAAAAGTTAAAAATAAATGAAGTCTATACTCTCTTTTAGAGAACGCTCTCTCTCTCTCTCTCTCTCTCTCCGGATGCTAGCGTCTTAAGAAACTAACTATAATAGTACCATATACGGTAGATCATTAAATGAAAGGGTGATATAGCTAAATATTCCATTTATATGTTTAATAGCAAATAAAGATAAAAAATATTTTTTAAATAAATCAATACACATCTTGTCATTAAGCTAAAGGAACCGAGCAGCTACCGTTTCAGTTTTACTTCAGTTTAATAAACACCTTAATCTATAGGCCTTATTGCCCTGAAACACAGTCAACATATTGCTTCAATCCGCTGGCTAATTGGAAACCAAATAAACTTAATCGCATCACATTAAACCCAGAATTACAGAGACAGCTCCTCTTTATTGAGCGATTTGCGATGGGTTAGCACTGCGTTGAACTTGAAAAAATGCATTAATATTTGTATTCCGTGGCCAGTTTTGAAATTCTTTTATGCCAGTTTTGAAAATATAAAATAATTTATCTTTAAGTCAGGAATCAATCTGTAAGTCTGAGATATGAAAAAATTGCGTTGGGAATTTTAAAAATTAAATTCCATTCGATTTTTTATTCAAGCTTGAAATAAGACCCTTTTTTTGTGCATTTTGATGCACGTTAGGTTCTTTTTTAAATGTATTGCCATATGCAGGAAGCAAAACTACGAGTGTTCGTGTGGGGTAGGGGTTAGAAACAAATAAACTACGGGCTTTGAGGGAGGAGAAAACAGCCAAAACACCTCTCGTAAGTTAGGTATCGTTGGATTAGAGACTTGACGCATGGCGTGATACTCTGTCATGAAAATATCTCATCTAGGTTTACATTTGCTTATAGAAATGGACAGAACCTATAAACCCTGCTATGTCCTGCGCTTTTAACTGACTTGGTCGCAAAACCCAAACCCAACCAACTCATTTGCCAAATTAGGACTGTCACATAGTTCGTGCCTACTTATGCTCAAGAGCGCTGAAGGCGCCTTTCTACTCTTCTCAAAAACCTGTCAATCTTGCCTTTCAGTCAATTAACAACGGAATGCCAGGTAGGCAATTTACTTTGGAAAGAAGTGCCAGACATATTCCTTATGGCCATACATTAAATATGGTGTCGATCGATGTAACTGTCGAAAATAGATGGGAGTACGATTAATTTCGAATTTCAATAAGCAGTATACCCTATCACAATGTCTAAGATAGCATTCACAACGAGTTGAGCCATGGCTTTACAAATCATGGAACTAAATATGGCGGACGTACATGAAAGAAAAACCGCCTAATCTTTTATTAGTCTTTCCGCCTCTCACACGCCTCCCCATGCGGCGTCCCTGCGGGGGTACGGTCATTAAATCTCGGCTCCATTGGGACGACACATGGGGAGGCGTGTGAGAGGCGGAGAGACTATTAAAAGATAAAGCGTTTTTTCTTTCATTTACGTCCGCCATATTTAGTTCCGGGATTTGTAAAACCATGGCTCAACTCGTTGTGAATGCGATCTAATACTTGCATCATGTCGCACATTTGTTCCCTATAATCCAGTTAAGAATATACACTGTCCAAAAGTTACTTAACATCTTGCTTTCAAAAACGCACCACTGGGTTCTTAAACCAAAATTAGTACAGTACGTACTTTTCCTGCTTGACAGTGAATCGTGGAGCATGAATACAAAAGAGTCTTTAGCAGAGAAATATGGTAACAAATTGGCTCAGACCGATATTGCAAATATAGTTTAAAGGTAGTCGCGACACCTAAACCACCGTGTTTGATACTGACATCTACCTTGGTAGAGTAATGCCATGGTAGTTGTCAAACTATATTTTATAACTGAACCCACTTGTAAATGAAATCTTTTAATAATTTAAAATCAACTCTTTCATAATAATGCCATTTCCGTGCAAGATACATGTAATGCTTCAGTAACCCAGCCATCGGCCGCGCACAACAATATAGGGATTACAATTACAAAATATATTTGTTATGTCGTCTAATAAGGCAATTGTCAAGGTGCCCTCTGCTTCTTGGAAAGTTTATGCAATGAAAAGTAGCCCAGACACTTCCCTTTCTGTCGCACACATACATGTCGCCTTACGGCAAGTTGGTCTGAAGGTCGCGCGCATTGTCGTTTGTAGCTAATATCTGTTTGGTTGGGTACATTTGTGCACAGGATCGTAGTTTCAAACAGATTTGACATTTGTATCAACCCGTAATGATGGTAGCATTTTTGAATGAGAACAGGATCCCATGAGAACAGGACCCCCCCCCCCCCCTCAAAAGTTAAAAATAAATGAAGTCTATACTCTCTTTTAGAGAACGCTCTCTCCCTCTCTCTCTCTCTCTGGATGCTAGCGTCTTAAGAATCTCACTATAATATTATCATATAGATCATTAAAAGAAAGGGTGCTGTAGCCCGATATCCCATTTATATGTTTAATAGCAAATAAAGATAAAAAATACTTTTTTAAATAAATCAGTACACATCTTGTCACTTAGCTAAAATGAACCGAGCAGCAACCGTTTCAGTTTTACTTCAGTTTAATAAAGACCTTAATCTATAGACCTTATTGCCCTGAAACACAGTCAACATATTGCTTCAATCCGCTGGCTAATTGGAAACCAAATAAACTTAATCGCATTACATTAAACCCAGAATTACAGAGGCAGCTCCTCCTTATTGAACGATTTGCGATAGGTTAACACTGCGTTGGACTTGAAAAAATGCATTAATATTTGTATTCCGTGGCCAGTTTTGAAATTCTTTTATGCCAGTTTTGAAAATATATAATAATTAATCTTTAAGTCAGGAATCAATCTGTAAGTCTGAGATATGAAAAAATTGCGTTGGAAACTTTAAGAATTAAATTCCATTCGATTTTTTATTCAAGCTTGAAATAAGACCCGTTTTTTGTGCATTTTGATGCACGTTAAGTTTTTTTTTTCATGTTTTGCCATATAAGTATGCAGGAAGCAAAACTACGAGTGTTTGTGTGGGGTAGGGGTTAGAAATAAATAAACTACGGGCTTTGAGGGAGGAGAAAACAGCCAAAACACCTCTCGTAAGTTAGGTATCGTTGGATTAGAGACTTGACGCATGGCGTGATACTCTGTCATGAAAATATCTCATCTAGGTTTACATTTGCTTATAGAAATGGACAGAACCTATAAACCCTGCTATGTCCTGCGCTTTTAACTGACTTGGTCGCAAAACCCAAACCCAACCAACTCATTTGCCAAATTAGGACTGTCACACAGTTCGTGCCTACTTATGCTCAAGAGCGCTGAAGGCGCCTTTCTACTCTTCTCAAAAACCTGTCAATCTTGCCTTTCAGTCAATTGACAACGGAATGCCAGGTAGGCAATTTACTTTGGAAAGAAGTGCCAGACATATTCCTTATGGCCATACATTAAATATGGTGTCGATCGATGTAACTGTCGAAAATAGATGGGAGTACGATTAATTTCGAATTTCAATAAGCAGTATACCCTATCACAATGTCTAAGATAGCATTCACAACGAGTTGAGCCATGGCTTTACAAATCATGGAACTAAATATGGCGGACGTACATGAAAGAAAAACCGCCTTATCTTTTATTAGTCTTTCCGCCTCTCACACGCCTCCCCATGCGGCGTCCCTGCGGGGGTACGGTCATTAAATCTCGGCTCCATTGGGACGACACATGGGGAGGCGTGTGAGAGGCGGAGAGACTATTAAAAGATTAAGCGTTTTTTCTTTCATTTACGTCCGCCATATTTAGTTCCGGGATTTGTAAAACCATGGCTCAACTCGTTGTGAATGCGATCTAATACTTGCATCATGTCGCACATTTGTTCCCTATAATCCAGTTAAGAATATACACTGTCCAAAAGTTACTTAACATCTTGCTTTCAAAAACGCACGACTGGGTTCTTAAACCAAAATTAGTACAGTACGTACTTTTCCTGCTTGACAGTGAATCGTGGAGCATGAATACAAAAGAGTCTTTAGCAGAGAAATATGGTAACAAATGGGCTCAGACCGATATTGCAAATATAGTTTAAAGGTAGTCGCGACACCTAAACCACCGTGTTTGATACTGACATCTACCTTGGTAGAGTAATGCCATGGTAGTTGTCAAACTATATTTTATAACTGAACCCACTTGTAAATGAAATCTTTTAATAATTTAAAATCAACTCTTTCGTAATAATGCCATTTCCGTGCAAGATACATGTAATGCTTCAGTAACCCAGCCATCGGCCGCGCACAACAATATAGGGATTACAATTACAAAATATATTTGTTATGTTGTCTGAATAGGTAATTGTCAAGGTGCCCTCTGCTTCTTGGAAAGTTTATGCAATGAAAAGTAGCCCAGGCACTTCCCTTTCTGTCGCACACATACATGTTGCCTTACGGCAAGTTGGTCTGAAGGTCGCGCGCATTGTCGTTTGTAGCTAATATCTGTTTGGTTGGGTACATTTGTGCACAGGATCGTAGTTTCAAACAGATTTGGCATTTTTCTCAACCCGTAATGATGGTAGCATCTTTGAATGAGAACAGGATCCCAGGAGAACAGGACCCCCTCCCCTTGAAAGTTAAAAATAAATGAAGTCTATACTCTCTCTTTCTCTCTCTCTTTCTCTCTCTCCGGATGCTAGCGTCTTAAGAAACTAACTATAATAGTACCATATACGGTAGATCATTAAATGAAAGGGTGCTATAGACCAATATTCCATTTATATGTTTGATAGCAAATAAAGATGAAAAATACTTTTTTTAATAAATCAATACAAATCTTGTCATTAAGCTAAAAGGAACCGTGCAGCTACCGTTTCAGTTTTACTTCAGTTTAATAAACACCTTAATCTATAGGCCTTATTGCCCTGAAACACAGTCAACATATTGCGTCAATCCGCTGGCTAATTGGAAACCAAATAAACTTAATCGCATTACATTAAACCCAGAATTACAGAGACAGCTCCTTATTGAGCGATTTGCGATGTGTTAGCACTGCGTTGGACTTGAAAAAATGCATTAATATTTGTATTCCGTGGCCAGTTTTTGAAATTCTTTTATGCCAGTTTTGAAAATATATAATAATTGATCTTTAAGTCAGGAATCAATCTGTAAGTCTGAGATATGAAAAAAGTGCGTTGGAAATTTAAAAAAATTACATTCGATTTTTTATTCAAGCTTGAAATGTGTATCAAAATGCACAAAAACGAGACATGAACATCCAATGTTACAAGAACTTCTCCTCCACAAGTTTCAACTGAAGCAGTTTGTACGTACATGTGTCATAACTTCAAAGTTTTAACCCTTAGTCTTCAACATGCTGTCCATTTCAGACCAAGCAGATTTAGGCTCTTCTCCTCGTGCCATAAACTGCACGTCGTACATTGGATGTTCATGACAAAAGAACATAAATGGCAGATAACAGGAAACAAAAGGTTAATTGGCAGGTTTTTAATTTGAAAACCATTTATATAACCATTTCATGGCAATTAATCAACCTTTTGCGAAAAAAAAGTTCTTGAAATAAAAATTTGATCCTCATGACGTAATTTGACCCTGCTCAGTCATGCGTGAAAAGACGCGACAATCCATGGTGTGCTTTGAAGCATAATTTCCCTACGAACCTATGTTTACATTAACATTTGTTATATGAAATGAAATTTTAAAATTCTGGGTATTTTTTTAAATGTTCACTTTTTTCTTTATACACCCTGCATAGGGAAATTCATCAGCATGGGATATTTAAAGGTTATTGCAGGCATAGATATATGATATTTTTACATTGTCAGAGGCTTCAGCACCCCAGTAAAAAGAAAACCAACCAGCCATACTTGCGCGTACTGTAACATGGCTTCGCCGAGTAATTATGGGCGGATTACAATACTGTGTATTGTGACAAGAGCCTCCAGGAGATTTTGATAAATTCTTAGTGATCGGAAACAGAGGGATTGAGACACATACCTTATTCATTTGTGTATCATTGCTTTGTAATTTGCGGTATTCGTTCTAATCCATTTAAATTCATATACGATTTTTCGAAATGTTTTTAGTTTTTGTTTTAGCTTATTCCAGTTAAAACACCCTTTGAGTCTCATGGCTTGGCTTGGTTTAGTGTCATATAGTATGGAAAAAGGAAGTACGATACATGGAATAAATTGAGTTGTGATAGTTCTGGATGAAAATTATTGGTTTATTTTTACATAGAAATTTTTAAAAATGAGTTATAGCTTCGAAGAATTTGAAAATTCACGAATAGCATTGCTGTCACTGACACATTTTAAAATATATGCACACCCAAGTGTTAATTTCCTGGACCTGTACCGAGTTGAGTAGTTAAAGTAACGTATTTTTCTTTATTTGTACTAGTTAAAAAGTTCCATTTAGCAGTAGCCAATACCCCAATTAACGTCAAATAAAATTACACTTTTTCTTAATCTGTTCAATTATCAGTATCACAAATAAGGATTTTAAGTAAAAATATACAGTCTGATTAAGTTTCCTGTGATTAAGTTGATCCGGAAGCTTTTGGCAATTGGCCAAATCTCCATTTACATAGTATTTTGAAATAGATATATAAGTTGCGTGCATGTTAATCAGTGTTCGGTTTAACGAAACACGTCATTGCGGTTGCTGGTGACTGTAATGAGCTGTACCTAGCTGAGGAATAAAATAACTGTATTTCTTCAAAGGCATCGTATTTAGCAGGTGAGCTTAGTCTATTATGAGTTTCAAGATTTTCTGCGCGGATGATGATGTTTATCTGTTTAGAAAAGAAGATCAAAAATAGATTTTCATTATGAAACGTATCATATTCTCTTCCAGGCTGATGAATTTGTGAAGGGGGAGAACGATCCTAGGCGCTCGAGTATCAACAAGGAGACAAGAGGAAAGAAAGATTCCCACGTACGTACAACACGAAAGTAACACTAGTCTTCTTTGCATGAAGAGGAGTGCCACGCTTGGTATGACGATAACGTATTAACCGCAGCGTTAGCAACCTTCACCGTCTTAAAACAACCTGTTTCTAAGAAGCACTTGTATGGTTGCATGCACCGAGTCTCTATGCGGTTACCGAAGATTTAGTGCTTCTTTGCATCTACCAACAACGCAAAACATGTAAAACACACTACAGGGAAACGTTAAAATACACTAGTTTTGTAAAAACGATAAATGCCAACACCTAGTTTACTGCCGTAAAGACTGGATTAACTAGTTCACAGGGATGTCGGGGCTTAACCAGAATATCACAGGCATTAACGGCAGCAATGCTTCTATGGCGGTCGAAGAAACAAATTATATTCAAAATGGTGTCGCTCGCGATCCAATTCTAGTCGTCAATCTGTTCCTGCTGTTCGTGGCTCTAATTCTTGGAACTATTGGCAATCTGTCCCTGGTAGTTGCTGTCGGGTGCAGGAGGGCGCTACAAACAGCTGTCAACGTCCCATTGGTCAACCTGGCCATTTCGGACCTGATCATCTGCCTTCTGAGCGTCCCAATCGCGTTTGTGATCATTCTAGAGAATTTCACGACGTACATCGTGCCGTTAGAAGTTTGCGTAATGCAAGGTTTTTTTCAATCAACGGGGGAGATTGTTCAGTTGTTGACAATAGCTGTCATCAGTTACGAAAGGTACCAGGCAGTTGCGAAACCCTTTGACAAAGAGCAAAGGCGTCTGAGAGTGATCGTGATGACAGTGGTGACTTGGACTCTTGGTCTATCAATAGGCATTATATGGGCTGTCCTTTTGCGCGATTCACCTCTGTTTGATATGTGTCTGAAGTACAACACGGAACTTTTACATATGGATGGCGTCTACAGCCTTTATATTCTATCACCATTAACCGTTGTAACAATTCTTATAGTGTCCGTGGCGTACTGCCGAATACTTTGCAAGGTAGAGGAGAAAAGGAAGATATTTAGAAAACCGTTTGGCGGTCAAAAAAACAAGGTTCACCCGATCAGAACTCTGTCAGAGGACGTTCCAAACGGGGAACAAGCCCGGTACATAGTAAGTCCCCGGAAAGACATGACTCAAACAACGGCAATTCTTAACTCGTCAGATTTACTGCCGTCAGGAACCCCTCAAGTGAGTCCTCCCGACCAACATACAGTGGAAACGCACAGACTGAGCACAATTCATTCAACGAGCACAATAACTAAAGAGACACCTGGGTTGAATATAAATGAAGAAAGTGTGCGTAGCACGCAGTGCGTTTCGAATGAAGCGACTGAAAGGCCATCTATTGGTAAGACAAGTGACAACACCTTGCAATTCCATGATTTTGGTTCAAAAAACAATTTGCAGGGAGTAAAGCAGGATTCGCCCAATGTCTTAAACGCTGCACGATGCGCGACTAAAAATCATAAAGAAGCGGCGTTTTTGATGCTAGATGGCGCGGATTGTTGTGTGCAATGCTCGGGGGTGAATGTTTCTGCGGGAAAAAGGAATCCAAACATTGTTTCACCGCAGAGAGTGAACAATTGGCATTTACCTCAAAGAGTACAAGAATACTCAGAGAGGAGTACAAACATAAGCAATCAAAATGACAAAGAAACTCGCGCGAATCTCCGATATTTATCTTACAGCACAATTCCAACAGCACTATCAGATGCCTGTCGAGCCTCCATTAGTGTAGTCAAAGACTTGTCTGTCAGTGATGCACCTGACAGCACAAACAAAGATCTCATTGAGAATGGGCAGCACCTTCGAGGCGACTCGGATCGTGACCAAGGATTCCAAGCCGTTCGTCATAGTTATCAGAGCGGCAAAAACACTGCAGAAAAAAGAGAAGACCAGAATGTGACTAACGAAATACAAGTGATTGACTTTGATGGCAACGTCACCACATCGCAAGCAGTTGCCGTGGGTGAGGCAAAGATATACGGCTCGGTCTGCGTGATGACTAACAAGAACCGGGTTCTTGGTAAGAGACGCCTGGAGACAAAACTTGCCAAGATGACGTCGGTTATTATCGTGACATTCTTTGTATTGTGGCTTCCGGTTCCCATAGCAACGGTCGTGCAGCGGACGTACTCTGGGCAGCAGGAAGGGGGAAGCTTTGTACTTGTTGATTCCTTGCAGCTGCTGATAGCTACAATAGCTATGTTGAGCGCTGCCGTTAACCCCATCGTCTACGCCCTCCTTAACAAGAAGTTCAGAGCTGAAATTGCTTGCATCCTGAAACGGCAATAAGACGCAATACGTACCTATTCGTCCGGGCAGTTGGTATTTAGTATAATTTTTGAAGTTGAGGATTAAATGAAAACGAACACTGCACCTTGCTTTGTAATGCACAACAGTTGCTCGTTGAGATGTCAACGGTACTCGGCTGTTAATCACAGGCAGGTTCCAATATTTGGTTCCTGTATTTCTGAGGATATTGACTTCACATTTAAGAATGATAAAACGTTTATTGTGGGTTTGACATGTCATCCTAGAACCTCTAGCACGACATTTAGTTTGATATTGTTTACACGTTAATCTTCGTTTCATTTGATCTACAATGGGGCTGTGGCTTTTAGATGCTCTTTCCAATTAGCATCCATAAATTGTGCTTTTTACACATCCATTCAAGGCCTTGCTCTTAATAACTTGATTACTTTTAATGATCTGTTCAAGTATAAGTAAATGGGTTATATTTTTCTATCCTGGAACCTCTAGCACGACATTTAGTTTGATATTGTTTACACGTTAATCTTCATTTCATTTGATCTACAATGGGGCTGTGGTTTTTAGATGCTCTTTCCAATTAGCATCCATAAATTGTGTTTTTTTTACACATCCGTTCAAGGCCTTGCTCTTAATAACTTGATTACTTTTAATGATCTGTTCAAGTATAAGTAAATGGGTTATATTTTTCTATCTGATTATCCAGATACATTTAGAGTTGTTATTAATAAATGATGTTGTTTTATCTGATCGCCTTGAATTATCGTTGAGTCATCCAGTTTTCAGACTTCATTAGAGAAGCACGTAAGATAAAAATCTACAGACCAGTGTTGATAAATCTGATCATGCTATATTATATCAGTAACGTCGTATCGTTTTTAATATTGACATCGAGCTTCATCTTGGCAGAATGAGATAATTAATAGAATTGAACTACAATACATCTTTGTTCCATATAGAAAACATAGAAACCTGATAGGCTCTTTCCCTCTCTCTCTCTCTCTCTCTCTCTCTCATTCTTTCTTTTCTCTCTCTCTTCACTCTCTCTTTCTCTCTCTCTTTCCCTCTCTTTCTATCTCTCTTTCTTTCTGTTTCTTTCTCTTTCTTTCTTTCTCTCTCTTCTCTCTCTCATTCTCTCTTCTCTCTCTCTCTCTTCTCTCTTTCTCTCACTTTCTTTATCTCACTTTCTCTTTCTTTCTCTCTTCTCTCACACAATTTCTCTCTTGCTGTCTCTCTTTCTCTCTCTCTTTCTCTTTTTCTCTCTCTCTTTTGTCTCTCTCTGTCGTTCGTCTCTCTCTATCTCTCTACCAGAAATGTTTGCTAGACACACACTAATTAAGAGTACAAGGCACATAGTTTCCGTATGCGTTAACCCCTCGGCCCCCCGTTCCCCGTCTAACAACGCTATCAATAAGGACCATTAGTAAGTCCCTGTGGGATCATACTCTTCACACAATCGATCATTAGTAGTGACAATTCATCCACACTTTTATGCCATCAAAACATTCACTGGGGCATTTTCACATATCTAAGACATACTCATTATTGAATATCAACCTTATATATACTGGTAGGTGCACTCGATTTTCAATCCCTTACGTATGTTCATGTACGGACTGATCTCTAATTTATTTATTTGGGGGTATTTCTACGATAATTTAAGTAAAAAAAGGTTGTTATGTAAAACGAGTTGCATATTAAAAAGGACACTTTGAATGATGGAGCATTGTCAGTCTGAACTCAAGAATGCAACAGATGCGACGTCCTCGAGCAGCGATCACAATCCTAAGCACAATGACGCTTTGGGCACAACCGGTGCTTCAATCGCAGTTGATCAGTCCAGAAATTCTTCTTCGACCATGAGCAATTTGAGATAGATTTTGTTCAGCTTTTTCATTATACAACCTGCATTTCAACAGCTCGAATTCATACATTTTCATTTTGCTCTCTGTGGTATATAACTGGGCCGCAGGGTCTACGGCTGTTTGCCTTCACTTGTCTCCCAGTATTCCAGAAGCTTTTTGTTTTTCATTCACTCTGAGATGCAGGTAATCTGCTTGCGCGTACAGAATATTACGGACCTTCCTTCAGCTGTTGCCCCACTCCTCTCCACAACCCTGCGCGTTTCTTTCAAGCTGTGGTCCTGTATTGTTGAAATCAAACTTAATTTCAGACTAGGGGAATCGTGTCAATAGAAAGACTAATTCTTATGACCCCGAGTTGCAGAGTTCACCTTTATATTATCAACACACATTTGCTGTTAACATTAACCTTCGTTATCCAGGGTGCGCACGTGCTGATATTCCCTTCTACCCTGCAAATGTTTTCCGTCATCTGATACTTTGAAGGTGGGTTGCTTGGATCAGCTGGCTATTAACATCGACTGCAAGATGATATGATTTTATCTCTTTTTTCTGAGGGTAAAATGCATAACAAATCCGTGTTGTCTGTATTAATAATACGCAAATTACTGCACAAGGTATGAAGAACCGTACGTGGGAGAGTAGGGAATTTTTTTAACAGACCAAAGTCCTTCGGCTGGTAACTTTTTGATCGTGGCCACCCTAGCATGCTTTTATGAGATGTTTTGTTCATAAATTCAAAAATTAAGCAATTGATTGTTATTAGGCCAAAGGCATTCGTTCTTTAAAATTTGTAAAACTGAAAAAATATTTGACTTTCGGCACTGGGGTTAAATTATCAAGAACACAATCAAAGTGCGTTCAAATGGTTACTTTGCACAAAGCGTATGCACACACGTACACTCACTCACTAACATGCAGGTACCAGTACATAAGCACGCATACAGTGAAGGTGCACACACACATACTTGTGCATGAAAACGCACTAAAGAAACAATCCAAATACATTATTTACACCTCGAGTTTCCCGGTATCGGTATATACAGCACACTCATCGACCACAACTTCACATTTGGGCCTTAGCTCTACAGAAGCACACGCACACACATTAAATCACACACGCACACGCACGCACACACACACACACGCACACACACACACACACACACACACACACACACGCACAAGATGCAATACCAAATCCAGATTTTTCCGATGCGTTAGCTGAAGTCCACTAAGTATAAACCATATAATTGATTCACATCAACACATGTCAGGTAAATAAATAAAAAAAAAAAACTTACATGCCATTTTTTTAATCAAAAGTAGCTGTCAATTTAAAGTGCCATTTTTTTTTTCAATTATGCACACCCAAACCCTTCTTAATATCACCAAGAAAGGTACATGTATATATTATTTCAAAATCGGAGAGTCATCACCCCTCTCTCAGAATGGGATCGTCTTCAGCTGGCATCCGTTGTTTAGCTTGATCTGAACATTTGCAGCTGGAATTTACTACCAGCGTCCGCGGCAGTTTAGGACGAGAGACACCGCCTAACCGTTGAGGTCAAGCACTTGGGTTATCCTTGCACGTTTACTTCTCTTTCGGCGAGTTTTACGTCCCACGCGAAAATGTCGGATAAGAAAGCTGACGAAGCCGCAAATGAGTCCTCCATCCCTTTGACAGTTGGTGGAGAAGAGACGAAACTGGAAGAGCCTCATCAAGATGTCAACATCGATCTGTTTGATAGAGATCCTAATCTGCTGAATGATAACTGCAAGGTAGGATTAATGTTTCGGTTTCTCTCTCCCTTTCTTTTCTCTCTTTCCCTCCGTAATTCTCTCTCTCTCTCTCTCTCTCTCTCTCTCCCCTCACACAAACGAACACACACACACACACACACACACACACACACACACAAACAACCACATGCATGCATCTATTTATATCAACTGATAATGTCAATCAAAAACGAACGCAAAATTTTTTGCTTTTCTAGTCCCTTAAAAACGCATGAAGCCTCCTATTTCCCCAGACTAGCATCATGGAAACATGAAGCCTTGCACAAAATGCTGATAACACGGAGGCAATTCTGAAGCAAAGCTAGTGCTACATGTAGTACCGCGGGATACCGGTCTTGTAAAATAACCAGATGCACATACAGCTCTGTGGACCAATAAAACCTGCAAATGGAGCCCACCACCAGCCACATATGGCCATTGGCTCCAAAACGGTTCCGAGGGGCGAGGCTATCTAGAGCTGGCAATTCAGTAGAACGGAAATTTAATTTACAGAGGATTCTGTCAGCTTGTGGACCATTCAGGGTGAAAATTATGCAATCTTTCTATGCTATGTGTTGGCGCTTGAGAGCTGTGTATCTTATCACTTAATGGTATGTCTAACTGTTCTTCAAACATTTATAAACACAGTGACCCAGTAATCTGATTTGGTAACAGAATATCAGTCTCACGCCCATCCGATATATAATGCACTCTCCGGCCATTACCACCTTATTATACCGTTCCTTGTTTCACATCCACTTACTAGTAATAGAGACAATGAAAATGCAAGGGATGAAATTATAGTCTTGTTTCTAGATTTTCTGTCTCTTTGGTTTAATCCTAGATCTCCAGGACTTCAGGTCAATTTTTTAGGTACCAGTACTTGACTTTCTTTCTTTTCGGTTTTCCTATTTGGGATTTTTCCAACAGTTCCTGTTCTCATAATAAGAAGATATGAAGCCGATTTCCAGGCACCTGAAAAAGCAATATCTTTAAAAAAATTAATCGGGACCTAGAAATCATTTCTGGAAAAACCTCTAAGAAATTGGAAAAAACAATACATCCCGGTTTATAATACGCAGTCCCCAGGAAAACTGTTTTTAAAACAGCCCGTTATCAGAGTCAATTCACTTGAGGTTCCGGGTAACAGTATACAGCTAACAACGTTTTCATGACCTTCTTCGTCTCCCGTTAC
The DNA here is from genome assembly GCF_051362555.1 of Lingula anatina. Classification (NCBI taxonomy): domain Eukaryota; kingdom Metazoa; phylum Brachiopoda; class Lingulata; order Lingulida; family Lingulidae; genus Lingula; species Lingula anatina. The sequence goes on from NC_141772.1 coordinate 21,715,234, forward strand.
TAACACAAATTGGTTAATGGAAAAGATCAATACAAACTGCTACTGAGTGACGGGCAGCGGAGCAGTTTCACTGTAGAACAGTAAAATGCCTTTGGAATTGAGACAAAGGGTAAAATATCCCCTTCGTGCCGCTATCTGAAACTGCTACCGTTTAGTTAAACTAAGAAATATAACTTAGCTCGTTTCCCATCGGTTTAAACCAAAAGCTCTACTGCATCGCTTTGATTCACTTTGGTCTTCGTTTCGCCGCCAGGTGAACTATGAGGTTTAAAAAGGTTTGTGTATGAGGGGGGGGGGGGTTTATAGGGTTTTACATGGGGATACATGTAGCAATCAAGCGCTCTGTACGTGGATCACTGGTTACCACTAAGAGTGTACATCAGTGTGGTTTTAAAGCGAAACTGAAATGTTTTACAATAGCCCTTTCCATTAGCATGAAATAAATACTCATACGAACAGTTCGACCAACAATTGATTCCTTTACCACATGCTATGAACCGTGAATTAAGTATGGAATATCACCGTCATCGCCAGCATCAATGTGAACCTCCCTGTAAACGGGTTGATTTGGTTATTATATGCTGCAAAGGCTGAGAGCGATGATTAAGGACTGACTGGTTGCCTCACTGCGGAAACGCCATTAGACACTTATCCAGGTTTGTTTTCCCAGGGACCGATTACACGAATATGCATATTTTATCCTGAGCTGGTTTTGTTGCTATAATCTTGCTTCCATTGGTTTTAGTCGCGTGCTGAAAACATGAAAACGAATACTCTTGTAAAACAATGCGGTCAGAGATTCAAAAGATTCGCATTATTTTAAAAACGGTTCATGTTTCAGGGTAATTTCAATATTATTGTAAGCCCGCCAATCTTTTTTTTCTATGAAGACGGGTTTTATAATGGAACGGTAGACATGAAAAACAATCACGTTGGAAAAATAAGAATGGGTTCCCACAGATTTAGATCGATCCATCTGGATCGAGCTAACTCCCTGGGGGTTCATGCTACATTGCTGTCAGCCGAGCGCGCACGGAAAGTTAATTACCCCCTTACAGCTTTTAGTAGGCGGGACAGACATTTAAGCTGGCTAAGCTGACAGCAATCTAGTGAGACTCCCCACGGGGATAGATCGATCTAAAAATCTGTGGGAATGCAGTCTAGACACCATGCAACAAGACGTCCCCGCTGGCCACATTGTTCGCAATCACCTCGAAACTGTTACAAACATGGAATAATCGATGTCTAACGTGCATCAAGCTAATGGAAGGCTTCTCCATGGGACTCCGTTGTTATGAATTAGGTAATGGGTTTTTGCGACATTATATCGCTGGATGAATCAGCTCTGGTTTTCCATGCTGCAGTGAATAATTTCTATACAAATAACTATAGAGTTACAATTGATGTAAAACCAATGTTAGTGTTGCAGATGTGGCCGATTGTTTAAAAAATGACGAGATATTAACCCTTTGGCGTTTTTAGGCGTATTCATTAAATAAATTGCTATCATTTTTGCTCATGTTTTACTTATTTATCTATTTATCAGGAGACAACAAATGAGCCCATCTTCGTCCTTTTTATAGCATTTGAAAAGCGGGCGTAAACCTTAGCCCCATTCACACGAGACACTTTCAATCGCGATTAGTGCCAAATCGCGATTCTATCGATGTAAAGCTTCTAGTGTGAACGCAGTAGAGACGTCAAATCGCGATTCAAATTAATCCTACTCGAGAGGTGGATTCTATCGATAGTGCCATTCACACCTACATGGTTAATCGAGATTAAGGGAATCGCGATTCTAACGCGCTTAGCTAAATTCACTTTTTTGCGTTCACACATGTAAAAACGAAATCGCGATTTACCTTGCTAGATCTGGTAATTGCAACTGCGCTCCCTAGGGGAGTCACGGTATATCCTGTTGATCATGCGCAGTAGCTGCCTTCAAGACCATGCTTTCGGTGTGTACGGTGTTATTTTCTGTTTAATACTCTCATCGGCCCAAATATTTAGTTATGCTGCCACTGAGTTTTCAGACCAGTACGTCCTCGTGGCCATTTTGCTGACTGCTAAGAAACTTGAAATTGCGTGAACAGTTTCTTTTCTTTCACTTTCCAGTCGGCGAATAGATGTATTTAGCTAATGTTTCAATTTATACCCGACATGAAATAAAATTTATTGTATTGTATTGTATTGTACTTAGGGCCTACGATATAAACTGTGCACGCGCCTAAGTCCTCAACTTCCGGTGTTAACATCGATCCCGTTCTCACTAGGAAATTTTATATCGCGATTTAAGTTTACATCGATAGAATCCACCTCTCGAGTAGGATTAATTTGAATCGCGATTTGGCGTCTCGACTGCGTTCACACTAGAAGCTTTACATCGATAGAATCGCGATTTGGCACTAATCGCGATTGAAAGTGTCTCGTGTGAATGGGGTTGATGTAAACTTAAATCGCGATATAAAATTTCCTAGTGAGAACGGGATCGATGTTAGCACCGGAAGTTGAGGACTTAAGAGGCGTGCACAGTTTCTATCGAAAGTACAATATAATACAATACAATAAATTTTATTTCATGTCGGGTATAAATTGAAACGAAACATTAGCTAAATACAGCTATTCGCCGACTGGAAAGTGAAAGAAAACAAACTGTCCACGCAATTTCAAGTTTCTACGCAGTCAGCAAAATGGCCAAGAGGACGTTCTGGTCTGAAAACTCAGTGGCAGCATTACTAAATATTTGGGCCGATGAAAGTATTAAATGGAATATAACGTACAAACCGAAAGCATGGTCTTGAAGGCAGCTACTGCGCATGATCAACAGGATATACCGTGACTCCCCTAGCGAGCGCAGTTGCAATTACCAGATCTAGCTAGGTAAATCGCGATTTCGTTTTTACATGTGTGAACGCAAAAAATACCCCATTCACACTACAGTTGCAAAAATGCGCATTTCTATAATCCGAATTTTTCGTTAGGAATCCGATTCGGTATTGCGTTCACACACGCTAAGCGAATCCGAATCCCACGTTGAAAATTTCAGGTTTAACTTCCTGTTTTGAACACTCGCGCATGCGCCGCACAGAAAATCTTAAAATACCAACAACAATTTGTGACGACAAATGCAACTCTAAAGACATTCCAGCATTCTTGAGAAGTATAAGATGGCAAAATAAGTTTGTTTCCTCATGTTGTAGTGAGTGGCGACCTCCAAATACGTTTGGTGCAATCGCTAAAGTAATAAACAAGCGTTCATAGATACCCGCACTTATCTGCACGCATGTGCAGTTAGATCTGTACAGGTGTCGATTCCGGTAAGTTATCCGGATCGCGCTTAGAAATCCACCTCGCTTGCAGGATTTTGAAAATGCGCATTACAAAAATCCTCTTGCGTTCACACTACTGCATTTATTCGAATTGTGACCTAATTCGCAATTTATCCGGATAACTGAGCGTAGTGTGAACGGGGTAAAAGTGAATTTAGCTAAGCGCGTTAGAATCGCGATTCCCTTAATCTCGATTAACCATGTAGGTGTGAATGGGGCTGTTACGCTGAGCACCCAGCACGGCATTCGAGCACGCAGAGTTTCAATCTCAGTGCTCTTCTGAAACTACTGGTGTTACAAGGCAGGTCACCTTCCACTTGACCTAAACTGTTAAACACGTGTTAAACACATTACGCACTCTTGGTACCTGTTCATCATCTAAGGAATTCCTGTTTGGTAAACACAAGGTGAAGAGATATAATTTACATTTGACTTCTGTTAACCCGATAAGCAGCATTTGTTTTAATGGGGATGAATATTTTCTACCTGGAGTATTTTCATTTTACAATGGTGGGGGTGGGAGGTCGGCTGTTTCTCTGAAACTATCTGCTCGATGTTTCTTAAAACATCTAAAATATCTAAATTCAGAGAGATTCACAATCTCGTTAACGAATTTTCAAGAGGAGGCGTTCTACGCTGTTGCTGTGATTGCACTCAGCGAGAGTCCTCGTGGAGTCGGATCACACGAGCTAAGTCGACATAACATATTCTGAACAGACTGCCCCAAATACACCATCACCATGAAATTGAAGGTGGTGTAAAGGTGGGTCCAAAAGATAAGACCAAAATAGGTCAGAACACGTAACATATCGGCTTGACCTTTATCTGAGAGCGTTCCCTGGATTTACTTAAAACGAGGTAGGGGCGGTGATTGATGTCATATTTACAAAATATGGAGTACTTGTTCACCGGCATCTCCTGGGCTCACTCTTTACGGATAATCCGCTTATTGTGGCAGTGCGTTTTGAATTAAATCGACCGCGGAAAATTCCATTTCTGAAACTGTGTTTAGATAGCCATATGTCTTGAAACCGAATTTACTTGATGAAATTTCAATGAAAATATAACTTATCAAATCAAGCCATTTCCCGGACCAGAAATAAGTATACTGTATATAAATTTAGATCTCTTCCTTCATAAGTTTGCAAAAATGGACATCGTTCGATATCCCTGGCTTCAGCCTTTAGTCAAAATCCCTGGGCAAAGATATGTGTTATTTCACATATATAGATTTTTTCCGGTCAAATGAAATAGTTTCTGTTCTGCCACACTGTGGAAGCCATACAGAATTGACGATCATTCCCAGACGTCACCACAGACAGATAAAACCTGATAAAGAACGACATAAAATCGACTTAATTTCAAACGCAAAAACCCTTTACAGAAACGGAGTATGTAGTTAGAGATGAATCCCTTGGCTTATGGTTATCTTCGCGCATTTCTGTGTTATAAAAGGCCTAAATAAAGGACCACGTTGCATTAGCCAAGACGCAATTCATGTGGCTTTTTTTCAAGCACGCAAGAACCGCTGATGTGCAGAGTGAATTTCAATTTAAACAAAGGCGTATTGTGGACTGCACTTACTGCTGCAGTCACTGATGTGTTATTGCTATGTTGATCGAGATGTTATAAATATTTCCCTGGGCAGGATGTTACATTTTGAGACAATTTACTGCTCTTCAATTTATATTCTTGTGAACCACCGTGGATTTGATAATGTTGATTTTTTGTTTATTGTGGGAAAAGAAACCAAAACTGGCGAGTTAGTTAAATGAATGAATATGAATATCTGCATATTTAAGTGTTTTTTTATTCCTGGCAACTCAATAGGTAGACTGATTTCTGTATTTATATCATAAACCAAGGCGCCCGACAGCCGTCACATTTTATAAATAAGAAAAAAAAAACGTTGAAATATGATAATTCAATAGGGTAGATACAACGATTTCTAACGTGCGACCAAAGACCACGGAATTAATATGAGTGCATGACAATACCTACTATCCGACCTATGCTGATTCATTTTCTGAGAGAAGAGACGAGAAAGCAATGGGGGTTTCGGAGGGGGGGTCGGAAGAATCCCTTTTGGGGGGTAAATGTCTCCCCTGGGTAAATTTTTATCTAGGTATACGAATGTTTCATGATAAAAAGTCCACTTTCTCAGAAAAAGAGCTCCCTTTTGGAAATTGCTGGTTACAGGCCTGGGTGTACTACATGTATACTAGCTCTGTAGATAGATTGATAAATAAATCGAAAATATATTGACGGTAGACGATCATCTTCTATATACCCATAGATTTAGACTAAGGTGAAAACATGACTGTTCAGTGCATTATCATAAGTATGATAATGCATTCTCGCCTCGGTGAAAATATCACGGTGTCATATGTGAATGAGCCCTATCCGAGATGAGATTCAACTTTTTGCCTAGTGATGGTTGCATAATTATTTCACCTTGACTTAATTCAGTGCGAAAACGGCATATTATTTTATCGATTATTTTGCTCAGGCTTCTCCTGTCTCCTGACGATGATGGATAGACATGGGATAAAGCATATGCTTAAAACCTTTTATTTTCCAAAATCGATGGGTTTGTCACACGCACACTGGAAAACGTTGTAAAAAGCGTCACGCCTGTCTGTGCGTCTGTCTGTCTTTCAATCTTGACATGTCTAAAGAACAAAGGAAGGGGACCTGAAAGGAGTAACGACATGTCAACATTCGAAATTATAACTTAGATTTTACTTCAATTAAAACAAAAAAAAAAAAAACAACTCTTCCGTGACCAGAAATATGAAAATAAAATCAAATTATCAATCGTCTCTTACCATCCCTTCCAATTATATTTTGACGATCGGTGTTATTATGCGCCACAATTAGAAACATATACATATAAAATGTGTAATGGTTACCAAAAATGGAACACGTGTGAACTTACGAGGTGATTTAACGTTGTATTAATTTACAATTTCAGGTTCGTTTTGAGGACATTATTGCAGAACCGGACGACTCAGTATACAGCTTTGACAAGGTCTGGATCCTGAGCCACAAGGTAGGATATTGTGTATGCTAGTCAGTGAGAATGTATTATTTGGAAGAAACTCTGTATTTTCTGTAATTTCTGCACTACATACCTGTACTAGTCTACGTTGCAATTACAAATAAATAATAATTAAAAAGCAAATTATAATAAGAAATAGAATATCACAATAAAGAAAGGAGGGAATAACAGGTCGGTTGGATTATGTTTTCCTGTTCGTACCCTGAATTTCAAAAGTTCAGAAGAGACTGGACACTCACCTCTCTACCACTGAGGAGTCTGGAAACGCACCTCTATATAGGCGGGACATTAATGACAATATTTGGGCGAGTTCCATTGCCGTCTAAAACACAGGATGCCTGTTTGAGATTCAACAAATGTATTTTTATTATAAGAGATCCTTGAATTGACTACAAGATCTGTGTTACATACATGTATAAATATGTGGTTTGTGCAATGTGTGCGTACCTGCTGTTCAATTTATAGTTTTAGCACTATGAGAAAACTATTACACAGCATGCGATGCATATTTCGCATTCACTTAGAAATTCCTGAAGTAGCTGCATCGACATATATCGCTATGGTTGTAGTCCCACACTTTCCATTAGATATCACACTCAGAGCTACTGAGACCCACACGAAAATCACGGCTTTAGGGCATAATACATTAACATTTCACTTTTCCATTAATCGTGAAGCGTGAATCGTGATCCTGTATTTCCATTACGAAAGTGACACAAAAACTAGAGCTAGTTTATCCTGGTACATCTTAATTTTACCAACGGTCTTGGATACTGTGTAGCTTGTGATTGGTCATTGGGTAAAAATTTGAAATTTCCAGGAAAAAATACGATTGTGTTGTATAAAGTCATAATTACGCTCATGGCTGGCCTGAAAACATTTTCCAGGTGCACTTGAATGCTCTAGTAAGGCCACAACCGCATGCTGCTACACATCATCGTAATCATGTTCGCCTGAGTTACACATTCCGTTATAAGGAAAATGAAAACAATGCCGGCACGCAGTGCAGAATCCATGCGTTTGTTCCGCACATTGCGTTTCACGAAGGCCAAGTCTTTTTATACATACGAGACTATTTATAAAACATAAAGAAATGCCTTTGTTTTCCATCATGTTTATAGAACTAGTTTTTTGTGGTCAATTTTTAAAGGTATATAAGGTATCATTATAGAAGACAGCTGGAAGAAAAGGTCACGACTTACTGGACATTGCCACTTAGCACTGACAAGCGTGAACTTCACGCTTATTTGGGCCCTATCTGAATTGATCACGAGTTTATATATCAAAATCTTCAGCTGCGTTGGGCCGTCCAGTCTGTGCTACAGTAAGCCAAGCAAGTCAATTCCATGTTTTCCAATAGCCATCTCTGTTGCAATTAATGCCGCTTAACATGCAGCGGCACCTGTGAACGCATCAAAAGCGACCTAATGAGACTTGATGCAAACGAGGCTTAAAAGGTCTGTAATCAGAGCGACTAAATGCACTGCCCACGCTCCACGCTTCTGATGCTGTGAGCGTATTTCCTATTCCTTTATAGGAATATCACAAGACAATCATAACTGGTAAATTGCAAATGCAAATTTTGTAATAGACTCACTTCTACAGTAGCCTGCTAGGGTACCCCCTGTGGTTAGAAAGTACTTGCTGTCATCGTCCACTCGAAATGAAGCTACACAGGCCTGGATATATGTATCACAGTGCCCATAACACTGACTAGGGACCACACGGGTTCACAGTTTATACACCCCATTTAGAGCTGGGTCAGTGTTTATGCCCGGTACCGTAGGTTCCGTTTTTCTACAAAAAGCACAAATGGTCTAATTTCTACGTCGTCCTAGACCATCAGGCACGAAACCCTATCAGGGTATTACAGTACTTTCTTGATACAACAGAACCGAAGCTATTCCCCATCTGAACACGTGTTTTCAAGAGAACTAAAATAGTTTGTAAATTAACGTAGTTTCAGTCTTAAGATGGGTATTTGTAGTGAGCCCTGGGTGCAGTGTCCTTTATCCAAAATTTAAAAAGAAGAGCCCAGGAACAGGAGAGACCTTACGTAATTTTTGTCACCAAGGAATTGCTCTCGCTCATTAGTACGTGGTCGGTAATACAAAATATTATTAGAATCTTTTCCTAAGATACCAGAAGTGTTTTGTACCTATGCGGCATATCAAATCAGTCATGTTATCAAGGCTCTTTGGTGAATTGAGGTTCGAAACGTCATGTCCCAACGGTAGACTACACGTTTTGTCTCTTTAGGTATGGTTTTACTTTTGATCAGCATTACAAAGATACAATGAAAAACTCTACATGTAGATGCAAAGTCTGTCTAGCAGATTTGAAGGATTGTTATTCCTCCCTTTATATTCCAAAGAAAAGTAAGTAAAATGTGCATTTTCTCAGTTTCACCAGATTTGAGCCACAGAACTGATATTTTGTCAGAATATAACATCCTTTTAAGCCCAGTTGTATAGCAAAGGTTCCAATCCTCCTTAGCTTTACAGTAAGTTATTGCATTGGGCGTTAATTCCGGTAGAAGCGCACAATTCCAGCGAGCATAGACTTTGTCACCATTTATTGATGAGATTGCAACGGTTACTTGGTCCAAAGTCGTTATTTCTAAGAGTAATAAAACTGTCATAGTGATGTAGTATGTATGTCTAAAACATATTTGTACAAGACCCTGAACGATCTATTAAAAAAGAAAACATGTCGGAAATGCTGGGATATGTCATATGAAACGTGTGAAGCCAAGTCTGTCAGTAAAACATAATTCATCTAATTGTTTGAAAATACGTGAACGGGCCTATAAAATTTGCAAACACTTTGATAATGAATGTTCTTTTTGTCTTTCTTGCAATTATTCCTTAATTTCTAAGGCGAGTTCGGTTAAACTCGATAACACTTCTTTGCTTTCTTGCCTCTTGAAATTAAGTGGATTGAATCACAAGACGTAGCTCGCAGAATACATGCAGTTATCACGTACAGCACCACAGGCTTATGTATATGTACATATATATATATATATATATATATATATATGTAGATGGAATATATGAATATAAGTTAGATTAAACTATAAGCTTTGTTTTCCTTTGTAGATAAGAGAAAATGGCTCCTTGACATTATTAGTACGCAAACCGCCCCTTCAGATTTTAACAAAACGTTGCATTCACTCACTCACAAAAAACATTCGCGTGTGCGCTTTAGAATGAATCGAATTCTATCTATCAATGTCAAATAACCCATTACAAAATTCAGAAAAAAACTACTAATATGCACAATCGCTTGGATGATTACACGTCTATATATGTGTGTGTGGCTATTTGGCCAAGCAGACCAAAGTAGATATGTTAGACTGGAATACATTTGAACATCGCCATATCGCAAATACAAATCTATTATCCCCCAGGATGACATGAATATGGATTTTAAGATTAGATTGCTTCAGAGAGCTTTGTGTCGGTGGATGCGTTTCGGCATTAAAAGAAGATATAACAGATATTTGCACACGTTGCAGCAGAAATTAGACGTGTGGGCTAGCATTTGTGTTTGTGGAAATACCTTTTTCAGAATATTTACGGAATGGGAAATTCATAGGCTGTAAATCAATTGTGGTGCTAGCACTGGGATACGGGGAGTGCACCAACCGTGTCCGAAGTGCCGCACGCCCCTGGCATGGTATAATAATATAACATTGAAATAATATACCCAACCACGCCCATTGATTTTCTCCTTTCTCAAATGGCAAATTCATCGCATACATAGGGTTAGTTTTGATTAAACTAATAACCGTGGATTATATATTTAAACCTGAGTTTTAAAAATGGCAATATGTAGCTTTTTATAATGACTAAAACATATTTAAACAAGCATGCAAACGCCACATCACATTGGTTGCTGTTCATCAAAATCACTTTTGTTCAAGAAGTTTCCCTTAATTCTTCTCCAGGTTTTCCATGGGGCAAAGCTCTGGTGTTACCGCATCTTCTCCCTGGTGCTCGGTCTCCCATTGGCCTGCTGCTGGGGTGTCTACTTCGCCTGCCTGTCTTTCTGTAACATTTGGTGCTGGATTCCCGCGCTGAAGGCGTACGACATTGAGATGGGCTGCGTGCGCAGAGCCTGGTCAACATACCTTGGGGCCATCGTGGCACCGTGTTTTGAAGCCGTTGGCAAGATATTGTCTGGTATTAGAGTCACACACATCAACCAGAATTGATAGGGGCGTGCAATCAAATACTAGTACTCCTCTGGGATGATTTCATTAATTTTGTAGAAACGGTGTCTAGAAGCCACGTTGTATAACACATATTCTGCAGTGACAGTTGGCATTGAAAGCTCCAAGACAAATTTCTCTAGATACATGCAGGGAATTATGTTAGTTTGATTGTGACATAAAACGTGTATGTCTTTGAGAGCGGTATTTTAGAAAATGTATCTTACAGATATCTCATAAAATAAATGATAGTATATTTTGGCTCTAATAATGATATTTTCAGTCAATTCATTTTCAGTCAATACAACGATTGCTTATTTTATCATCACGTGTCACATGAAGATTAAGCGTCATTATTATCCAGATCGGGGCTCATGGCAATCATGTTGTTCTGCTTCCGTAAAGACGTCAGCTTTATGTAATCAAAAGTTGTAAACCAAAGAGGTAAGACAGGCTCATACGTGTGTTGCAAATATCTCATGTATCTGGAAATACTACAACATATATGGATTTTGTACAGTTTTCACCTTTAAGCATATTTCATTATTTCTGATACTTTCGGTTTGTAATGGGTATACAGCGCAGTTGCGAGATATATAGAACCTTTCTAAATTTTATTCCACATATAATTATTCTACTATAATTCATACTGTAACTATGAATGCAACACGAGGTATATTTTGAAAGTGCGTATATTTTTTATTATTTCTATACATATACATGTATGTAACCAAAAGCATACATATATTGAATTTTGTATTTTAGTATAGAACCTAGATTTTAGTCTGAGTTAGATAAACATTTATCTGTAATTCTGTATTATTTTATTATTGGGAATATTTCAAATAAACTCATACTCTTTACTGATGTTTGTAATAAGTTGTTGGGGGGGGGGGGGGCACATCTAGTGGAGCTGTGGTTTATTTGGAACGCTTTTCAAGTGTTCGGATTCCATTTCAAACACGTTCACAATTGGTGCAATTATTAATTCTCCAAATTAATATAAGGACTACCCTTGAGTAATTTACACCCGAACCATCTGGAGCTTCTCTCAATGCAGCACGAGACATCAGTAGAAAAACCACTGTTAGATCCAGTGCTGTACTATAAAACCTCTCGTGGGATAGAATCGCAATTAACTAATAGCGTATTCTCTTACTTTCTCATCATCAGCGGTGTGATTCCGAATGGAGATAATTCAAGACAGCTATATAATCCAATTGTTTCTATATGCATTTATGTTGCGTCTTGCTAAACGCAACTTGGTTATGTTTGCACATTCATCAGTTATTTCTGAGGATTATTTACAGAGACTGATCAAAGTGATTTTCTTTCAATAGTTCGACCAAGCGTAAGTGCTCGGTATGAATGCCATTATACGGATAAATATACCAACAGCATCGTGTGAAACCCCGATGGTCCGTTTGGTAAACAAAATCTCGACAAACGAGTCGACGGGGGACTTGAAGGCAGCACCATTTGTTGGTGCAAGTGGTGGCGTGACTCTCTACGTTCCAGTGAGGAAATCTTAGGTACATGTATTATATATATGCCATTGCATGTATGTGAATCTACATTTTACCAAAAGGGGTCACTGGTGTAGGCAGAGGGTGTCGGGCGTATAATCTATGAAATAATTTTGTATTGATTCTATCCCTAGACATGCATGCTGCTTGTCGCCTAATATCACCAGGTCAAGCTTGGTGGATGCAAATGATCCCTTTTTTCACTGAGGTGAATCTATTATAGAAGGGAAAGACTGACAATTCGCTGAAGGATATAGTCTCAAAAATGCTAGTGGAGTGAAGTATAATGTCAATGCTATTAATGTTGTTTTGCTTTTTGGGGGGATAAACCATTTATGTATTTTCTGTTGCTTTTCAATATACATCCAAAATATTGTGTTGTATTCGCCGTTTTTTCATAAAGAGAACTTTGCCTATCAGAAAGGTAGAAATTAATATATACATACATGTATGCCAGTTAAATAAATGGAACTATCCGGTACATACAGGTAATAGCCGCAAACGAATACTGCAATTTCATTTTTCTTTTATTTGACAAGGTGGCATATTTAGACAATGACCTTATGGTAACGTTGTGGATTGAGTATAGTAAAAATGGCATCGTGTCTTCTCTAACACAATCCCGTGCTAGTGAATTGGCACTTTCGTTCTACGTAACTTTCAATACATGTATAAGGTTGGTAAGCCTGCTCACAGGTAGTCAAATGCAATGGTTGGCCAAGTATTTGTTTTTAATTTCATTATCTAGCCAATAATGAATTCAGCAAATCCGAATCACTGCCTTGAGATGGAATTGCATCATGTCTTATCGCAATAAATACTTAATTCTTAGCTCGAGGCTTCCGCGCGGAAAGTGGGTGAACTGTATCTCAGTTATGTAGATCAGGTGATCGTATTGTGAGAAGTGTTCAGGTAGGACCATGCAAGGTCAGTAGACGACGGAGAATAAGGAATCCCCATTGCACACTGCTCCAATTTCCACGAGAACGCCGACAAAAGGGCACTGAAAACGACAACAATCTGCTGTAAGTATTGCATTGACGGTGTAAGATTACACTGTTACCTTTACAATGGCCACATTTGTCAAAAAAGACACATTTGCCACTTGAGGCATAACGACCACGGAGGTACATGTACAAAGACCTGTATCTTTTTAACGTGAACTATCAAACCAGAAACGCTTTACCTTAAAAGTCCGAAATAAGCTTTATGTTAAAATAGTTTTTGTTATTTTCAGAAGAAATAAAGAATTAGTAAATGGCTTATTCCTGCTGCTCAAACGTCTGAATGCAGACAGGTCTTTGCTAGGTACATAACTATATAACTGCAGCACGCACCTTATAAGCATAATTTTATTACTAACGGAATATTTTACTATTTTCAAAGCACCAAAATACACTTAGTACTGTCCATCAATGGTCTTATCCGAAAACTACAAATGATTCCGTAGTACATAATATAGCAACCAAGAAAGAAAACAAACGAACATATTCCATGGCAATGTTTAATTCTCTCGACTTCGATGTCTTTGATTTCATTTCCATCCCCTTCCTTGATATTACAATTTGCATATGAAGCTTTGCATATATGAAACTTTTGATTTTAAATGGTGAACCTTAACTCAACAGCGATTGTATGGGCATATAGGCTTATATTTCGTGTTTATGTAACTACAAAATTTAGTATTGATTGGATTTGTTTAGTTAAATGTGAAATGTATACCGACATTTTAGTTACTGTCATGATTTTACAGTGCTTTACTTAACTTTAAATCTCCTCCTTTCATTTTAGTGACGCTTACACGTACCTACCTGCAAAGAGACTGGATGCAACATCCGCCAAAGAAGATTCGTGTTTGACAGCGCCTGCACTCTTACCTAGATTTTCTCGTTTGCCGAAGTTTATCTCCTTAAGCTATAGAAGCTTCTTGTTATTTGAAGGGTTTTTATATGGAATATGATATTCGTTGGTGGTTTTAATATTCTGCCTGAAAATGTGACTCAAACCGAAAAGCCAATTTATACATTTTTGAGCGGAAAAATAGGTGTTAATGGAAATGGACTTAATTCATAATATTTGTCAATCCCGTAAGTTACTGCGTTTATACTCTACGAGTGTGACATTCCCTAAGTCGTACGTATGCGGTACTCTATCTGCCCATAGTGTTTTAGTATTATTCCCAGAACCTGAAACTTCACTTTTGGAGATATTATTCAACGGAAATAATGCCTATACAAACATAACCTTGCTTGAGTGATCATAAAAAGACAGAAAAATTGTTATTGCAAAAATAGCATGGGTTGTTCTAATAGAGTAGTGCATATTGTACGATCGGTTTTCTGTCTGACGGTAAAATAGTGTGGGGAAAATCTGCAATTAGAAACTTCGCTGTCTTTAAAATCAATTTAATATTCTATCACGTTATATTACTTTGAAAGCAAAATTTCGCATCTCATTGCGTAAAAACGTAGATGAATGCATAGATTGTGTGTTCAGTAGAATAGAACGAGATGGGATGTGTATTTGCGATAACCCAATAACACTGTCATCTCAGTTATAACACCTCAAATATTACATCTTTCTGATACTGAAAATCGCCCACGCCATTGCAGAATTATCCGCACTTATTCAAACGATATTTCTAAAAATGTGAATGTGCGGTTGTGGCGCATATGCTTAGAATATTTTTTTTCTGTTTTCTGTGTTTTGGTGCCATGTGCCCGATTAAAGTGACACACCCATGTTTAGTGTTGAGAGTGGGTCAAAATGTTCGTATGGTTTAAAAACGATGCAGCCAGGTGTGGGGTAGACACTTCTCTCCTTAACCATCTATTATTGCAGAATGAGAATATACACTGTGTGTTGTGTACATGCTAAAATGTTCCAACTTGGAATACAGAATGGTTGTCGAAAAGTGATTTGGAGGGAATGTTTTGTTATGTCGACAGCTTTTTTCAATCTTGTCCAAATAGATTTCAAAACAAACTGATAAGAAATTTACAGAAAAAATTAATTGCATTATCATTCATGCTGATATTTGGTACACTTTTGCTTAATACTTACTGCAATCGCTCATTCAATATGGAATTTATGAAGTTATCATCAAGAAGTATTTTGTATCTCAAACCTATATTATATCAATATTGTATTAATGATTACATTTTGATTGATTTGAATTTTTGCAGTCAAAAGTTTGTATGTCAGCATTTTATTTAGGGCAGTGCAAAGAATCTGTCACATTTAAGTTAGATATGATGGACCTTTGCTTTTGTTAAAGAAACACTTGACAATCCACAATTTAATGTTCTTAAATGCCTTGCTTTTTTGTAACGCTCTGACATTGTTACTTTTGCATTGTTACTTTATGTATGAAAATCATTGCTTTAATTGTTTAATTTCATTCAGACAATAATAAACGCATCATTACATTCGATCGTTCAAATTTTCAAAATGTATGGCATATTTTCTTCACCACTCCTACCATTCGTTTTATATTTCTGTAGTCCGTAATATGCCGTGTTGCTGCTATGTTTTTTTTTCTTTTTGCAAAAAAGAATTTACTGGGACCCAGAACCAAGCGGATTCGAACCCGAGACCTCTTGTCTCTGAGGCAATCGCGCTATCCACTCCCCTAAGTCTTTCCACCCTCCCTCCTCGGGTAGACTTTCTTCTAATAGTAACCGAAAGAATTGCCCAAATGCCCTACGCTTATAGTAATTTCCCAAGTAATTGACCGAGGATTATAACTCCAACTGATTGGTTATGTCTTTGCCAATGAAAGTACTAAGACAGTGTGCATGTTTGGAAATAATTCATTAATAGCAAAATCAATATGTATTCATTCATTTCAAAAGCGTCTCTCATTAAAGCTTGGTTGATATTCACAAATAAAATGTCAACAAAAGTACTCGATTAAGGTTCATTTTATCAAAATTAAATTTTGAAAAAGCACGGAACTTTTTAAGCATTTACTTTTGAAAGGCAATGGCTGGTCTAGTTCCAACTTAATCACCAACATAAAATGAACATGCAAAAACCAATAATTACTCGACATGGTACAGAATTTTTAAAAGTGCTCTCTTTCAAAATACAAAGGGCTCTTTACATTAGTTTGATATGAAAAATATTGACCGATAATAGGAGTGCCCTTACATGTGCAATTTGTGAAACGTGGACAAAATTAATAATCAAATGATGTATAAACGTTACAGTAAAATGGGGATAAAATACTTCACAAATTTTATTTAGAAAACACAGTATATAACACGTGCAATGATTAACTCCATTCTTAATCTATTCCTCTCACGGAAAGGAAACTAACACCCCATTTCCATAGATTTTTAGATCGATCTATCCCTGTGGGGAGTTTCAATAGATTACTGTCAGCTTGGCCGGCTTAAGCGTCTGTCCCGCCTACTAAAAGCTGTAAGGGGGTAATTAACTATGGTGCCCGCTCGGCTGACTGCAATTTAGCCTGAACCCCCAGAGAGTTAGGGCGATCTAAAACTTTATCTTTAGATCGATCTAAATCTCTGGGAAAGCACCCTAAGCACTCTCTTTGCACTGGAATAAAGATCCATGGTAGGTGTAGTATGCCAAAGAACAGCAGGATTTGGAAACTTTGAAAAAATTCAATCACAGGCCCCTAATTTTTACTCAGAAGCTCGATTTTGTTTAGCATGTTAATGTCACAAATATGTTATCTATACTTTACGATAACGCGTTTCAAATATTATTTTCTACCAGCCTATATTTATGAAAATGGGTAGTATTAAACGCACGATTAAGTGTTTTTCGAGTTATTCGGATTCTGACGATAATATAATACAACATAAAAATGTTTATATCCCATTTTATGATCTGTAACATTTGTATTCACCACATCGGATTTCCCTCAAAAAAACTATTTGATCGTTTTTAAAATAAAATTATCGATTGTGGTTTTAACAATGACTTTTTTCTCAACAAGGCAGCAAGTTCCCACGCTACAGGTTATAATATCCATTTTCTATCCGAAAACAGAAAACAAAACAAGCGATTAATCAAACAATAAGCGTTTCTAATTTCCTAGTTTTTGGGTCACTCTTTTATTGGAGAACGAGTGGTGCATCGTGCATTGTATGCCTTTGGAATCAAAAGATAATAGCAATGTTTCCGGAGTCCACAGTGAGTACGAATATTTTTGGTTCTGCTGGGATCAAATTGACAAATAAACTCTGGCAATTAATATAAAAGGGTTGACGTAACTAAATAAGAAAATAAATAAATAAAATAAATCATTTAAGGTCACATTGTCAACTTATCAGTAAGCTGATTTAAAAATGAATTTTTCATAAGATTAATACCTTAATGCTGCGCTTACATCTTTAAAGATTACTCGCCAGGATAGAATTAAAACGTACAATTTTATGAAGTTAATCATGAAAATGTCCAAAACATACATAAGTGTTTTCGAGGTTGCTAGAATATTTTAGTAAACTTGTTATTTCTTGATAATCACTTCTGCCAACATATAAAAAAATATCAAATTGAGCTTAAAGATATTTTTTCAAGACTGTCTGGCAATCTGTCCATAGCTATGCGTACTTTGTTCTCACCAGCCTACATGTACAGGTATATCAGTAAAGTCAAGTCAACACTTCATGCCTTGCTGAAAAATATTACAAACAGTAACATTTTACTAAGTACAAATGCATATTAAGTCCCCATGCATAAAAGTATAATAATGATTAAAAGAAGACATGTCTAAAGGCATAGGGGGTGATATTCCTTATCGAATGGAAATAAATAGAGTTTTGTAACCGATAACCATTTAGTCTTTAATATGCCACTTTTCAAATATTATATATTTATTTGTGAAATACCTCATGATTGGTAAAGCAATGATCATCAAACACTATATAGAAAATACATCTGTATAGCGTTTTATTCAGAAACAGTGAAAATTCGCCAAAATCCGTTCAAATAATATTTTGTGTCGTCAATTCGCCCCTATATATGCCTTAAAGCTCTATCTGTCACATAAACCAGTCTAACTTTACTTTATCTCACAAAAACCATGGATTGCTACATTTTATTTCATTTGTAAAACTATACCAAAATTAGTAATGGGCATACATGTACATGAATATATAACTACAGGTGTACGTGTACCGTGTTCTTTAATTCGGAAATGGAAGACTATACCACTATACATAATGTTTCTACGTGTGTATACCATGTCATTTCATCCGGTAACCAAATGCCAATATTTTGAACAAGCCACTCCACAACTTTCTTTACCTCCATTACTATTTCCACGTCAAACTTTAACTGTTACAGTTGCTAATACTTTTATATGCACTAACGGAGGTCTAATAGATAACATGTGCGAAGGCATTTTTCATCCCCATGGAATATGGGCTGTGAACTTTTGTAGACGAAGCAAAATGTTACGTCAGGTAAATATCGGGGAATGGCCAAAACCACTGACAGCAGGCGCACATTTAAATGAATCACAAATAACACATCTTCAAATTCCTAATAATAGTAAAGAAAAACCATTATTTTGGATAGTTTAAAACCTGTATACTTAGTTCCTACACTGCACTGCATCCATTCCCTTCTGACTCGACCGGAACTGAAGGAAGTGGCATCTCTCTCTAGAGGGTAAGTTCAATTAGATGGGGGGAGAGGGAGGTGTGATAAATTTGTCACCTTTTTAATAAACACTCACCATAATCTGGCAGATGAAACTGCATTTATAATGTCCTAAATTGAAAATAAATTGAACGCATCTGTGTTCAATATATTTAAAAAAATTTACTCAAAGGAGGTAAATCTCACAACCTTGTCCACCCAAAATTGAAGCGACATTATGTAGGTCACTATGAGTAGTGTTTGCCATGTTTGACAGATCAGACTGTACTGTAGCGCCATCTTGAGATGTAAATAAGCAATTATCGTCTCTACTGCAATTGGTTGAGCTGAACAAATTGTTTCAGATTTATGAAGTTAATTCAAGAAATGAACACGCAGGAAATTATTTGTAAATGTACAAAGTGTAAACATTTTTCTCTGTATAAAATGCACTTGGATACCGATACTTCTTTCAAATATAAAAATGGTGATTAACTGTAAGTTAAATTGGAACGGGACTTTAAATAAAAACTGACAAATATAAGAGTAACATTACGCCATTACACGTTAATGGCCCGACCTTTTCAATTGGAAAATATTTTTGATCTTTCAGATACATCCTTTAGGAATCACTAAAAATATTTCTGTTTAGCAGTTTTGGTGCTTTTACTATAAAAAGTATAACTATAAGTTAGCCTGCTTTTCAATGTAGTTGCTATCTGTACATGTTCGAGGACTGGTCATCGTATGACTATGGTGGCAATCAGTCAGACGGTGGACCTATCATCTGCGGTTACAAATCATCTACAGCTGTCAAAGAAAGAAAAACATTATGATCGGTTAAATGCAGCTTTATATCCTTTCAAAGCAGTGATGCAATGATTGACAGGATTACGAATGTTTAGAAGCCGAGAAAAGGTTATAGGCGATAGTTTGCTATCTATGGCTTATATATGTGTGCTTCATAACTGCCAGGTTTGGATTTTTGTCGACATTCATTTGATCTCCAGTACCTTTAAACAATGTATATATGTCATTATAATCAATTAATATTATCATATTTTTATATACTAAAATCTAAACTTTAATATCTAAGGTAACGATTCAGGCAGCGAGTAGTTGACTCCTTTAGATGAAAACAACGAGGTACTTAACCGTGTACGTTACCTTTCCCTGTTGTTTTTCGCTCTCTCCATTGCGGCCATCACGGCATCATGAACCATGAAATATATAAAATCATCACCAAACTTGTCACTAAAGTTGCTTTTCTGTAGCATATCTCTGATTTGGGCTGAAAAATATATAAAGTAAATTGAATCTTAGTGAACAGTGCTAAATGATAAACACCTTTACTTTGAGTCCAAGAGCACTACAAATATTAACCAATCGGAGTTTACTGTTCTAGAACTAGCTAAATCTGAGCAATGTGAAGAAGATATAGCAAGAGTAGGCCTATGTGATCAAGCATAGTTGACTACACACGGGGTTAACTTCACTTTATTCAAGTACCAGTAGAGTTCTTTACTTACGCTAGATCTACAGGTATAGTGGAAAGCGAATCAGTTTTCTGGGGTTTATAATTATTGCGTGATTAATATTCTGCGTTTTTTTTTTTTCCTCTACCGTATGTCAAATTTATTCTAATTTCAGACCGGTTATCAACCAATCTAGGTATAAAAAACTTTTTTCAAAGAAGAAATAAACAGAAGGATTTCGGGATTCTTAAAATGCTTTCAACTCCACAATCGTCGGTGAAAAAGCCTTTGTCACTAACAACGGCCACAAAAATTACTGAAAATTGTTTTGCGTCCACATTAAAGTTTTCGTACAAGCGCATGGCCCACCTACCTCTACACATAGCAAGCAGCACACAGATGTTGACTTTCTTGTATTCAGACATAACCTGCAAAGGCACATGAGATTTTTTTGTAAAAACACAGGTGAGTATCCTGATATAAAATCCATGCTCCTCAAACGGCACTTGTGTATCATCTGTGTTAGTTTCCCTACCATTGCGGTGTCAATGACTTGATGTACTGATGTGGGACTTGTGTAATTTTCAATAAACTCAATACAAATTTCATAGAAAATAAATATTCATTCCTATAAAACGTACACTCGTGTGCATATAATATGCTTGTATTAGCACAGAATTCAAGGTACACATTTGAACAACATGTAGTTTTTTATGCCCATGCGTTGACCGTATTATGTACCGGTAGTTGGACGGATATTCAAGACACCAACTAAAACCAGTGGTCTGGTTTTATAAAAACCTGTAAAAAGAAGAGACTGTTTGTGTTCCTTTATTTTTAAGCAATAAACGAACCCCCTCCACATACCAGCCACACACTGTGTGTGAGAGAGAGAGAGAGAGAGAGCAACCATTTTACCTGTTTCAGCACCTTAATACCAACGTCATCTATAAACGTCATAGCTGAGCAGTCAAGTATGATGTAATTGATCGGAGGTTGCGCCACCCTGTTGCCAACCCTCTTCCCAGAATTTTCTGTGAGGTGCGGTATTGTCGTTGCGACGTCCAGTACGAGTTCCTCTGTCGACTGACCAACACTAAGACCCTGGAAATGACCATTTACGTCCTTTGATATGTAACGTTCAAGGTACACTCCATGGGTTCGAAATTCCCCCAAATGCTTATTCTGGGTCATCCACAGCTTCATATAAAACCTTTCATACGCTTATTTTAGGTCATCCACAGCTTCTTATAAAACCTTACATACGCATTAAACTGATTTAACCCCTTAAATAGGGAGTGCAGAGAGGTATAGATAAATAACTACGAGAAAACTGCTTATTTTCCCAGGAAATTCCATTTTAGTGGGTAAATCTCATGGAGCAAACCTTTCATTAAATGTAAAGTTATTAACTCTAATATTTGACACTGACGGGGGGATTCAGAAGTTTCGTCCTCATACCAAGGACATCTTCAGGGATCTGTCACTACAAGTGACACTGCTGGTGGTAGGAATAAGAAATCAGGTCGCCCCTTTGACTTGGATGTGTTGGAAATGATGGAATGTTTTGCAAATTAGAGATGTAATTTTTAATATTAATTTCTCTTTGATTATTGTCGCAAAATAAATAATAAATGATAAACAGTTTTGAAATTATGAAAGTGGAATCAACTCTTTGAGCGATGTCGGTTAGAAATACGTATTCTGTATAACAGAATTGGGCAGAATGACAGGCCACGCGTACCCTAATGACGTAGAAACTGGTGTTTGCAGGTCAATTTGGCTCTGTCTGCACATTTGAAGGGTGCCAATACGCGACTTAAAGCAAGAGTGTGTGTACTAAAACGTTTGGTCTTTTTCGAATGGCTAACCTTTTTATAACCATTTCACAAGATAAAAAAAAAAAATAGTTCACCGTATCTTACACGTTGTGTCTGGTCATCTTCCCCCTCCTTCGCACTCTTGTCTTCACCTCTGTCCTGTGACGTCATCAAAAGTCCAGGGTCACATCCGGTGGCTGAGTACAGCTTGTGACTGAAGCGTTCAGCGTTTGCGTAGTACAGGGAAGATTCAAATCGGAATATCTTGATTCCAGGGTCTTGTATGGTCTAGGTGTAAAGAATATGTAGGTTTAAATCGATATGGCTACCCGATAAAAGTGGTAATTTGAAAGCATATTTCAGTCTTATGCACATTCTTCTGCATTTTCTATGTCGAGGTTAGCACTACAGGGTATGGCAATTTCAATAGAAATTGTATAAAAATAGATTTGATCCAATTTGCTCATTATTTACGAGTTAAATAGTTATGGATTTTTTCATAATTATTATTAAATTATCCATTATATGCTTATCAAGGATTTAACCCCCCACTCCCCAACTCTACCCAAATTATACACCATGTAGACAGTAATACTTACATTCTCATAGGATTTGGTATCCACGTATATTTCTGAATTCGGGACTCGTCCTAGCACAGATGACCTCGGCCTAAAATATAATTTCATGAAAATATGCAAATATACATACATTCATTGTATCTATCTATGCATGGGTTTACAAGAATACCCAACTCATTTTCATTTCTTGAAAATTTGGTACCTTTGGTTGCTATTTTCTTTTGGTACATGATAAAAAAGATAAAAAAAAGATAAAGATAACAATACATTCTGAGTACTTTAATGTAGCGACCCTCGTCACTGGGACACACTGTACAAAATGGCATGATTACCACTGAGTTCTAAACACAACAGTCACGAGAGAGAATCCAACTCCAACGATCAGACCCCAGTCCACGTTCAGTAGCACTACGGCCAGAAACGTAACAGTCCAGATAGCCTAGAAGATAAGAACAGGATACCAAATTAACAAAATTAATAATGGCGGATATAGCGGAGGCACAGCGCCACGTGTTCCTCTTTAAGTCTCAGAGGTACATGCCATGCATCCCTTCTGTAGAATCAGTGATTAAATGAAAAATAAATGACGGGCGAAACTTAAAAGAATCAAGGTCTTTTCCATCCTGTTGTCCTAAACTATGCACTTGTGACATTTTTCGAACGGATCAAGGCAGGTCTTTTCTTGCCCCCCCCCCTTTAATCCAGATCCACAACTGATCGGTTATGTACACGGTAACACGATTATTTCTAACAGTGAATATAAAACTGCAGTTGCGTGAACCTTAGACATGATCACCATAGACGGAACCTCACAGCGCCCCGAAGGAAAAAAAACAATTAAATGACATGCTCCATGACAAGTTAATCGATCAATGCAAAGACTATGACGGCGAATAATGGTATATTTTTCTCTAACGTATATATTCTTTACTTGTTGAGTTCGGGGTTATCCGATTATCCGAGGAATATTGCCATGTGTCAAAAGATGAAATTACGTCCAATGTGTCAATAGTAACTACAATATAAGTGGCAATACTAATTGCGCTAGAAGTACCAAATAGTGAAGGTGGTATGGTGTATTGTGTTTGGTGTGACTGCGTGCATTATTTTTTGTAGCACAACCGTTAAAGTAATTATGTCAGATCCCTTACAAAATCAAATTTTGAAATCCTCCAGAGTCTCCTTAAATCTTTGACCTGCAGGAACATGCCTTTCAGTGCCACGATGACGATGGAAGCAAGAACACACTGAAATGAAATATTGTTGCTGATAGTTTATATCAATCTTTATACCTTTGTCAAAGCATTATTGAAACGAGTTGCATGTCTACCTGTTGGAGAGAATATTTTTGTCATTTGAAATATTCTCGCTGTACTAAGTAAAACGATACTTTTGAAATATTTGAAATGAAATTACTCAACGATTTAGGGTTAAATACAAGTAAAATTACATTAACAAAGGAGCAGACAAAAATAAATACTTACTCTTGGAAGTGTCCTAAAAAGTGAGCCAGCAAATAGTATGACAATAAATATGAATAAACAGGAAACCAAGCTTGCTACCTGAAATCACATTTCTTGACACATTCATACATGTATGACAAATGTGTTGAATGGAGTAAAAAATAATTTAAGTCACTGCCTAAAAAGTTATGTCGCAAAATGCCCCTTTCTCAAAATTTGCCTAGAAATGGAAAGATAATATTGGCAAAATCTTATATATTTGTTTGTTTTTTTAGACTAATGCGTTGTGGTATACCTGGGTTCTTCCACCAGTTGTCTCCTGCACCAGACTTCTTGACATAGAAACACAGCACGGGAATGTGGAAAAAACAGAATCAACCACATTACTCAATCCATAGGCAATAAGTTCCTGGAAATGTCCAAACAAACTGAATATTGTCACATTTTGTATATGCAATCAGACGTCGCCATTTAACATTTGACAATAGTATAACCGTATATAAAATTCACAATTGCTTTCCTGTACTTGATCACTTACTCCTTTAGACTTGTGCAGTCCAATGTGCTGGTTTTTGAGCATTCATGAGGATTGGTAGTTATGTAATTAACTACAGTTGTAAACATTTCAAATTGCAGCAAGCCATTTTTAGTCTAAATGGCATACATCTTCGACTAATGGTAGTTCTTATTCGCCGGTTTAAGTTTGCAGGCACAACTGTCACAGAGACTAAATGTATAACTACTGCAATCGCCATTAAAACCAAGTGCACTGTTCCGCGCAAAAAAAAAGTATAGCACCAAAAAGATTCATTTAAAGAAACATAACTGACCTGGGTAGCATCGATGGTGTACGCCTGATGCTGGGCCAGTATCTTTGCCATTGACACTGATATGGTGAATGCAACAATTGACACTCCAAAAGCATCCATTATCAAATTTGAGAAATGTTCCACGGGTGGCAGAGTAGGCTCTGGAATCCTGTAAAAGAGACCAAATATTGGTTTCACGAGCACTTAAAAACACCTGAGATAAACTTCTACTTATTATTTACACAGGTGGTTTCTTTTTATTGCCTTTTATATGGTGTCATATACAAAAGCCTTTGCAAAATTTATCACCTTATAACTCTATATTATTGTGTTTCTAAAACAATTAAATCTTGCAAAAGTGATTTTTATCGACTGGTAACGGCTGAACACTTATGTTGTCTATAACTTGAATTTCTATTAACTCGCTCGAACAAATATCTAGACCCCCCAGGTGTATGAGTCAGTCGAATTCTATTGTAGAAGTCTTCTCATGGTGCAAATGCAAATACACCAAATGCAATGATGGTCCTTCTTAATGATACGTATTTCACACAAAGGTATTTGCCCACACCGACAATTCAAAATTGTAATTACCCTGTAGGAATGTACCCAACCACTGTCACCTTAAATTCCTCGTCTAGTTTAGCAAAGTAACATACAACTGTTGACACGATTACCTGAAATAAGCAATGTATACGGGTTATAAAAGAGAGAGAAATAAATACTATTCAGCCAGTATCACATATCTAAGTTCAATAGTTCAGAAAAGAATTACCCATTCACGAACAAGGATCTGTAAACAATCGTTCCTAGAATTGACAGAAATCTATAAATTTACGAAAATGATATTCAAATAAAAGATTGCTTGTGGACCCAGGGTAGAAAAAATACAATACTCTTCCATTATCTCGGATTACCCCATTAGTATTTGATACTAATATATAAGAAGCCTTTTTTTTTCAAAATATTGTTCTCTAAAAAAAATTAAAAATCATCAAGTTTACGTATTAAGTAACAGAAAACAGAAAAACACTTCAGCCAGAAATTTGGGTTTAATATTTAGGCCAATGGTGTAGGCTAGCGCTACTCAAACTTAATAAGATTTGGCACAATTAATTGAAGTGAATATTAGTCTATGTTATAAGCCGTGTCTTAATGGTTATAAAACAAGGCCAGGCCAATTATCATTGAATTGGCCAGCGATTTCCCTAGGTCAACAAATACAGGATTCAGGCCTATCCAACTCCCAGACTTGGCACCTACGGACCGAGTCTGGTAGTTGGGTAGGCCTGGGATTTGGTCAAAATGTAAAGGTCTATTTGAGGGCTAAATCCCGTTTGTGAAACAGGAACCAGGACACTTATCTATTTGATCACTTACCACTATTAGCTCAATAGGCACCGGCATTTTCATTTTAGATTTGAACCTGGCATTGATGCATTCTTTGGTAAGTGCAAGAGCCAGAATACATATAACAGATGTCGCCAAAGCTGCAAGATTAGTCTGTGGAAGACTTTGGAAGAATTGGATGTAAAACTGAAATTTGAAATTAAAATTTATCCAAATTCTAATAGTTTTAGATAAATTTATTAACCGTTTATTTTTAAACACTCCACTCATACATCATACACTCATACATAATATTATATGCACGAAATGTCACACTACATGTCCCACACTACAAAACAATGGTTAAGATAAATATAGGTCAATGTTTCAGACAACAAAGCAGGTATCACCTTTTTTCGTTTACGGTTCTTTTTTAAACAATTTAAATTACATTTACCTTACCTTGACGAGTTTAAACGGATTGGTGACTTCTGACGCCTTAATACTGAGTCCAAAGACATGTTTTATCTGCGAAGAGAACACGTGGCAGGCTGCCCCCGTGGTAAATCCACTGATTAGGGGGTCGGAGAGGTAGTTGGTGATAAAGCCAAGACGGAGAATTCCCTTCATCAACTGGAATTTTAAGAGATAATTAGGTTTTAATAATTCAATAAAAATAACAGATGTATTAGTTAAAATTTAGTGAACTTTAGACCGTTAAGTTCTATCACTTTCCTTGCAGAAATAAAATATTTAATCAAAGGAAATATATAAAACTATAGGGTCCATGTGTTTATCTGTTTTCACTATAATAAAAGTAAATGTATCCATGATTCGACAATACATCAAGACAAAAATGTTCACATCCTGTCACATATCCATGAGTAAAATCACATAATGTATATCTCTCATCTAGCAGAAGGTCTGAAACAGACATTGGCAAGCATGGTGTTCCATGCTAATCTGTTATCAGCGAGTCGAATTTGCTTGCCTACGGGAATATTTCGGTTGACAAACTTCCCATGAAGTAATATATCATAATGAATATGATAACTAATCGCTATACTCTCACCCATGGAGGATGAATGATAAGATAGAGCGAGATAAAGAATGGAGGATATATCACCTGCCAGAATCCAACCAACATGGCCAAAGCAGTTGCTACACCTATCTTGAAGTCCACGCACTCTTGGTTAGAGTTGGTATCGGCATCACATGTGATGTTTCCAGAAACTGGGGTGTCATTGGCAAAGCTTGAAACGTTTAAGATGTCAAGAGACGAAATAGGAGGTGTCCATGATACGGTTTGTCTGTCAACGACCGCTCCGGCCATGAGACAAACCACTGCCATTGTACCTAGCAATAAATGGAGTCAAAAGAGCTAAGTCCTTCAAACCGAATATATCAAATTGGTCAGAAATCTCATAGTCCTATATATTTGAAATTGGAAACTCGTGCTCGATTTTTTTTTTGTTGTCTGGTTATATTAAATATATATGTACTTGTATACCGTGTAGTTTTGTGCCAAATTAAAGACACATTTAGAGAGACTAAAACGTATGGTCAATAAACTGATCGATGTACCTATCTTTGCCATATTACGCAATAGGTGGAGTATATTCCTCGCCTCATCTCATCCAACTCCTCCCCAAGAGATACTTACAAATAAAAATAAAACGGGGGTCGGGCGTGCTAAATGCATTGCACCGTCTCACATACCACAATGCTACACTCACCTATTGGATACTGCCCGCACGAAAATGCAGTAGTATCGAAGTAGCAAAGAAGCATTAACGCAGTAGTGGTGTGGAGCATATTTGCAGTAGAAATGCAGTATAGCCTACTGCAATTCTACTCCAAAAAGTACATAGGTTTGTGCAGAGAGGAGCATTAATGCAGTAGATTAGCAGCATGATAGAAGCATGTTTCAAATATGCTAATTAGCTCCCAAATCGACGCAGATTTGAAGCATGTTTGCAGTATGATTGCAGTAGTTTGCAGTATGATTTCAGTAGTCTACTGCACTAGAGTATCTACTGCGTTTTCGTGCGGGTGACGATACACAATGTTTTACTCGCCCAAAATATACTCACCTAACCCAATATTATACTCACTCACAGAATACTCACACATCACATTACAGTGCATCAAGCTCACCTAGAGAAGTGTGCTTGGACGTCCCAAAGAAGAAGTAAACTAGCGGGGGGAAGAAGGACACATAGAGACCGTGGATGGACGGTAGACCTGCTAACAAGGCGTATGCCATACCTGGAAACGACACGATGTCACCTTTATGACTACATGTTGGTACTGGTTCAATAAGATACCTTACGGTTAATTTATATGTGATTCTGTAATTATACACTTTATCTTCACTATATACTCTTCACAAATAAGGAGGCACATCAGTATACCAGCTATCAATAATTTATATGACATGACTGAGGCGATTATGCATGTAAGGTTTGGCACCCTGATCTTCCCAACAAGTAAAAAAAAAAATAAAAAGGAAGAAATACTTCAAAACAAATATAAGAATATGATATCCGGTGAGCTAGTATATCGACAAAAGTTCAAAATTACAAAAGCCGTACCCAAGCATTGTCGGCTACATAATTTGTGTAAAAATGTTCTACAAAAAATGTACATTCAATCCGTAAAAACCAAGGACAGACTGAACCAGACTTATTCTATGGGCAAAGCCAACTTTCCATAAATTTTATGATTTCATCATCAACATTCCAATACTAACTCAGATATTTAGATGTATTTAGAACACACGCGTATTTTAATACCCTTTATGTCTTTTTTAAAATTATAATGTATTATTATAAATATTATTATTCACTTTTCAGTCGTAAAAAATCGAAATACTATCTGTAGTATATATTCTTCACACACGTTCAAGATTTTATGTGTTGGTTTATTAATATGTTGGTTTTTCTTGGGGGGGGGGGGGCGTCCGAGCTTCAAGTCGTTTTGGCCTTAATGCATTTTTCATTCTATTGTAATCCAATTTTTTCTAATTCTTCGCATAAATAACTGCAGCGCTTCGATCTAGTGTAGATATTGTATTGACAGTCATGACTTACCCTGCGGTAGATGCATTATTCCCACCGTCAACCCAGACACTAGGTCACCAATGAACCACTGGGGGAATTTATACTGCCTCATTATGGACACGAAGGGAAACAGGCGCAGCAAAAATCCCTGGACGCATCCTGACCCACACGTGCAGTGTTTTCGACATTGTTGGTGAATGCGACTGGCTGCTGTAACACTTTGTTTTGAATATCCATGTTGTTTATCAAAGTCGTGCTGTAAGTACACAGGCCTGACTGGGGTAAATTTCGTACTGTCGTCTGCTTCAGTGATGCCTGGTGTCGTCTGCTGAGGAAAACTTTGTATTGCCTGCCTTGACGATGCTTCACCGCCTTCTGTCGGAGGAGGTGGGTGTTTTTCTTTGCTACTGCTGTCCATCTTTTGTTATATAAGCCAGCAAAGATGTGCTTCGAAAAGAGAATCGGACTTTTTATCGTACCATGCCCACAGAATTGCCTATTAAAGGTAAAATGCGATTTTTTTTCTTTGTAAGATCAATAAACTTGTACGCATCAATTTTGGAGCACGAATCCATATTTTACCTTAAACCATGTTTTTTGTTCATTCATCATACGTACAAGTCTTTTACACTCTTGCTTAAAAGTGTGGGACATTTTGAAAACTATATAGGGAAACATTCATTTCAATATACTCTTCTGTGCCAGTTTTAACAAAATTATTTATCTCGACTTTAGCAACGGATATTATACAATTTTTTTATAAGGGAGGAGGAACCCTTTACTAGAGCAGTGCATAAAAGGCGGTTGTACTGTATGCACGTCTGCATTACGTGTGGCAAATCAGAGCAGAATGTGAATCAAATGGATGTTAATGTGTCTGTCGTTAATCAAGGCGTTGTACTTGTAAATTCTTAATAGGAAATTTGAATGGTGATTATGTTCCCTTTTATATCTAATTGATAACCCTGTGGGTTGAATAATGTATTTTCCATGCTTGGCGCAATTTCAACCACAACATATAATTTTGATATTGTTTTGGACCATTTCATATTTTAGAAACAGTGTTTATAATCAAAACGGGAATAACTAAAAAAATAAAAAAATAAAATAAAAATAAAAAAACATACATCAATTAACGACCTTTTAAACAAAATTGAATAATATGATTAATAAGCCATGTTTTCCACAATGATAAATATATAACTTCGCGTGGAATCAGTTTCAAGATTTTCTTTAAAATGCACGATACGTGACATATCATGATAGCTTATTTGATAATAGTTATTTGTCGAATACCCCAAAATATACATGGTTGACAAAAAGAAAGAAATTCCACTTTTTTCATTAGAGAAGGTGTATGCCCTCCTCCAATACATCTATTTTGTTCATTAGCTTAATCATATGTTTGTTTGTTTATTTAAGTGACCTGTGCTATAATGCAAGTAATACAGATACATTTTTTTTCTTTTTGCACCAAGCCCCAGTGGGCTTATAAGTCACTGTTTCATTTATATTATTCTAATATATTAATAAACAAGAAAATACATAGAAACAATAATCATATACCAGACAGTAGAGCAATTTACGTTTTTATACTAAAATCTTATATATATGGACAAGATGCACATATATAACCAACGCTCAAGGCTCTCAAGACTTTCCGCACGTTCTTTGTGACGGTCGAGGAAATTTGTTCTATTCCCGTCTTAAATGTATGTTGACCCTGAACCTGACGTTAGATGTCATTTGCATTTTGTTTCAACTTGTGTGGTTAAGATGCTTTTAATGAGACATATTACAGCATTGAAGTGCAGGGTAGATCTCGGCATTGGCATTATGCTGGAAGACAGTCTTCACTAGTTTATATATTAAAAACACATCCGTAGGCCTTACAGATAGATTACATAGCAACAGAAAATGTGCGAGAACATCAAAAAACACCGCTGGTAATAACCTCCATGTAGATTGTCTCTCTCACATTACTAAGCACGTTTCTCCTTATCCTTTCATCTTTTCCAACTCACGTACTTGATGCTAAGGAGAAACTGCACAGATACGCCCAAAGTAACTATTTTGAGTCAAATAAATTGCTTTAACTTTTTAATCTACGACCTCGATTACAAATTAAAGGCGTGGAATACACATTCGATCTAAATATAGCTCAAATTTAATTTTACTAGAAATTGCAGCATTATTGCTTAATCACCAAGGTGAATTATACCCAAAACCACTGACAAAATTATGATCTATAAACTAGTTTTCGACTTATACTGTATGTTTCCGATTTACTAATCTCTCTCCTGCGTAAAGAAGTTGGTGGCAAAAATATACAATGTGACCTTGAAAACTGTTTTGTAAATGATAATTGTTGCAATGGTTCTGGATAGGCATGATAAAAAGAACATTGCTGAAATATGCAGAAATTTTTGGGGCTTATCAAATTAACGCGAATTGTATATGCCTTAAAATGGTTACAATGTGGCCTTGAAAACGGGTTTCTAAATGATAATTGTTCCAATGGTTTTTGATAGGCATGATAAACAGAAAATTGCTTAAATGTCCAGAAAAAATATTTTTAGGGCTTATCGAACTCTCGCGAATTGTATTTGCCTTAAAATGGTTACAAGTGCTATTTTTAAAATGATAAGTGCGTAAGCAAAACATTCGTTAAAATGACTCCGTAAAGCGTGCACTCCAACAGCAACTTCAATTAGTTTAAACGATCTCTTTTTAATCTTCCTTTGAACCATTAAAATAAAGATTTTAAAAACCATTAAAAATAATACTTTACATAGGCGTACATTTAACTCTGCAATGTCAACTGCCTTCATTTACTTAGATCGCATTCACAACGAGTTGAGCCAGGCTTTACAAATCCTGGGGACTAAATATGGCGGACGTACATGCCTTTATAACTTCACATCTTGACTACGGAAACAGTCTACTCTATGGTCTTCCTACCTATCAAATTGAAAAATTGCAATCTGTCCAAAATGCTGCAGCACGACTACTGACCAAAATCCCTCTCAGATCAAACATTTCACCCATTTTATTCGAACTACATTGGCTTCCTGTACGACAGAGAATTGTTTTTAAATTACTGTTGTTTGTTTTTAAATTCACTAGAGGTGAATGCCCCTCATATTTTAACTCGATGCTACATCCAAGTACACCCAGTCTCACCAGGTCTACCAGATCCACCTCCACTCCTTGTTTTATCAGAAATGATAATAAAAAAAGAACCAAAACCTACGGCCACAGGGCATTTTCAATTTCAGCACCAATTTTATGGAATCAATTACCCTCACACATTCGGACTATTGACAGTGTTGAGGTTTTTAAAAAAGATTTAAAAACATTCTTATTTGCACAGTATTTTAATTAATATCTTCTCATTTTATCAGAAAAAAAGTTTTATTGTTCAGACCATTACTATTTTAACCAGTTTTAATTATTTTAAGTGTTTTTTTTTACCTTAGCTTTTATTATATATATATAATGAGTTGTAATCCTAATAATTTTACCTGTAAACAGCACTGAGACGCTAGTGTAGTGCGGTTTTATGAAATAAATATTATTATTATTATTATTATTATTATTATTAAAGAAAAACCGCCTAATCTTTTAATAGTCTCTCCGCCCCTCACGCGTCTCCCCATGTGTCGTCCCAATGGAGCCGAGATTTAATGACTGTCCCCCCGCAGGGACGACGTGTGGGGAGGCGTGTGAGAGGCGGAGAGACTATTAAAATATTAGGCGGTTTTTCTTTCATGTACGACCGCCATATTTAGTCCCCAGGATTTGTAAAGCCTGGCTCAACTCGTTGTGAATGCGATCTTAGGCGGTAAGCATACATACTAAATAACTATGACGAAATGTCAAGGTTTTCCGCAAATTACGCAATTGTGAACTATAAATCTACGTCCCCTGACAAGTAAGATTTAACTGACAGAAAATCAAATTTTTGTCTGATAAAATGACTCGAACAAGCATAGACTATTTAGAGCAAGACGTAAATGAATTGCGGGCGGGCAAGCAATTACCGAAGACAGCCAAGTGTGAAACTAATAACATGAAATGGATAAAAACGGTGTCTTTTTCGTCGAGTAATTTATCCATTTTAAAGGTTTTAATATTTATAGTACTATTTCAAACACCATGTACATATCATTAAGTTAACAGTTTGACACATTTCCTCGGGTAATATGCCACTTTAAACGCATATTATCACTTTAATGAGCGTGACATTAAGCAGGTATGCTTAAGGGCACACTAAAGCATTCATTCTCAATCCATAGGTCCATTTAACATACTTTTATTTTATTAAAAATTAGCAAGCGGAATAATTGTGTCTCCAAGTGGAACTATACTAACATCAGTCAAGCAACAAAAACAATAATTACTAGATTTATCTGTTCTTACAAAAAAACATAAACGGACTATCTCACTTCCTCCACTATCTTACTTCCTCCAAGTTAACTTTATTTTTTCTAAAGTAGAAAATATGCAATTTGTCAGGTGGCAATAATGGTGTCTTACATCTCAGAAAATGTCTACAATATTTCTACTCACTCAATAAATACTACTTTCTAGGTGTCGCGTTTTTTTTTTTTTTTTAAAATTGAAATAACCTTCGTTACGTCTTTTGTCGAAGATAATCATTTTTAGTTGTTGGATGTTTTTATAATATTCAAGCCATAATAAAATCTTCAATTCAATAACATCCATTATAAGCTAGACGATATGGTATCAGGGCACAGTTAAATGTTTTACAGGAAACATGGCTTAACTGCATTCTCCTTAAAAGTACTAGTAATGCAAAAGCATTCGTTATCAGGCATGTGAAAAAATATACTTGAGGCCGAGGACAAAATGTTTCAGTAAAATATACGTGCATCTCGTAATACCGCTTTAGCGCAGTCTAATTTTGCTAGTACTGATCAAGTGCAAGTATTATCCAACAAGGTTGTTATTTCTTAACTTTCGTTATTAAAACCGTTATTAGAATTAGCGATTATATCTTTAACTTCATTTTTCACGTTTTTATTTTCTTCAAGTGGGCCTATTTTATTGAAAATGAGTATTTGCGAATTAAATTTTTTTCGAGAAATTTCTTCCGTTTTCGTTTCTTAAGCTTATCACTAAGGTAAACTTTATGATTAATACGCCCAAACCAAGATTCATAAACTTGTTGTAGACTTTACGCTTTATCATATTTACCGACATACCAATATTAAAAAACATACGCTCAAAGACTGTTCTGAACTTCTAAGTTTAAATTAAGTCTACTTTGACCAAATATAAATCAGTTTTAGTGCAATAAAATAACAAATCTTCCCGGATTCTAAAACAAACTGTGGTTAATGTTATAGGGCAGTACCCTATTAGCGTGAAAAACCATGGTTTGACTTTAACTGACGTTGATCAAATTACTAGTAACTTCAGTTTAGACCAATTTTTGGCCTCAGTTCTTTAGTGAAACTGGTGTGAATTGATAAAAAATCTCCAGCAATTTCTTGTCTCTCGGACCTAGATTATAGCAGACATATAATGCCAACACAAAACCCAAATTACTGCATTGATGAAAGTATCTACATTGTCACGCCTTACCTTCACTGCAGTCTCGCACTGAAAAGCGGAATGGTCACTAAAGCAAGTGAGACTGCATGTCCTGCTTACGCGCAGCGAAGCACGTGCTATATTGGACCCTATCCACGATTAGCAAACAAATGAATGTGTACCTATTTCTATTAGCATTATAGTCTCGTACGTGTTAGAGAATTATTCTTCGCCATTACGATCTTACAGTGACGATGCATTTGGTGATTATTAGTTCAACTGTAAAAAATGTCGATTAAGTGGGTAAGGGTTGAAAAGACAAGGGCCCCGTATCTCGAAAGCATCGCGTATTGCGAATAGCGATGTCACATAGAGGCTACAATGTATTATATGGGGCGAGTATGGGCGAGTTATGGAATGGAGACGCTTGCGCACGGTCGCAATGCGCGATGCTTTCGAGATACGGAGCCCAGCTTAAGAAAGTTGTGGGCATTCTAGAATTATGCTCAGGAAGGTGATCATAATATTGATCAATGCTATTAACAACCGACCATTGAATAAAGCACACATGTACTTTCGATTGCTTTACTCGAAAGAAAGGCATGTGCAACGCAAAATTTCGACACCAGAACTTGGTATTTTTGACATCAAAGTACAATTCTACTGAAAAGCCTTCCTTCGTTTTAAAGTACATACCTGTGAAAAAATATTTTCTGATTTGCCCTTATGGAACACTAACATTTGTGAACTTAGAAAGTAGTGTTATATAGAGCTGCCATTGTTCCCATAGGCTCACAGAAATCACGTGATACCCTTGTACCTGACGATTAGTTATAGCGATAAGTTGACACTATTCACGAAGTCCACGCTCCTAAGTAGCGCCCTTAAACATCGATGCCCGTGCCCAGAAATAAATTAATAAATAAATAAAGTTTAAAGTGCCTTAAAATACTGCAGCAATAAACGTTTCAATTCTTTGCCCTTTATATAATCCATATTAAACGAAAATAAAAGAGTATGTTCTGAGTACATTCTAACAGCAAATGGCACTTTATTTCAGAAATAATATGTAAAAAGTGTCCAATTCAAGCTTGCAATGACATTCTTAACTGCTAATATTTTTCAACGAAAAAAATATGTTCAAAATCATATCATACTTAGACTGCAAAAATAACAGTTTTCCGACTACGGTTTTAAAGTGGAGGATCAGAGAGGCGTTAATGCCTCCGGGTATTGTACCACCAGCTGGAGTAAGCGCACTCGTATGGTAAACCAAAAAAGGGACACCACCACCAATGCTATGCTTGACAAGCTCTACAAATTGCAATAAACAGATTTCTCTTTTTTTGTAGAAAATTGCAATTTATAACAAAATCGTGGGGGGAGGTGAAAGGGCAAATCCAAGGTTGCAGTAAGAGTGGTGAATATAAGACTTCCCATCCAAGTTCAAAAGTAGGTCAAATTCAAGGTCGCAGTAAGATTCTAATATATGACAAAAAAAGGGATTAAAAAACCAATGAAACAATTCATCAAACTGAAATCAATCAATCAAAGTATTACATTAGTCTCACAAAACGTCACCATTAGTCTTTTTATTTAAGCTTGCCAGAATGGATTTGTGGCAAAAAATAACATCTCCAATACCAGTATTTCATTCTGAGATTATGACTTTGCTCTAGTATTAACGTAATAACTATGCCTTGAACTTAATTAGATATTCGGGATAAGCTTGCGCGTCATAAAATATCACAAAAATGGTCGGAGTTTTTGTATTGTCTACTACAGAGTTGTATGTCTCCAGTGGTTTCTTAGGATCTTTAGGTGGAGGAGTCAGCATCTCGGGGTTTCCCTTTGTGTAGGATCCAACAAGTACCTTGGCCAGGAACATAAACTGCTCCCCGGCTGCATTAGGCTTGCAGTACGAGGGCTGGGCAGAATAGGTGGCTTTTTTGGCAAAGTATACCCCTTTTCCAAAGATGGCGCCTGTATACATGAAACAAGAGCGTTACTGTTCAAAATATTCTGAAGCACTTTTCAGCAAAAATGTGTATTATAATTTCATGAGATAAACGAGAACACCAACAGATTTTATCCCTAATAAAAAGTGCTCTTTGGTAAGATCACTATGATGTAGACGGATTTCCCTTTTAAGTTCAGAACATATAATTTTAACCTATCATTCACTAAACAAGCACTGGATTTAATAAACTGAACAATGGACTTAATGAATTCACTTACCAACGTTTAATCCACCAAAGCTTCTGTTAAACCCTTGGTGGCTTATGTAATCGCAATTAGCTTCAGACGTTCCATGAAAAAGTGACATCTCATTGTTCCTACAGAACGCAAACATTATGTTTATTGCACTGCTCACTGAGCAACAGTGACATTCTATAAGGTTATACACCACAGTCTAACGAAAAAAAGCTGCAGATATGAAGAACTGTGATAAAGATCATTCGCCCTTTTTAATTAATTGATGCAAAGTTGATTTATTTTCAATGTGAATATGTGTTCGAATAAATCTAAAAAAAAATCTATATTATATATAAGTTTATAAGCTGCATAAAGTTCTCAAGATGGATCCAATGTGCACTTACACCCCTTGGTTCTCACGCTCCAGTTTAGCACTGTATGTCTTATACTGCTTATATAAATGTGGGTTCTGGATTCTCAGCAGTTGAACGATTTTCTTTCTTCGCAAACCGTCAGTGTCAAAGGCGGCGTTGAACTGCTCGGCCACTTTGTTGAACTCCTGGTCCCCAGCTTTTATATTAACTTGATTCACAGCATGCGGGATATCACTGTCACGTGGCTGAGGTGACCAATGAGAAGGTAAGGAAGGATCTGCAACCGAAAGCAATGCACAAAATGCCTGAATATATATAATTTTTTGCACAAATTAATGATAAAACGGGGTATACCAAACCTTGACAATTTTTGTTTTCAAATGCACAGTTAACAGGCAAATACAGTTGAAAAAGAAACGCCTTAGGTAAAGAGCTCCATGGCGTGGTACCATTTACAGAATTCATTAAAAAATGATGATCCTACCTTTGACTTCTCGTATAACCTGGGTAACAATGTCTTTACTGCAATCCGTCTCTGTCATAGTGCTAAAATCCAACTTACAAGGACTGCCTTCTATCTCGTACACCACTGCCCCTTCCCTTGCTCTGTGAGCCAATTCCACGCGATAGTTTGTCATTTTATCAAAAGGCTCCCTACTCTGATCTTTAGCAGCTAACCAACACCTACAAAAAATAAATAAATCCAATTGTTTTTCACAATGACAGTTATTGTGTATGCCTCTGTTTGAAGTGTAGGGTAATGTAAGGACAGGGTAAGACAAATATTCCCTAATTGCTATCCTAACATGTATGTTTTGGATAATAAACAAATGCCAGTGTTCACTGACTAAATGCCTTTGTATTTTTGCAAATGTCATTTTTACCGATGACGTCATGTTTGCGATTTTGGGGTAAATTTGCAAAATCGGTTTTTCATATACCCTTAACCTGAGCACCCACGGACACCGTTTCGATCTCCAATTTCATGACATCATAAGCACTTTGAAGCCCTCCCTGTGATTTATCTTAAAAGCCTTACTTCAGATATAATATCGTTGATAAGGCAAAGTATGTCCTTTGTTCAACGATGCATTGGGGGCAAATAATTCCATGACAAAACAAATTATGACGAAACTTTGTAAAATAAATTAAAGGTCGAATAAAAGTACAAATAGAGATAGAAACACTGCACCTGATTTATTTAAGAATGAAATAGTAATTTTGTGAACCGGGTATTCAGTGGATCGACTGTTGTACATTTTTCGTGGAGTGAAAAAAATTGATCCAGAAATGAATATACCAGTCTTCTGTTGTGAAACACAGTGAATGTGGGAACACGCCTGAAAAGCGAAGAGTAAATTAAAAAAAACATGGAGATATATACTTACCACTGAATTTTCTGCTGGAGTGCTGCAGCTTTTTCCTCCTCTGCTCTGTCTTCTATCTTCCTATGGATTATTTTGTAGATAGTGCTGACAGTCGGAGAAACATCCACAGGACATCCCACAATCGATATTGTTGACGTATTTGTATCTGTAATAATGTTAAATAATTTATAAGAATTAAAACTAAAAAATATATTAACCTGGGTACAGTAATTGTTTTGCTTCCGAGCTTGGGTCTTAAATAAGTGCAGTATTCTGTAGTGTAAACATGTACAAATGAATTATGTAGCTTCGTAATTACCACACTGGGGTTTATTTTAATGAAAACAAAATTTAAAATGTCATTTGCAAAGGAATAGGCTTTAACAACCCTATGCCTTACCTATGGTGGCTGTTACTCCTCGTTCGACCTCAAGGTCTCGTATTTCTGCTATGTCAGCTTGTGTTAGTGTATGTCCCTTCAACTCAATGATTTCCTGTTTACAATAATTACAATAAATAATCACATATCTATATTATTGGTATTTGTTTTACATGAATTTAAAGGCCTATTCTCGTCGCTTTGCAAATTACTCAGTGGCTATATCGAAATACTCAGGGGTACTTGTTATCTGTAAGAATCCTAAACGAACAGAATTCTGAAACCCGAACCAAGTAAAACACTAAAACCTGAGTACCTTTTGGATGTTCTGTTTAATAAAAGCTGCAATGTCCTCGTCTGTTTCGGCAACTTTATCGCTGGCTCCATATACATCAAGTACCACTCTTTGTAAAGCTGTAAGGCTTTGGCGTTGGCGCATGGATTGGCGACGACCTACATGTAGTACAATTGATCAATGGAATGCAAAAACAAATGCAGTTAAGGTATATCGAGATTTTATAATACCAATTAACAGTGCATAAGAAATGACAAGTAAAACATCATCATCACACAACGTGTTCATAAATGAAGCTCCAGTAAAAATCATTTGCTGCTCAGATGGTTCTTTTATCCTACTATATTTTATAGGGGAAAACCTGTTGAATTACTTCTATTAATGGTAGGCCTGTCCGATACCGCTACAAATAAACCAAACATATATCAATAACTTTTGGGATAATAAAGTTAAAGTACAAGTTTGTGACAAAAACTTTAAGCCTTACTGGGTCTTTGAGTCACCGGGAATTACAAGACAACTGAATCAAAGCACATAATGGTGTTTTCAGAATGTACCAGTACAGAAAAATACCTTTTCTTGTTCCTCTTGTAACTGTACTCTGAGCTCTTGCTTCGTCTATAAAAATCGGAATTTGCCCCTGGTCGTAAACCGTAACACAAATCATCTTCAAACTTTCAATATTATTTTCCTGGAGGGTCTGAAATATACCACTCAGTGTTTCTTTGGCACAAGTCGCTGGATCCAAGTTAGCTTTACCTGGAAAATGAATTCGGATAAACCATAAATTGCACATTCACAACCACATGAAAAATGTAAAAAAATCCAAATCCAAATGTAGTGATGCATAAACTGGTGCATGAATATACACGATATGCTACCTTTAAATGATACATTTACATATCGGCTGTATTGGGATAAATATTTGTTCACTTGGTGTCATCTTTGCGAACGGGCAAAGTGTTTGAACATACCTGTTCCTATGGCAGGAAAAGCAATTGAAGAAAATCCGAATTTCTCAGCCAGAAGTAAGCACTGCTGAATGCTTCGATGAATCTGATTGGCTGAAGGAATAACCACGTGGTAAATTCTCTTAAAAGGAAGTTTGCCGGGTGCTACAATAAAAGACAAATTTTCATTTTTTTTACTTCTATTGCAGATTATTTCAATAGTTTGGAACGAAAAAGTAGCTGTATGTGGTAGACCTTATCCGTCCGCTTATGTGATCAAGATAAATTAAAATTATTCAGGCAGACACTTAAAAAGAAAAATGCATTTACTTGTATCTAGAACCGCCCCGCTCTGTGCATGTCTCTTTTTAGTTTGTAGTTCTTTCTTGATATCGTTACCTCCAGCTTTTACTAAATGCTTGCCAAGCACCCCCATATCTGCATGCAAAAAAAAATATATATATAAAGCTCATAAAGTTATGACAATACAACTCAAGCATTGTACAATAGCCATTTGTAATGACATCTTGATAAAAACAAGTTAGACAGTTTATGAAGCCTTATTCCGTGAACGTTATTGGTTTTAATGTACGCACACCACAACGATTATGGGAAAATGATAGTAATATCCGAGAAAATTAAAAAAAAAATGAAATTATATTATGTTCCATAAAAAAGACTTAATTCTGTGTCTTTTATGTCATATATCCTCTACCCCATCCATTCTATGAGATTACTGGTAAACGAGTGATACTTACTGAGTTGTGGGTCAACAGTATTCACAATAATATCAACAGTATATTCCATAACATTGCCCTGCTTGACTTGCACAGTTACTGCATTACAAGACAGCTCCATAAAGTTAGGCTTTTCCAATTGCATTGTAATGCCTACAATTTATAAGAAAAGTGATCAAATTGGGCAAATTTCCTAATCTGATTAAAATAATTATCTTGACGTCGTTCCTATAAACTGAAAATATTTTGTTTCTTTTACATGATTTTCTATTACATTCATGAAAATTAAAGGGATAACAACTCTTCGTTTGAGATCTATTTTTCACAATAAATACATTGTAAACAAAACACAGAAATATAATATATTCCATTTTACCACAAAAAACACAGTTATAGCAGTTAATCTGAAATCTGTGGTTGCCATCCGACCACGTGAACTCCATAGATGGCAATACTCTGCATCAATCTCTTAAGAGATTATTACAAAAACATAAAAAAAAAAAAAAAAAAACTTTTTTAGAAAAAACAGTGACTAATTTTAAATGTAGAAATGGATTCATTAACCACTGGCAAGTACCCAAGGAAAATTCATTTTCTGGCCAAAATCAACAGTTGTTATCCCTTTAATACGATTTACATTTACCAAGAAAATGAAAATATGATGCAGCCTATAAAATATCAAATAAGAGATAATTGAAATAAACAGAAATAAACATACCTTTGATCCTTAATCAACAATATATCTTTAACTAATATACACACCCTAACACCCGTAAATCACGACGAAAAAGTGATATGTGTACACTGTATTTGCAATGTACAACTTCTGTTTGATTAGCAAACACTATGCGTTCTTTCAGATTGTTTTCAGATTGTTGATATCGAGTAGTGACAAATTTCTCTTCAGAAAAACGCTGATGAATTATATTCAATGATGAATATCTTTAACTTAATGTATTGAAAATCAGTATAATATATACCTTTTCGACGACGAAAATGCACAGTTTTGGGCCGTTCCTGTACTTCGAACAATTTCATCTTAAAAGCAGTGATAGTTTGTGTATCTTGAGGATAAAGAACAAATCGAATCTCCTGTGAGGCACAAAATAAAAATAAAATAAAAAATGCGATGAAATTAATAAGACCTTTAAAGCAAAATGGTTACTAGTACAACAGTGTGTGTCCGTCTTTACATGCCAGAAAAAGGGACTCACTGCTAAAATATAATTGAATAAGAAATAAAATTCATTGAGTAAGAAATAAGTGCATTATTTTCAAACAGACTGCTTGCCTTGACTTTGGTCTGCGAGTTCTTTGCACTGAATTGCAAGGCCTCCTTAAACATGACGTCAGCCACAACATCTTTGGGAAATTTCAGGTTCCCGGTTCCAAGAGCAGGAAATGCTATAGATGATACTCCATCTTGGTGTGCTTGTTCTAAACACTGTGACATTAACCTGGACAGCGTCTGGAATAAAATACTGCAATTAGTGAAGGCTTAAACCCCAACAACTATCATTTGGCTTCGAAAGAGCTTGGAAACACTTCACATCGTATTGAGGTCGTTTTGTCATGTGTTCTTACATTCCACACAAGTTCGACAAGGCTACAGACATGATACATGTATGAAAGATCTAGAGAAAGCAAGAATTAAATCATATTGGAATTAAATACAGTTTTGATAAAATAGAGAGACAAAAAGAAAAAGAAATAATGGAGGAAATTAGACCAAGCAAACCTGTTCTTTTGCAGGTCCCCAATCCGGACAGACAACATGGTAGATTTTTTGGCATTGGAGATTGAAACCATCCGTCTTCTTCATTTCCCCAGTTGATATTTTCCCTATTTTTGTGCATTCCTTGTAGGGAATTGAAGCTGGTTATCATGTATTACATGTGGAATTCATTGTTATTCGTCATAATAGTACCTAGCTGATTTTTTTTTCTTATGCTTCTAACTTAGCACTCTCTATTACCTATCGCTGGATAGTCCCAGGATAAGTTCTTGCAAGAAGAAATAATTTTTAAAAGCGACTTTACAACTAAAATAAGTAATTTTGTCAAATCACCCAAAATGGGTTTTTACAAACCCCATTGCAAAACATAACACACTGTACCTGCTGCAGTTGCGGGCCAGCTACTTCAGCAATGGCAGCAGAGACTTTCCCGGCACGAAGATCCATATCGAACTTGATGCTATTAACTATAACATCAGCCTTGTTTGTGAAGAGGAGCAGTACATATAGTGACCAAAAATAAAAGCTTTATGGATATGAAAGATGATACTTTGACTAACAGCTTTTCATTGGGTTATTTGAGGTATTTGTTGGGATAGATTAGC
Organism: Lingula anatina; assembly: GCF_051362555.1. Classification (NCBI taxonomy): domain Eukaryota; kingdom Metazoa; phylum Brachiopoda; class Lingulata; order Lingulida; family Lingulidae; genus Lingula; species Lingula anatina. Next base: position 21,758,717 of record NC_141772.1, read on the forward strand.
TAAAAATTATAATTAGCTATAGTTTGCTAGGCTTGCTATGTTCCAAATTCACTCACCGTTTCTTGTTCGATATTCCCTTCTACCAAAGTTATGCTTGTGCCTTTGGGTGTGGTAAAGCTTCCAGCTGGCGTTTGACTCGCCGTTATTGACTGTAAAATATCACATTAAATGTGTTTAGCAGAAGTGCCATATCAATGTTTAAAGACAAACGTATTTTACAACCTCACTTTAAAAAAGCTCCTTTTTCTGCAAAGTTTCATGGGCAGTCCTTGTCAAAAGATAGTAAGATCTTTGCTGCTTATGACGCTGACAAAGGTATGAAAACATATTACCCTTTTATGATTTCTGAACAATCTACACAAACATTTACCGTTGTCATAGTTGAGGCTGAAAGTCTTGCAGCCGCTTTGATATCTATATACACACTGTTCTTTTGCTCAAGGTCTTTCAGGAAGAGGCGTCCCGGACCACTTTGCATGCTCGTAACCATTCCTGGAAATTATGTTATGCCACAAAAAAATACTTCATAAAACTCCAAACACCCATACCGGATGTAACCAATAACATAAAACATGAAACATGAAAGTTATCTGATTCTAAAGCATTCTATGTGACAAAGATATTCTTTCTTTTTATAATTCACCTACCTGGCTGTTTGATGACGACCTGCTTCTTTTTAATGCTGTCAACGACTTTCGACAGTGATGACTCAACTTCATGGATCTACGACAAAAGATAAGATGAAGACGATTGTTAAAGTGTATTTGTTAAATATTTCATTTCGAATAGATCCAATGTTAATTCCAATTCCTTCTAAGGTAAGGAGCCGAATCAGTCAGAAGCAAACATATAGAAGTACATAAATGCAGTTATATGAATCGGAGTTATTACGAGGAACATGTAACCATTTCATCAATTGAGTATTAGTGTTTAAATTAACATTATTCCGTAATTTCCTCCCGTGTGTACTTACTATAATAGTTGGGCCCTGGATGATCAGCTCCCCGTTGTTTTTAATCATGACTTGCACTCCTTTCGACTTCTCCAAGTTCTTAATCTCGGGTACTGTTGAATATGAAAGACACATTAAACGCTGAGGCATAACGAATTGTGTGACAGAAATATTCAAACCAGGTATAAATCAGATGCTTATACTTCATAAATCAGTTGGGAATACTTCACCTTTAAATTTGATTAAATATTCCGCCTGACCAGGGAGAATCGACATAGTCTCGCTCGCGACTGATTTCTGTCCCAAATGATACCCTATTTGTCTCGAAGCCTCTTGAACATCATCACTAAAACCATACAGAACTACGGTGTTCGTTTCTTCTTCTGCTGCCTCCACCAAAACCTACAATGCATTAGGGATGTTGAAATTCTTTTGCAAATAATGATATCATCAATTTGTAATTTTTGTTCCATGTTTAGTGACAGATGAATGACCTCACCTTTGTACAGTCCTTCTGCAGTAAATGTGAAGCAATAGACTTTCGGTATGTTTATCGACAGGTTTCGTTGAATATACATAGGAGAACCAATATGCATTGTCATTTCCCTATCATTTTTCCAAACATTATAATGTCTGATACAGATATATAATTATATCTCGCTTCAAGTTCAATCAACATTTAATATACTTACACACAAATCTTTGGCCAGTTTTTTCTCTAGGGCCTCCCAAGTATCGGTTTGCAAATATGAAAGCTTGGTTTTTGGCACGGGGATGCTTTGCGTGGTCAGACTGGCTTGAACATGCTCTGCTGCTTTTTCCGTTGCATCAGCATCAAGTGAATAAAAAAACATTGTGCATTCAGAACCTTTTACCGTGACTTCATGAACGACGTCCAAACCTTCCTTTCTTAATATGCATCGGACTTTCTCCCCGCCGTCACTTGACGCCAAAATCTTGGCAAAATGTTTCTCTGTGACATGGATGCTTTTTTCATTAATGGAAGTAAGAACATCTAGGAAATTACTCACAGCTCTCTCTACCGGAGTGACCTTTCCTTTGAACTCAATCTCCCCTTCATGTGATCGAATCATGACGGACACTCCAGATGGCACACCAGCAACACCTTTACTTATGATGAGGACTAATTTGGCCTTGTTTTTATCAGTCAATACTTTGACTATTTCTTTTTCTTCTTCTTTGGATTTTTTCTTTTCTTCTCTCTGAATTCGAGCGAAGTCTTTGAGGACTTTTTGGCATTCATCCTCAACACCAGTTACTCGGACAGTGTAAGACTCAGGGGAGGCCTGAATATCTATGGACTTTAGGCACATGGTGTGCACTTCACACTCCTCTTCAATCCGAGACCAAACGTCATCGGAAAATTGGACCGATTTAGTCATGAAGCCGTCAAGAAACTCTTGGACCACTTCCGTGCATTGTTTCTCCCACTTCTCTTTATTGTTAATCCGTTCAGTATTGTCTGCCATGACGCGTATTTGGTTGTTGGTGACATCCGTCCATAATTGAGGAAGTGACCCAAGAATCGGCCTAAGTTTACTAGCCAAACGTTTTTTGGGGGCATCATGTTTCCTTAAGAAGGATACAATGTGAGAGTCACAAGGGAATTCCATCAACCAGGAATTACCGTAATCTTCTTCGTCGTCAACTTCGTCATCTTCTTCATATCCGATTTCACGGTAATAAACACTGACATGCAAGCGGAGACCGCCGAGGGTGTGCGAAATCTCAGAGACTCTTTTCGCATCTACATTAAAGGAAAACATCGGCATGTGCGTGAACATTTAGAAATACTTAAATTTCAAATTAAGCTGCTGCTGAAATAGAGGTGAATGACATTTTGAAAAAACATTCATGAATTAAATATGTGTTCAAAAATAATAGCTCTCGGGATTTTTTTTTATTTTTCATTCAGCTTTTTTTTTTCAAGCTGATCACGAAGCATGCATCATCTATAGAATGCTATTCAGTATATACTAGTAACAAATGTAGTCAGCAGCTACATATGTCGGGTTATTCTATAGATCATGAAAATGAATTATCCGAGTAAGAACTGCTGTACAAATAAATATGTGTGTGTGTGTGTGTGTGTGTTTCCTCTTACCGTCTGCATTTTCAAAGGTAACAACAGCAGCTTTTCTATTTTCCAGTATTACAACGTCTTTGACCGGTCCACCCTTGCTCTCTTCGCTTTCGAAATAATATTCCAATTTCTTCTTAAAAAATTGTTCATCTTTGATCCCTGTAAGCACAAATTACAATGATAATTAATTAGCATATTGTAGATTAAGCAATGTGGAGATAAAAATATTTCTTAACAATGAAGAACCCCATCAGTAGAACAAACAGTCAACAGTAATAGAATTACTGGGTTGTGGGGGTGTGCAGACTTGGCCAGGGGGCGGACTAGCCCCGCCTTGTCCTACCTTTGACGAGAACAGCAGATGGTTTCTGGACTTGCTCCACTGTAAGAAACGTTCCAAGAAAACTTTCTTTCGAGACACTCTGTGCTATAGATGTGATAACAGTACCTGAAGAAACAAAGTATAACAGTTTACTAATGTTTGACTTTATTAACTAGATGACGAACTTTGATTCCATTTTTGCAAAAACGGTATGATTTTAATTTAAGTTCTCAGCAGTCATAATTAATGACTTTACGACCATCAAAGTAATAAACAAGAAAGTACAATAACATCACCACCGCTAAGGATGTAACATGCCTTTGAACCATAAACACAATCTAATCGAAACAGAGAAAGCATTCCACTTTATACTGTATATTGGAATATAAAATTTGACTCATCTCATGAATCCTTAAAATAAATTCCGTACATGGATATAAAGTACACAGAAAAATAATAACGAAGAAAATAATGTTACCGCTTATTTTTCTGTCAAAAGTAAGCACTGAAGAAGTGTGATCAATGCCAGTGTGAGCTCCAACAACGGCCAAATCAGTGCCAGCCAGTTTCTCCAGGAAATGTGACACCTTTTCTCGGCTTGTGCCAGGCTATGGAACGCCATCCACGCAAAAAATCAGACTTGCAATTTAATAGCCAAATAACATTCTAACAGCCTACAAGAAATCTAACAGTGGTCAAAATAATCTAATAGCCAACTCATAAAATTTAACAGTGTTAAAAAATCTAATAGCCACTCATAAAATTTAACAGCGTTAAAAAATCTTACAGCCAACTTATAATCTTACAGCCAACTTCTCAAAACAGCCAAGTCAGCATTTTACGCTAGAGGTCACTGCTGTCACGGGTCTATCCGTGGACAGCGCGTAAAGTGATGACGTACGTCTTTAAATATGAATGTAACTCCCTGTGCTTGTAATATATTCTCTTTTCTGTATATGAACATGTAACATAAAGATAAACTCCCAAGTACGCATATGTTTGTCCTAATTGAATATTTTATGTGGTTTTGATATTAATCTGGAATGAATTTAGCGTGAAAATGTAAATAAGCAAATTAAGCCTCAGTATACATAGAATTATTTCCCCATTGTTTTGGTCCCTTTACCATATTTTTATTTTATAATAAAAATCTTTCCAACAAGGCGTTTGTTTTATCTTGTTCTATATATTAAATCATTTATAAATATATGTTTCTAAAAGAATCATTTTAAATAGAACGTTCACTGTCATCCCATCGGTGATTGTAATGCGATGAACGCTGGACTTGTATTACCATCGTAGTAAAACATGAGACTAGTGACCATGCATTGGGTGAAATTAGGTCACAGTTTTGATTCATGCATATGCAGATTACGTCCAGTTGCGTCCTATGATAGGACAATGCGTCCTAGGCACCGCCATGTTTTACCCTACGCGATGTAACCTTGCATTACTTAGTACGGGGGTTTGAAACTGAACACCGTTTTCTTGTGCATCTTTCGGGAAGGAACTCCACGTATTCCGGTGGCAAAATACTCTTTTATATTAGTTCTGATTCGACCTTCCATCCACGTAATGTGGATGTTAAACAACATCTCTCCATAGAAGTAGAGATCTCTCAGACTTCAGATGACGTCATCACTTTACGCGCCGTCCACGGATAGACCCGTGACAGCAGTGACCTCTAGCGTTAGATGCTGACTTGGCTGTTTTGAGAAGTTGGCTGTAAGATTATGAGTTGGCTGTAAGATTTTTTAACGCTGTTAAATTTTATGAGTTGGCTATTAGATTTTTTATCACTGTTAAATTTTATGAGTTGGCTATTAGATTATTTTGACCACTGTTAGATTTCTTGTAGGCTGTTAGAATGTCATTTGGCTATTAAATTGCAAGTCTGATTTTTTGCGTGGATGGCGTTCCATACCAGGCGGAATGCCCTAAATGATATATGTTAGAATTTCCCTGTGTATAGAATTTTATTTGAGGCATGATGCGTACTCTCTTTTATAAATATTTTTCCCAATAAGTTTTTACTTTCACAATTCTAGAATCATATAATCCCTTAATGCCGTCTTTGAAAACAAACCATAAACAGGCACTATCTTTGTCCCCCTTTTCCTCCCCTTTTCAACCTTGTTGCATTAACATCAATAAGCATACAAAAATGCCGACACTTGTTGAATAGCTGTCTTAACTACCTTCACAAGAACACTCGTGTCGTCTACAGAATCCACGCTGTCCTTTAGAACGCCAATGTTGCAGCGACTTTCCCGCAAAACGTCTTCCCTCTCTGCAATAAATACAAGACTTGATCATTTTAAGATATTAGTTTTGTAATTCAATATCATTCTTGCGCACGACTCGCCATAACTAATGCTAATTACTGATGACAACCACAAGTGTATTTGTTACAATGTCGAAAGGCTAGATTACATATGTCATGGGCTCCGCAAAAGGAAATCGTTTAGAATTTTTCGTACGATCATTTATTTAATTTTTTAATTTTATTTTATTTCATTTTTTTATTTATTTATTTATTTATTATTATTATTTTTTTTTTTTTGCATCGTACCAAGACCCCATCCCCATACCTACATGTACATATCGATCTAGCAGGATCGGCCCATCTCCACGGGATTTCTCGCTCTGGCACGCCTACTGAAGCTGTATGAGGGTAATTAACTATCGTTTGGCAGCTTCAGTAGGCGTGCCAGGCATCTAAGCCGCTTAATCTGGATGCATTTTAGCGAGAATCATCGAATAGCAAATGTAATCTAGGCTCAACTCTAAGATGGTACGGCACAACCAGTTAAGCGATTTCTCAATAAATAAAGAAAAATGATAATACAAATAAATCCAAAATTGCTATAATGTACCAGATTCACTTTTAAACGTCACGTAAACAGCGTTCCGCTTCTTGGAGTTATTGATGGCTGATATTACTGGGTCGGAAATAGCATGGCGGCTAAAATACAGCTGGTCGATCATCTCTTCGTCTGTCCTTGGTCGGGATCCCTTGGCTTCAATTAAGCTTTTAGATGTACCAGAGTTGGATTGCGGACAGTTTAGGCTATTAAGCTGTGCCATCACTGAAACAAAAACGGCACAAAATGTGAGCGTGTATTGTCATTTATGAGAGTGACAACGACAACTTTGTACATGTACTTCCCAATTATAAGTAAATGATCTACAATTACATTTAATGTTTTCGTGTAGCCTTTTCCTTGTTTGTTACAAAAGTTGCATTACACTTTCAATAGTTTGGCAAAGGACATGCCATATACACAGAGAAAGCTTTTTTATACCTCTTAAGTATTTATCAGTACCATATTGCTCTTGAACTACCACAGCTAACGGTGGATATTTTTCAAGTTTAATCTGGGCAAGGTGAATTATCCAGCTTCAAAACACATCATTTGTTATACCGATTATGCAAACTTTGAATTCCAGCCACCCGCTTCTTACCTGTTGACTTCCGTTGAGGTCAGAGGTAAAACAATTAAATACCAACAGTATTCTATAGGAACTCACAGCTAATGGCGTCGCACTTTCGGTTTGAAGCAGATCGACCGACGCCTTGTTTGCTGCGCGACCCAGTTCTTTTGTCTGCTGCTTGGGCATCTCTGCTGAACTTCTTTGTTAAACATATTACAGTTTACCTGTACATTATTGATTCAGAATAAAAAAGCTTTGTGTTCGAGTGGTTAGGGGCCTATCAAGGTCAGCCACATAGACAGAGAGGTACAGTAGGTTTTTGGGCGTGCGTGACAGGAATGGAAGTCATAGTGAATGGAAATCCGGGCTCCCATATGATTAATACAGGTTTGGGTTAGACGGAGTATTGGGATCAGTATATGAGCCGAATGTCACATGCACAAAGTAATAGGGAATGGACTACGGTTCCTAACAGACTACTTTTCTTGTCATACCAGTACATTTAATTTTTGACTCCACTCTCGCTCTTAGTTTAAAAAGATTTCGAAGTAGTGTGTACACATTTACTTCGAGTTTTTTTTTTTTTTTTTTTTTTTTTTTTTTTTTTTTTTTTTTTTTTTTTTTTTTCCAGTTAATGCAAAGGATTTCATCTCCATCTCCTCGGTTAACGTAATACACCAGTAAGGACGATGCATATGTAGAAAAATCGTTCTTTTCACAGTCGGGAGACCTGCGACAGCGGGGAGGGAGGGGGTGGTTGTGGGGAACGACATTCGTCATGAGACCAGCCCTACGGGAGGCCCACAGAAGTGAATATATTATGAGGTCGTTTTATTTCATTACTTTTTTTATGCAGGAAAGGGCGATCATTTGAAATCGGTTGTTATAGCATACGTTATTATCAGTTGTTATTGCATTGATAAGACCCACTTTAATCAGAGCGCATTTTTATTTTCATATTATTTCTTTATTTATTTCTTTATTTATTCCTTTATTTCTTTATTATTATTATTATTTTTGTGTGTGATTGTTTCTCAGTGACATAGTTTACTTTCATACCCGGCCTGTTGTTTTTCAGACCCGGCGTACCTACTCTGCGTGAAGGTGGAGTTGGCTGCTAAGGGGATTAGATTTCAAAAATAATATGATTATAATAAAATGGTTTGAGAGGACAGCCTACACTCAATTATTCATATTCTTCTTATTTTTATATCAACATGTTGGCCTTCAGAAACTTTGCCAGCCGAGTTCCATTAAGCAGGTTTTTCTAACATGTATCGTTTGCCGTCTTGTACCGTGTAGATTACTGTAGGCAAAGTTCTGTCAACTGGCGGTCTGTGAATTATCAACCCTTCGAATATACTGTATATCTTGCACAGGTTATGGCAGGGATACTCTGCCAGTGCCGCAGATAAAGTATGTGCATTTTTCTTCTGCAGAGGATTGTGTCGTGAATTGGTCAGAGACATCTGAATATCTAGAGAAAAAATCTTTTGCCCTGGTTGAGGGGTACATGGGGATGTCATGCAGGTTAAAGCCTTTTATTTAAAAACACAAGACGAATCGATGGGACAGGAGGTACATGTACGTCCTGCTACCACAATCGAAGGCCCTTTACACATTACATTCCCACATTGTTTTTTTTCTGCTTTTTCGCTGTTTCTGTAAATTGACAAATTACAAAGAGTACGCATGTGCACTTCATTAGGCATATTTAGCCACGTACAACGTTGAATGTGTACAATTTCCCTAGTTTCAGCATCATTATTAAGATATACATTGTACTTGCAATGAGGGCAATATTGAAGGGATAACAACAGTTTATTTTGATTAAAATGGATTTTCCTGGGGTAAACGACTGTTTTCTCATACTTAGCAATAGTTGATGAATCCGTTCCGACATTCGAAGTGAGTCCCTGTTTTTTTCCTAAAAAGTTTTTTTTTGTTATATTCTTTGGTGGTGATCTGATAAATAATCAATTAGTTAATAAAAAATAATGTAAATTAAGATGTGCGTTCTCCGAGGACTTTAAATTCCAGTTATTTTCTGTTTTGGCACAGGCACTTTCAGAAAGCAGTTTATAGCAGATGACAAGACATAAAGAGAATAAACAATTTATCACAACCATATTTACTATTTATTTTCTTTCACTGTTTCAGATAGCTTATAGTTACAGCATCATACAGATTAAACAAAAGAAATAACTGAGCATTATCAGAAGTAAATTACTTTAATAACAATCTGACTTACTTTAATAACTGTAGTATTGTTTTGATATTTTTATAATCAAGTTGATAATCAAAGCATGCCCCAGTCTGCCAGTATTTCTATATTTGTTGTTTAGGAAAAGTTGCCCGGACCCTGATAGTGTGGCAATGGGAAGATTAATCTAATGGACGGGTACATGTACATGTTGTATTAGTACTAGTACCCATAACACTCAAGACTTTTCACAAGTATAGTAATCATGAAATAAAACAGCTTCACATAATTATACACTGTATAAAGTATGTTTTATTAAACCATGTTATTATGTTCAAATTATTTTAAATAAGGCTACTATAATCAAATTGTATGTTAATTTTGTGTATTACTTCAGCGTCGTCCTTTTAAAACAATGACCTCATGTGTGTGTGTGTGTGTGTGTGTGTGTGTGTGTGTGTGAATCTTATGTTAATTCATGGGTATCTGTTAGTTATAAATAACTTCATCATAACAATCCTGCATAATTAACATATACTGAATGGCATATAACATGTGGAAACTAAATAAAAACAAACAGCCTTCATGCTCATTTTACAAGCTATATTGATAACAACTGTAGACAGAAATAAAATTTAAGTAAAAAAAGAAATTTAATGAAACTCATGCAACACATCTGTTATCATAATATTGAATTAAGAGTATCACAAGCAACAATAGTTTGACACTTGTAAGTCATTAAAAATCAAATATGAATTGTTTTTCTGTAAAAAAAAAAATTACATTATTATATTATACAAGAACCATGTTTTAATGGTATAATGCATTCATCAACTTTCTCAAACCCCTTCAAAGCAGATTTTTCAGTCAGATGAAATAATGTTCATCATAAAATTCTTAATAAAGCCAGTGCAACTAATTGAATACAATTTTCCCTGTGCTTGAAGCACATCAAAGGTAATTTTATATTTAATTCAAGACAAAATACCCAACAAGGATTGTGCAACCCTATTCATATGTAATTATGTAACTATAGAGTTTTGATTAACACATATGTATGATATTACATGTTATAGCTGTGATTCCTGTCCTCTCCCTTGACATCACATATCACTGGATAAAATTATGTTATTTAATGTTATAGCTGTGAGGTGTCTCTGTGACTTTTGTTCTCTTCCCAAACACCACAGATCATTTGCTAAAACTATCATAATGTTAAGATTTATAATTACAGTCTCAATTCTCTTTTCAAGAGACACTGAAGTATATGTACTGCATCAACCTTCCAAGTTCAACTCCTCTAGTAAACCATCAATCAGAATCAGCTTGGCATTTGCGTCTTCCACTTCACTGAAGGTCTGAACAAAGTTTGTGATGTGGAATCTGACGTCATCTATCACTGGGATTGTGTCTGTCTCGTGACGCTCTTTCACGCCCTGGGCATCTTCTGCCACTAGTGAGATGAAGTCTTCTGATTTGACCATCTGGAAAAAATAACACAAATAGAGAATGGGGTTTCAATCTAAGGTGGGTTTCAATTCAATTCTTTACAATTGTCTCAATACTGGTAAAGAGGATTAAAATTGTCTTAGCGAGAAGTGAAATGAGGTGTCAAACTAAGAGAGCATTCACATCGAGAAGAGCCGAGGTCTAGTAAGGCCGAGACCTAAATATGGTGGACCTACATGAAAGGAAGACCATGTAGTCCTTAAATGGTCTCTGGATATGAATGCTCTCTAAGGCGAATATCAAGAACATTATGCATGAAGACAAATCACACAGAACCAGGCTTTTTTAATTGATATCTGCATATTGTACAAGTCGGATACACCCCTTATAAGTAAGGTGTATATAACAACCACTCCTGTTCTGTACTCATGTACTAGTATATCACATGCACTGCCCTGACTTGCTGTGTGTCTATTACAACCAAGACAAGCACATTGTGAAAAAAGAACGAAGTTAGCAGAGATGAGAAAATCACTTCACCATGTTTGGTGATTAGCCATTGTATTCTATCTTAGTGTCACTGGTACAGATGTATATTTACCAATGGCAAGTGAGTCCATAAAATATTGGTATGTAAGACTGCATTCCCACAGATTTAGATCGATCCATTTGGGGATAGATCACCCATGGGGATAGATCGATCTAAAATCTGTGGGAATGCAGTCTAACATTCTGTTTTACCTTGTCGATATTATTAGCAATGTGCTCCGTACACTGATCCTCAAGTCTTGGCAAGTTAAACAGCCGTGCCGTCCTCAATACACTGATGACATTGTCACAACTCAGACAGTTCCCTATGACATTGGAGCACTGCCTCTTCAGGCCAGGCAGCAGGTACATGTCAGCTGTCCACAGGATGTCAAACACATTGCCATCATTTAGCTGCAAAATGACAAAGACATTGTTGTCATTTAGCTGTCGTGTCAAACACATTGTTGTCATTTAGCTGAAATATGCCAAAGACATTGCTGTCATTTAGCTGAAATATGTCAAGCAAACTGTTGTGATTTTACTGAAATATGTCAAACACATTGTTGTCATTTAGCTAAAATTATCAAACATTTTGCTGTGATTTAGCTGCAATATGTCAAATACAATGCTGTCATTTTTTGATGTAAGTTGATATGTGTACTAGTGTTACTCATAATGATGAAATTTAAAGCTGTTCAATTTTTTTCCACTATGTAGATGAAAGCAAACCCCGAAAGCTTTCATCCCAACAACTGGGAATTCATCTGTCACATTGAAGTTATGTGATGATAAGTATCCTGGTAGATGTAGTACATCCCTTGTACCTACCTCACAGGTATCCTGGTAGATGTAGTACATCCCTTGTACCTACCTCACAGGTATCCTGGTAGATGTAGTACATCACTTGTACCTACCTCACAGGTATCCCGGTAGATGTAGCAGAATCACTTGTACCTACCTCACAGGTATCCTGGTAGAGGTAGTACATCCCTTGTACCTACCTCACAGGTATCCTGGTAGAGGTAGTACATCCCTTGTACCTACCTCACAGGTATCCTGGTAGATGTAGTACATCCCTTGTACCTACCTCACAGGTATCCTGGTAGATGTAGTACATCACTTGTACCTACCTCACAGGTATCCCGGTAGATGTAGCACATCACTTGTCCCTACCTCACAGGTATCCCGGTAGATGTAGCACATCCCTTGTACCTACTTCACAGGTATCCTGGTAGATGTAGCACATCACTTGTCCCTACCTCACAGGTATCCTGGTAGATGTAGTACATCCCTTGTACCTACCTCACAGGTATCCTGGTAGATGTAGTACATCACTTGCACAAAGACCTCTTCCTCAACATCATGGAGGGATATGACAGGAATCTGGGGGTCACACAGGGGGTCAGATTGGGGGTCTGTAAGGGTCTCGCTCTCACAGAAGTGGTCTTGTAGCAAGGCTTTGAAGTAATCGCTGCGACCACAGAAGAATGCCTGGAAGGAAATAATATCATTGTAAGTTAGGAATGTCAACAATAATGACAATGAATTGAAAGACAAGTTTTTTAAAAAAAATAGTCACACAGAGCAATAGCAGTTGTATAAAAACAATGACATACTGAAGTAACCTACTCATTCACTTGATCCTGCTCAGTGAGACTTTGGTCTCTTCATCAACGTTAAATTAATGAAGGACCTACTTACTATAGACAACCTGGAGACCATTAAGAGCATGGAAGTGACAAGGTTGTGACCTCCATTTCATCAGTATTAGAATTAATTTTTATTATGTTGATATAATATAACTGTATGAATCAAATCTTTCACTTAAAAAAGAGAATTAGACTTGAAGGAGAACCTATGTAGTTTGTTGCTTGGAAGCTCTAAAAGTTGATTGTTTTTCAGATGTTGTTGTTACCTTTATGACACAATCCATGACATACCTTGTGCACCATATAGTGATGACCCTGTATGGAAAGACAGAGATCTGGGTACGTCAGCAATCTTTCAGAAGGAAATGGGAGTTCACCATCAGCCTGAAAACAATTTTTCAAGATTATACAGAATTATTATATGTATTTAGATCTATATGTAGCTACTGATTTGGAACCTCATCTGCTTCATCTGTCTAACAGTACATGTAGTTGTTTTTATCTGTAGACTTCTGAACACAACAGCTGAACATTAAATCCATCATCAACTACAGGCCTTATAAACAAAATTGCCATTTATAATGTGGATCTGCAGATCTAATCTGGTGATTTCCAATGTGTCTGTGCGTGTGTGTTTTTCCTTAACAAGACATTGGAGATACTGAAGTTTCATTATACATACTGCTTTGTAGTTTTCAGTCATGTGAAAACCACTGTATAAGTATTCACCTCCACTAAATTTTCATTTCATTATCTTACTTTTAAGCAATCTTCACAAACCTATATATTAAGATGTAAAAATTCATGTATTAACATGGGTGACCTTGTCCTTTCTCTCTCTTTTTTAGCCAGAATTGTCTTGATAGACTAGTGCCCCTGAAATGTGTGTGTGTGTGTGTGCATGTGTGTGTGTGTGTGTGTGTGTGTGTGTGTGTGTGTTACTTCATGCGTACATGCATCCATGCACATGTGAGTACACACATACCACTTTCTAGTGTATGTGCATGCATGCCTGGGTTCGTGAATGTGTACGTGCATGTGTGCGTAATGTGTGTGCATACAGCACATGCTTACAATACACATTTCCTGTGGCAGAGCGTGGTCAGCCAGTACACCAAGTTCCATACTTAGAGTATTAGAATTTAGCAACGGCTCGATTACAATCTGGGTCACATTCACTCCAGGCTTGGTAGACTCTAAAAAAAAGAAAATGATCATCATAGATTTTACTCGTAACTGAAAATTCAACAAGGAACTTTAAAAACAAATGACCATTATGGTTATTAGTAATATTACTCCATACTTTCAATGGCCAAAAATTATCAAACTTTCAGATATATAATTTTATAATTGCAAAAATTACATTTCTATACAGCATTTGTGGTGCTTTTACTGCAAAAAAACAAAAAATAGAACTAAAGAGTAGCCTGCTTTTTAATTTTATTGCTACCCTGTACCATTCGTCAGGAATGTTCTAATTATAAGAAATTATGTCTCTAAAAAATCCAGTATCTGTAAAAGTCACAATTATCTGATGTGGCCCCCAATGAAAAGATCAAGTAATTACTGTTAATTACTTATTTCTATCATTTTTTTTTGATCCAATTGTTCTTAAAAGCTAGTTAGCTTCAGGTGAGATAATACATTTTTGTGATTGACTAAAAAACATGTCTTGACATGCTCAAATATTTTAAAAAGAATAATTGAAATCATTCCCTGAGGTTACTCACCAAAACTAACAACCTTCTTTAATTTGTCCTCCATTTCTTCCATTAACTGTTCCAATCTGCACTGCTTTGCCACGCGGAGTATGTCCTCCACTTGGTCTATATGGCATTCTATTTGAGCTGAAACACAACATGGGAGAGTTCAATAAGACATGAGAAAATAAAGGATGCAGCATTACTGTGGTTGGGGCATTTCCTACGGTTTATTCGAGTATGAGAGAAACTGCATTCTTGTAGGATATAACCTTTTGGTGTACTGGTATATGGGCAGGAATCCAACAAAATTGCTGCAGCATTACATCTTATATCATCAGACAATTCTTACTGTAGAAGTCAGAGAGTTGTCAGCCCAGCAGCAGAACACCTCACAGCGGCAGTCCACGGGATGGCCTCTTATGGATTTGAACAATTTTCTTTAAAAATATGACATTTGTTATAAGAATAAAACTTAAAGTCTAGACTAAAAAAAAATATATATATAATAGCTGTTCACCTACCTGTATAGAGATATTGCAACACTGCCTTAAAGGCCCATGGATATACCTAGAAATAAAAAACAATTTTCCAGTGTAGTAATTTTTCCTAACCAAGACGCTGGAGATACTGAAGTTTCATTATACATACTGCTTTGTAGTTTTCATTGCAGTCATCTGAAAACCATAGTATAAGTATTCATCTGCACTAAATTCTCATTTCATTATCTTACTTTTAAACAATCTTCACAAAACAATATAAAAATTCATGTATTAACATGGGTGTCCTTTCTCTCTCTTTTTTACCCAGAACTGTCTTGAGACACTAGTGCCCCTGAAATGGTCTTAATCTGCACTTTCATATCACAAAATGAACTTAGATGGTCTTAATCATTATAGAAATGGTCTTATCATGGACTGACTAATTTTAAGATCAAAAATGATCTTAACCTGGATGATTAAGGCTATTACTGGACTGACTTTTAAGTGGTCAAGCAATTATCTCCCCTCACAATGGGGGATACCTCCCCTTACATTGGGAAAAATGTGTGAGGGGAGACAATATTGCATATTAACTTACCCTAAGTCAGTTCAAAAGTCTTACTCATTGATTAAGACCATGTAAGGTCATTTGTTATCTGAAATTGCAGATAAAGACCATTTTAGGCTTCAGGCTACAAGAATTCACCCTCTCCAGTAATTTATTGAGTGTTATATAGTCAACCTGTTTGCTGCACAGCTATTCCTTATACTTTGTTTTTGGAGTTAAACAAGGTAAATTTCCCACAACATTTACTGAACTCACCAGTGCATGAGTAATGTGGATCTCCTTTCTGTCCTTCCACCTGGTCTTGAAGAGCTCAGCAAAGTATTTTGACCTGGCCGTGAGTATACACCTGTGTGCTGGCAGTGACACGCCATGTACATAGAATACGATGTCTGCATAGAATCCTCTATCTGACAGCCTGATAAATAAGTTAATAATATATCAGTGCAGTCTGACCTGAGAGTAAGAAATGATTTAATAATGTATCAGTGCAGTCAGACCTGAGAGTAAGAAATAATTTAATAATGTTTCAGTGCAGTCAGACCTGAGAGTAAGAAATGATTTAATATTGTATTAGTGCAGTCAGACCTAGAAGATAAATAATCATAGGAGGGGGGGGTTTAAAATCCAAAACTGTACTTAAGGTAGATACTAGGTGACTCCTGATAGTTCTCTTTTATACACAGTATACTCAAAATATATTTAAAACTGTATGGGCATGGAGTAACTACATCCATCTATTGGTCTTTCTTCGTTCAAAATATGCATATAAAATATGGCACTAATTTAGAGTATATTAGTGAGCTTTCTAATACAGAAAAAATAAATAAACCTAATAAACAATTAGAAAATTAGAAAAATAGAAAAAAAGGAATACAAGTCATTATGTTACTAATTGCTTTGAATGTTCTTGATACTTACTTCCTCAGAAATTCATCATATTCATGCCTTCGTATGGTTTTACTACTAATAACTTTGTACTTCTTCAGCAGGTTCCTTATCTCATCTGTCAGAGCACCATAAAGACAGCGCTCACCATCAAATGTGTGTGCTTCACATTTAGCACCTGAAATGTGATTCCACGGTACTTCACATCTTCTGAATAATATATTTTATACCAGTTGTGCATTAAAAAAGGTGTTCCTATAACATTCTGTTCTGCATAAAATATCATTCTGTACTTGAGAAAAAAAAACATATTCAATATATTGTTTTTAATGCACTGACTAGTAATTATAAAAGGTTCATAATTACAGTTTATATCAGTGACAGATTGTGAGATGAAGGGTGAAGTGGGAATGGATGGGGTGCATCTTGCTTTCGCTCCCCCCCCCCCCCATCTCAGTTTTGAAGTGATACGTATTTCTCTAACTACAAGCACAACAAATCAATATTTTACCCCCCAGAAATGAAAATCCCTTTGCAGTGAGGACTCACCATTTTCCAACATATATTTCACCAAATCCTCATGGCCACAGAGGCAAGCATAATATCTGGAACAACACAAAGACATTTTACAATAGCAAAATAATGTAGCATTCTGCAGAAAATTCAAATAGATGTTTTGATGACCATTCACCATGATTATCATTTCAGAGATAATGTATTTTTTGTCACATGACATCTATTTGTATCTAAAACACCATAAATCTTATAAGAAACTGAGTTTTATTTAAAAGCATTTAAATGTAAAGTAAATTCCACTGTGCATAACTTTGTCACAATCCAACTTGTAACTTGCCACAGTTATTTGTCACATGCAAAAAGTAAATTCATTAATATCTCTTCTATATTATATTGGTTTTTCTCTTGCAATATTTTCTTAAAAGAAAACAGGAATCATGCAGTTTATTGTACTCTAGTAGGGGAATTCAACTTTTGGCAATATATATGCTTGTAGCGTTGGCAATAAATTGGTACATATATTCCTAATAATTTGTAGATGTAATTATTATACTTACAATGGAGTACTGTCCCATCTGTCCCTTACATTGAGTTCCATCTCCTTCTGCTCCACAAGATGCCTGTGTCCAAACAGCAAAACACATTATATTAATAAACAAAATCCATCCACTATTACTGTGTATCTTTATCTTTAAGTACAGATTTTCTCTTATTCCATTGAGATACCAGTGGATGCATGTACATGTAAACTGAGATACTAGATATATTTTAATTTTTTTCCAGGATTTTTTTTTACTTGGACTTAAAATATTAAGTACTGACATGTTATCCATCAAAAACCAGTATAGTACATGTACCGGTACTTGTGATAAGATTGACAGCCTCTAGCACATACTGCAGTAAATATATTTCAAAAACCTTTAGTAGTAAACATAGTAACTATATGAGAATAATAGAGAAATAAATAGTTAAATTAGTATATTGTACCAGCACTGGGTGTCTTTGATCTACTAGTACGTAGTACTACTTATACATGTACATCAATTTATATGAACATACAACAATGAACAAAAACTTGCCGAAGAAAGAACAGTTTACAAATAGTTTATAAATATAAGACCTAATGACAAGCTAGAGATCAGCTAGCACGAAAATTCATGCGTTAGCACTCCTATTGACGATTCTGATATGTACACTGTACTGTCTGTGTTACAGCTGTCTGTGTTTGATGGAGTTTTGTAATATTTTTACAGTACTCACTGGACTTTGGCTAGGTCACCCCGTTTACAAGCCTGGAACAGTTCATAGGTGTCCATTATGCACCCGGTGTTATCAACGCTGACACAAAACCCCTGCTGTCTTTGAATTTGATGGGTTTACATTTGCAGTGCTCAGAGCTAGGCCAACATCAACAACGCCAGACATATCTGAGGGCCGCTTATAATTTATCAAATGTAAATATTGGAGATTTTGCAATCAGGATCAACCAGGCGTTTAAATCACATAAAAAAAAGATGCCCTTACTTCATGCGTGGAGTGATGCAGGGAGTATATGAGGCCTGTGCACAGAACTTTTAACTTAAATTAAAATAATGTTGTAAGCGGTATGTTAATTTGAGAGGTCAAGGTCATTTTACGTACTACCAGTTGTAATGACAGCCCCAGGCGCTTCAACTCTGAACTTTGATTTGCGCATATGTACAATATTTTACAACGCACGGGTACATGTACTGCAGTTACAGCCTACAGGGTATTGAGTACATGTAGATCGATGGTTCATTCACACATTAGAAATCACAATACAAAAGACACTCAAAGCTGAATTAAGATGTTCACTTAATTCATGTTTAACAGGTGCGTAAAAAAAAAAAAACAATCAACCTACCGATACACCAAACACTAGGTAAAGTAAGTCCTATTCATTATAATAGCTGGTACATGCACATTTACAGTGTATCGGTAGGTACCCGGCAGTTGATTATAACTTGCTTCTTAGAAACAGGGCTTATATAGGCTATTATATAGTTCATATAATAATTAATTATAATAATAATTATCATTTAGTCCTCTGAGAAGGAAATGACAGTTAGAATACAGGGGCGGATCCAGAGATATTTTCTGACAGTCTTCTAAATTATTTTTGCTGAACCATCCTCCATTTCACCGTCATCCGACAGAAAAAAAAAAAAAAAAGATAACCGTCAGTGTACTGTACAGTAAACTTGAAAATCTGACCGTCTTCCGGAAGACCCAGAAGATGGCCTCAATTAATTTGCCCCTGAAATATGTACTGGTACATGCCTTTAACTGTTTTTTCACTGTTGCTATGCTATCAACTTCTGGTGATTTTCTTTTAACTGTTAATAGCGCTGTCCATATGTAGGCTATAGGCCTAAAGGTGTGAAATCTAAAAAAAAAATGTATAATTTTAGGCAAATTAAATCATTTCACTGTCAGTAGTCAAATAATTTGAGAGTTGGAAAAAGGATATAAACCAATGAGATCTAAGCAGCTCCATCTTATTATCAAAAAAAAAAAAAAAAAAAATTAACGTCGAAGCAATTAAAACAGGATTTCCAACAGTCCTTCAAAGATGAGCTAGGTGGCTGGTCGTTGGGTGCAGTATTTTATTCAAAGAAAGTTTGGTTGCATGCTTCACTGTTCGAGCAACAGGTGTCTGTTCATAGCTATTTAAGTATTAATATATTGCAAGTTGCTTTTACTTATACTTTTTCTTGGCCTTAAAATGTAATAAATGTGCCCCTGTCAGCATAAGTAATACAAATATCTTTTCAACACATAAGAAATAATGTACAGTTGCAAAAAATAGGACAAAGCAATTCTAAGACGAACGTGCAGGTAAGAGAGAGAGAGAGAGATGGAGTGAGATTCTGTGCTAGAGAACATGGTTGCTTGATACACTGATTTCGTCTTTCAGCTAGTGTATGTCCGAACAGGCGCAAACCGTTGTACTGGTAGTTCAAATAGACAGGCACTCATAATCAGCGTTTTTAATTTTATGCTAGTATTCTAGCACGTTGCGTAGAACTTTGGTTTAGTACGTGTAATCTGTTTCAACAAAATCATCACCATCTCCGTGTATTACCTTCAGTCTTATAAGACCAGCCAGTACCTGCTGACAACTAATATTAAGTGTGTATAGGCGTGGGGATTAGGGAGAAGCTGCATTATACCATGAAGTCGAGCTCATTTTTGTTTTCCTCTCTGTGATATACTAGTACTCATTTACATTAAGCCTGGTGGAAAGAGAAAATGTTAAGTGAAATTAACCAGTTTGTCTTTTGCGTTTGATTATATCCCAAAAATTATGTAAACTATAGAGAAATAATGTAGATTGAAATGACGGTGTGAAGTAAAACAGATACATTATTGTATTAGATGAGAGAGAGAGAGGGGGGTGGGGGTGGAGAGAGGGATGGGGGGGGGTTGTGTATCCAGCTCTTGCCTTGTGATTCTCCGATCTAGTTTCCATCACGATTGCTCGGAGTTTGCGAACAAAAGGGAATATTGTTACCCTATATTTTTGCATCTTTTTTATTACTTTTTACAGAACATTAATTTTTGTTTTACTTTTTCATATTGATGTCATTATGCAGATATTGCCAGAAATAGCATAAACTTATTATCTGTTGTGAAAAATTTTAAGTGTAGAATGCTTTCTATTTTACACGGATATTAGAGGCTGTGTTTCTTCGAATGATGAAGGAGAAAGAGAGAATGGGGTGCGTAAAGGCCATCCATTTTACCGTCATTTTACTCGTCTACACAAAGAAGCCTCTCTCAATATCCTCCCCACCCCAATCTGCTAAAAATAGTGACCTTTGCCAGACCCCCTGTGTGGAGCTGAGGAGTTAATGATTTTTTTATCATTATCTCAAAAGCTTGCCGAATATATTACCCCCCCCCCCCAGCATGTGCGTTGTAGATTTGAGACAATGACCCCTTACCAACTAGCGTGAATATATTTTAACCTTTTGTTCCGTAGCCAGTTATCTCGTCGTGTGTTATCATAGTTAACTAAGTTTTGTTCAGATTTTAGGAAAAAACTGCTCATTAATATTTTGTACAGCTTATTAAAATATATATCTTCATGTTCTTAAGAATATATGAAAGAACAAATCAAATTGTGAATTGTGTGCCTCCTCATAGCTAACTTTGTAATGAAGGGGGGATTTAAGTTCTAGAGAACATCTAAAGAATCTCACTGAACCCAGTAATAACTGCTGTGGAATGACCAACTACAATTTTGTTGGTTTAAATTATTGTTTTGTTATTATATATAAAAAATGCAGAATAATGTTAAATATTTGAGCATGATACAAATTTAATCTGGCTCCGGCATTTTTTCAAAATGTATAAGGTCCAAACAAAAGTCATTGTATGAATGCTCCACACTGCCGTAGGTTAGGATGTACATGTACAGTTAGTGAAAAAAATACCTAGTTCAATATTTATTCACTTGAATATAATCCACTTCTCTGTAATTAAATTACCTTGCAGTATACTCTTACAGTGTAGGAACATGTTTTCTTAAAATTTATAAAAATAGAACATTGATAACTTACTTCGTCACATCTTTAATCAAATTAAAAACAGGGCTTATAAAGTTTACCATAATTATTTTTTATTACTATTATTATAAGTCTAACTCTGACAAAGAAGCATCAGGAAAAATGGGTAAGCCCTTTCTATTGCTTTTGTGGTGTAAACTTCATTTTGATGGCTTTCTTTTACAGTTAACGGATTCGTCCATGTAGGCTATAAAGGTGTTGCGAAGTGCAAAAAATGTTAAAGTTAACGTTTTGGCAGATAAAACAAGTTCACCTTCAGAGAATGGTGGATTTCTAACCAATGATTGTAAGTTGAAAAATAGTTATATGAACCAATGATATTTAAGCAACTCCATCTTATTATCAGTAAACATTTAGGAAATGCTATGTCCAAGCGATTAAAAGCAAATTTCCAATAGTCTCTTTTCCTTCTAAGGTGAGGTGACTGGACATATGGTTCATTTTTTATACAAAGAAAGTTTGGATGCATGCTTCACTGTTCGAGCAACAGGTGTCTGCTTATAGCTATTTGAGTATTAATATATTGCAAGTTGCTTTTAGTCATACTTTCTCTTGGCCTTAAAATAAAATAAACGTGCCTCTATCAGCATAAGTAATACGAATATCATTTCACAATATGAGAAATAATGTACAGTTGCAAAACTACGGGCTAAGGGATTCCACCATGCACGTGCAGATGGAGAGAGAGAAAGAGAGAGCGCTGGAGTGAAATTCTGTGCTAGACAACTAGGGTGCTTGGTACATTGCGTTCTTCCTGTGTCCGTCCATTGATAATGAAAGAGCTTTCCCCTGCCTTTGGGCTGTCAACTTCATTCTGATGTATATCTTTTACTGCTAACAGCTTCGTCCATGTAGCCTATAAAGGTGTTGCAAAATGTAATAAAAAGCTGAAGTTAACGTTTTGGCTGATAAAACAATTTCACTTTCAGAGCATGGTAGAATAGGGAAAATAAGGATATAAACCAAGGATATTTAATCAGCTCCATATTATTATAAAAAAAGCAAACACCATGTCCAAGCAAACAAAACAATTTTCTAACAGTCCTTCAAAGATGAGGTGATTTCGCGTTTTGTTCAGTTTTTTATGCAAAGAAAGTTTGATATCAGGCCCTAGTGTTCCAGCAACAGGTGTCCGCTTGTAGCTACTAGTATATACGTATTAATATATTGCAAGTTGCTTTTAATTATACTTTTCTTGGCCTTAAAATGTAATAAATATGCCTCTGTCAGCATAAGTAATACGGATATTATTTCAATATATAAGAGATTATGTACAGTTGCAAAAATGCGGGCAAGGGAATACTACCATGCACGCGCAGATAGAGAGAGAGAAAGAGAGAGCGCTGGAGTAAAATTCTGTGCTAGACAACAGGGGTGGTGGATAAACTGCGTTCTTCTTGTGTCCGTCCATTCATAATGAGCCCAACACGCACAAACTGGCGTAATTTAAATAGACTGGCACACAAAATCAGTGGTTATATAATTATACTAGTACTTAAACGCATTATGGCATTTGCGTAGAATTTGATTAAATACTTGTAATATGTTTCAATAAAACCATCACCTTCGTCGTGTGCGATAAAAATCAATCTGTGACCCTGGTACAGTATGGATTAGGGAGAATCTGCAGTATATAGCCATGAATGAACTCGAGCTCATTCTTATTTTCCTCTCTGTTATACTCATTTACACCAATGCGTGAATTAAAGCAGATACTTTATTGAAAGACGAGAGAGAGGGGGAACCTTGTGATTCCAGCTCGTGTCTTGTCACTCCTCAGATCTAGTTTCTATCACGCTTGGTCGGAGCTTGAGAGCAAAAGGGAATTATTTTACCCTCTATTTTTTATTACTTTTTACAGTACAATAATTTTTACTTTACTTTTTCATATTGATGTCATTATGCAGGTATTACCAGTGATAGCCTAAAGTTATTATCTGTTGTGAATAAATTTAAGTGCAGAATGCTTTCCATTTATAAGAGAACCTTGCTTCCTAGAGTTATGAAGGAGAGAAAGAGAAGCGGGTGGTGTTAGGATTACCCGTTTTATTGTCATTTTTCGATCTACAAAGAGAAGGCTCTCAATACCCTCGTCCAACCCTATCCGAGTGAAAAGTTAAAAAAATGGTGACCTATGCAAGAGCCTTTTGGGTAGCTGAGGAGATCACGATTTTTTTATCATTATTTCAAAAGCGTGCCAAAGACATTAACCCCCCCCCCCCCCCCCCCCCCCACCACCACCACCACCATATGAGTTGTACATTTGCGAAAATGGCCCTTTATAAACTACGGAGAATATATTTAAGCTTGTGTTCGGTAACCAGTTATCTTCTTGTGTGTTATCTTTATTATCTAAGTTTTGTACTGATTTTAGGAAAAACCTGCCCATTAATATTGCGTACAGCTCTTTTGAAAGCCTTTGCATTTTCTTGAGAAAATATGAATTACAAAAAGTGTGGGTTGTCTGTCACCCAGTAGCTAAACTTCGTAATATTTGCATGCATATTTACATGCATTTAGTAACCAAACACATTGAAGGCGAAGTTCTACTATATGATCATCAGCATTACACACATAATTACATTTCACATCTAAGATATCTTAAGAATCTGCATTTTCCTGGTCGTTTGGTGTAGTTTTTTATCCAAAGCAAGCTTGGTTGCATGCTTCACTGTTCGAGCAACAGGTGGCCGCTTATAGCTATTAAACTATTAAGATATCGCTAGTTGCTTTCAATTATACTTTTTCTTGGCCTTAAAATGTAATTATTAGGCCTCTATCAGCATAAGTAATACGAATATCATTTCAACACAAAAAATAACGTACAGTTGCAAAAATACGGGCAAAGGAATTGTACCACGCACGTGCAGACAGAGAGAGATAGAGAGACCGGTGGAGAGATATTCTGTACTAGACAACTAGGGTGCTTGGTCCACTACGTTCTTCTTGTGTCCGTCCATTGATAATGAACCGAACAGGCGCAAATCGGTGTAGCTCAATAGGCACATAAAATAAGTGGTTTTGTATTTATACTGATATTCAAACACGTTATGGCATTTACGTAAAACTTTGATTAAATACTTGCAATCTGTTTCAACGAAATCATCATCATCTCCGTCTGCAACATGTGCATGCACATTCAGTTTAAACATCAACAGGTTCATGCTGACAACTGATGACATAGGTGTGTAGACGTGGGGATTAGGGAGAGGCAGTATAGCTATGAATAAACCCATTACAATTTCCCCTCTGTGATTCAATCATTAACACCAAGTCGAGTAGAAAAAGAAGGTATCAGGTGAAATTAGCTAGTTGATCTTTTTTATTTTTGTTTAAAATTATTCTTGACCTTTATTTAAAAGCAATTAACGTACCTTCATCAGCATAAGTAACACGACCATCATTCCCATAAGAAAGAATGTACAATTGCAAAAAATCTAAATTAGCGATATATCGGCAATTTCAATTCATGAAAGTAGAAAGACGCTCTGAGCGAGCTCTTTACTGACTTATACTGAGGGTAAATGTAGCAATTATAAGAGGGTCCTGGACGCTTTGCCACCTGGAGGACAGTGAGTAACAACATCCACTCACATCAGCCTCATGAGCCTCATACGTCCAGGCTGGCCGTAAACTAAAGACATGAAAATACAGTCTGTATTTCACCTTAAGTTATATGATTATCATATTACTAATTTAACTGCTTCACAGTTAATGGATATCATAGATATAAGTTGATGTTCAATGTCTTACAATTTAACTTGATGATTTTAATCGAAAGGCGCTGGCGTGACTACAGGCTGGTTATTTTATTATACTTTACATCTTGACGAGATGTTTTTCTTAACGGCAAATATTTGCAGTGCAGGTACACTGGAATACATATTCGTGCATATCCAACACACCTACCCGTATATTCTTTTCAAACAGAGACGTATCTACGGAATTAAATGCAAGAATACAGATTTCATTAATTAGTTTGATACATAAGATTGAAAATACTAAATTTCTTTTCTAGAGTGGTTCACAGAAGTGATTTGTGAATAAAATTTAATGTGATATTTTTGAAGGGTCACAATAAACATTTTAAAATCTGCAAGTCTTATTCTAAAGAGTACCCAACAACCGAAGACTTGATGGGGGGGGGGGGGGGGGGGGGGGGGGGTATTGACAGCAATAATTTAACTCGTTGTAAGCTTCTACCCTGTTTTTGTGCTGCATTTTTAACAAAATCCTTTTCCCCCGAAAACAGATAATGCGGGTAAAATTGAAATAAATAATTATCTACGAATTAACCCTAGATATGTTCTATGTCCTAGTGTATTTTTTCCTCTTTTTTGTGGCCCAATCTTTGTTTTTCTAGGTTGGGAGGGGGGTGACATCAATAATTTTACTCATTGTAAGTTTCTGTTCTCTTAACCAGAGATATTATCTGTATTCTAATGTACATGTTTTCTTTCATCTCCTTGTTTTTTCTGGGTCGGCTAGTACGTTTTCTTCACTTTTGCAAAAATGGTAGACTATTTCAACAGAATATTCCGTCTGCGATTTCAGTATGATCAAAGTAAAATCCTCTTTTTATATTTGTCCACTATCAACTCATATTGGCAGCCACTTACAAAAATAAACAAAAACATGAACGCAGAAAGATTCCATAATTCCGCTAAGCCTGTTAAGTCCAACGATATAGGCATAGTGGAAATAACTATCAAGTGAAATTAACTTGTCACGAGAAATTATAGTAAAGAACAAAGATGGACTATATAAACATGGTAAATTTGACAAGCAATCTGTCCCCTTTTTATAGATGATGCTTGGTATAAGATATTCACGACAGTCAATTTTAATCTCAATTTAAATTCGTTAAAGCAACGCCTTTCCGTGAGCTGTTATTTGGCGTGTTGCACATATTCTGGGTGTAACAGAAGGTTGAAACGCAGGTCTATCAGCATATCTTACAAGAAGATCATTTAGGTACAAAAAGTGTGGGGGTTGCAAAAATGAGGGTGCAAAAACCGAATTTTAGATTATTATGATAATTAAACACACTAAAATTAAGATGCAGATAATTTTATTGGACAGTGAGGGAATTCGCAGAGGGAAAATTCCCTTTCGCAAGCTACTGATTGGTTAATTCTTCTCAAACAGTAAATGACAGCCAACATTGAGAATTGTCTATAAAATTACGAGTATATTGAACTTATTATCAGATCCACAGTCGTCTCTGACAACCAGTAGATCAACATTTTGCCAGAAATCAATTCAGCAGCTTCAGAACTATCATTTGAAGGTGAAGATGATCAGATCAATTGCCCTTTGTCTTGTTTTGATGGCGGTGTCACTATGTGCAGTCGATGGTGCCCGTAAGTACAAAAATTTTTTACATTATTATTTCAAAGATGGATGATATGCTTTCAAGTTGTCATGACTGGCAAAGGAGAAGTCAAACCTTTGAAAATATTGGAAGATGTTCACAATGCAAAGCAAATTATATTTAGTCATATGGTCTAGTCGATGTTATTTAGAAAAGCAAACGTCATTTTATTAGTCTCTATTTCGACAGCATAATGATTTTAAACATTTTACAGTTCGGCCTTAAATTATAATTCTTTCCATGTGATCCGACATGTACTAAATTCACGGCCTACCAGTTTGCAATTATAATAACAATAATAATGATCAAATTATTCAACCATTGTTAGCCTAAATTTATTGTAAAAAAAATACACATAAAAACGGAATCTTTTTCACCATCTTGGATTTATGCATGATTAAATAAATGAAAAGAAAAAAGTTTAGAGTAATCGGTAAAAATAATGTCATACTATTAAAGAGAGATGTAGCGGTTGGATAAAAACTTCAAAGCAATTTGCTTCGTCTAAAAGATAAAAGTCTACATTTGAAAAGTTCATACGCAGAGTGAGCAATCTTTAATAATCTTTGCTGTTTTGGAAGCCACCCTTTCCATATAAATGCTTCTAAGAGCGGGGGAATCAAGTTTATGCTTGACACGGTAGACATGCTTCGTAGTTGACTTACTCCATTTTGTACTCAACAAACATTTGAATTTCCTCTTTGGATTCGATATTAAGTACCATTAGGAAAAGAGGAGGGGTTGGAACCTACATACTTTTCGAGATATATGGAGAATGAGACAATCGTGAGAACCATCTGAAGTAATGTGACGAGAACTTATGAAAATTTAGAGTTCCTATATCCTCGTAAAGACAAAATATTCTGTCATTTCTTGAAAGGTAAACCGTCAACTGCTCATGCTTTAGCCAATTAACGAAATTTTACTCTGTCTATTAATTCTGCCTTTTTATTTTATAGCAACGGCCGATATGCCACATTTATGCGGGAACGATACAAGGTGCTGCAGGATTGACAAAAACAACGTGACTCGTTGCAAGAATACCCCTAGTCCAAATAGCCAAGGTATTGCACCTTGCCCCAAGCCCTGGTCCTGTATTTGTGCTGAAGGATACGCATTAGACCCTTGTTCTGAAGAAGACATTTGCGTTCTAGGTAGGTGGAGGAGGTGAGAACTTTCATAACAAAGTCTGTTGCATAAAGTGCATTTGCAAATAATACAATCATTTATCGATGCATTGCAACAATTTTGTGTGTGGTGTGTGTGTGTGTGTGTGTGTGTGTGTGTGTTAAAACAACGCGTATTGTAATCTTAGATTAAAAACTGAATATTGTAACAAAGAAGCTTGCTATACAGTTTTTATTCTTTTTGTAACGAGTACCCCCTTTTTTTCTCTTGGTATTATTCAACATAAAATGTTTCTCCTGGTCTGTTTTTTACCCATGATTGCACTTATATAATCACCAAACAATAGTTATCATGGAATCCCATATATTTTTCACTGCAGCTCTAATGATGACACCCCCACTTTCATTATTCGGCTGACTTTTGGTTGTGTATAATATTGCTTTCTTCTTTTTTTTTCTGCTAGAGCCACTGGCATGCCGTAAGTATAACGTAAAACTTAGAATAATGTGACATGTAGTTTGCTTCCCATGTATAACTTACTGCAAGCTAATTTAATTCTGATTTTTATTATAATTGAAAAATTGATTGCGGTAGTGGATATTAGCTTACGGTCCACGTTTTAAAAGTAGGCTCGTTCAAAAAGTTTAGCAAATAGATGAACATTTGATATGATGGGGACTTGGCGTGTGTGTGTGTGTGTGTGTGTGTGTGTGTGTGTGCGTGTGTGTGTGTGTTTTGATGTTAACAGAGGTAAGTTCTTTACTCATATGTGCTGGCATATGTGCATAGTTCATTTGTATGTATAATACTGATGAAGCTTTTATAATATATCTCTTGTTATCAATTTTCAGCTGAACTTCCAACACAGTGTCGTAAGTATGATATCTTTTAAACACTTACCAGTGTGTAGAAAAAGAAAACAGAAAGGAAAAACGATCTTATATCAAGTTGTTTGTGGTCTCATAGCTACGTAGCTTACCGTTATGCTTTTCCAAATGTTTACTTACTGTCTATTAAGTATATTATGTTTTTACATAATAAAATTAAAATTATTAAAAAATCATTTTATATCCACGTTTTAAAATTTATTATTATTATTATTATTATTATTATTATAGCTCTTACAGAATCCATTTTCCTATATGTATTATATAATGGCTGAATAAATTAATATAAGTACGTAAAATGTTCATTTTGGTGGGCAATGTGAAAGTTAAAATATGCTAGTTTTTTGTTTATTTGTCACTTTCAGCGGATGTTCAACAAGTCACGTGTGATGGTACAGCTTACAACTTTTCCGGCAGCTATCAATATGTCGGCACTGGTCTGGCACCGTTGCGATACTACATCATCTACTCCGGGTGCAACGATGTCATTATATCCACATGTAACACCGCCGACTTCGACACAAAGCTGGCTATTTTTGAATGTGATGCGTTGTCTAATATTGTATCCCGTGGGAGTCAGATATGCAACATCTTCCAAGAGTTCAGTCTGTACTATTACGACGACGACAGAAGGTGTTCTGGTCGCACCACTTTGATTCAGATTCCCAGAGGAGGGCTAGCCAGTGGAACATATGCAATAAGTGTATACGGGTTCAACGTTGGAGGGACCTTTACGGTCTCTATCACTTGTTAGAGATTTCACGGTCGTTGAGCGCAACCAAGAAATTGAACTGTATACAGGCATGATCCGCTCGAGAATAACTGAATTGCCAGAGACTGCATTTGTATTCCAGATTATATCAAGTTTATCGTAAAGACCAAATCACTGAAATACTTGTATCCAGCTGATCGAATGAAAAATGATGAATTATAAAAGTTGAGATGAAGATTATACCCTTACATAAGCCATTAATAAATCTCTGCCAATTCACTGATAGTTTTTATATTTTCTCTCCAAATAATGAATAATATGAAACTATAATAATAATAATAATAATAATAATAATAATAATAATAATAATTTATTTGCTAAAATCGCAACCCAAAGGTTGAAGTTTTACAATGTGTCATAAATAAAATCATAAGGTATTTAAAAGTAACTAAAAATTATAAACTAAAAGACCAAAGCTTTAAAACAAGACTTATAAGACAGTTTGGAGCAGTATTTAACATAAAATTTAAAATACTGTGCATTATAAAAGATGATTTAAAACGATTGTTTTAATAATTTTAATTTTTATTATGTTAAAACATAATATACTAAATAAATCCGTTTTCACTTTTGGTATTAAAATTTTGTTGCTGACCTTGAGATTTCTTGGGTTCTTTTCTTTAAACAGATGGTGTAGCTTATTAAAATTCTTGATTTTTGTAAAAAAAAGTTCTTAAGTAAAACGTCTCTTCTCTCCTTCAGAAAGGTGAGATTACTAGCCTGTAGGGCATCCTTGTAAGTATAAAATTGGTAAATAATTCTAAGCATTCACATTGTTCGGCTGTAAGACCAGGCCCCCACACAGGACATTATAGATTGATAGGCCCCCACACAGGGCATGCTTATTCGAGGACTGATCTAATTATAGATTGATAGGCCCCCACACAGGGCATGCATATTCGAGGACTGATCTAATTATAGATTGATATATAACTATTAGATCCTCAGTGGCCAGATTTGCCCTTTTCAACTGCCTGAGATAAAAAAAAAAGCTTGGCACAAGACTTGGAATAAATAAACTGCACATGTTCTGTCCACTTGAGAACAGGGGTCAGAGTTACTCCTAGTAGCTTAAATTTACTCACTTTTTCTACAATTTCTCCATCTACCAATAGTGTTGGTGTGGTATCTATACATTTGGTAAAGTTAAAATCCATACATTTTGTCTTCTTTACATTTAATTTCATATTGTTTTTTCTAACCCAATTTTCAAGTTGCTCTATTGCCTGTGGAATTAGTGACTTTTGGCCAAACTGACAAATTTCATAAATAGATGTGTCATCAACAAATTTTATATCTGGGCAGCAGGTTTTTAGATCATTTATCATTGCTATAAACAGGATTGGACCTAACTTTGTCCCCTGAGGTACCCCTCCGTTAAGCTGGGCCCAGTCAGATTTACACTGACCACATTTCACTCTCTGATACCTTTGGCATAAAAAGGAGTAAATCCACTTCCTAATAAACTCTGGAATCCCTTGACTGCCCAGTTTTTCAATTAAGATGCTGTGGTCTATTCTGTCAAATGCCTTAGAAAAATCTAAAAATAAAACTTTTGAATAAGATTTGGTTTTAGCAGATGGTTCAAGACCTTCTAGTATTTTGTGAGTCAGCTCTACTACGTGGGTAGTAGAGCTATTTTTGACTACTCCAAATTGGGACTTATCGATTTGCAGGCCACTCATCACTTATTTTGCCACAAATGACTCCAATATTTTACTCAACACTGGTGTAAGCCATATTGATCAGCCTCTATCACATTTGGTTGGTTAACTTTTGGGACAGGGATTACTGTGCAGATTTCCAAGTGTCAGGTACATATCCCTCTCTGATAGAGCTATTAAAAATTGCGCACAAGGGCTTGGACAAATCTCTGATGAAAAAGTTAAGTATAGGGTTTTTTTTCAATCACTCAGAGGTACATGCAGTTTCATTTATATAAGCCCCCCCCCCCCCCCCCCCCACTGATGACTTACCGGCCCTAAGAGTATAAATCAGTAATTTGTCACTGAAAGCCCACCAGGCACTTAAAATCATAAGGTCATTTATCCACAAGGAGTCTATCGTGCGTAGATATATCTTAATGTGTTTCTGTTTTAATAAATTATAATTGCGAAGCTAGTTATTGTCTTAGGTGCCGTTTGCCTTCCTTATATATAAACTCGACTTGAGAAGAAAGAAAGTGCAAGGTCCATCTTTCAAAGAAGTTGATAGTTTATTAATAAAATTGAAACCCATGGGTTTAAGTTACGGGGGGTATATAGTTGCTTAAATTTGTTTAATTTTCAACTTTGTTTGAAAAAATTGTCCGCGTTCGACGGATTACATTCCCGAAATATGGTGAAACAATCAAGCATTTTACGTAAAAAACTTCACAATTGACAATTTTTGGGGATATAGAGACATTCACGAATATCCCAAAATGGTCGGCAAATACAAATTTGGCATCAATAATACAATTATCATACAGACTTGACATTTAATATGGAATATTTTCTCCAAATCATAATTCATCAGTTTTTTTCCTATTTTGCTGACTGATATATGAAAATAAGGATTAAAATCGTGTTTTAAAAACTTCTGATAATCTGTTCGATGTCATTTTGACATCAGTGTATTAATTGAATTCGCCAGTGAAGCAAGCAAAAATGCATTGCCTATTTTAAGTCATACGACAACCATTGAGAGCGATATATTGGATCTCCATATTTTTCAAATTATCGTCTTTAAAAGAGTTACACACCCCACAAAGGCCCCTCATGTCAGTGTCTAGTCACAGCAATGGTCTCTGTTACGCCGACCTCATCTTGCTGCTACCAGAGCTTTCAAGCGGCAAGGCATTCCTTAGGATAAGTTTTTAGAGTTTAATCCGGAATAAAATTCCAGAAAACGGTTAAAACTTGTCCAATTTGGTTCAGATTTGTTGTAGGACATGCCGGCCGTTGATTTGGCAAGTAATGACCTACCCACATATTGGCTATGTGGTTCAAATATGGCGATTTTGATGACCTAGGTTGCTGCTCATTCTCTTGGTTCTGTACGTTATCTGATATTAAAAGTGCTCTGTGTGAACCGTCAAAGACATCGTGCAACCTAAAATTGTTCCTAAGGTGCCCCCTATCAAATGATGGTCAAGTGGTTCCCAGACATTTCGATACAGATATCTTATTTGAGATATGAGTTTTTTGAAAAAAGAACGCATTTACCTAGGTATACCTTTAAAACTGACATATTCCATATTAAATGTGAAGTCTGTAGCTTTTTAACTTTATACTAATTTAATAATAACTTTAATCTCGCTGGCGCAGGGTGAAAAATACCTGTGTATATATAATAACCCCATCTGACGCCACTGCATAAAGCACACAATAGCAATACAAAGGACAAAGCATTTACAACGTCCCGCTGGAGTATCGAGCATTGCCACAAGGACGTGTTACATGTAGTAGAAGATTGTAAAATAAAAAAACAGCAAAGGTCATTGAATATATTTATATTTGTATACTATGAATATTTCACTACATAACAGAATTATGATAAAGAACAATATAAACAAAACTATATTACTTTTTATCATTAATACCGAAACACGTTTGGATGTCATTATAATTTTTCTGAGTTAACGTGCTGAAATAATATACAGTGGCGGATTTAGAGGGGGGTCAGGGAGGTTTTGACGCCCCTTTCATATCTGGTTCCCTCTTGAAATTAGAATTTAGACTAGCCGAATCATAGTTCTTCACCGTACCAAAAGACATCGTTCGCCCTCTAAAATACAGAAAATTTTCGGGGCCCTTCAGCTGGTCCCGAACCCCACGTCAAGTTGGGGGGAGGGAGTTGCGGCTTCGCATCCGCGGACCCCCTCCCCCCTCCCCCTTCAAATAATCCTGGATCCGGCCCTGATATATATATATATATATATATATTTTTTTTTTTTTTTTTTCTGACAGGATAAATGTTCACTGGAGCACATATTACATATCATTTGCTTATTCAAACCCTTTTTCCATTATCGCTAACGGACTGACTGCCCTCTGGAAAAATACTTTAAAATGTCTCAGAAGTAGGGGCAGCACAACCAAGGGATTTTGATACTCTGGCTATAAAAGACGCATTTCTGTAACAAAGTCAACAAGAAAAGACATGTCAATGATTATGTTTTTGCAATTCGACTATCTGAGTGAAAATGAACCCCCGTCAAATGTGTTGTACTCGTTCGTTACGGTCAAACTATCACTCTATATAGCACATCCAAATTCTAATCGGCAATGGTCTTCACAGCTTTTGTCTTTACAAGTTTAATCAAACTTCTTTATCTTCATGACGGCCCAACTAAGAAGGGAACTCTCGTTGTAGTTATTACTACCAGGCAAACCGTTATGCTTAAACCAGTGGAAACAGTGCTTCTCACACTCTCCTGGAAAGGCCATCTTGGCTGTTAGAGCGACCAAGGTGCACTGATTGTACCACCAACCCCCATGGAATCCACTGGCACAGTATACTGCATTCTTGTCATAGGTAGAAAACGGCATGTTAAAATTGAGGGGCCAAACGTCTTCAACACTCAAATTTCCAGAACCTGGCAACAATTTGTGCAACACATATTTCTGGGATTCTGATCCAATGCAAAAACCGTGCTGGATTTCCCAGTAGTAATTGCCAGTGGACAGGCTCCTTACTTCGACCATTAAGGAGTAGTTTCCCTGGTTGGTGAGATGATGAAACGCTTCCAGTCCCAGCCAGTGGTCGCCGGCAACGTCACCAAATCCGTCACGATAATCCACCCAGGGCCTAAATAGGCAGTGATCAAAAAAGACCGTCGTAAACTTGTATTAATATGCAAAATTCACGTGAAAAGCACGTGTTGCAAATAAGACAACAATCTATTTTTCCTTATAAATGCAAAAATATGAAAATAGTCCTAAAATTAAAAACATATATTATTTTTTCTTAATCTATTTATTTTTCTTAAAATTATATTATAAGATGATAAAAGTGACAACCATCGTTATAATTAATTAACAAAGCTAAAATATAGAATTGACAACTAATATGCTATTTGTATAAATGTATCTTAATTATAAATTATCTTAACGATAACCAACGCCAGTACATCCCCGGGTAGAGGTATTCGATAATTACCTTGCGAAGTCCAGCTCTGCCCCCGTTCTACGCATTAATACCGTCCATCCCTTCTCACAGTACACTTTAATGTTTCTTCTCATAGAACGTAAATGGATGTATCGTGTTCCATCTGACCCATCTAAACAGTTATTACTATTATTATTATTATCATCATTATTATTATTATATTTATCAAAGTCTATATTTACCAAATCAATAAAATAATAAAATTAAAACCCTGAAATTCAAAATAAATCTCATGATCCTTAGGGTGTAAATGGAACTTCAAGATTTAGCTAGTTCATAGACGATGATAATAGAGATAGAGTATGCATACCCTATAAAACGTTTTCAAACCTTTTTTGTCATTTTTTGCCCTAATATTAGTATTAATCAATCATACCGAAGATAACAATAAAATAACTTACTATAATCACCACAGTCCCTTGGCATCTGAAACAACAAAGAAAATAATACCTTGAGTTCATTTTACATACATTACAAAAATAAACAAAATGCATTTTCCAATAAGCGATTATATATGGAACTTCGGCGGTAAAACAACAGACTCTGTTTAGCAAGGAAGCAAATAAAAATAATTATAGGCTTTTGATTATAATAGGTCAAGAATACAAAGCCAAGATTGAAGATAAATTTGAATTTAGTCCTTTGTTCCTTTTTATACTATTGCAATGGCACACGCTATCACTTCAATACTCTACTTACTTTCATGAAGTGCTGACTTTCATCATCGTCTTCGAGTAACTCCAAATTTGGTGAAAAATCTGCCACAGAATTCAGTTCACACACGGTATTATCGTACCGTATATTAAATGACATACAGTCTGGATTTCTCTGGCATTCAGCCGCACATTCTATTTTATCAACTCCGGATTCCAGTTTTTTGGTTTTCAGTAAGGAATTAGGTAAAAATTTCCCCTGTATGGAGTGGAACATACCGGTATGTGTAATTACCCCGTTTGATACCATTGTAAAACAGACGATTGCCATGCAAACGGCAAAGCACCCGCAACGTCCTGCTCGAGTATCGGACATGTCTACAGGGATGAAGAGCATCTACTGATAAAAACGTAAAATGAAAAACAAAAAAGGCCATTGAATATATGTACATTTGTGTACTATGAATATTTCATAAGATCAGTGACGAGAATGGAGTTAACGACGATTGATAATCGTTTGAAAACAACACAATTTATAATTGTATTATTGATTTATAGGGTGAAATCGCCTCGTGTATTCCCCAGGAGGTTGTGTTTTCCACCCACGAACACAACTCCAGAGATCCAGGTCAACCGAAGACATAAGCTACCCAACAATTGTTATTATACCGATATTTGTAAAGGCATGCACCTGTATAGGCCTACATGATTTGTTCAGGTTTTAACGACAAAGGCATTTTTTCTGCTGGAAACTTATATTTGCAAAGGAGCTAAGAGCCCCGACACTTCGGTGTCGACCGACGATAAATGGCAGATAAATAGCATTGTGACACAAAGCAAAGATTCAGCGGAACAAAACAAACAGTGAAAATGTAATCTTCAGCGAATGTTTTGCACCGACACGCTTGAAACAGTTGGGGCAGGAGAGCAAAATATGAATTGCGTGAAATGGGTTTCTCCTGTAATTAACTGCAGGAAAAATGAAAATATAATTAAAAGTTCAGTAGCGGGATTTGATATCATGCATTCTTTTAATACTACTCTTTTTTTTCGAATGATTCGTGCCAGTGGTTTAATATCTTCACTTGCTAATCATCTATAAAGCTAAACCAGTTTTCCTTTATGGTATTTTCTCTCAAAAGTATTTTTCTTAAATATAAGTAATGAATCATTGTTTGATCCGTCCCTGCTTTTGAATGCAGTGTGTAATACCATTTTTTATCAATTAATTCATTTTTAAATGACTGGACATCAACGATGAGGAAGATGCTAAATTAAGGGCTAAAATTAGACAGATAAGATAAATCAAATTAACTACAAACTTTGTTCCTAGAAAATTGTTTCTGAAGTTTTTGAGCCTTCAGGGTACACGCACTAGAAGTTCAAACAGTTTCTCCACTGATCGATGACACTTAGTACCATGGATTATACTATAATCTCAAATTCCCGGCTTTTGAAATTCTATTCAACATTTTTCCTAATGGCAAATAATGTAAAGTGGGGTTGGCAAATTGTAGCTCTTTTAGGCATTTGTATTTGTTGTAGATATAAAGAGGCATGTTGTCTCTAAAGGCCCTTAAATAATGCATAACTTTAAAAAGATATACATCCCTGAGATACACGTAATGAGCAGCGAAAGTTTAAAAAGCAGCTCTGTACTAGTACATGGTGAGACCCCCCCCCCCCCAAAAAAAAAAAAAAAAAAAAAAAAAACCTAAAAATTTTAATAAATCCTACAAAGATCCATCAAATTTCAAGAAATTTGCTGGATTTTAACTTCGATATGTGCATGATCATTCTCCAAAGTTTCAAATTTTCAGTTATCTTGGTCATTTTGTATAAAAGTTATATTCGTTTTAAAAATATATGACTTCCGAGGCAAACACATTTCTTTAGTAGGCTTGTTAAGGACCAAAAATTGGCCAAACGCTGCATTTTGTAGTACAAATGTCCAACTTGGCATAAATGTTCCTTGGGCCAAAAGAAAATTTTTTATCCAAAGAGACACGCTCTATCTATTAGCATAAATTATGCAAATTAGGTGCAAAAATATATAATATTTCATATTTCCATTAATTTTTGACCTAGAAACACGTATTGATTATCAAACCTGACTAAATTAGGGACAAGGAACCCATTTTTGAACATTTGGAAGCAATTGGTGGCCATTTTGTGCCTCAAATCCAAGATGGCCGCCACCCGCCATTTTGCAAGTGGACATAATTTTGCTATTTTATGTTGAATTTTGAAGCATTTACTCTATATATTTGACATATATATTGATTCCTACTATTTTGGGGGTGCAAAATTCATTTTTGATATTGTTTTGGTGATAGTAGGCGATTTGAAGGGACAAAGAGGGTGTTTTAAGTGCCTACCAAGATATGTGTGAACGCTGCAAAACCATGGACATTGATAACCCGTATTCAAATATATCTCAATGCAATTTTTTGTTATATACCATCGCTATTTGACTATATTATGAGCAAAAAAACTCACTTTTACCATTATGGAGGCCATTGGTGGCCGTTTTATTCCTCAAATCCAAGATGGCCGCCAAAAACCATTTTGAAATTGGGCATAATTCGCTATTTTGAAACTATATGTATTACATCTTTGAAAATGAGTAATACGTCGTTTTATATTATTTTCTGGTGCAGAATGCATTATCTGTCTCATAAAATGTGAGTCCAAACTATTTTAGCCTCCAAATTCAATATACATGTAGGCTTAAGTTGTCACATAGACTTATATGTGCCATGCAGTCTAATAAGTACAAAATGTTTTATAAAATCCTAAAGAGCTTGAAACAAGTGTAAGAGACCAAAATGGCTTAATTAAAGGTAAAGAACACATACTTGGTGCTTTGGGGACAATTGGTAGCCATTTTGATCCTCAAATCCAAGATGGCCGCCAGTCATAATTTTGAAATACGCGTAAGACATAACTCATTAATATGAATTTGAGGGATAAAATGGCCACCAATGGCTTCCATTATGGTAAAAACGAGGGGTTTTTTTTGCTCATAATTAAGTTCAATATCGATAGTATATAACAAAAAATAACATTGAAATATATTTGAATACGGGTTATCAATATCCATGGTTTTGCAGCATTCACACAAATCTTGGTAGGCACTTAAAACACCCTCTTTGTCCCTTCAAATCACCTTCTATCACCAAAACAATATCAAAAATGACTTTTGCACCCCCAAAATAGTAGGAATAGATATATATAGCAAGTATATATAGACCAAACGCTTCAAAATTCAACAGAAAATAGCAAAATTATGTCCAATTTCAAAATGGCGGGTGGCGGCCATTTTTGGATTTGAGGCATAAAATGGCCACCAATTGCTTCCAAATGTTCAAAAATGGGTTCCTTGTCCCTAATTTAGTCAGGTTTGATAATCTATACATGCTTCTAGGCCAAAAGTTAATGGAAATATGAAATATTATATATTTTGGCACCTAATTTGCAGAATTTATGCTAATTTATGCATCGATAGAGCGTATCTCTTTGGATGAAAAATTTTCTTTTGGCCCAAGGAACATTTATGCCAAGTTAGACATTTGTACTATAAAATGCAGCGTTTGATCCCTTAACAAGCCTACTACTTCTTCTGGATTTCCCTGACTTTTGCTGTGATTGATCCCCGCAGTTCACCAATCATTTGATGGTTGTTTTGGTACACTTTATCTTTGAGATAGGCCTACTCCCACAGAAAAAAAATTGGGGAAGGTTTAAGTCCGGTGAATGCCGTGCCCACTCAATATAATTTGGAATTTGGTAAAAATTTCCCCTGTATGGAGTGTTCCGGTGTATGTAATAACTGCATTTGATGCCATTGTAAAACAGACGATTGCCATGCAAACGGCAAAGCACCTTCAACGTCCTGCTCGAGCATCGGACATGTTTACAGGGATGAGGGCCATCAACTGATAGATCGTATAATGAAAAAAAGGGTCACTGAATATATGTACATTTGTGTACTTTGAATATTTCATTACATCTGTGAAGAGAATGGAGTTAACGACGATTGATTATCATTTGAAAACAATACAATTTACAGTTGTATTATTGATTAATGAGGTAAAATGGCCTAGCTTGCGTATTCCCCGATCGAGTATTCTACACAAGAACACAACTGGAGACCCTTAGCAAAATGAAAAGTTTGCCGCAATATTGCGGCAATATGGCTGCAGTATTGCAGCAAACTTAAGTTTGCAGCAACGAGTTTGCAGGCGTAGCCAAGAACAATTTATTGCTGCTAATTTGCAGCCATATTGTAGCAAATGTGCTGCAAATTCGCTGCGCATTTGCAGCAGCACTGATATTCTGCTAAGGGGCGTTCCAGGTCAACCGAAGACACATATGTATCACTTTGAAAGCCGATACATTTCCAGGGCGTTTTTTATAGCTTAGTTTTTTAAAATTATATTTTCAGCTATTTATAAAATGATAAATGTATACTGTTACTCTTTATACGTAATATTGTCAACAGTGAATATTTCATTAGTTCAAGAGAAACAAGTTAATTTGTAAGGCACTATATAAAACATGGCCTCGTGTTTTTCCCCGGTAGATCGTGCCACCGTTCAAGGCACAGCCCGAGATATTCAGGTCAACCGAAGACGTTGTCAGAGGGAAAACACACCGAAACAAAAAATCATTCCATTTTCACCCCCTCAGGAAGGCAACAAAAAACTTATTATACTGAAATTCTTGAAGGCATGTGCCTATATAAAAAAGTGGGCCTTCATGTATACATTTATCAGGAATCTCACATCTGATGTTCTTTTTAAAATAAAAAAATTATCCAACTAAAATTCTAATCTTAAATATTGAAGCATATTTATTATAAAACCAATTTCTTGGTAAATCCAAGAGAAGAGGTCGGTGTACCTGTTTAAGTTGAGTTCTGGTCCTGTTCTACGCATCAGAACTGTCCACCCTTGCTCACATGATACCCGGATGTTTTTACCCATGAACCTGGCGTAAATATAATGGACACCATCGACGTCATGTGTAAGGGTTAGTCTAATCTATTTTGTGCAAAAGATATGCAAAAAGATATGCATTTGGAGAGACTTACAGAATGAATTGAGACAGCTATTTTGGGGAGAAAAAATAAACAACCTCCTTTGAGGTGGAACGGACAAAAAGGCAGCCTTTAACTTCATCAACGCTACTTGATCAAAATATGCCAAAAGAGCCAAATTTAAACAGAGGATTGCCCAAACAAAAACTGAAATCATAGGCAACAATACAGTAGATAAATAAAGGAATTAAAAGTTAAGTAAAAAAGAATAAAAATAAATGAATTTTTTGACAGATCTGATTGGCTATTTAATCACTGGCAAAAAAAAGAATAAAATAAATAAAAACTTACCATAATCACCACAGTCACGTGGGACCTACATAGCAAAACGAAGCTAAGTATTGACGGTTCATTGTGGGTAATGACATCAAATTAAAAACGGGTTTAAACATCATTCTATAGATAAAGGCTAAATGAAACAAATTTCAAATAATGACTTTTCAAAAGAAATAAAACAAGATGATTAATTAAGTACATCATAAATGAGCTGAAAATGTTTTCCCCTATGTTTGGGGTTTGCATTTATTTCATGAACCTGACTTTTTAAATTTACATCCAAATCTGCAACATGGTTCAAATGCTTTTAAATAACTACCCTTCATTCTAAACTGGAACTTTTTCCAAATATTCAAGAATCCTAAGATACCTACCTTGACATAGTGTCAACTGGCAGCGTCGTTAATGAGGGCCACCTTGTTAGGGGTGACATCAGAATTCAATTCACACGCGGTGTTGTCAGATCTTAGGTTAAAAGACATGCATCGCAGATTTCTCCGACATTGTGCTGCATATTGGATTGCACTAATGCCATTTTGCCGCTCTTTGGTTACCAACCCAGCTCTAGGCAAATATTTCCCTGGCACAACAAGGAACATTTCGGTCACACCATCATTTCCCTCTGTGTAAAAACGACAAAGAATTGCTGTACCAGTGGCAAGATTAAGCAGGCATCTTGTTTCCGACATTCTGATGCCCAAATAGCCGTACTTACTG
Source organism: Lingula anatina (assembly GCF_051362555.1). Taxonomy (NCBI): domain Eukaryota; kingdom Metazoa; phylum Brachiopoda; class Lingulata; order Lingulida; family Lingulidae; genus Lingula; species Lingula anatina. Next base: position 21,800,164 of record NC_141772.1, read on the forward strand.
AAAAACGCTGAAAACACTACCAAGTCGACAATGCTATCAATAAAAAGGGAGGCTAACAATGACAGATTTTGACATGTAAATTAAGCCGTTTGCCTTCTGTTGCTATGTGTTTTAAATAAAACGACGACCTAGAGAATACAATAAAACTGTGAGCACGTTTCACTGAAAAGAAATGTCTAATCTAATGATTTAGACCGATGATTAACTCCTACTACTTTAATTTAGCGGGCTAACTGTGCCTCAGGCTCCTTAAGAGAAGTGAGCGAGTCACAAATATTTCAAATTGGACTAGAGACCAGTGGCAGCCAGGAAGATAATTTTGGTCAGTTTCTGTTAGTTAGATGTTGAAATCCTGTAAGCCCTTTTACCAGTAATAGCAAGGAAAGTTAACGTGAAAGCATTACCCCATTACGAGAGACACAATTCTGCCAACCAGTAGCGTTAGAAGATTGATTGCTTTAATTATCATAATTACACCATTTAGAATGTATTTACTACAGAGCTCAAGTGAATAATCGATATTAACGTATTGCTATTTGTATGTTCAGTGATGATATCGTTTTTCTTTATTGACACCTTGCCAAAACATCAGTCATCTGCAGTGCAGCAAGGAAAACCACTTATTACAATCATTATGACTCTATGCCAGGAATTCTGAAACATACGTATAAAATAACAAGCTTAAAGCATTCTACAAATTTCGATATGAAATCTTATCTATTTCTCGCATTTCTATGTAAGGAAGTATTGTTGTGAACGTGGGCTAAACTCATAGGTGTGTGCTTACAGTATACGTCGCTGTTAGTGATAGGGGCACGTACATGTTTTCTGGTGAGAACGATTTTTCGAAATTGAAAACAAATCAAAGTTGTTCTATCATTTTAATGGTTAATTTTAAGGGGGCTCTTTCCGATATGAGGGAAAATAAAACATATCCCAAACTTTTTCTTATATATGAAGGTCACGATCTAAACCAAAATTCGCCTTTGAGGTAGACGGCAATCAAAATAATTAATTATTTCACATTCGAGTCTGTATTGGAGAACGTCGTCTCCCCAAAAAAGAGAAGACGACTACCGCAAGGTTTTAGCCAATCAGAGTGCGTTGCCTAAAATAGCACTCGTACACTAGGAGAAACAAATATGGCGCGGTGGAGTTCGAAGTAAGTCGTTTACAGATGCACGTTAGTAAAACTCTCTCCCTTCATTGTTCGTGAACAGGTTTGTGCACATACATACCACGGGGCTGATATCTAAACAAAAGGATTGCAGGGACCGATATAATGAATGAGACGGAGTGACTGCCACGTGCGAAAGATGGGCAGGAAATCAGCCAACTTCTCGCAGAAAATCACTGACCCATGTCCCTGTCAAGACACACGCAACCACAAACCATTCACGTAAATGAAAATGATTGGACGGTGACCGCATTTAGGCGGTATACGCGGGGAAAGTCCATTCTTTGATATCACCCCATGCGCGGTGATATCAGCGTGTTCTATTCAAAGTAAGGGGGTTTGGGTGGGGAATACGCACGATTTCCCTTTGTATGTATGACAAATAATGCACTGTTACCCCCTCGCCCGAAATCCACGATAGCATGCCTCGCTGACGCTCGGCCTGCTATCGTGATATCGGGCTCGTGGACAGTGCATTATTTACTACTTAAACATTTAAAGAATTCATTTAACTTCTCGTCGGTAAAAATAGTCCAAAAATCAACGAATGGCTTGGAAATATGCCAATTCACCGAATGAGTAACTTGTACCAGGAAATATACCGGTGACATGATTAGAGACAGTGATATTTTTCGGGTCAACTGAACCAGCCCTTTTCGGTTGGATATTTATGAACGACTTTTACTTTTTTTGTTGTTTGCTATGCTTTCTGAGCCGCAATTTTGACATCGCGATTTGCACGCACAGCGTAGCACGGACTACAAATGCGTTCCAGACGATTTTGATACTTACTGGCAGTACAGTGGTGAGCATCGTGCAGATGTCAAGATCGTCAATAGGAGTGCCTGAATTTTGTGCTACGCACACACGTATCTTATCTTGCTTTTCTAGTCGATCTGTTTTTATACTTTTCAGGTCGAGAGTAGGCCTATTGTTGATGAGGCAAGCAGTCAGAGCAGTCCAGAACTAGAGGGTAAAGAGCTCCCTGAGGTAAAGAGTTTTCTGTTATTTTTAAATAATACAGGCCTTTTAGTTAATCTGGCATATTCCTTAGTTTTGATAGTAATGTGTAGGACCCACCTTACCCTCACCTATATTCACGTGTAATAATCCACACATACAAAAAACTTATAGTTTAGGGATAACAATTGATACGCTTGAGTGCAGGACAATGATTAATTGAAGTGAAACCCATTTTGAACAGTTCACAACATTATTACTAGTATGCAATTAAATCAGTGCCAATTATTATTATTATTAGTTTTATTATTATTTTACAGCATACTATCTTGTGATGTCAACCTCATTAGAAAAAAAGCCCTGTATAAAGGTTTAGTAGAGTTGGCAGTGATACAACGCACTTCTAGGTCCAGTAGTACAAGGCTTGGAAGAGGTGTGAGATCAGGAGGATTGACTCAAGAACATGAAAGGAGAATTCAGTAACTCACAGAAGAGGTATAAAACTCATTAAATCCTTATTGAAAAGATAAATTCTAAGTTTCTCACAATACACAAACACCATTCATATTCCTTCTTATTTTCAAAGTAAATTTATTCGATAAAATTTGGTGGTGTGAAATCCAGTCCTTATGGTTGTTTTAGTGTTCATACATTTTCAAATATTTTATTTTCGAAGTAAGCTATTGTACATATCAAAACAGAAATGACAGATATAAAAGTGAATATATTTTTTTCATTATCAGAGCATACATGATGGTGTTGCCAAGAAAATGATGGTGTTGCCAAGGAAAGTGCTGAATACATTGTGACAAGTGTGATGGAAATCCTGGCCTTGCACTGGATATAAAGATGCTTTGGCTAGAGAATTTACCAAGCAATGACTCAGCATCAGTGGAGATGGGACTGGCCCATCTCCCACTCACTGTAATGTCCCCTACATTTTGACTGCCGTTGAATTTGCTGGATTACTTCACTTTGAAGAAAATCACAGAATAACTATTACCACGAGTATCAGTTTACTGACCAAACATTCATAAGACCTGTAATATGCAAGTCACTGAGTAGAAGGATTCTTTTCATTCTACTGTAATTTGTGCAACCATTCAGTGAACATAAAAAATAAAGGCATAGAAAAACAAGGTGCTTTCATTTATCCCTTTCTCATATCAAAAGTAAAATGCAACTCTGTACACAATCTGTTCATAAAATCAATCATTTTAAAAGTTAATGTCATACAAGGAAATAATGTATGTCTGGATGGATTTATAAAAGAAAAGTTTGTGAGGTAATCATCATTTTGATAAAAAAAATTCTTATATACATATAAGGACCACGGTGCCTTGAGTCTCTTGGTTCCATCTGCACCATGGCTGCTTAGAAATGTGTACTTGTAATTCCCATGTCAAATTCCTGGTTTGTAAGACTGGAATGTACCTTTATTTGTGCTAATTGTTTATGTAACAGCTTGAGGTCTTACTGTCATCCATGATTTTGAGTGCTTGCTTTGCTGCTTAGTATACCTAAAAACAAAACATTGACTATTGGAAAGACTTCAATGCATTTTTTTGTGAAATTAATAGCACCCACTATCTATAATGTCTACGCCAGACATAAGAGCACTGAATAGAGCATGGTTATCAAAATTATTTGTTTCAAAATCCAATTTATTATATAATGTTCCCCACAATAAGTACTGATATCCTGTGCTTGTCACAATTCTAGGACTAGCTGCCATGGCAGTGTTAAACTTTATAAAATGGCATTGTTCCAAGTACTAACATGCATTAGATTGATATTGATGGCAAGGTGTACTGAACATGGTAAAATAAACAGCTATTGTGTGTTTGGATTCTGGGTGTCAGGTACTTACTTTGGCTCTGGCTCTATGTTGGCCTTGAACCTGATGTAGGGGTAGATGTTACCACATGCATATTACCTGGATAAAAAAAATATATATATACCAGTGTATTATCCTCATTCTCCAGAGAATCCCCATGAAGTCAACTTTAAAAACGTAAACAGAGAATAAACATTTACTACCATCAGATGCTGCAATTAATGTGCTCGCTTTAAATATTTTAATTTAAATTAAATTCGAATAAGGTAAATAGTGAAAGGTTGTTTTTTCTCTTTTTTTTTTGGACTTGAGGATATAACGACGTTAAGTAAGCCGACAAAAACCAGTCTTTAATAGAAGACTATTTAGCTCAATCCTTGTTTGTACTGACTGCTCTAAAGAATAATAAACTTTTCTGCGTACAGCAGGGATAACAGGGGCGGATCCAGAGATATTTAATATTTTCTGACAGTCTTCCGAGTAATGTTGATCCATCCTCAATTTTTGACCGCCTTTCGACAGAAATATTACATATACCCGCCAATGAAAACTTGAAAATCTAACCGTCTTCCGGAAGAACCAGAAGACGCCCTAAATCCGCCTCCTGAATATGTTCTCAATGAAAGAGTCGGACGTGATAAGAGATCGAAATAACCTACCCGTATCCGGCAGAATTTTGTCAGTTTCTCGCTTGTCAGTTTTATTTCCTACTTCTGCTTTGTCTACCTCACCGGCCTGCCAATGAAAATAACATCCTCTGCTTCTGCATTTCCCGTTTTATTTCCTTTTTCATTGTCCCGTAGAGTTATTCTTCTCTCTTTCATCTCACGTGTACTCGGACTACCCTCCATCTTGGTTTGCAGTGACATCCGGGTCTTCTCCAGAGCGTAGTAAACAGTAGTATTCAGTCATATGCAAATTGAGGCAAGTCCCAGAATTCCATGCGTAGGGGAGTAATGGCGAGAAGTTTAGACGAAAAAAAAAATGCTGCGCTTTTTTTTCTTTAAGGCCACACTTTTTTATTTTTATGGATGACATCCTGCGCGCGCACCGATTTTCGTCCGTTCTCCAAAAAAAAAAAAAAAAAAATCACCCCCCCCCCCCCCCCCACTCCCCATCGAAGTCGGTTGTCGCAAACGTCGTTATTGAATTTGCCGGAAAATGTGCTTTTTGCGCATGCGTATTACTGCCACGTGGAAATGTGGCCGCTTTGCCATCAAATTCATCTCTAGGATTACTTTCAAATTACAGGACAATTAATTATATAAAGTCATAAAGAGAACGGGGTCGTCGTTTTGGATTGTTATGCCATTGATATTGGGCATGGAGATAGCCACTTTTTTACAATTATGCGAAAGGCTGGCAGCGGCCAGCAACTATTGCTTGGAAAATTTCAGTGATATTCTGTCCAAAGCAACACATACCAGGTTTTTTTGTAGCGAAAAAAAAGGGTCGACAGGGCGTCGAGGTATTTGGTGGGCTGTAGGTCGGTCAGGCCACCCGACAGTTTGGCTGCTTCATGTGAGTCGAAGTAGACCAAATGTCATCGACCGAAATGACCTTTTATAGAATTGGTAGTATTAAGCATATCTTTGCATCATTTTTTAACATTTCTGTGTAGTGTTCATAATGCTTTAATATTCTGAGAGTACAAATAAAGACATGCTGTTTGTTTGATATTTGTTTTATTGATTGTTATACCAACAAAATGCATGAAATAACCTTAAATAGATTGGGTAATATGCAGCATGTCTATCAGGTCTGTAGCCAGCAATTCCAAAAGGGAAGGGGTTCTTTTTTTGAAAAAGTGGACCATTTTCCATACAAACTTAATGTATCTAGATCAAATTTTACCCAGAGTGGACCTTTTCCCAGCAAAAGGGGTGGTTCTTTCTAACCCCCTGGCTACGGGCCCATATATTCATGACTTTTTTTTTTACCTTTCTACGAAGTATTCACAATGCTTTGATATTTTGAGAGCATGGATAAAGACATATTGTTAGTTTGATACGTGTTTCTGTGGTAAATTTAAGTTTTCAGCTGTGTACTGACAGCATTCCTTCACTTAAGCAGCATTTTTTTTTTTGACTGTTTTTTTTTTCGCCCTCTCGCACCGATTTCGGGGTCTCCAGAGGATGTCATCCATAAAAATAAAAAAGTGTGGCCTAAGTGATCTTAAAAACCTATACCTCGACCTTCATTTTCTCAACGGTTTTGTGTGAGACATGCTTTGGGGTTCAGGATCAAATAGGCAAAGTTTCAGAGAAAGGCCTATTTAAGCGTCTACAGCGGAAAGACATCCTTTAACAACTGCTACCAGAATATTTCCATTTTTATTTTGGAATGGTGGCTGAATGCATACCAATGATTTCTACCAACAACAAAACGATCAAATGATTTTAATCAAAATCTTAAAAGCTTAAAAGCTTTACTTGCATCTGTAAAATTCGAAAATGTGTCACCGCAAAGAGAAAAAAAAGAAATAAAGTAAATCGCTGTCAAGAGGACCTTTCCCTTTTCCTTTATTTTCATGTCATTACACGTCAAATTTTACCAAAAAAATGAGGTCTGTACTTAATGTACCTGTACTATGCAAGTAAGAAGATCTACCTCCTGTACATACTACCAATTTCAAGTAAAAAGATCTCATTCAGACCATCATGAAATTAAACTATTGATTCAGTTTCAAACACGATGCTATTAATGTTCAAAAAGACATCCACATATTTTGTGTATCTGCAACATGACACTGCACACATAATTTTAATTTCACCACCCTTCTATTTTCAATATAAAATCTATTACAATTTGTTATGGTATGGTGGTGAAAAAACGTTCACGTGGCCCAGATGCTCCAAGGCTCACCGAAGCCCTGTTGTTGCCAAGTTGAAGGGTCCAAACTCGGACTGTAAAAAACAAACTTTAGACATGTAAAGAAATAACTTCTCGCATCAGTTAAATTCGAATATGAACACTGCACATTTTTCATTATCAATATAATAGAACTTTTTAAAACTCTTTTTAGAACTTTTCGTTCTAGTGGTAAATTTCAACTCAAGCAAAATGATACCAAGAAGACTTTTAAAACATATGGTCACAAAACTTTTGAGATTGCTACAGAAAATTTATAGTCTATTAACGAATCAAATGTGTATTTTAATGACTCTCATCACTGTTTTAAAAGTATTAAAAACTTTTCTGTTTAAATAATTTTTGGTTAAGTTAACGTTTATGTTTTAGTTTTAATTAATCTTAATTAAACTTTGTAATTTGAGTTTTTATATGTTAATGTAAACAGCGCTGAGGCGCACGTGTAAAAACATATTTTTGTTCTTCTTCTTACTATTATTGGTTATATAAATGACCCAATTTGTATCAAGATTATTAATAAAATGCTATTAAAGGGGGGTATCAATTAAAATATAAAAGAAGCAAAATATTCTTCTGAATGATGCTGCACACGATTTCCTCTCTGAATTTTGCTTTCCTTCGCCCCTCAAGCCAATTGCTTTATCTTCAAAACAGCCGCACTAAGCAGATACTTGTTTCCATCATCCACGCCTGTGTGTTTAAAATGCTGATAACAAAACGTAGTACACTCCAGTGTCGCCATTTTCCCCGTGAGAACGATATGCGTGCAATCGCGGTACCACCAACCGCCCTTGAATTCATCGGCACAGTTTCTAGACATGAGGTTTTCATCATTGTCAGCATCATAGGTGGAAAACGGCATACCAAACTGGAAAAACCAATAATTGGGATCTTGACTTATGTTTCCAACACCTGGATGGAATTGATTGAAAACATATTTTTCTGATTCCGGGCCTATGCGGAAACCGTGATGGATTTCCCAGTAGTAATTATCAGTGGGCAAGCTCCTAACTTCGACCATTAAGGAGTAGTTTCCCTGGTTGGGGAGATGATGAAACGCTTCCAGTCCCAGCCAGTGGTCGCCGGCAACGTCACCAAATCCGTCACGGTAATCCACCCAGGACCTTCATATGTAAAGAATAAATCAAAACATGAAATTATATATTTCCGACAATATCAATACAGGGGTCACTAATTTAACTAAAATCATTATATTTTATCCCACTTCAACTTCGGCGTCAACGAAGCTGTGCCAGAGAACGCCAGGGAAATTAAGGTTAATCTTAGTGTTTTATAACACTTATTAAGTACTTTTACAGAATATTAAAAAAATTAGATTTATAATTTGATTAACCGCACAAATGGTGGATCTTAGAGAAGAGGGCGGTGTAAATCTTGCCATACATTTACCTGCTAAAGTTTAGTTCTGGTCTTGTTCTACGCATCAGAACTGTCCACCCTTGCTCACATGACACCTTGAGTTGTTTACTCATTGATCTTACGTAAATATAATGGACACCATCGACGCCATCTGAAATGGTTATTATTTAGTGAAAAAAGATCGTCATACAAAGAGACTTACATGTAGATAAATCAGATGAACAAATAACATAAAAGCATTCTTAGATATATATAAAGATAAATGACTAAATAATGGAAATGATAAAATAAGTTTGTCGTTATTCTGCAATGTCTGATTGGGGCAAGAATTCGTGGTAAAAATATAGATTGATAATTGGTTACTTACTATAATCAGCACAGTCGCGTGGGACCCAAAATATAAAATTGAATTTAGTATTGATATAAATAGCGTATTTTGTGCACTTATCGCATAGGCTAAATGAGACTTTATCCTGTGATTTAGCCAAGTTCTTTTTTTTTCAGACATTTTAAAAAGACTATGATACAAACCCTGGCATAGTGTCGACTGCCGGCGTCGTCGATGAGGGCCACCTTCTTAGGGGTGAAATCTACAGCGGAATTCAGTTCACACACAGCGTTGTAAGATCTCATGTTAAAAGACATACATCGCGGGTTTCTCCGACATTGTACTGCACATTGTATTGCACTTATTCCATTTTGCCGCTCTTTAGTTTCCAGCACAGCGTTTGGCAAATATTTCCCTGGTACAATACGGAAAACATCGGTCGCACCATGTTTTCCTTCTATGTAAAAACGACTAAGAATTGCTGAACAAACGACAAAACAAAGCAGCCCCCTTGCTCTCATTTCCGCCATTCTGACGCCCAAATAACCGTTCTTACTGAGAAACTCTGGAAACACTCACAAGTCTACCATGATATCAATATACCATTAAAGGCAAGTTAACAATGACCGATAGTGACATGCTAGTTAAACCGTTTGCTTTCTGTTGCTGTGTATCTCAATTGATATAACAAAATACTTGTATCGCGGACTACGTTCTTGGAAAAAAGGAACATCAGTTTGCGCGACGATAATGTGCACAAACATATTGGCATTTCAGTCTGTGGATTTCAAGGGTATCTATCATTTTATTAGGATAACAGAATGCGTAACTAAAATAAACTAACATGTACTTACCAATCACATGGAAATTTTTGTCATACATGAGCGTTTGTGCCTTTCCTACCGAAACTTGGATCTCATCTTAAGAAAGAGCACGGTTCAAGGGTTGGCATGAGTTAAGAAACAGAATAAAACTGTCTATTTCGATCAAGAGGTGTCAATAGTAATTCACATAAACTAAGATGATCAGCACGTTTCACAAAAAAATGAAATGGCTAATGTTGCAGACCGACCTTTCATCCTAACTACTTTAATTTCCGGGCCTAACTGTCACAAATAATGAAATTAATGGCCCTTTTTTCTTCCTACTTGTGTGTTTTTGTTTGATAAAGAAAGTCCTTAACAATGGAAAACAGCGAAGTTAATGTGTATTTAGTACCCCCATGACGAGATTAAGATGAAATATTTATCATTTATCTTTTTAAATAATCTTGCAACCCATGACGATTTGGATAAACACGTATACATAGACATAATGGTACAGTCAGATAAAACTACAAATTGATAAAAATAAGAACACTGATGGATAATAAAACGCAAACAAATCCCGTTACATTATAAAAGGCATTTACCAAATGTTTTATAAGTTGACGATCAGATGTGACACACCGTAGATGGATTGCCATAATGATCAAAACTGCGCTACTAACAATGTAAACCACTTATTGTAATCACCACTGCTCCAGGGAATGGGACACACATACAAAAAACACGATTAATGCATTTCGCTTACTTGTAACACCAACTAATGATGCTAAATATAACAACTAATCAATTACTTAAATTTCAATGCATATATTTATTGTTTGTGATAGATGATTTAAGTTGTGTGTGTGTGTGTGTGTGTGTGTATGTGTACTTTATTGTTATAGTCTCTCTCTAGAAAAGATGACAATGGACATTTAATCTAATTTGTCATTAGTGTATGTTTTAAAAAATTATTTGCTCACGGTCTAACGAAACTGAGGGTCCGTGTAACAAAAGTACACTCTCCATTTGGATATAATGGTTAGGGTTAGCCTGACCTAAGTGGGTTAAATTTTAGGGTGAGGCTTACCTGATAAAACCTGATGAATGGGAATGGACTCTCTTTCATGAAGGACTCTCTGCCACGTTCTACCGGTACGTTTACAAGCTATCCTTATAGTGAAATGGTCTTCCTTCTTGCCCTTATTATCAAAGCACATGAGGCAAAATACGAGCTAAAAGGAAAAGCGAGCACTATCATCTAAACGGTCACACTTGCTTAAATACAGCAAAACCCGTCTAGTTATCTTCGTGAAATTGATACCGGTACATTTGAAATTAAAACATGATTGCAAAGCACGCATTTTGTTATAATTTAGAGCCAAAACTTTTCATCTTACGTTTTCCAATGTGGCAATATAATCGGCTCATAATGTTATAATTTTTCTGAAGTTCTGCTTGCATTTGTTTTTTAATTACCAAAATTTAGTTTAATTCACATTTGCAAAATTCGTCCGCCGCATTTTCATTATATAGGTGCATGTTAGTATAATTCTCTACATAAAACGATTTAAAATCACCACCTTTATCTTTCTGTCATCCATCCCCGTCTACTTTAAATAGTCAGTGTGAGATAATACACTGTCACCCGAGCGATATATGCCATAACACCTCGAGCGTCAGCGAGAGGTGTTCATGGCATATATCGCGAGAGGGTGACAGTGTATCATTTGACATACATACCGAGAAAAAATACAGTCATTCCATCTTAAAACACCCCTAAAACCGAATAAAGTGACCCCATATCACGCTCTAGAGATGTTATACGAAATAAACCCGTCGACGTGCGCTAGTCATCTCCCGCCAAATTCTTACGTAATGTTTGACCAATTTGGTCAATTTTTGCTAAATACTTGTCGTGGACGTTCAACTGGCCCGAAAGGTATTTAATCAACCGTCGACACTGACCATGCGAGTCTCAGCTGAGCCACACCTAGCTGGAACTGCTGCGGAAAAAAGGTCCCGAGGCAAAACCTCTACTTTTTAGTGACATTTCTGATAAAAAAGGAGCGTCGGACCGGAATATAGTCAAACTAATTCTTCACAAGTGCAAAGGAAAAAGAAATTTACTTTTTGGTGATATTTCTGACAACGAGGCAATTCGGAATATAGTCAAAATCGACGGATGATTATTACAAGTTCACGGGAGTAATAATTCTAGTTTTTTATTGTTATTTCTGACGACGAGGCGGTTTCGGAATATACATGTGCTGGTTTTCAGAGTATTCTTGTGCTTCATGTAATTACAAGTTCAAAGGGTGGATACATTTTATTTTTACCGATATATCTGATACAGAGGAAGAATGAACAGCTTGAAAACAAAAGGTAAATAACACAACCCTCGTTAAAAAGTTATAGATTTACAAATAATTTGAATACACGTGTGGCTTAAATTTAAACTAATTCCCGTTTTCAAACCATACCCTTATGATATGTAATAAAATGATAAATAATAATTGTTAAACGTGAAAAGTTTATGCTAATTTTTTAAGAGTGTGAGAGATTTTTAATTTGTCTACTGGTAGGAATATAACGTAAGCAACGTCACTATTCTCTTGATGCGAAGAAGGTCACATGATCACTCTGTCTTTGGCTTTCAGCATTTAAGAGACCTAGACTGATTTAACCAAGATGTAGTCGTGAAATTCTAGACTAAATCGAGGTTAAATCCGAGTTTTCCGAGAGACGCTACGCAGAAATGTCGAGTGAAGCGAGACATTTTTGGGTAGCGGCCCGAGGTTGCCCTTGATCTTCACTGAAGCTTGGCTAAATGGACAGGCTTCAGTGATCATCATATCGCCACGGTCATATAACATCCCTAGGTATGTATTTCCTGAAAACACGGTACTTGATCTTATCCAAATTAGATACGCTTCTCCAAACTACCTGCAAATTAGAATTCTTAAAAGAGAAACAAGTTGATTCCTCTCATGGACGAAATAATGCACAACGCCTTTGCCATCCATGTCACCCTTCCTCCTCAGGTATTATTTTCCCAAAATTAAATCTGAATTATTTAAAAAGAAATTGATCAATTTAAAATATGAAGCAACGATTTCAAACCATTTCCTCCGACAACCTCCATCCTCATAAATCCTCATATTCCCAACTGCTCATGTCAGTCGAGGTAGAGTCAGCTGATTTGCTCTTTTAAAATTCTGGCCTTTCATATATGGAATACATGTAACTATAATGCAACAGATGCAACAGGGTATTATCTCAGGGGAAAGTATTTCTGTCAAAGAGGGCAGGATGCTTTTACTTGGTTAACGCAAAATGTCCATCCACATTTTCGCCAAAATCAGAATGTTTTTAAAAATCAGTTCAATGCATAGAGTTTGTTTAGATGTGAGAAAATAGGAGCAATTAGAAAAAAGCAAAAAAAAAAAAAAAATCACAACAGGTTGAGAAAATCATTCATTTGTATGGAAAACAATCCCTAATATAGCCAAGCAATCGCCCGGTCGCTTTTTTTTTCTCATTCCACCGAGAATGAACATAGTTTGTTTATGGAGGCACGCTATCCGCACTTCGCAAACTCGAGCCTCGTGAAGTAATGGACAGTCATTAAAAACGTAAAAGCCCAACCGTACATGCAATTGTAGGTCTCTTCTACCATTATCATTTACATTCCTTGTTTCGTTCTTCATTGTATATTCTCAACTGTACTTTCTTGTTACATACTTTTTGTACTCTCTGATAGCCTCGACTTTGTCGATGATAAAAGGCATGTACGTATTACTGAAAGACAGCGGTGTCGCCTGTGACACTGTTATTGTAATGTTTATAAATGCGTAGAAATATCTAAATGCCACTCCTTAAAAAAGATGGTACATTTTACAGAACTTTCAAAGGATTGTCCAATTGTTAAGGTAATTTATAGAAATGAAAACACTGACTGTGTTGCAATTACACTGACTAACAGTAATTTTATTATTTAGTTGCGTAAGAATACAAGAACCATTTTACTCATTTATAAGAGATTATTCCCCTGTTTGGTTTAGTTTCATGTCATAACACGTTAAATGTATCAAACACAAATTATATCTGTACTAGATGTAACGTGCAAGAACGGAAGTGCTACTACATGTACCTAGTACTCCTCAGGCATGCCGAAACACCATGAAGTTGGACTGTCAAATTCAGTTTAAAAAAGACGATGCTTTCAGTACTCAGTTTTAAAGAAATAGTCTTATATGCTTTTGCTATATGACGCTGCACACTGTATCATTTTAAGTTAACAACCTAATCCTTATTATTTTCAGTATGCACACTTCAGCAATTTGTTGACAGTCCATGGAAAATAAGTCCACGTGCCCAAAATGCTCCAAGGTTCAACGGCACTTTGTTTGCTAAACCGATGGGTTCAGAGTCGTACAGTAAAAAAGCAAACATAAGGACTTATACAGGTTTGTTAAAATATACCATTTACAAAAATGGCTCGGTTTAAATTAAGATACTAGTAAATAAGTACAACGTATAATGGTGGTACGGACTGTTATAAAAGAGAACAAATTACGAACTTCAGGAAAACATCTAATGGAGTTCTATACATTTTTGATCTGCGATTTGGTTTCCCTTCCCTTCAATCGAATTTCTTTATCTTCATAGTAGCCGAACGGAGCAAATGTTCGTTGTCTCCATCATCCACGCCTGCATGTTTAAAGTGCAGATAACAATGTGCAGTACAGTTCATCGTCGCCATTTTTCCCGTGAGGGAGATATGTGTGCAATCGCTGTACCACCAACCGCCCTTGAATTCATCAGCACAATTTCTATGCATGATGTTTTCATCATTGTCAGCATCATAGGTGGAAAATGGCATGCCAAATTGGAAAGACCAATAATTGGGACCCTGACTTATGTTTCCGAAACCTTGCTGGAATTCATTGAAAACATATTTTCCTGATTCCGGGCCTATGCGGAAACCGTGGTGGATTTCCCAGTAGTAATTATCAGTGGGCAAGCTCCTTACTTCGACCATTAAGGAGTAGTTTCCCTGGTAGGTGAGATGATGAAAGGCTTCCAGTCCCAACCAGTGGTCGCCGGCAACGTCACCAAATCCGTCACGGTAATCAGCCCAGGACCTATGTATACGGAAAGAAAGCTAACCAGAACTACATGTCTCTCTATTTATCGCCAAAACCCCATTTGAATCCATTATAAGGACTGGTGTTATGATTACCCCATTTTGCACCTTATCTGTTTCATCGTTGCGTTTTAAGCAATAATTTGACAGCACAGGGAGCAGGATTGATAAGAATTGCCGTAATGCTTCAGATGAACTCTTACTGATCGTTTACGCGGCGATAATTAATTACATACCCCCCCCTCGTGTAAAAGAAATGATGACATTTAAGATACACATCAAGACAAAATTGTTGCCCTTTTGATATATTTTTGCTTAAAACTTGTCATACCTGTTAAAGTTTAACTCGGGTCCTGTTCTACGCATCAGAACTGTCCACCCTTCCTCACATGATACCCGGAGTTGTCTATTCATAGAGTTGACATTAATACAGTGAACGCCATCCAACCCAACTGAAAGCATTGGGAGACCCAAAGGTATTTAAAGAAAAATAACTGGAAAATCCTCATATAACACAAACAGACAGAGAAACATGGAGAAAAAGGGAATGCACATATGATGTACAGATACAATACATTAATAAAAAGAATGGGCCATGGGTACCATGCAGGTGTATTATTTCAGCGATTTTTCTAAGTATCATATAAATCCAAGTAAACACACTATTTAAAAAAAACTCACCATAATCAGCACAGTCGTGTGGAACCTAAAACGATATGAAAAAAGACATCAGCTAAATTTTGTAATGGTTGAAAGAATGATACAGTCAAAATAAAATTAGAAATGCATTCAAAATATAAAATGATTATAGACGGTTTGATTTTTAAAAGGATTAATAAATTGTTAAAATACTACTATTATGCAAGATTAAATTTCTTGGATTTTTCCCATAGTTATAATTTTGCAAGTACAAAAATGAGTTTTACAAATTTCTTTCGTACTAATTATTCTCAACGTTCATGGTTAAAAGGGTCATTGAACCTTGGTGGTACGACATAATAAGACAACGTTGCCTACCTTTGTATATTATCTACTGGCCTTATTGTCACTAAGGGTTATTTTGTTGATTACGTTCTTTATAAATGAACTGAGAAACATTTCCCCTACATTTTTAAACATTCTGTACATGTGGTGTTTGTAAACCTGACCTTTTTGAATTTATATCAAAATCTGCAACATGATTCAAATGGTATAAAAGGCCTACATTTTATTCTAAACTGGGTTTTTCCCAAATATTCAAGAACCATTCGATACCAACCTTGACATAGTGTCGACTGGCAGCGTCGTCAACAAGACCCACCTTGTTCGGGGTGAAATCAACTGCGGAATTCAATTCACACACGGTATTCCCAGATCTTACGTTAAACGATTTGCACTCTGGGTTTGCCTTGCATTCCGCTGCGCATTCTATCCTGCTTATTCCTTTTGGTTCTTCTCTGCTTTCCAATAGAGCATTGGGTAAATATTTTCCTGGTGTGCCATAGAAAATGTCGGCTTTTGTTACACCATTTTTTGTCCCTATGTAAAGCCCAAAAACAGTCGTAATGAAAATATGCAGACAAATACATAGTGTTGCTCGCGTTTCTGACATAACTGCGTGGATACAGATCATTCTCTGAATGGCACAAAAACACCAGATATCTACAGGGATAAAAAAAAGTATGTTATTGATCAGGGAGTGGAGCTTTTGTTGCTAGGTAACTTCAAAATGTTCTATCCACGATCGAAAATGCATGAAGTCGATCATATTTTTCCATGTCCACGTCTTTCAAATCTACTTTTTTTCCAAATTTGGACCTTAAACTTATAAAACAATATAATTCAAATCAAAAACTTATCTCTAGAGAGAAAAGCAGAATGTCCAGTATCCAAACGGATGCAGGGGGGGGGGGGGTGACCCCCTTTCGATTTCTGAAAAAAAGTCACACCGATGGTCCCCTCTAGAAATTAGAATTTTGACTACCTTAATTATAGTTCTAAACCGTACCAAATGGCACCATTTGCACTCTAAAATGCCAAAAGTTTTCTGTGCCCTTCAACGAACCCCGAACCCCTCGCAAAGGAGGGGGGCGTATTCGCATCCGCGGACCCCCCTTCAAACAATCCCGGATCCGCCCCTAAAACTGGTAGCAAAATGGCATCAAATGAACCAGCTTTGGGACGGACCTCATAATAAGCGACCAAGGTTTGCAAACGCAAGAACCAAAAGTCGTCTAGTCAGATTTGGTCACCAGAATTGCGTCATGTCGGCAAGACAACTTGGAAATAGAATTCCTTATTAAACTGACAGATAGGCCTATCAAGAAAGTAAGTTACGGTTTCAAAGTTGCATACTTGCCACACTACACGCCAATTCCAGAGAGCGCTTTCGTTCATAAATGATTATACTAATAGACACAAATTCTACAGGGATTTAAGGATTTTGGTTGCGCTTCCGATATGTCGCCCTTTCATGTCCGCCTTTACTGCATTAATCATTCAAACGCATTCCCAACATCATGTTATAACATATTACATATAGGGGCACTGTATTGCTCGTAAATCGATAATTATTTTTATTTGGAACATAAACTGAACTCCAATACGTGTATTATTTATACATAAATTAACGGCATTTATTTCAGAAAAATTGAGTAGAGGAAGAACAAAAAACACAAATATTGCGTTGGTCGTTAACTAAAGACTTAATAGATATCCCGTGGGGAAGTATTCAAGTGGGTCGGCCATATTTGACACTCGGACTTGTTAGTCCACTGTTGTTAATGCAGCCTAAGTCGAAATGCGCATTTTCGCCTTTACAAAAAGCACAAAGACGCAGACATTAACGACAGTGCATTGCACCATTTCGGAAAAGGAGGAGTAGTATTATTTTCCATTTCAACGCCGGTTGTAATCTGAATTGCCGTGTCAGCGTTGGCCCCAAGTAATAGTTGTCCAGCTTGGCTAGAATCCGGGATTGTGAGATACACGGGCGAGCTAGGCGGTAGAGGGGCAACAAGCCTCTTAAACAGGACCAAACAGGCTTCAGGGGTCTCTCCGTACAGAGGACTGACAGCGAACCCATCATTTGCAGGCATTATGGTGCCGTACCCAGCAATTTTCCCATCCTGCAGCAATACTTTGGTCTTGGAATCTTCGATTCCAAACCATATTTGGAGAACACGTTCCCTGGGAATGACATGGAAAGAGGTGTCGTAGTCCAAAATGGCTTTCCAATCAACCTCTGAATAATCTTTTATTTTATATTTGGACTCAGCATCGTATGACAGTGGGATTTTTATTGTAGTAAACCGATATTTAACCAAAGAACCACGTATGGATCTTTTGAAGCCCCATTTAAAATAGACAGGCATCCCAGCTTCACCTCCAACTAAAGAGATTGTCCTGTCACCAGCAAAGGAGTCCACTTCCTTTTTGAGTGCTTTCCCTGTGAAAAAAACTTAAATTGAAGATTTGCAATGCATATTTTTAACAATTTACATCTTCCAATTTTTCATTGTTTCGTCAGAAAATAGCGATTGTTTTGTATCGTTCGCAAAAAAATCTGTTAGACTAGAATCTCAAAGAGTCTACTCCAAACAATCGGTTCCCCGATGTAACTAGGTTTTCAATTTGAATAAAAAAGGCCGAAAGTTGTGAAACAGACCAGCATTATGAATTTGATGAACACACCTCGTCGATGCAAATGTTGAAATGTGTTAGCAGCTAGCTAGTAATCAGTTCCTTACCAATCCCCTTTCCTCTATATTCAGCTTCCACAATCAGTATACCAAGGAATGTGTACGTTTCATTGAAACCATATAGCATCACGCAGCCTGAAATAATGACGTATCACACGTAATGTCAGCTGTCAATAAGCTCGACATTTGGATTTTGACCCACTGCTGAGACAGCGTTTCAACGACTGTCTATAAACCATGTCACCCTGATTTTAGAGGACACTGGAAAAACATCTCTCTTAGAGAGCATTCACAACAAAGTTAATCCACGGACTAAGTAGCCCGCATATCAAATATGGCTCGTTCATGACAATGGATTCCCGCCTTCCTTATACACCGTCCCAACGGGGGCTGAGCAATTAAATCTCGGCAAGCTTTGGCGCCATATTTGATCCGCGGATTGGTTTGTTCTTAATGCGCCCTTATATGAGCATACCTCTAATGTATCCAGTGGTACCCTGAGTTTCAGAGGTACCTGGAAACTCGCCTCTCCGTTACATGTATCAGTATTTATCAGTATGCATCTTTCTTTGCATGTACGCAGTGCCCAGTACATTTTAAAAGTCAGGGTGCCATACGCTTACTGGTGTTGTGTGAAAGATTATAGATTATACATAAAAAAATTATTTGTGAGAGAGAGAGAGAGAGAGAGAGAGAGAGAGCAATACGCGTTGAATTATTTCGACGCTGGCAAAAAAGTGTCATACGCCCTACTTTAAAAAACCACACATTTTTACATAGAACAGCTAGCACTGTGCGGAATTAGGCCAAATTGTCTTTCTGAGACCGCATTCACATACATAAATCGACCTAACAGGATCGACCCGTCTCCGAGAGGATTCTCGCTAAATCCCGCACGAAAACGAAGTAGATACTCCAGCGCAGTAGACTACTGCAATCATACTGCAAACATGCTTCAAATCTGCTTCGATGTGGGAGCTAATTAGCATATTTGAAACATGCTTCTATCATGCTGCTAATCTACTGCATTAATGCTCCTCCTCTGTACAACCCTATGTAATTTTTGAAGTAGAATTGCAGTAGGCTATGCTGCATTTCTACTGCAAATATGCTCCACACCACTACTGCGTTAATGCTTCTTTGCTACTTCGATACTACTGCATTTTCGTGCGGGATTGCATTCAGATTGAGCGGCCTAAATGTCTGGCACGCCAGCTGAACCTGCTAAAACGATAGTTAATTACCCCCTAACAGCATCAATAGGCGTATCAGACATCAGAGCCCCTTGGGCTGGATGTAACTTAGCGAGAAACCCCTCGGAGATGGGTCGATCCTGTTAGATTGATCTAGGTATGGGAACGGGGCTAAGAAAACATGTAATTTGCCCTTACCTACAACTTTCCCGTCAACTTCAGCTACCCACCAGCTGTCTTTGGCAATTTCCATATACGCCTTGATCAGCTGAAGACTAAAAGGTACCCATCCCGCTTCTTGGACGATCCTCCAAACGTCACCCGCATCTTCCAGTTTTGCATGGCGAACACTGAACCAACCTTTGTCGACCCTGTCCGCCATGTTAATGTGAGAGATCCATCTATATCGCTTATCAAATCGGTGACCTACATATAGGCCTATCAGTTCACGTGTACATGAATATTTGTCTCTTTTTCACTACTTTTCGAAGCCAATGATAGTTCTTGCTTTTCATATCTCAGATATTTTCAACCACCAAGATAAAAAGTAAATTATGCTAAATCTTTCGAGTGTCTCCCATCAGATAGCCATTTAGGGTTAACCTGTGGGTCAATTTTAGCAGGTCACAAGTGTTTAAGCTTACATCCAGGACGCAATATACATGTGCACTAAGGCTGTGTGATTAAAATAGCCACATAATGTTATACAAACACCGACCGTATTTATACAAGACTGTTTGACGCGAAGGATGCCAAGGTAAAATATTTTTTCCGAGGCTGCTAAAAAGGCCAGTCAAATTCTCACAAATTGGAGGGTATATATGCACTTTATTTCTTATTTGCGTATGCGTTGTATTTCAATCTGATAAAAAATAAACTAATATTTTTGATTCAAAACAAAAAAGATGTATAACAATACCTCTTATGTAATTGAAAATTGGTAGCTTACTTGCCGGTATCTTGAGCTATGCAAGGCTATTTTTCTGGGAATTTAATGCATTAGATTGGGGCAAGAGATTTAAGATTTTCTGTAAGGTGCAGTCTTTAATGGAATGCGGCATGGAATGATTCATTGCCATTACATTATCACTGACACGTTACATATACAATTACAGTAGTGCGTATAAGGATAGAAAGTAGTGAGTGACCATTTTTGTTTTTAAACCTTACAATTGAAATACTAAAAAGTATATCCTTTCAATTAAATTGTAATATTAAAATATTTTCCCATGTGGATAAAAATCTAGTCGGTGTTATACCTGTAAAAATCACAAGGAACCGAACTCTCCAACATGTGACAACGGAGACCACATTGTTACAAAAAGCAAAAGGACACAGATATTAAAGACATTGCATTGGACCACTTAGGAAGAGGTGGAGAATCTCCGGTCTCCAACGCATGCCCATACATTGTTTGCTTGGTCGTGTCAGCGTTGGCCTCAAGTAGTATTTGACCAGCTTGGCTAGAGTCCGGGATTGTGAGATACGCGGGCGACGTAGGCGGTAGAGGGGCAACGAGTCTTTTTAAGAGGACCAAACAGGCTTCAGCAGTCTCTCCATACAGAGGACTGACAGCGAACCCATCATTCGCAGGCATTATGGTGCCGTAACCGGCAATTTCTCCATCTTTCAGCAAAACTTTGGTCTGGGCATCTTCAATTCCAAACCAAGTTTTGAGAACACGTTCTCTTGGAATGGCATGGAAAGAGGTGTCGTAGTCCAATATGGCTTTCCAATCAACCTCCGAATAATCTTTAATTTCATATTTGGACTCTGCGGCTTCAGCGAGGGGAATTCTTTTGATAGTGACCATGTATTTGCCAACACCACCACGCAAAGACTTTTTATAGCCCCATTTTAGATACATTGGGATCACCGCTTCACTTCCGATAAGACTGATCGTTCTTCCGGCGGCCAATCTGTCTGCTTCTGCGTTTAATGCTCTAGCTGTAAAAAAAAAGTTATTTATTTTACTCCGAACCGATACAGCAAGCCAGTGTGTGTGACTTAAGAGTACATACATTTACACATAAAAAATGTTTGGCATTCTCCAAAAGTAATTCAAACTACCTTTTAGTTTTTCTAATTCATATGTTATATGTCTGTTTATTGTCTATGCCCACCCAGAAAAAGCTGGTGGTCGTGTGTCCCATGGTATAGAGCCGAGCACCTGCAGTGCCAGTGTGACAGGAATGGTCGTCTACTAGGAAGTGCAGTCCGTTTCCCATTTCTTTCAGTGCAGTTGACATTTTCTCCATTTACTGACCCCATCAGTCATACTTGCAGCCAACCCCAATTTGTAATAAGAGTACAGCACCCCCGTCTTCCATCAACCATTCATGTCACACCGGCGGCTTCATGACACCTTGCTTTTTCAATTTTTAACTTAATCCACTTTATTTTTATTATTTTATTTTATTTTATTGATTGATTGTAGAAAGGCATTTTCTATGTGTCGGCAGCCAGTGGCTTAACTTACCAATCCCCTTGCCTCTGTGTTTTGATTTCACTATCAAAATACCAAGGAAAGTATTTGTTTCGTTGAAACTATACAACATGACACAACCTGAAATATCAAAATACCATGGTTAGGAATAGTGCGTGTGTGTGTGTGTGTGTGTGTGTGTGTGTGTGTGTGTGAGAGAGAGAGAGAGAGGAGAAAGAGTGCTCCCATATAATAACATATACCGATAAGTGGTCATAAATTTCTACTAAACAATACATGTCATTTTCTCCTGCTTTCTTCATATAATTCCAAAACGGAAACAGGGGCGAGTCACTTCACCATAAAATCAAATTTACTACACACTTGATACCTTTGTTCTTTACTGGTCAATGCCCAATGTCGGTGTTACTGTGATAAGTCAGCTAAAAACTGTTCGCAAAAAAATGTGTAGTGCTTATCGATTTTCTAAAAAATGCATCCATATACAAATCATGTGTGGTGAGAGGTTATCATTTTCAAGTAAATTTTTATTTTAGCAACGTAGGACAATGACTGTACTGCCAAAATGTATGGTGAAATATCATGACGATTCAAAGTAACCTGTTCTTACCAATAATTTCGCCGTCAATTTCAGCAACCCACCACCCATCTTTGGCGATTTCAATATACGCCTTGATCAGCTGCAGACTGTAAGGTCTCCATCCTTCCTCTCTGACAATTCCCCAGATGTCGTCTGCATCACACATGCTTGCTTTGCGAACACGGAACCCATTTCTGTCAACCACGGCCGCCATTTTACCCACTAATGAGGCCTTAAAGTCCCCTTTCGATGACCCTATCTACCTTTATCATAGCAGTCAACCTCTCTCTACTTAGTGATGAATTTAAACCGTTTTCATTCAATCATGTCTCTACAATATTATGCTAATGAGTGAACTTTGATAATTATGACTGAAGTTTTTTTTTTTTTTTTTTTTTTTTTTTTTTTTTTTTTTTTTTTTGAAACAGTCGCTTTGCTTATGAAACCTAGAAAGATGCACAGAAAAGGTACAGTGGAACATTAAGTAGGTCAGAGGATTACACCCTATATATACAACATACGTAACTCACGATAAGCATAGCCATATGAAATAGCGTGTTATATAAGGCAAAGGCGATGGCCAT
The DNA here is from genome assembly GCF_051362555.1 of Lingula anatina. Taxonomy (NCBI): domain Eukaryota; kingdom Metazoa; phylum Brachiopoda; class Lingulata; order Lingulida; family Lingulidae; genus Lingula; species Lingula anatina. Next base: position 21,823,155 of record NC_141772.1, read on the forward strand.
GCTTATCGTTATGCAAACCCTTTCAGGCCAGTTTTACTATCTGCCTTGCTTATACTGTACATGCATAGCCTACTTTTTTCGCATGTATGCAGGTGAGTTCGTGGGACCCCCCTTTTAACCCCAAAAAGGTCTACTTTGAATCAAAGTACTTAAGTTTTCATGACATTTCTGAACTAGGATCAGTTTCTCTGTCCGAAATCCACCCCCTTCAGTCTTGCACATAACTACAGCGAATGCTTTTCGCTCTAGATAATGAGTTTTTCCAGTGATTCCATTATTTGGATCTCTGTACATTTGGGGAAACTAGCGTGCCAACCTGTAAAATCATGCGTTAGTGCGCCAAGTCATATGACCCTGTGGTCACTCTTAGTTGGGTGAACAGTAATCAGTCACGTGGTTTTAGGTGTGTGTGGTGTAGAAATCTCGAGAGAATTTAGTAGACAAGTAGCAAGCATGCCGGTCCGTCACCTGTGTTTGGAACCGTAGATAGCATATAATGTGAGTAATTGTAAAATGTTTTTTTTACTTTAACGCATATGCTGTAGTTTGTTTCTGTTAGTTTCTGTGAGTTTATTATTTATCGCATACTTACGTAATTTTTTTCATTTTTTTAGATTTGTACAAAAGCCCAACGTACACAAAGAACAAACGTGCCACGGTGTCCATTGTGCTAACGAAAATGTTACAAATTGTGCTATTTATACGTCAAAAAAAGGATTGAGTCATTTTATGCTTAACGTCGTCTACAATAACATGTTATCTCTCATTAGCCACCTAGGCCTAAAGTTTCTATTTTATGTTCACCCCAGGACACCAACAAAGCCAATAAGTTGCATCTGAAAGCATAAATGGGACGTTTTTAGATGCTCATGTACCTGACGGTACTTTGATCAAGTATGCTCTTTTTCGTGAGCTGTTAGGAGTGCGTTCCATGTGAGGTTATTTTACTGGAAATGCATTTGACTGGGACCAGAGATTAGGGTACGGTATACGTGACTGCCCATCAAAAAAAAAAAAAAAAAAAAAAAAAAAAAAAATTCCGGAATATACAAAGAATGAAATATGAAATATAATAAGAAGGGAAAGAGACTTCCAGATTAAGTAAATTTGCGCATTCCAGATTTGTAACTCTCACCTGCTTATAGTAAAGCCTACAGAAACATGAGTAGCTGTATTCAGTGCTCAGCTTCTTTATTGCAACGTATCATGGTTGTCAGTTGGGCTTATGTGCTGGTTCAACAATTATAGAGATCTCTGTGAACTTACGGCGCTGAATTTAGTCTATTTGCAATTATAAGCTTCTATCCAATGTTTTCTTTTGGGTAACGACCAATTTTTTAACTGAGTCGTCACCGAATAAAAATAAAAGAGAGTCTGCTCTCCATTAGATTCATACAGGATAAGGTTACCATGACGTAAGTGGGTCAAAATCTAGTACGTCGGTGATATAGCTTTACAAATCACTGAGAACCGAACTGCGCACCACAGCTGACTCTCAGTGTCTCCAACATGTACACATGACAACGGAGGCCATAGTGTTACAAAAAGCAAAAGGACACAGATATTAAAGACATTGCATTGGACCACTTAGGAAGAGGTGGAGAATTTCCGGTCTCCAGCACATACCCATACACCGTTTGCTTGGCCGTGTTAACATTGGCTGCAAGTAGTGTTTGACCAGCTTGGCTAGAGTCCGGGATTGTGAGATACACGGGCGACGCAGGCGGTAGAGGGGCAACAAGCCTCTTTAACAGGACCAAACAGGCTTCGGGAGTATCTCCATACAGAGGACTGACGGCGAATCCATCATTTGCAGGCATTATGGTGCCGTAACCGGCAATTTTTC